>NC_137548.1:18077787-18677787 GCF_963082525.1 Nesoenas mayeri | reverse complement strand
GAACTGATTATGTTTTGTAAAAGCTGAACTGGCTCCTAGCCCCAGCTGTACAAGGTCCCGTCCTGGTGTCATAAACCATCCACAGAGGTGACAGCAAGGAAGGGAAGGCAACTGCAGAGCTGCCAGACACGCTGCAGAAGGAGGGATCAAGGTGGACAAACGGAAATTTGGTTTCACAATGGCACTTCAATACTGGACTGCATTGCTGTAGTGGGATAATAACAGTTTACTGCTACCTGGGACGAGGAAGGAAACTTAATGGTTACTTGTGATCCTGAAAAGGTTAAATCTTCTGTCAAGGGCAGCATAACATTGTGCATTTTCTTACTGGAGTCACATAGAAATGCAATGATCTAATATGGGTTTGTTCAAGATGTTGACACAGTGATCTATCTAGTCTATTCATAGCACTCTAGATTAAATCCAGCCTCACAGGAGGTAAAAAGGTGTAAAAGGTACCGTGTGTTTTGTTCCATGCCAGATGTGCAAACATGCAATGGTATTATAGCTGTCTCTTTTGGTGGTGTGCATGTGCTTTTTTTTTAGCAAGTAGTGATATGTTAATTCCTGGTACTTTCTTCTGCTAAAGCTTTTTATTGTTTTGATATTCCAGCCTGTCTTCCAGTAAACAACTATGAACAAAGTAATAAAAAACTGCACACAACATTCCAAGTAAATTAAAATTAATAGAGATGTGATACCAAGAACTAAATATTGAAATCTGTAAATTAATGCAATATGTAGATATTCAGTATGACATACTTTGGATATGCCACATGTGTATTTAAAAAGCTAGAATCGAGATGTAATGTTTTTAATAATGCCAGATGCTACCTAATCCCACAGATATTTCTACTGAAATCAATAAAGTTGCTGACATTTTACAGCTGTGGAACTAATCCCTGTGACCCAGGATGTCAGAATTTTAGCTGAACACTGACAGTAGTCACATCATTCCCTCTCCCTTCTGAGCCTCTCTTAATCTGAGCAACTGCAGTTGGCATCCTGAGGGGCAAGAGAAAGAAACAGAGCGAGAAGTACTGGAGGCTGAAATGAGCTGTGTAAGTTTGGAGAAATAAGTGCTTGTGTTAATCTACAGTCTTTATATCCTTGGCTCTTTTTGTAATATACTAGGTTTTCCACTTCTCCGTTTATCAAAATCTTATCTCAAAATAATTCCCAGTTACCACTCTGTAAATGTGGCTGCAGTACTTTCAAGGTATTGCGACCTCATTGTATTAATCAGAGTAAAAAGTTCATCCTTTAGTTAGAAGTATTTTCCATTGCTTAGAATGGAAGAATGCGAGGGGCCTCCTGGATTCCTTTACTAACTCCTTTTCTGACTCCGTTCTGACTTTGCACAGGTTGATTTGTGTGTCTCGTTTTCTCCCTTAACATGCAAATCCCTACAGTACACAGTTCTGGTACCAATGTAAATAAGCATTAGCAAATTGTGGTGGTTTGTTATGCAGTTTGGAAAACTAAGCTGTTGACCTGACTGTTTCTTACCTGTTGAAATAATGGAAGTTAAAAAAAAGTCCCTTGTAGGGACAAGCCTGTCTATTTCTGCCTCACTTTCCAAACTCTAAAAATAATTTCCAAGTATCTTCAAATAAAAATATCCCTCTAGGGTATTCTCTAAGTATAAATGAAATATTGTCTTCCCCAAGAAGACTGAAATAATTGATGTAAGTGATGTGAAAGAGATGGGAAAAGGTTTCGCATTTCTCATTCCTAAAAAGCTCTTTTATACAGTCCTGTTCAGCCATCTCAGCTGCTAAACATCTCCTGCTTTGTGAGGGATGAGTACACCAGGTAAAGGCAAGAAGCAACATCCCTTACTTCACAATCAGTAGGACTCCCCTGGAGATACAATCTCTTTGAAGCTCCTAGCAAAGCAACAGGCGTGTTGAAGAGTTTAGCCTACCCTCCATGCCCCCAGTGTCACATGTTCATGAAGTTTGGGAATATTTTTTTTTTTTAATTAGTTTGTTAACAACAAGGTTATTAAGTCCCAGGGGTTTTGTTCAGGTCAAAGGTAATAGAAGGCTGGTTTCTTTGCTCCTCTAGCAAGGTGTTTCATTAAATACAAAATTCACTCTAGAGTAAATTGCCGCTCTCCCATAGCTTCTCCAGAGATAAGCAGTGCATTTTAGTTAAGTGTACCAGCTTATCGCTTCCAAAGGAGATGTTTAATTTAAAAGTGCAATGAGATAGAGTAAATCTCAGCATGAGTTGTCCAAGTAATTTGCTGATGCATTAATAATAGTTGGATATTTGTTATTAATTGCTACTAGGGTACTCAGTGACTGTAGCTTTCTTAATTACAGGGTTATCATTCAGAACTAGTAAAGACATTGATTTTTTTCTATTATTTGCACTCGTGCTAAACCTCACCAGCATCATTTTTTTTGTCACTGAATACCTGCACACAGAAACAGAAGGCAGCTGTGCGCTTGTGGTGCTGAGGGCCTGGGTGAACATAGCAGGTCACAGTACTGAGGTTAATGGCGACACATTTGGTGTTCAGGCTCACAAGATGTTAATTTCAATTTGAAGTTAACTTAAATGTCAGCAATATGTTTAACCTGAAACGGAAAGATATTTCTTTCCTTATGCCAGTGAACACATTGCATCTCTTTATCCAGCCTTGCTTGAATGCCCTGAATGGGTGACTGCATCATTACGCCATTTGTGCTCTTAACACACTCAAGTTTTCTCAGCTACCTACCCAAGAGCAATGAGAATAGTAACTCTTTTTTTACAATTAAGTATTCTTTAGAATAAATACCTTTATTAAAGCAGGGGAAGTAAAGGAAGAAAAGGAGCTGAAAACAATAAAAAGTGCCACACCTGAGATATTTGTCAGCTACCTTCTCATTTTCTACTTAGGATTCAGGTCAATATCAACTCACACTTGCTCTATCCCTTAATAGGGAGCATGTCCTTAAAAAGCCACTTTCTCAAGAGACTGCATCACTATACGTCCTTATAGTGTTTTAATTTGGTGAACATCAGATTGGACCAATTAAGAGAACTTGCCCAGTGACAGTAGTATACATAATTGTCTTTCAAAACCATGCCAGATGTTCTTAGATGCATTAATGTAATGCTCCCTCTACACCCACAACCAACACGAAAATAACTATTCCTCACTAATGAAGTAATACGTAAATAATAGGAGGAACTCAAAATCCTCGGATAATTCTTTGGGTAATTTGATTGTTCTTCCCGTTCCTTTGGGCAATCGCATTGACATCATGGTTGCAAGCAGTGAAAGGCTCCCACTGTGCTAATCCAAGCCACTCAAGGGCAACTGTGATGAATGGAGACTTTCATGCGGGCCACGGGTGCTCTGCCAGGGCTGCTGCCTCTGCTGCCCAGGAGAGCACTGATTTACACCCATCTTCTTTCTGGCTGGCAAAGCAGGGAAATATATGTGGGTTTTCCTCTAGCACGGACTATCAATAATTTTAAATATACACCAGCAATTTTTATGGAAGCATGTGGTTACCTTTATCACTTGGCACAGAGTCTGGTTAGTTTGACTGGCATCTTGTCTTCCTCTTTTTTTTGGTTGTTTAATGTCTTCCAGCATTGCTGCTAATTTTAATTGCCATATGTCAGTCTATGCTGAAGACTAATGAAGAGGGAATAAAATCCTGCAACATGATGCATTATGTATCACCTATGAATAACAACAAATAGGAAAAAACAGAGAGGAAACAAGAGTCTCATTCATCCTCAGCTGTTGGTTTACTCTGCTATGTGAGAAATCAACTTGGCTTCTCTCTGTGCCATGCAGATTCATTGTCACATGGCTGGTGATCCTGTCTTGAACACAGGCACAGAATTGCCCACAGTCCACCTCCAGCAGTCCGATCAATACCCAAGATGCAAATACACCTCAAGTGGTGAGACCATCAATGGCTCTTACACTAAGTACACGATTATCCACTGTCAAGGGAGATTCGTAATTACCAAGACCTTACCATTATTTCCATTGCATTTTAACTGCAACATAATTAACCGAAAATGGGGGAAAAAACCCAACCAAACCAAACACAACAAACCAAAACAAAAAGAGGAAAAGACAATCAAGCAAACAAAACCCCAAACCAGCAAATGTTGTAGTAATATCTCATTAACTTGCTTTCTAAAGCAAAATACATGTAGGTTAACTTTCACTGGAGAGAATGCTTATACACTAATATGTTTTCAGAGTTCAATTCTAGCCCCAAATAATTTTAAACTAGAATTCAGCACTGTAGCAATTGCCATAAATTGCTGAGTTTAGCTTTTTCTTTTTATAGTAAGAATGATTTTTCCAGAGGGTTTGGATCGAGAGCTCCTTGACCTTGAAAATAACGCATTTTAAACCACATTGCAGTGGGAGAGCTGCCAGTGTCTTCCACACACCATTTCCCTTCGACTCCCCAGTGTTGGGAGGATGGAGATGTAACAACCTGTCGAGAAGGCAATCAGCCACCAGGCCTGCAGAGAACGAGGTGCCCTCTTTTGGCAAAAGGGAGCAATTTTTCTCGCTTCGGTAGCGAGGAGATTTAATCATCTGTAGATAGTGACTCCGGGTGTCTGTCAGCGCCCGCGTTCCGCGGGCTGCACAGCGCTGCTCAGCCCCGCGGCCCGCGGCGGACGGCGGCCCCAGCGGGCGGGAACGCCGCGGGCTCTGGGGGGACAGCTCCCCGACAGCTTCTGAGGGGTGGAGGCCGCGGGCAGCCGTCCGCCGGCGGCTCGCCCTGGCAGGTGCCTGCCCGCCCTGTCCGGGGCACCGGGGAGACCCCGGGGGCGGCCGCCCAGCCCCGAGCGGCGGCTGCACCTCTGCCGAGGGGACCTTCCCTCAGGGGCACGGCGCGGCCCGTGGCTTCCCGGTGGCCATGGCGCGGGCGGCCGGGGTCAGGGGCAGCCGTCCCCCGCGGACCGGATCAGAGGAGCCCCGCGGCGCCGGGGGAGGGCGGCGGGGAGAGCTGCCGCCGGTCCCGCCTCGCCCCCCCGGCAGGCAGGAGGCGCCTGGCGGTGCCTGTCCCTGCGCCCCGCTCCGACGTGCTCGGGGCGGGGGAAAGAAGGGGATATGAAACTGGTGGAGACGGGGGCCCGGCGCGGGGCGCAGCGGGGCTGAGGGGCTCTGCGGGACGGGACGAGCGGTTCCCTCGCCCGCAGGATGCGCCGCAGCCCGAAGCCCGTCCGCCGCGGGGCCGTGCCGGGCGCGGCGGGGCAGCGCCCTGTCCCCGGGGCGGGGGTGCCGGCCGGCTCCCGGGAGCGCCGCTCGCTGCCGCCGGGCTCCGCGGCTCCCTGAGCTCTGCGGCCGCGGCCCCGCGCACGCCTGGCGGGTGGCGCCGTGATGCCCGGCGGCGGGAGGGCCCCGATGTAGCGTGGCGGCGCGGCAGCCCGGTCCCGCGGGGCGGAGGATGGCGTGTCGTGGCGGCTGCTGCTCCAGCGCGGGTCGCCTGAACGCGGACAACGCGCGGTTCCTCCTGCTGGCGGTGCTGATCGTGCTGTACATGCTGTGCGGCGCCGCCGTCTTCTCGGCCATCGAGCTGCCCACGGAGCGGGAGGCCAAGGAGCGCTGGGAGGAGCGGCTGGAGAACTTCACCCGGCGCCACAACCTCAACCGCGCCGAGCTCCGACACTTCCTCCGCGAGTACGAGGCGGCCAGCGTGGCCGGCATCCGCGTCGACGACATCCGGCCCCGATGGGATTTCACCGGCGCGTTCTACTTCGTGGGCACCGTCGTTTCCACTATCGGTGAGCGGCGGGACCCGCCGGCGGCCGCGGAGGGACGGGCGGGGTCCGGGGCGGCAAGGCGAGGGCGGCCGGGGATGCGCAGCCCCCTCTCCTCCCCAGCTCCCTTGTGCTTCGCTCCCTTGGGCTTCGTTCCCTTGGGCTTCGTGCTGGTGCCGGGCATGCTCCTGTCTCCTCGTTGCTCCTTTTTTCCCCCCTCTCCTATAAAAGAGGCGCGGCCGCGGGCAGCACCCGCTGGCGGAGAGCGCTCTTCCGCTGAGCGCCCGGGTGCACTCGGAAGCCGCGGCCCCGCTGGCTGCCGCTCCCCGGCACGCTGCTCCGGGCGGGCTCCCCCGCGGCCGCCAGACTTTTCCCCGGGAGTTTCGCCCGCCTGCGCGGAGGAACCCGGCCCCGGCATGCGGTGGCAGACTTTGTGGGAGGGCAGCTGCACGCAAAGCCCAAAGCTTTTTACAAACGCTGTATGTCTTTAAATTCTGGGAGATCTTAGATCAGGAGGTAGGTGGTTTCATAGGCTGTAAGCTCAGAAGGGACCTTTCTGAGGATCGAGTCTGGTCTTAAAAAGAACCATAAAATACCTTGTGTAGTGTCCAGCTGCAGAGTGTACGACTTGGAAAGGCTGCATTTCAAACCACTTGGCTTTTTGCACTTCTGGCTTTATGAGGCAGAATCAACAGGTCGGTGGGCACTGCTTACTTTGTGAACGAACTCAAGTTTCTTCAGGCTGAAGGAGCCTTCGGAGGAAGGTGATGTTGAATAGAAATTCCAGGGGGGCTGACAAAGAGTACATTAAGATGAAAAAGGACAGCACCAAGAACAGACTTCTGCACCTGAGGGAGCCCATGGATGTCACCAGAATGTTTTCATTCAGGCGGCATTGAACAGCTAAAAGCCCCGGAGAAACGGAGCTTCAGTTAGAGACAGGCAATCTTGTGTGCATTTACCAGTGTGACAAATAGGATCACTAAATCTTGGTAATGGCATTTCCAATTCTCATCAGTTTCCACGTGTGAAGCGCACACTCAGGAATGATTGTTTAATTAACAACAGCAATTCTTCAGGAAATCTCCATTAACACTCATTCTCTGAAGAGGAAGCCATGCTTTGTGTGGGATGTGTGAGTTTGTGCTGTCCTGCAGTTTGTAGAATACCTCACGCTTCCAGTGGTTCTGCTCAGCCTCTCCCCAATACTGATTTTCTTAGATTTGGAGTTAATTTTGTTGTGAAAGATGTAATCGGGCTGGTTTTAGATTTCCTCGGGGCATCAAGATCTGGATGTTTTGCGTCTTTAGACCTTAAGTCTGTAAGACCCAAGAACTATGCCTAAATGTTCTGCTGAACTGGTAATTTAATTTATAAACCCATTTTTGCAAACTTCTTTAAGGTGTTCTTCTACGATTGAAATACGATGTTGATGCTAATCTTTGCTACAGCCATAAAGTCATAATAAAAAGAGCTGGGACCAGATCTCTGAAGTCCACCTGGTCCACCTCTGTTCCTAGAGATCAATTATATGCAACTTTTCTTTTTTTTTTTTTCCCTGATAGATGATTGTCCAAGCTGCCATTTTGAACCTGCACTGCTGGAGATCCCACAACTTCCACAAGGAATCCAGCCTTGTGTATTATTATCCTCATAAGAAAAAAAAGGGTTTCCTGATGTCCACCTTACTGCAGTTCAGTGACTTGCATTATTCTTGTCCTACCATCCTTCATACCCCAAGAATAGCCTTTTAGGTACACGAAGACTGTTGTCATGTGTCCCTTAGGTCTTCTCTCAATTCAAGAAGCCACAATGTTGTCACCTCCCTTTGCAGTGATACAGTTACTCCTCACATGTATTAACCGATGCCAGCAGTTCTAAACATAAATATTTATCTTATATAAATGAGGTTATTAAGAATGGTATATGTGGTCTTATTAAATAACTTCTTGCAAACACAAGCATCCACTTATCGACTCACACTTTCTGGCCATTTCTCTGGCTTGGTGATTTCTGTTGCCCACAATTTAGACCTCCATCAATGTTTCTGCAGAAAACGCCAAGAACCCTTTTTCCTTTGGCTTGTGTATGGTCTGTAGACTTTGGCAATTTACATCCTGTCCCTTCTTTTGACGTGGTATTGCTCTTCCTCAGTCTTATCCATGGTGTCACTCTCTCAGCATGTTTTATAAGTTGCATTGTCCATTAATTCCATCAGTGGCATTGCACTCTTTCAATCCTATCAATAGCATCCCTTTTTTTCTTAATCTTCTCTGCAGCACTACTGCTTTGTGAGACTCATTGTGCATTTCAGCGCTTTATCTTGGCTTGTGCTGTGGGCCGGGCTCTCCAGACGTTCACAAGACTCTTGTGCTTCAGCCAGATCACCTCAGCTGTGCCACACAGGAGCGTTCTCCTGCAGACTCTGCAACCGTACACTTACTTTCATCTGCTTTATTGGGGTCCTAACAACAGATTTTGTTTTACACAAATCAATATTTTTGCACTCTTCTCAGCCCTTTGCAGATGGTCCACATCTTCTTTCAAGTCTCAGTACAGTGCCTCAAAATGAATGTATCAATATTATTCCAACTGCGACCTTGCTAGTTCCAAGGAAAGTGGAAGGATTATTTTATGTGTTTTCCAGTCTATACTTCTGGTGTCTATAAAAGTTTCTACAGCTGAATATAATTTGGTGCCTTCAGTTAAAAGCACTTTTTAAGGAATAGGTGCTTTTATGGCATATTCCTAATATCAGCTAACTTACATTCAGTACTATATGATTTAGCAGGTAAATTGTTGTAAAAGCGGTTATCTTTTATTTCTTCCGTAAACTTTTTTTTTTCCTCTTTTGCATAATGGAAATTATTTTGCTGCTCCACCAAAGTAAATTTATTTCTTCTGCAGTAAATAAGGTCAACCTAACCACTTTAATATCCTAGTAAAGTGTCACTGAAACATTACCTGTAGCATCATCTGCTTCCTGTACTTTAACTACAAAGCAATACTATAATGTATTTTTGTCTTTCAGAGGAAAGAAGAGAGTTTTGCAGTATCTAAGGGAATAATACTGTATTTTAAATTAAGATTCACATAAAATGTTTGTCACATAGATATCAAAGCATTATATCAGTGCATCAAGGAAAGAGGTCGAAACTAAATATAACCAGGCTATTTTAATTTGTCAAGAAAATATAAAGCTAAACAGAACCGAGCTAGTAAAAATAAATAATTTGCCTTTTCTCAGTTTAGTAGTTTAGAATTTGTTCCATAAAAGGGTTTATTCCTATCAGTGCTCAGTCAGCTTATTTTGATGTGACTTTAGCTTAGTGTGATCCAGCACTAAGGTTGCTTATACTGGAAACATTAGAAATACGAGAAGGCAACCACAAATACCTGCCCAACTAGGAGGCTACTTAGGCTACTCAGCAGGTGATGCCAAGGAAGAAGATGGGGTCAAAGCCTCTTCATCCCACAAAGGCAGGTGCTGAACTCCAGCCCGCAGGGAGGAGCCCACATGGGCTTCTCTGTAAGCCCTGTTTGGTTTCCAATCAGCCCTTTTTCACTTAATGTAGTGTCCCTTTTGCCTAGAAATCAGGTGGTAGTAGTACTGTCTCAGGATGTGAGTGAACAAAGGAACTTATTTCTCAGCAAGGACTTGAAGCCACATCCCTGCATTGCAGCAGAGTATCCTGACCACCCGTCTGGGGAATAATTTTTAAGCCGGGACTGTCAGTGTTTTCTGTTGAAACTCTTCCACTTTGCATAGACTAATCAAATATTCCTCAGACCAGAAACTAAAACAAGACCTGAGTCCCAATTTGTTCTTCAGTGCATGTATATGTGGTTTATAGAGCATTTGGTATGCTCTGGGTGTTCAGCAGCATTGGACTGTAAGGTGGCTATTATCAGCAGGCATTTGGCTACTGAAGGACCTCTGTGGTACCTGGGGGCAGTAGTACCTCCAGAAGGTAGGGAGATGCTGTCCAGGTGTTTGAAGATCTATGCACTGGATCACTGCTTGTCTTTCATGACAGACACCTGAATATCCTCAGTTCCACTGGAAATAGGTGGACACTACTACCTTTGAGCAACACAAAGGGTTAACATACTGGGATATTTGTAGCATCTAGAACCTTCTCAGCTCTTTGAAACCACTCAAAAATAACTGAGTTGCATCAAATGAAGAATGTATCAATGGATTAAGACACCCTTATCTCATTTACAGCCTTTTTACTTTGAATAATTTAAGAAAATTGAAGGACTTTGTTTCCTTTTCCCTTCTTTAAAAAAGCCTATGCCCTTCACAGCCGCTATTATGACGTTGATTAAACCCTGTTTATTTTAACTGTAAATGGAAAAAAATGAATCTTGTTGTAAAGACATAGCCTGAAGCAGCTCCTAAAACTGTCACATGAGCTGGCTGCCCTTTTCACAGGCTGCTGGAGGCTGGAGGACATCTCTGGAGATCGTCTGGTCCAGCGCCCGCACTCCAAGCAGGGTCAGGTACAGCCGGCTGCTCAGGGCTGCGTCCTGTTGGGGTTTGAGTATCTCCATGGATGGAGACTCCATAAACTGTCAGGTCAACCTGTGCCAGTGTTTCACCACCCTCACAGTAAAAGAGGAGTTTTTTCCTCCTGTTCAAATGGAATTTCCTGTATTTCAGTTTGTGCCCATTGCCTCTTGTCTTTTCTGTGCAAACTGTTTATAAGCAGTGAGGCAAAGGAGGAAATTATATCATCTTCACAAAATGAGGTACATTTTCTGGAGAAATTGCCAAAATTTGCATCATTCCTTTCTGCAAGCTGGAGGTGTAAAGATTTTCTGCATGGTGAGAAAGAGATTTGTCCACCAACACTGACCTGAGGCCCAAGAGGTGAAATTTCCTTGAGTGAAGGGTGAGATTTTTACAGGAGAGAGTGATGAGCAACCACACGGCATATTGTCCAGAAGGGGTAGAAGGAGTCACAGCAACTTATTTAAGCAGCCTGGGGAGGGTTGCTGACGGGAGCATCATTCATTAACAAGGAAATCTGCATGGGGTGAGACAGCCGCACTGTCCATGTTAACAGCAGTCGGCCGTGGAGCGAAGGAGGGAGCGCAGATCAATGCCAGAGAAAGTGCTGCTTTCCTCATTTTCACTTGTGTAAATGCAGTACCTGCTACCGAGGCTGCGCAAAAAACAAGTGTGTTTGTGGGATAATACCCAGCAAATTGCCAAACTCATTCAAACTAGAGAGCTGGGGTACTGCTTGCAGCCTTCAGATCACCCTGTCTTTGCCATGTGCGGAGTGAACGCGGGATGACAACTGCACCGAATGCTCTGCCTGGGCCCAAGGGACAAGCTTATTCCTGGTTTCAAAAACGGATGTGCCATTACCTAGCCATACCATGCCTGAAATACTGGAGCTTGTGCAGTACAAGGTGTGTTGTTCTCCTAGCTAACATTTTTCTTTAAATATTGCTTATGCTGCAAAAATCTCTAATAATTCAAAATGACCCTCTTTAGCCACTGAGCTATGACCAGGGCTCTGTAATCCCAGGTGGCATAATGAGATAAGCTCACAGGAGCTAGCGTTTTCTTTTTCATAGATTTATTCAGTTTCTGGATTTTTCTAAACATAGATTCTGGTTGTCTCTTTTCTCTTGGTGGGTTGACATTTCAAGAAAGTTGTACATATGGGGCAAGTGTGTCCTACCCTTCAGAGCAAAGCAATACAAGCCTGTGCTTTTAGTTATGCTCCTAGCTGTGCCCCTCATTCATTAATAAAGTGTGAGTGTCATCTCTCTGCTTCACTTTATCCAGCCCAACAGTGAGAAAAAAACTAATTTTTGACTCAGAGAGGCTAAGCTCATTTTTATGGCCATAAAGCATATTGTTGCTCTTGTCCTTGTATGTCAGTTGCCTCACCGTGAACTTCAGAAGACACCATCAGACCCTGAATCCCGTTCTGAATACAACCCTCTATACATTTTCTTTTGGAGAGATCCATCTTTTCCTTAAAAAAACTGGCACGCAGTTGTTGAATAAAAGCATAGTAATTAAAGTTCTGCCACAAGAAAGGGAGTTCAGGTTTCGGTTCCCTGCTTTGACCACAACTCTCACATTCTGGCTGTTCTTGATGAAGGCTACATTTGTTAGAAGGTGATGTGTACATAATTTCAGTTTTATGAATCCTTTACTGATTCCAAGATGCTTTTCACCAAGGCTGCTCTCAGTGATGGAGACATTGCTATGAGGAACTCCTTGTTCAGAATGGGGGCTGTTTCGGAAAGCCTTCTGAGGTGCCCACCTCCTCCCTGGTATGACGTACAGAACCAGAGCATGCAAGGACTAGATTGCTTTCCTGGAGCCACAAAGCCTCTGAGTCCTTTCCTGGATATAAAGTACTTTTTGTCATCTTGCTGTACTCATCAACAGAAGTGCAAAAATTGCACCAGGCCGTTCAGATTCTCCTTCAGATAACTAGAAATAAAACATGTAGTTCCAACATGCTCTGTTGAAGGTAACATATTGATGGCTTCTCTGCTTTCTTCTATTGTAGAGCGGCCAGAAGGATAGGAAAACCCCAAGTATCGATGCAGTTCATGACTGTTTGAGTTAGTGTGACACCCACTCTCTCTTTCCCTTTGAATCCACCACATCCTGCAGTGTCTGACTTGCTGAGCCTATTCCCCGTGTAGCCGGAAAATGTTGAATACAGGTTACTGAATGCCGTGTCTCCTGTCATTTTCCTTTTGTCATACTTTAAAAATGATAATTAGTTTCCATGATGACAAAATATTCAAAGATCTCATTGTTTTAGTGTGAAAAACTAGGAATTCTAATGAGTAGAAATAGTATACAAGAAACAGCTTCATAAAAATGTCATTGCAGTAATTAATGTATCAACAACTGTATGGTGATAATTTAAAAGTGAAAAGTGCATCTGGCTGAGTAAATAACATTGTGCAAGGAGATGAAATTTAGAAGGGAAGATTTTGCTTTGAAATATTTCATAGATATACAAGAAACAAAATTTAAAAAAAAAGTTACACCAGTTGCTTTGGAGGCTGTTTTTATCAGAAGGTATTGAAACAATCCTGCTGGCTTTCATTGTGTAAATAGAACAGAACTAGGTTTATTTTTTTTTCCAAATAATGTAGCATTTGCATTAAGAGGAGTGCAAGATAAAAAATATCTTGTTCAACAGATGTCTTAAAAGTGGAACTACAAAAGAAAGAGGAACAACAAGGCTTATCCCATGCCAACAAGAGGAAACAGCAGCCAGAAACTATGAAATTAGAAGCAATGAAGAGCAAGGAGGTTTATTTGACGTGTAGCGAGCTGACGGAGTTAAAAAAAAAAGAGGGGGGAAGAATGTTTCCTCTCTCATTTTGATACTTCGAGAAGAAACTTTTGTCTAGTGTGTATTAAAAGGTCTTTTATTATAGATTGTGTTTTATAAAGCACTGTAATACTCCTGCATTGATAGCCCTGAGCACCTAAAAGAAGTGTGTGCCCTGAGCGTGAGGATGGGACTGATTCCCTTCCTCTGGGCTTGGGAGGCTGCTTCAGGAAAGGCATCTTTAGAGAAAAAGCCTCTTCACTTTCCATTCCCATCCTTCATCTCTCTCTCCACCCCCATTTCCCCCTTTGGTTCTGTGTCTGCCAATAAGGGGTGCTTGGGCTGATGTTCCAGAGAAGTTACAGGTAAACTGACGCCAATTATGTGCTTTACAGGACCACCAAGTAGTTGTCAACTCACTTAACTTTTAATTTCTACCAGCTGAGGACTGCATCTGTTAATAAAACTAGAGCATTCCCCACCTTAGAAAGATTTCCCTGCTCAAGTGAACGGTCCATGAAAACTTCAACTGAAAGTTTTCTGTAATATAGGACAGATCTGTATAAAGCAAAGATGTAGGAAAAAATGCGAAAAGGAGAATGGGGGTTATAATGCCAGAATGGCCACCAGTCTCTGCTATCTGCAGAATGAAGTAGAAATCTTCAAACAAAGCAAACCATGTAATAGAAAGGAAGTATGAAATTAAATCAACCTGGAAAGCCTTTTAGAAGCAAGATCTAAAAAGTTACAGGAGTGATAGCCTGGCAGGCTCCCTACTGGACAGGGGTTGAAATGTAGGTTAAACCAGGTGGTTATAACCCACAAGGTTAGAGAAAAGGCCAGGTCAGATCTCCTTTGTCGATTTTATTACTTCTGTTAATGCCAGAGTCTTCAAGTGATCTTCAAGTCATACAGTTTTATGGAAGATATCTAAAATAGGTCACATCAATTAATATGTCCTAATGTGTCTGTTCCTCCTCCCTGGCTGGAAAAAACAAACAAACAAAACCACACAGCAAAAAAAAACCAGCTGAGGTACCAAGTGCAAAGTAGATATTTATACTATTGGTGTTGAAATTTAGGTGAGATAAATCCCACACCGAGGCAGGAGCAGAATTGCAACAGCACACCAGTGTTGGCAACACTGACTGTAACTTCTCTGCTACAGGTTTTCTCTCTCTTAAACAAGATCAGTAAGTAGTTAAAATCACTCTGTAGAGGAAAAAAAATCAGTCTGTAGAGGAAACAAATTTATCGGTGACACTATCTCAAGAAGATTTGGAACATTTTTTTTTGTCAGGAACTGGCAAGATTCTCCAGGGCATGACTTGATCATAATAGGGGATTTATCTGTAATATTTAGTGGCTTATGTGCTGGGAGATGGGCACAAGTTCTTCAGCAAGTTTTTGATAAATACAAGCAACTTAAGAGGAAATCTTTCTGGATTTGACCCTATCCTAGTTTCACTGGAAGTTCAGAAAGCAACTTCAGTGACCACAGTGTGGCAGAGTCCATTATTCTTTAGAAGAGAAAGAGGAAGAACAGAAAACCAGGGAATTTCAAGAGCAAAACTTTTAATAAGCTCAGAGATGTGCAGTGTGCAGTCTCAGAGGAACCAAAACTGAAGCAAAAGTGAGTTAAGGCAGGCTAACAGTCTCTTGGACAAAAGATACTAAAGATGCTGGCTCTAGTAATCCAAATGTAGCAGGAGGACAGTAGTAAAAGACCAACATGTCTAAATGTTAAGTTAGTTACTGATTTCAGTCACAAGAAGGAAGCATATGGAAAATTAGTGAAGACAATTAAAAGGAATAATATGCAAGTACAGGAACAGAATAAAATGTCCAGTCCCTCAAAACATGATGCCATAAGCGGAGGGGTATCAAGGGTGATGTGAAGTCGTTTATCAAGACACTATCGATGAGAAAGACTAAGAAAAATATTGGTCTGCTGTACAGAAGAGGAAGAGCTCTCAACAAATTACTCCGAGAAGACTGAAATGTTTAATGCCTTTTTCTGCACCCATCTCCTGAAAAGATCAACTCTGAACTGATGTCTGATACCATTAACGCTTGTGATAAAGTGGAAAGTAAAATAATGGGTTATAATCCCTAAATCTGTCAGCTCTTTTCAAATCGCTTAAGCCAACTCGACTTCATTCTAGAATATTCAAAGAGATTACTAAAGCAATAAGGAGCCCTTCAGCAACTCATGGAAGGGGATGAAATTCCAGGCAACTTATAACAGCATCCAGTCTTTAAAAAAGGGATGATGACAGGAAGGAATTTTAAAAATAAAATTATAGCTCAAACAACTTAACTTTAATTCACCTAAAATTGCTTGAATGGGTAATCAGATCAACTATTTGTAAACATCAAAACTGAAACAAGGAACCAAGTAGTGATCAACGTGAAATTACCAAAAGTAGGTCCTGTCAAATTTAGTCTGTTTAGTTGTAAGACAAGGTAACGAGCCTTATGGTTAAGAAATAAGCAACTGATATCAGATATCTTGACTTTAGCATGACTTTTGTCATTGCCTCACATTTGATAAGTAACCTGAAGAAACGTGGTTGTGATGAATTTGCAATAGGACCAGCTGGAAATTGCATTCACTGGATAGGTTTCATTGGATCATTTTCAGAATAGAAGGATGTATGAAATGGGGTTCTGCAGGGGCCTGCTGCCTGTATCTGGTCCAGAATTACTGCTATGCCTTTGTAAAAACATTTTTTTTAACTCACGTTGAAATGTATGAGGAATATTGCAGCGTAGTATTTCCACTCTATGCTGTACTGGGAAGCACTGTCTGGAATACAGTTTTCAGATTTTGTCTGCTTCACTTCTAGAAACAGAGTCTAGAATAAAGTGATTGGTATAACCAGACACCTAGAAAACAAGACTTATGCAAAGATCGGAAGAAATCAAGGGACTGGCACAGCGGAAGGAAGGGAATTAGTGAGGGAGGAGAATGTATGAAAATTTGATGCAGGAAGGATTCCACATTCTATTCTCGAAGTGCATGGCATCTAGGACATAGGTTAATAGGCTGAAATTGCAACAAAGAAGATCCAGGTTATACATTAGAAAAAGTTTCCTAAGTCAAGTGAAGCAGTTGTGTCTCCCTAGAACATTGTACAGAACCCATCACCAGAGTCCTTTACAAGCAGGTTAAGCAAACATCCTGCAAGAATGATGCTGGAATCTTTAATTCCATCACTGGGCAGTGAGTGGATGAGATGACCTTTTTATGCCTGTGCCAGAGCTTTTTCCCTGGATTCTATGATAATTTGTATTAATTATCCCTGTTATCCTCAAAAAACAAAAAATAAGGCAAGGTGCTTGGCACACTGCATATCTTGTTCTTTGGCAATTTTTCATTTGTTTTTTTAGAATGCAGATAAAAATAATTTTGTGACAAATTTATATGGAACTGCGTAGATTTTTTTTTGTAAACCTTCAGGAAATCAAAGCAACATTTTAATATTAGGATGAAGCAGGCCTTGACATGTGTAGTTATGATACTCTGCTTAGTATACATCTCAAATTAAATAAACTTCAGAACAGCCTAAAATAGAATTGATCATGGACTGAGAAGCACTTAATTAAAATAGTGAAATCAGATGTAACAATATCTTTACTGCTTCTGAAATGAAACAAACAAACCAACCAAAGCCCGAGTCAAAAACAATTCATTTTAAAAGGCTAAAAATAAACAGATCTTAACTTTTAAGAACTTGTTTCTTTAAGGAGCAAAGTACTTTGCTGGAAGTCTCTATTTCGGCAGCTGTAATTGATTGTACCTCCTTCTGCTAGAGTTGCTCATACTAGTATGACTTAGAGACAAAGAGCATGAGGAAAGTACTGTTATCTGGGTTCAACAGATGAAGGCAATTAAAGGCAATGAAATGAAACTTAAGGCATTGAAATTCCATTTAAACCAAGTAGTGGATATTCTCAACTGTGCCCCCACTGCTCCCCTCATGTCCAACTTGTTGAAAAGAGAGACCGAGCAAAATAAACCATTGCTTACTTTGGGGGTCTCCACTTGCATTGTTTTCCTGCAGAAACCAGGCGATGAGGAGAAGGGAGGAGGGGGGCCCGAGTGTACCCAGGCCTTGCCTTAGTGTAGGGATGTGGCTGAGGCCACTGTTGCGGGATCCACTTCTCAAACACAGACAGATAATAAGTCTTAGATAATTGTTGGAAGGCCTAAATGATTTGGATGGCCACATCCTATATTCAGGAGTGATATAACGCAATTAAACTTTCTAAAAGCCCATTTACTCCCCAGCCAAGGCATTTTTTGCACAAAACACTACTGAAAATGGAACATAGTCCTTCAGGTGACATGCAGCTTGGACCTCTGTAGGCGGTCTGTGTGTCCAAAGGAAATGGTGTTCTTTAGGTCAGCGTTGCAAGAAGATGGCAGGCAGGGCCGGCTGCCCAGCCTCTGTCCCCATGCCATTTACCCTGCGGCCCTTCGCAGAAGGGTGGGTAGGTTGGAGATACACCGTGCTTGTGGCCGCTTCTGCAGCTCCCTGGCAAAGTCTGTGCAGACAAATACTGAGCCAAAGGGCAGCCCTGGTAGATGTTGGCTTTCTCCAGCTGGAGAAAGGGTCTGTTTTCCAGATGGGCCACGCTCCAGCTTGCTCACCTTGTGAACAGATCTCTCTGCTGTAATTCTACTACTTCTGCCTAATACTTCTAAGGCATCTATTATTTTCCAAGCCAGAAGCTTCCTGAGGAGCTGCAGGCTGAGCTGGAGAATAATTCTACATATTGGAGCACACAGCAAATGAGGGGTTTCTAACTGGAGTGGTGACACATGCAATACTAAGTTTTCCTGTTTCCTGGAGGGAAAATTACTTTTTTAATTGAAAGCAAAAGCCTAATCAGGGCTGAGAACATTAGACATGCCATGAAGTGGGATAAGCTGGGTGGAGAAATGAAAAACACTAATTTCAACAAATTACTTGCTGGTTATGGGAGCAGTGTTAATTTGTCCTGCAGATGAATTCTAAGAATAAAGAGGGTCTAGGTATACCAAACAGTGAGATTGTTATAAAATATATCTATTATATTGACTTAAGAAATGAAAAACTAGTGAGTTCAAATAACATTACATTATAGTTGAAAATATATTAAAAAAAATCTTTTAACTTGGATTAGCCCGTATATAAAAGCAATGGGAAAGTTGTTCTAACTAAATCATAAATGCTGGGGGGAAGGGTTGCAAATGTGAATCCAAATATTTGCTGACTGTCTTAACTGAATTTTAGAATAGTTTAGTCAAGATATAGAACACTGAAAATAAAGGCTTTGATTACAATTTATGTTTACTTGTACGGATAGTACTGTTTATTCACTAGAATTATTTCATCTGTTAAAGAGAAGCATTTGTTGAGATGATTGATGCATCAACAGTTAATTTATGAGAGCTTTTCAGTGCAGTAAAAAACACTTCAAAACAGAATTGTTTCAATATTAAAAATGAAAATAATACTTTAATAAATGAATAGTAATTTTTGAAATATTATTATATAATTTAGATTGTCAGGAAAAATATTTAGGATTATAAGACTGGGATGTTGATAGCATTCGTGTGGCTGAAGTGTTCCATTGATTTCACACTGCCATCCCTGAGGGAAGAATATAGCTTGTGGAATGTTTCAGTCTTCTTGACTTGTGAAAATTCAATATATCAGAAGGTGCTGTTGGTTGCAAATACAGCCCAGGCTTTTTGCAACCTCAAACCAATTTTGAGTTTGAGGTGTTTTTGTTCTCACAGTAAGAATGTTAATAAGGCCCTAAATGTGATGTTATTCATACACAAGAAATGATGAGTATAGTAAAAAGTGTGACACTTTTTAATAGAAAGCATTTCTGCTGAAAATCTGATAGGCTTCAGTTATTAGAAAAATAAAGAAGTAGAAAGCATATGTTGCTTCAGTGTCAAGCTGTAACATTGTAAAGAAGTAAAACAAGTAGCAAAACATTGAATTTAAATGTACTAAGGATGCTGACTAAAAAAAGTTTTCTATTTTAAGCATGTATTTGCATCGTTTGTACTTTTCTGCAACACTCTTGCAGTAATTAGTCAGAGCTTCACAGCAACTGCTGTGCAGCCTTCTTGCTAAAATAGACTGTTCCTTGTGTACATCTGTACTTGTGATTCTCTTATTCATGCCAGAAATATCAATGTAGCCTGTACAGACTGCTGAGCTCCGCTGGCTCTGTCTGGTGGAGGATAATACTCAGCAAACAGGCATGGTACTGATTTCCATGTTCTAACATACACGTAGTTACATATGAAGTCAAGCTCAAAAATCATAAAGCTAGTTAGAGCAAAACCAGCATGTTCCATGAATTGCTTTGAAAATAAGGAAATATTTTAGGCCAGTTAGAAGCAGAAACAGATTTTTTTTTCTGTGGTTATTTCTATAAAAATAGGAATAGTGCCATTAGGGTAGAACCTTCGCTTTAAATGCAACTTTTCTTTCATATTGCAGATTAATTTCTTTTTTTTTCCCCCTTCCTTTTGCATTCTCCTTACATCACATCACTTTTTCATTCCCTGTATGCTGTGCCTGGCACTGTGGTGCTGTTTGTTTTAAGAAAAATTACAATTTGTACTTGGCAGTTTCTGTCTTTCTAAATAGGAGTTAATTTTGTTATACAGGCTTCCCTTCTTCCTTTCATCTTTTACGTCTAATGCTTTAAATAGGCGTTTTCATCTGCCCAGGGAACTGGAGTCTGCATGATCCATCTCAAGCTGCAATATTCCTAGTTCATCGAGTAAGCAGGTGCAAGTTCGGTTTGTGGCTTAATGAGAACGTTTTCCAGACTGTCCTGTGTGCCCCAAGGAGCAGTACTGGGCATCCCTTCCTCTGAAGTGCCCCTTCACCACAAATTCAAACATCCTTGTGCTGAAACAGATGCCGCCTTCCAGACAAGCTGTAAACCAAATCCCCCTATTATTAGAACTGTCCTGGCACCCTCTGTAAGACTTCAGCCTTGCCCATGTTTTAATTTGGATGCTCCTGGTACCAAACAGGAATCCTCCCCACGTTTTCAGCTGGACGCTGTATTCTGGCTGTTCTCTGATACCTCGTGGGTTTTTGCTTGCTATTACATTACAGCCTTGTTTCATGTCAGGACTGCGACTGCTGGAGTTCAGTGCCATTGACAAGAAACCCCTATATCATCTTCAAAACATCATTTTGGAAGGAAATGTGTTTTGGAAGTTATAAGTACTAAAGTATTGCAAAGAAATAAAACATTTACTCTTGAGCACCCTCATTTACTCTTGAAGGCCGTGACAGTTTCAAGTTTCCACAAATTTGTTCCTTCCAATTTCTGGGTCTGGCATCTGAAAAAGCAGAGAAATAGCAAGTGGCATGTAATAGGCTTGTCATAACTAGATACTAAATATTTTCTAATTTATGCAGCAAGAGCTGGGTTGCTGCTTTTCAAATTGTCCTTTTTTTTTAAGGAGAAATACTCCTGTTCGTGATGTTTTTCTCTGATGCTCCCCCAGGATGAATTATGTCCTGCTTCAAGAGCTGATTTAGGTGGGTACTGGAAAAAGAAATTAACCAGATCAAGTTTTATTGCAGAAATTTGGAACTCTTTTCCTGATGTGTTTAAAATTGAGCATGTGAATAACCAGGTGAGTGAGTCTGCAATCAGTTTAAAAGCCATCTTTTGCAGTGTACTTCTATACCGGTTGTAAAGTATTTTGCTACTCAAATCAAGGACAGAATACTGCTTTTGGAAATAACATCTTATTTAGTCTATAAGTCTATTTCGTATCTTGGAGAGGCTGTTGCACTGAAGGGCAGATATTTTTAAGATTAGTTTTTTATCTTACCAGCATTCAAGGGGCTACATTTGATGTTCTGTATAACCTGTCTGCAAAGAAAACATTGGCATGACTCAAAATACACAAAGAACAAATCTGGTTTGTTTACTAGGTCGTTTTACAGCCATGTTTCAGAGCAGATTTGCATTTTAAAAATCAAAGTTTGCTCCCATTGAATAAAAGCCATCAAATGTCATCCATTAGTACTAGTTTATGTATTAGTTCTCCTAAAGTTCTTTCCCTTTATTTCTGAGCCTCATTAACCTAAACACCGCATCAGAAAAGAAGATGTAAATCCAACTTTTAATCTTCTGTCCTTGCTCAAAGGCAGAACTCCGGTCAGCTGGGCATCACCACTCTTTTTAAAGCAGGTGCCTGGGCAGTGACCCAGCAGAAATTAGGAAGAGGTGACCAGTGGAAGTGATCAAGGCAACTGCCGAGATAAAGGACCTCCCTGTAAAGGGCCAGTGGGCAGGCAGGTGTTTAGGATGAAGATTACAGGCTTAGAGTCACCTGCTGAGCTGCAGCAGCAGCACAGGTGCTCACTACCCATTGCTCAAACTGAAGTGATCTGGCTTTTAGTGCCACTGATAATTATCCAGGCTAAATGCCTTTGTCCCTCCTTCACGGGTATTCCAGATGATTTGAAGGCATAGGTCTGGCTACTAACATGTTGAATATAGACACTTGCCTTTCAACAATGAAGCTATGCTTCAGGATCTTTTGGCCTCTATGTTCCTGGACTGCTTGATTTAGTGAGTCCTAAGACAGATTTTGTCCCATACCCGTGACAGTTACAGCATCACACAGCCGCTTGTTCCTACAACATTTCGTGTCTTCATTAAGAACTCGGAGCTTGAGGCTTTGTTACTAACTGGCATATCTGCAGTTCCTGAAGAGGAAAGACCTTCAACATAATGAAAGGATCCATTCGTTAATGGTGTCTATCCATTAATTTCAGACAGGGAGTGCCTGTTTTTCTTTTCATCACTTCAGCAGGAAGCATTTTAATAACTTAGAGCATTTGTAGAAAATATAGTCACTTGGAGTGTTTGTATTTTCTTTTACCTGTGGTAATGGCTAAAATTTACATTATCTCATCCTAATCAAAAGCACAGAAGTTAAAACTTCACCTGCGTGTATGGGTAAGGATGGGACCCACCCTGTGACTGTTATAAGAATTTCCTGAACAAGGAACTAACAGGAGCTAGGAAGTTAATTAGAGTAAAACCAATCTCTCTGTGTACATTGCTTCCCTCTGTCTCAGCTTCATCCTGGCAGTCCTGCTCAGAACCTTCTCCCATGCTGTCTCAGCATGCTGAGAACCTTCCTAAGGATTTAAAAAAAAATGCAGATTTCTGCACGATCCTTGCTGCAGAGATCTAGATCACAGCACTATAGCTGCGCCATGAGTATTGCTGATAGGACCTGCTTTGGTGGCAGAAAATTCTCCTGCAGGATGAGAAGTTGCCCCAAGAGTCAGATTGGTTTTCAAGCAGTTACTGGAGTTGATGGGGAAAGGGCACAACAGGTGGTTAAGTGTCACTGGTTCTGCACACTTTTGGGAAATCCTTTCTCAGAGTCTCTTGTGCAGTCCTAGCTGGAATTAAAAACTGCTCTGATTTGGTGGGGTCCCTGAGGTGATCTTGCTGCCATTCACATACACACACCCTACTTGCCCAGGAGAAAATTCCCCTGCAGTAAAGCAAAGTCTCTGGCCATCTGGTGTGTAACTTCATCCATATGAGGGTAAATCAAGTGCTGGTTAGAATAAATAACTTAAAGTAGTATTTCTTCATATACATTTGTTTTTGTTGTTGTTGCTTTCTTCTTATAGCAACACTTTCAGTTGCAAACAGATCATTTTTTCCATGACAGAGCATGTTGCATGAGAAGGAAGTAATAGGCAGTGTTCCAAACCTAGCATGAAAATGAGCAGCTCAGAGTCATACAAAAATACCAGCTCAGTTTCCAATGTGTTTATTTGCTGCTAGAGCTGTGAGATAGAACAGTCTCATACCTACAATTGCCTCCCCAGCAGATTAAAGAGGGAGCATTGGCAAGTGTTTGCAATCCTGACAAAATCATGTCAACTCCTGACGTGATGAGTAATAATAAAAAAAGAAAGCGTGAAACACATTTAAGTATTGGCTTGAGATATCTTAAGGATGACAGATAATCAGCACCTGATCAGCATAGAGAAAAATCAAAGCAAGAAATATGGGTGAGAAGAAGTGCTGCTCTGAATTCCATAAGCACTTCCCAGCACTTGCTGCAGGTGCCAGCCAGCGGTCCAAGGTTCGGCGGTTGGCGGTGGGGAGGCTGCGGGGCTCAGAAGGCAGCTTGTGCCTTGCTGTGATGTTAGAAAGCTCAGGTGACTAACCTGTAAATTAGAATAGCTGTGGAAGAAAGGGATAAATGTAAAGGGCTAGGAATTTACAGGAAAACAATAAGTATCCACAGCAGGGGAGACTCGTCTCATTGAACTGAAACATTGAAATCAAATAATTCGTTTACCTTTCATCTTAAGTAGTCTTGGTTGCAAATGCAGTCCCCTCTCCTCCCTCTGTGCTGTTATGACTGTTATCCTGTCTACTGATATTAACTGGAGCTGTGCCCAAATTACATCTTGGAAAAACTGAACCCTCATGCCTAGATTGATGGCTGTGATTTGTGAGAAGGAAGATGCTCTCAGCAAAGCAGTTTGTTTGCCTTTATCTAATACTGGCTGTTCCAAGAGTCTCCTGTAAGCCGGGATGTGGGATCTCTCTTACTGGTCCACAGTATCAAGCCCCATTCCCTAGCTGCCAGGGGATTAGGCCTCTTGTCCTGAGGAAGGACTTGTTTTCAGCAAAAATATTTTCTTCCTTTACTTCTGTTCTGTTCTGCAAGTCTTATTTTCCATGGAATGTCTAGTGGACCTTGGCCCTCTGTTCTACTGTACTGCCAAAATCATGGAATGCAGATAACCAGCAATTAAGAGGTGGATATTAAGGGGGGCAATCTCCTCCTGACTCTAGCTGAATTCCACCTTCTGACCTGGAATAATGAGTATTCCTCTTTATTTGAGCTCTTGTAAATCCAAACATTTGGTTACAATTTTGTCTACCCTTTAATGGTAAATTAGGCTGCAGGATATCTCTGACTTCATTTCTGCAGTGCTACTGCGTAATTTAGAATTACAGACCAAGTTATGAAATGAAAATGTGTTTCTTAGCAGAACTGTTTACGAAAAAGATGCTCAACTTTATTAAGAAAGGAGCTAGCTAGTAATTGGTAATTGACCCACTAAACCCTTGAACTCTGGAACTGTCCCAGGACACAGTGTCAGCATTCAGTTAGGTTAGTAGGGAAAAGTTTGCAATAACAGCATGTTCAAAGGAGGTAGGGGAAGCAGGTGCTCCAGTGCAGCCAGTTCAGGCTTGAGATGCCACTTGCACAGAGACTGAAAGTTTCTACAAATCATGTACAGAAAGTTGTCTGCAGGAGTAGATTTTTCCCCCTCATTTTCAAAAACAACATGGAGCAGCCAGATACGTAATGTCAGGGTTTCAGCATGCTGCCAAGTGCACCAGGGACTCCACTTGCTGAAGCTAAAAAGGAGAGTTGTTTCTGGAAAGTTTCTGGCAGTGGGACATTCAGAGACCTTTTCCCAGAATAAGGATAATTTCTCCTGATGCCAAAGAAGCCCGAGGAGCACTGTGTGTCCGAGAGCCGCCAGCACAGCTGGGCTGTTGTGAACCTCTGGCTCTGCAACAGGTTGTTTTGGGGTTATGAGTTACTTGTCACTGGATGACCCAGAGAGCAGGGCTGTCTCTCAGCCACACACAAGGACACCAGGGCTCTTTAGCAGGCCATGAAGGCAGATGGCTTCTCAATTGTCAGAATCCTGTTTCTGTTTTGGGAAAAATATGTCAAACCTCAAATTTTTCTGTGAAGTGCTTGGGTTTGATGCTTTGTTATTTCCCATGAAAAAATGTTTTGTTAGAAAATTCCTACTTAATTTCACTACATAGAAACAATTAGAATATAAGTCATTTTCTTTATTTGTTCCCTTATTGTTTTCCATTTTAAAAAAAGATATTCTATTTTTAAAATTAGAAACAAATCAAGCATCTGGCAATTTCGGCTTTTCTTCACATCAAGTAACTATTACGTGACTTGGTAAGAAGTCAGTTTGTTCTGCCTGGTGAAGTTCATCTATGGTGGCCAACAGAATTTTACTTGAATCCAGAGAAAACAAGCAAGCCTTTCTATTCCATAGAGGATGTCAGAAACTTCTGCCTTAACCACAGAGCCAAACTCAGATTCTCCTTGGCAAAACACGTGACACCTGACGGACGTGAATATCAGAAAAGTGAAGTGGGCCTTCCCCACCATTTCTGAGGTTTGTGCTCTTGCAGGGCTCTGACTCGGAGAACAGATAACTCTCATAGGTGGTGAAACATGGATTTAGCCCTGCAGAGAAGTGTAGCTCGCTTTCATGGCTTTAATGAGGCTTTGTCCATAGCAAAATAAGAGAATCCTAATGCATTTCAAATCTTTTGTAGACTTCACTTAGAATAAGCATCCTGAGAGACACAAGTTATGCAGACATTTCAGCTTCTCATGTTTAATTGCCACTTAATTTAAATGTTAAAATTGAATAACTTTACTGATCAATGCTTCCAGCAGCAGGAAGACAGAAAGGCAGAAAACGTTGAGGTTATAACATTATGGTAACATACAAGAAAGGAAAGTTAAGTGGGCATGACAAACTTTAACAATATGCTTTGCATTAGATGTCAATATAATTGTTTGCCATTATTTCATTAATTAGAAGGTGATAAAAAGGCCTATAGATAGAGAGAAGAAAAAGCCTCAGTTACATCAAATACAACTTTTAAGTACTTGGAATAACAGCCATTTCAAAAGAATGGACAGACTTTTGAACCATATGACTACTGATTTTCTAGCAATGTACTGGCTCTAGCACTTGCCCTTCAGAGGACATCCAAAAAAAGGTAAATCTATGCAAGATCCCACAAAACTCAGCAATGTAAAAGAAGATACTCAGCAGAGTAGATGCATAATTACACACTGCACAATTAGTTCTCTAAGATAGGTCAGACCCTGAAATACCGTGAACTGGTTAGTTTTTGGTTTTTTTTAATCATAAATTCAGTTTTGGTCAAATAGAAGCAGTAGCAATAGGGTTTTTAATTTTGGAAGTTTCTTTCTAAAATGAAGAACATTGTGTTTTCAACTGGTCCATTCAGAGAAGTATATCCCTCTCAGAGTCTCTCTGGGTCTTGTTTTTTGTTTCAGGACTCAGTAGAGCTTTGGGGTCTGATTACAGCAGGAGTCCAACAGACACTGTTATGAATAGTTTAATTTGGATGCTTTGTCCACTTTATATGAAGTCGCTTTCAACAACCACAGACTTTGCACCTGATCTTTCTTTCCCCCCTGCCTTCTTTCCTTGTTGTCTACTTGTTTGCTCATTCCTGACCATTACCTTGTCTCTGATGAAAACACAGGCTGCATTAGGCTTGATCTTGCCTTTTCTGAAGAGACTTCTTCTAGGAGGGAGCTCTGGAGAAGCCCCCAGGGGCCCTTGCCTGAGCCAGCTCTCTGGTGCAATAAGCTATGGGGCTGATAGGAGCAGTTTTTCCAGGAGCGGATTCCTCTGAAGAATTTCATTTTCATCGGGCAGGGATGAAAGCTGACCACTTAACAGCATTCATAAGTGGTAACCATCAGTGTCAGGGCTTTGCTATGCTGTTAAAATAAAAAAGCAGAGGTGATACAGTCATTATGTTCCCTGGCAGCATTATGTCCATGCTCCGTTCCTCTTTCTGTTAGAGTTGGCACCATGGCCCAGGTTCCCCAAGGAGAGACAGAAAAGGCTCTCTCCCAGCCTTGTGTTCAAGTTGGTGGTTTAGATACTGCTCCGGGGAATGAGATGAATGCTTGAAACCTCCCTGTGG
Source organism: Nesoenas mayeri (assembly GCF_963082525.1). Taxonomy (NCBI): domain Eukaryota; kingdom Metazoa; phylum Chordata; class Aves; order Columbiformes; family Columbidae; genus Nesoenas; species Nesoenas mayeri. The sequence goes on along the minus strand of NC_137548.1, from coordinate 18,650,887 downwards.
GCAGCTAGGACTTAGAGTTGAAGCTTCTGGCTTCCCATATGAGTGGTTGCTTCAGTCATTGCCCACTATATGCAATAAAATTACGCACCACCACTAATGATTTTGAACAGAATTTGTAATTGCTAGTGCCTAGTAAAGTCAACAAATGTAAGGGAAGAGATGAAGAAAGTTTAGACATCTCCCTCTATGACTCCTGGAATGCAAGATTTGGATAGTCAGGATGAGGTGCTGCATTCGTGGCATCTAAATAGGTGCTTTGGGTATTTGTGAAGGAACAACAAGGCTCTAGGAATTTTGTAAGCCAGACATCTGCAGAGGGGAGAGAGTCTGAATAGCACTCTTGAATTTCTGTGTTGAAAATGTGCCTAAAATAGATTGTGCTGTAGATAGGATCTGAAATACAACCCAGATTTATGCAGATGCTTAATCTTACACATCCTCAGTAATCACCCTGAAGAAACAGAAATAGTTACTTTCTTCCCAGAGGAAGTAAAATGTATAAACAGCTCTATGTAGAAATGAGTTTTAAATTTGCCTTCTGCAATTACACATAAAACATATAATTAATAAAGTGAAAATTTTTTTTGGTCTTTTTTCTCCATTTTTTTCTTCACAGGACACTGAAGTATAGCCAGTTTTCTTTATCCTGGCAGTTCTTACAGCAAGGTGCAACAGAAGAGCAAGTGAAGTCTTCTGTAAAAGCATGAACAATCAATCTCAGAAGGACAAAAAGGGAGCTATTTTTCAGATTTATTAGATTTCAAGTTTTTTGTATCCATTTAATTTTACATTTAAAGTTTTTAAAGTATTACGACAAAAATATGTAGGCTTGAAGCTCTGATGTGTGAAGTAAAAGAATAAACCCAACACTTGCTGTTGAATAAATCCTTCTGCTGTTGATCTGAGCATTGCAGAATCTACCAGACCTCATAGCAGCACCATGGGAACCTCTGGAAACAGCAAAGGGTTCAGTGATTACTGTCAAAACATGCACAATTTAGCAATGAAAAACAACAACCCTGCAGCATTTTAGAGATTATTATCTCCTTTGAACCTTTCTGCAGAGTAATTGATACCAGTTCAGTGTCACTAAATTAAGAGCATTTTGTTGGAAAAGCAGTGGTTGTCCCTTTTGACATGACATAGTGAACCACGGGCAGCAACAGTTTCATGGTTATCAGTCAACTCTATGCATGAGGTGTGCAGCCTGAACCGCGTGGCCTCCTCCCCTCATATCCCAAGGCCTCGGCACGAGATGCCACGCTGCCAAGGGCCGCCATGATGCGCCACCAGGCGCCCCGTGCCAGGGCCCCCATGCCTACGATCTGTGCTAATCTGCTGTGATATTAGCTTAGACTTGGGTATAAATTACTTTTTTTCAGTGCATCAGCACTTAGAAATGAAGATTTCTATTCTTATAGAGTGCATCCTTGCAGAAGAAGACAGAGAAGGGCTGCCAAGGCTACTGGGACACCTCAGCCTGAATGTATATGTGACATACACCATGCCACAGAATACCTGCGTTTGTTTACACACCTACACACAAACAAGTGAAGTAATAAATAGGAATGAAGCCAGCCCGCAAAATTTTCCTCACATTTATCTGCTTTGGATATGGGATTTTCCTGTTTGCAGAAAGCATGTTTTCATGTAGAAACCATATATGTCATTTATCTGAGTTCTGTGTTTGGTAGGTGATTGAAATGCAGGAGTAATGCTCCTGTATTGAATGCCAAAGTGTATGTATCTGATCAAAGTCATGGAGGAGACCAGTGATGACCGTAAAGTCCACGTGGAGGAATCAAGTTTAGGGGTGGTTTTGAAGCTGGTTCTAGCTGTACCTGGTGCCCTCACGCATCTGGTAATAACCTCAGGAAACAAAGCTGAGGTTATAACTTAGGTTTTAACTGAACTGTGAGTGTGTAACATCCCGACTGGCTTAGATGTTTGTAAGGATGTATTGAAAATTCATTAAGATTGTATTAATTATATCTGATTTTTTTTAATCTCAATTTTTTACTTGAACTCAGTTTCCTTTAGTTTGTTCCTGTTACTGCCTCAGCCAACTCACTCTACAGTAACAGTTAAGTGTCTTCTGAGCCCCTTAATTTCACAAAAGTCCTCTCTGTCTGCTACCCAAACTCTTATTGTCAGAAAACCTGGGGGATTATAATTATCTTGGAGACTTCTAGCCTGTTTCAGATATGGCAGAGACTGCTCAACAGATCCAAAAATTAGTCAAGCAGAATATGACTGACAGATAATCAGAGAGATCAGCAGGTGGGCACATAAGATCCATTTTATTGCAGAGCCCAACTAAAATGATGTATGTGTTTATTTTTTCAGTTGCTATCACTACTGAGCTTTCCTATATCAAGCTTTTCTTTAGATTTCTGAAAGCTTCAAGCTTCACAACGTATCTGTGGGTGTAATTGCTTTCTTGTTAATTGCTGGCTAGGCATGGCTAGAATGTTTTTGCATTTACATGTTTTATGTGTACATACATAGGTTCAAGAGAGGTATAGAGGGCTTCTCATAGAATTAGGCAGAGCACCCATGACTAATAGATCTTTACAAAGTAACATAATCTTTGCCTAGAATGTTTTTGCTTTGTAAATTATCTCTATTTAGAGAACTAGAATGTAAAGGATGATCAGGAAGAATATAGACTGTGGATGTTCACGCACGCTTGGATTAAAACTTGAGCAATTTCTGAGCAGCAAATGAAAATAAGTAAGACAAAACTTTACCTTCATCTTTCAGACACTACCATCTTGACATCATTATTGTTCTCTCCACCATTTTTTCTGCTGAAAAATTTGATTTCTTCTCATTGCTATGGGACTATGAAAAAACTTGCTGGGTAAAAATGGAACAGCCGTGGTTTTCGCCCCATAAAATCCAGTGAGTCATCTTTGACTCTTACACGTTGCTCATGATCACATTTAATGAAAATCAAGAGCACGATGGATCTTCCTCAGCAGCCATAAGAAAATAATTACTGGAGAAACAGCCTTTGAGTCAGTTGAGGAAAATTCTGTGTGGGAGATTTTTACTCTTCCTTCCCCCAGTATAATCCTGGGGCTCATAAATTATGAGAGCTCTCAGTACCCCATAGGGAAAATGCAGGACAAATGATCATAATTGAAATGTAAGGAATGGAAACCATTCACTGCTTCACCCAGGTATTCATAACTTTAAAGATATGCAACCATTGTTCAGAACTAATGCATAGTTCCAGCTAGAAAAAATAGTAAGGCAAGAAAAGCCTGCTGTCCTGATGATGTTTGTTAGTTGCTAGGAAAATACGGCCACTAATGCCGTCCTGTACCCATGGCAATATGAGTTTATGAAGTTGAATTTGCAGCACTCAGGTTCTTGTGGTTTCCATATTGAAATGCAAATCATCCTAAGCCTTCTCTCCTCACGTCAGGAGCCATATAGCAATGAAATTAGTAGCCCTGCCACTAGGAAAAAAGTCCTGGTGATTGCACATTTTACAATGCTAATGTCCTTGTTTAACGCATTGGGATATGAAACTCACTGTTAATGGTGATTTTAGTTCCTCACTGATAGAGGCACTGCCACTGATTCTTGCTGGGAAATCAATGTGCTTTGAGCCACAGGTCTACTGTCTTAGATTAGAGCCTGATGGTAATTATCTAAATCCAGAAAGTCTGGAATTTGGAAACGCAGCAACACTTCTGTTTCTTGGTAGTCCATTCATAAGGGAAGGAAGAAAGGAAAAGATATCACAGTTTCTCACCTACACAAGTTTGAATTACGTATTTTTTACTTTATTCCAAACTCTGTATTACTTGATATATTCCTTGAAAGTGGTGCTTTGTTCTTAAAAATAAATGTGTGATCTGGAAGGAAAGAAATGTCTGTAAGGAAAGGATAATATCATGTTTTCATGATGATGCATCCAGTTATGTTAGTTGTAATGACTTGTATTTAATCTTGGAATATCGTAAGATTGGATCAGTGGTTTGGAATAGGAAATGTGCCAAAAAATCAGCAAGCTACGCTTGTCAAGTAGTGCTCAAAGGTGTGACTTGACTGAGATCTTTACGATACTGCAAACCGTGTCATCTTGCAAAGGTGCCTCCCTTGACAAGGTATTTTAAGTAGAAAATTAGCATAAAATTGTCTTTTTGGACTACTATGTGGACTTGGCTAGCTCAGTGCAAGAGACTAGACCCTGAAATTAGTTTTCACACTTGGACAGAAGTGGCAGCCAGAATGTTGCTGTCAGTTTGTTACAGATGATCTCGAACATTAAATTTGAAGTGGACTACTGCTATGATACCTCAGAGTTCCCATTTATACAAAGTCAGGAATGATTTGCAAGGTACTGAAAGTCAGTGTTTAGTTGGCTTTGAAGTGATGTTTTCCTGCAGATCTTCCTGTCTTTCCAAATTTGATCTACTATGGTGCTTTGTGGGGCTTCCCCTTCTCGAAGTGAAAAGGATCCTTCCTTGGCAGATGGGAAGACTGGAGCTTGATGAGGACTGCAGGACTTCCCCACGCTTTTTAAATGCTGTGGGATCTTCACATCCCACTCCACAGCAACTGTGCATGAACAGAGGAAACACTGACTTGATATCTCAGCATGAAGAGAAGCGTTTGTTGCTTTTTGGCTTTACATAAGCACTGATCATCTTTCCTTGCAGGAATAATTCCAAATAGAAACAGAAATAGAGGCAAAGTGTCTTCACTGGAAGAACGTGTCTTGTTTGCCTAAAGATTTCTTCACAAAGAACCGGGGCCAGTGTATACCTGCATCTCACAGGAAAGCTGTGCTAGTGCCACTCAAAACCAAGATTTTATGCCTTTTTAAATTCCTACATGTCAGCTGAACAGCACAGTTAAATCCTGCAAAAGAAACTTGTACTCACTGTCACAGATATCTCATTATACCTTACTTTGCAGAGCTACCTCATTTAAAGCTTGCTAGATTATACTCTTGATAATAAAAGTATATGTATTTGGTGTTATTTTAACACAACATTGTTGTTAACTGTATCACATAAAAAGGAGAGCCTGTCATATGGTTCCAGCTCGGAAATTGCTGTCTTTGCTGTTTTGTAATGTCAGCTGGCCATAACATAGAGACCTTGCATACTGCATCTGAGACAATCTGTCCCCACCTGTGTAAGCAGGAGAAAGAAAGAAAATTGAGTATATCCCATGCAATAATATTGTTGAAAATAAAAGGGCTAAGTTTAGCTCCTATTTTGTGCAGCTGAATAAATCAGAGTTTATTAGCAAAGCAAGCCTTCAAATACAAATTAAGACAGAGCCAAAATATTCAGTAATTATATCTTGTTAGTACTGCTGAAGCAAATCTTTTAATGCAAAATTTGGCTAGCATGGGATCCCAAAGGGTTAAACTAAGGAGAAGAAAGTACAAAGTCCACTGTCAGTGGGAGGCAAAGATGAGTATGCAAAAGAAGATGCCATAGAAATTTAAGCAGACGTAACAGGATTGTTGCTAGAAGTGAAAACAGGAACCATTCTCAGATTTTTTTATTATTGTTTTTTCCCCTGTATCTCTGCTAAAAATGAAGGCAGCGTGATATCTGCTGCCATCAGCACAGTCTTGTAGTGTCTGTCTCAAATACGGGAGTTGTCTTCTCCCAGAGGAGAAGAAATGGCTGTGGCTCAACTCCACACTGGTCAGTGATTCCCACTCTGAACTGGACACCAGGTACTGATTCCTGCTTTGAACTGCACATTGGCCAGAGATTCCCACTGGGACCGGGACACCAGGTAGTGATTCCTGCTTGCTGGTCCAGGTCTGGCTCCCCACTCCAGTGAGACCTGAGCACACCTGAGACGTTACTCCAAATGATCAGAGATAGAAAATATATTTTATGAATCAGCCAAGTACATAATGCAAATAAAGAAAAAAATGCTTGCATGCTTTTAAGGTATGTACATATGTATTATAAGAGATATACAAGATATGTTTTACGTATATGTGCACATATAGTGTTTATGAAGTATTTGTGAGGGTGAACACATTAGTGTTATACAGACGTTCTTCATGTTGTTTTGCAGCTTGCACAAATGCTGTTGAGCCTCTAGGCCTTTGCTGCAATAGAAGTAATGATCTGCCGGTGTTACCTTTCTCTGCTTCCCTGAGAAGCTCTCTAACCAAAAAGAAATAATTTGTGATGCTCTGTCAGGGTAAAAAGCAATCAGGAGAAAAACGCTCACCTTCGTGAGGTTGTCATCACACATCCTCCCATGCAGTGATGAAGCATTTTGCTTCACAGTATCCTCTGAAACAACACGTAGGCAAACAAAACAGAGCATTTGGAAGATTGTGACTTACCAGTATTTGTTACCACTTTTGACAGCTTTGCTGCTTGCTTTGAAATAATCACTTACTCACTTGGAACCTAAAGACGATAGAGAGACAGTAAAAAAGTGTGAAGTTATCTGCTGAAAAGGAGCAGGTAGAAGTTTAGAAGAACACCAGGAAACTCGTATTGCTTTCCTGAAAGAGGAAGGTTGGACTCTGACTTAGCAAACTGGCTGTGAACAGCTGGGCATAGTTTGCTGAAGGAATCATTAGCTAGTTAAGAGACATAAAATAAGCAGCTTAGGTAAATACACAGTAGGAGTTATAAAGAAAAAAAATACCAAAACAGTAGTAACAGCTTTAAAGACAGATACGAGGTGGACCAGTGACTGCTGTAGTGACAGACAGACAGAAAGACAGCTGGAGAGTTACTGTTATCCCAGCACTGACATGCAGCAAGCAGGTACAGATCAGGTGGTAACTTCACTAAAAAGGAAGATATGGGAAACAATTATCCAATGTCTTGACAAGTTAAGCCGTGACAAATACCAGTTGACTTCAATTGACAGCTTGTATTTATGAAAAGAAAATGTTCTTAAGTAAGTTATGATATTTTTATAAAATGAACCATTAAGCACCTGTTTCAGGAGATGTTATATACTGTGCTATGCCGTGCTATACTATATACTTTTTCATAATATTTAACCTGTATATAGGACTGTGTACTCTTATATATTTGATAATTTTGCCACATATTGATTATTTAATTTGAAAGTAACCCCTCAAATTCTTATTGTCCCTTTGGAAAAAAACACCAAACAGGTTAAGTAAAAAGTACATTTTCCAATGAACAACCAAAACAGAAAAAAACCTGAGCCATAAAAAACCAAAAACCCCCAAACAAACAACAGAAAACAAACAAACAATTTTCAGGAAAATATATCTGGAATAAATTGGAGCGTGTTCGCTGATTCAAATGGCTTGTTTATAGCAATTGAAAGGTTACAGCTGTTTATTACTGGTATTAGATTTCGGGTTGAAAATGTTCAGTTGATATAATTAGAAAATATCCTTTAAAAAAAGAGATTCTTCTAAAGAAAAAAATTGCTGTTTTGTTTGTTTGTTTGTTTGTTTTTTAATGAATAATAAGTATCGGGAAGAAGAAAGAACAGGTCTGAGAATCAGACAGGTGAGTGGGGCATGTTAGGTGACAATTCATATAGTTTACAGTTTGGAGGGGGTTTTTGTTTGTTTTCTGTGGATTGTTTTTTGCTTCCTGGAACCTTTTGTTTTTCACCTGGAAATTCCTACCTCGTCACACTGCAATATTTTTAATTTTAGGTAAGTCCAATTTTAGACCATTTCAAGAAAAAAACAGGTTTACTGGTGCGTGTTGCCTGTTTCTAGTCCACTGTAATTATGAAATCAGGGAAAAGAGCAGTCAGAGTTGGGATCCCTGCATCTACAGGGACTGTGGTTACAGCCAGGATCTTTCCTCTATGGACTGGATGGTTTTTTTTCATCCTTTCTTTATAATATGAAATACAGAACAGCATAGATACATTTCAGGCTATATATATATGTATATATATATTTTTATATATATATGCTGGTATACTGACAGTAGATGGAAAAGAAAGAAAGAAAACTATTTTCTTTCCTGTAAGCTGAGAAAACTTGAGTAGGAAGGAAATAAGGGGCAAAACCATGAAAGCCAGTGTATGAAGGATAGCCTGTATGAATCATTTTCTTTCCATGACACGGTAATGGGCCTTTTCAGTGGGAAAGCAGAGAAATCATCATTACAGAATAAATTTTGATACTGTCTCACATGGCTGTTCATGCACATCCTGCATAAACACGGTCTAGATTAAATTACTGTAAAGTGAGCATAAACTGCTTGCAAAACTGCTCAGGCAGAAATAATCACTGCGAGTGTGTGTACCTGCGTCAAGTGGTACTCCTAAACAGGGTAATCTGGTCCCAGTGCAATGATTCAGGATTTTTCCTAGAAGTCTTTCTATGAAGAAAGAGAGAACCAGCTTATTGAACTCACAGCTGATGATGGGAGGGATGCAAGCCTTTTGAATGGCAGGATGAGAACTCAAATTGGAGGAACAATCTGCAAGAATGGGGCAAAATCTGATACATGGGAAATGCAAAATCCTGCACACTGAATGACCAAGCGTGCAAGGACAGAAGCTGGACAACAGGTCGCGTAGAATTTCTTCAGTAACATCTGGGCATTGGAGAGGATCACAAATGGAACATGAGAAGATACCTTGCTGGGGAAAAAAAAACCAAACACACACATAAAAAAACCCAAACAAAACCAAAACCAACCAAACAAAAAACCCCAAACAAACAAACAAAACAACAACAACAAAAGACACCAAAAGAGGAAGGTCTCCCTCTGTGGCATATAAGCAGGAATATTGCTTGTAAGGTGTGCAAAGTAACCACTGCTGTCTGTTTGGACCCTGTTTGCAGTTACTGGTGTACTCCCCATTTTTGGGCAGTGCACCCTGAGAAAGAAGTGGAACTAAGTTGGAGAGAGTCCAGAGGAGATGGCTGAGAGTGACCAAGCCTTAAAACATTGTCTGTTAGCAAACACTGAAGATACAAGATTGTATTGATGAAAGAAGAAGGAAAATGGAATAAGGATCTTCCACTATGTGACAGGACCCTGCCCAGGCGGTGGGAGCCACCTGCTCTCTGCTGCGCAAGCAGACAAGGTATGTTAGGGGGACTGAGAAAGGCTTAGCCTAGATGTCAGCAGAAAGGGATTTCAGTGCCTTTTGGATCCTACTAAGCAATTAGATAACCTTACTTAGTGTTCTTCTGGGTGGAGTAATAGATAAAATGACCTTTTGGGTTCACACAGATTTACATCACAGTAGTGTATAGAGTTCTTGTGCCCACTTCTGGGTTGATCTGTGCAAGTGCCTGGTAAAGTGCAACCCCCATCTCTAGTGACTTATGTAATGTGAAAACATGTTATCTTCTTCATCAGTATCTGTATTTAAATAAATAGCCTCTTGTTCTTGGGTGAGAAAACATAAGCAAGGATGCTTCACTTTCTTTACACCATTAAGTATCTTTTTTATTTTTGTCATAGTCTAAACTTCCCTTTATATTTAACAGCCAGGGCCTTTTCAATCTCTCTTCATTCAGCAATTTTCCCATGCTTTTCATCATTATTGTGACTACCCAAAATCCTCTTTCTCCTGCAGGGAGAGAAGCCCACAGCTGACAATATCTGCTATGAGATCACACCAGCCATGCGAAGTGGGGCTTTGCAGTGCTGCACACTCTGACCCTCAACCCCAGCAATTTACATAAGTGCTTAACTTTAATTATAATATATATAGTACCTCAGCCTGTACCGTATTTTAGATGAATCTCATCTCCTATTGTTTACGTTCTAGCATTTCTTAGCTATTTTGATTGTGACATAGCTCGGTCTTTTTAGTGATAATTTTGTGTGGCAAATCAGCATCTCTTTGTATTGTGGAAGGCTGTGTTCTCTCTTGTCATTCCTTCCAGAAGCATGTGTTTGACTACTTTAGGCAGTTTCATATTAGGCTAATTCAGTTCATTAACCTTTTTATTCAAGGCCCAGTTGTGGTCTCCCTGGCCAAGGATGAGATCAGGAGGAGAGCCCGTGCATGCATGATGCTGTTTTGGACAGGATCAGATCCAGATGCTCTGTTGAAGCTGTCATGAAAGCCTCAGAGCTGTGACCAGTGTACAAGGACATGGGCTGGCAATGTTTTTCCACAAGGGAAAAGCCAGAGGTGGAGGTGGAAGTGATTCTTATATGAAAAAGGGGTTTAAGTATCTCTGGGTTGGTTTGTTCTTACAGAGTTGTGAGGATAACAGCATGAGGGCTTACAGCACTGCAAAATCCTGCCTTAAATAATGGGAATGCTTTCACACTTGCCATAGTAACAGTAAAATCGCTAGTGGTAAAATTAACTTAGCCTCCATATACTTTGTATTATTGCCATTTTAGCACTTTGTATGCCTTTTAACTTTGCCTGTGGCCAGGATATATAAAGAAATCAGAAAGGCTACAGTCTAATAGAGAGCCCTTGATAGTGGTTGTAGTGTATACATGTGAATGGTGGTATAAAATTGATGATTGGAAATAAAGTTTTCAATTCGGAGCCTGCCTTCATCAGAAAAAAACTGAAAAAATGACATTTAATCTAAAACACAAGACACTGTGAGGGATAAATTTAATGCTAACTGTGCATTTTATCACTGAGGCTGTGTTTGAATTTTGGAGAGTCACCACAAGCTTTATGAGGGACCTACCTGCAGACTTTCTTCCTAAGTTCTTATTGGAGCCACTCTGAGTTAACTCCACTAATAGATCATTGTTCAGAACATGAACATCAATGAAAACTGAGTTTTAGAGCAAATGATTGTATTAGGCTGCAAACAGCATGAGTTTCCTAATAGATATATTAATGCAATTGTTATTAGTTTTGGAAGAACTATGAGGAATCTAAGCGACTTTTACAGACTTTTTAAAATAAAACCTTCCTTTTCTAAGAAAGTATTCCAGCAAGTATCTTTAAAAAAAACAAACCAACAGTTCCCTTCCCTCCCTGAATCACAAACACTAAAAGCAGTAATAGCATGTACTCATGATAAATGTTTCAGTGGCAAGGAAAATACAGTTGTTTTTTACAAGTCAAATTATGTATTTCCACTGTACTGCTAGAAACCAGAAAACTCAGTTACTGCTTAATCGATTCATTGAGTTTTGTGGAGGTGACAAGGAACTAGAGGAAAGATGTCGTCCTCTTTGCCCTGCAGGTGTCTGCAGTCAGGAGCTCGTCCTAGAGCACCTCTTAACCGCCATTATTTTGGCAGCAGGGTGCCAACATTTTTACAGAATAAAGGGAGTTTAGGGGAGACCTACAGAAATTTCCAGTGGGTTGAGGTGCAGATAGATGAGAAAGGATTTTTAAAGGCAAATAAGGCATGGTAAGAGGCAGTTAAGTAAGTTTTACATCTGTTGTTTACAGAACATTTATATGTCACTAAATTTGCTGTCTTGATGTCTGACTTATCATTGTTTTCCCCAGTGTAAACAGATTGTTTATAGTGGAGTTACAAAGGCATAAGAAAGGAGTAACATAGCACCAGACCAAACTCTTCAGCTACCGTAGAATTTTTCTATGTGAATATCTCTGCATGGCTGATGAGATTATACACAAATAGAGACAATTTTTCAGACATGTTTTTTGTTTGTTTTCATTTTTATAAGCTGTGCAAATAGTTATGCTTTGGGGTCTAACCTGCTGTCTAACTGACACAGAAGGAAACCTTCTGTGACCAATTTATCTTATAGTCAATTGGCAGCAGCCCTTCCCTTTCTGAAGACTAGATATCTGTTTATTTTCAGAAGTAGGATACGCTATGTTGGGCATGTAGGCACCATAATGTCATATCTATATTCCTTGGGAAACCAAACAGCAGCACATGAGTAGCGAAGCGAATGCAATTTTAAAAGCATGCTCTCAATTTTATTTAAGGCCATGTACAATCTTTTCCAGCTTGTGACCCAGAGCAAGGCTCCCATGCTAAGTATATTGCCTTGTACTGTGTAACAGGCAGAATATTTGAATATCAACGCTGAGGTCTCTTTTAAAACTGCAGATGTAATTAGGCAATGCTGACATGTGGGGCAACACACAAGGATGGGGGCATCCACGGAAACTGGCCTCCAAACCTAGGTGGGTGGAAATCCTAACTGCGCTGCAGGGTTAACGTGCTGCCTTGTCAGGGAGGCTGGAAATGCAGGAATATCACAGTGTATGGACTGGAAAGATGCGAGGCCATTGGTGTTCATGGTGTTTTGCAGTTCGTCCTTTCTGCCACAGCAACAGTGTACTGGAGCTTTTGTGATGGAAGTGCTGCATGGCATCAAATGTCGAATAACTAGTCAGTGGGGAGTCAGTCAGAGGTCAGCCGTGCACTGCGTGAGATGCCTTATGCCATGGCATTAATCTGTTAGAGGACAGGAGTTGAAGAGTCTTTTTGTTGCATTTAATACTTTAATATGTTTCCCTGTTAAACCTTCATTTTATACTCATGAGGCAGCTGCTTGGTCAAGGAATTAGTGCTGTAAGCTGTTTAAAGAAATGGGGTTCAAAAACTTTTAGCATTTATTTGAGGTTCTACCATTAGCTGCTAGACAGGCTTTGCCTCTCCTGTGCCTCAGTTTAAATATGTGCCAAGTGAGGCAAAAACGCTTAATTATCTGATACAACTGCAGCAAGATACAGTTTAATCACATTCGTAATGGAATGTAGTATTTGAGTTTATGAGTTATGAAAAGTAGAAATAAATACCAGTTTTAAAGCCTTGTTAATCATCATTTCCATTAGCTGCTTCAGTTTTCAACATGATGCTTTGCCATCAACAAGCCAAGATTTTACTTGAAGTGCAGGGTTTTTTGCACATTCAACCCCATGGAATAGTTTCTTTAGCTTACCCTGTTCAGCTTTACAGTTTTAGAGAAGCATTTGCCTATTGCCTGACGTGGTTTGAGAGCAAGTACTGTCAGGGCACTGGTGGTCATTTGTTATGACAGATTCTCTTTAACGGCCTGCTTCATTACTTGGGGTTTTTCACGTCACCTGCTTTTTTAAAAAGAGGACACCTGAGATGTATTTAGTAAACTCTTCTCCAGGCTTCTGTCTCTTGGTCAAGTCCACGCTTTGTCTTGTGTCAGTTACATGAAACGAACAGAGAAATTGCAAGAGGAGGTCAGGCTCCTCCTTTGGTGAAGGAGATATTTGTGTTCCTTAAAGGAGGTAGAAACCCATGTGGCCGGGTTAGTGCCAGGATATCTGGGGTTTTACGGGGTAGTGAGCAGTAGCAGGCAGCATGCTTTTCAGTTGAAGCAAATGGGATACACCGTGCATTTTGCAACAACGATTGCAGCTGGTATTTGCAGGATGGAAATGTTCCTCAGCAGTTAACACGGTCAGCAGCACCGTGTGCAACCTGCACTGGCTTCTGCAGCTAGAGAGCAAAGGCTGATTTTTAACTGTCTCGGCAAGGAGATGTTGAGAAGTGGGGAAGTTACAGCTCCACTGGTGACTTCACGGTGTTGGGTGCCAGTGAATCTTGCTCTTGCAGGGAGCAGAGAAGGTTTTAGGAAAGAGTCAAGGGAATAGCAGAGTATCATGAGACTTGTTTTCTAAGAAAAGTCTTGAGTCCAGTCTAATTTTGAAAAAGGAGAGTGCATGATGCTTTTGTGACCATGTGAGGAACCAAAAACTGATTTCAGAGACAGCCAGTCTGGTGGGCTGGTTCGTATGGTTTGGCCAGCTCAGGCTTTCTGTGGTTGTTCTAGCTGCTGGAGTTAACCAGAATTTGTCTATCAGCATTTACAGTTAGGGATTCTTTTATTCAGAATTTATGAAGAAATATTTTTTGCCTGCTGAAGATTTCATTACCTTCCTATGTCAAAAACTATTGCCAGTAAGAATATTGATATAACTGAAAGTAAACAACTATGTATTATTTTTCTTAATGTAAAAAAAAAATATTGCTTTAAACACAACCTTCCTTCTGACATAATATATTTCCTTTCAGACATGAACAGTTTTCCCTTTTCTTATTTGCCATGTTTTCTGAACTTCATGTGATACATGGGGAAAAAAAAGTGACTCCTCATATATTTCTCTGCATTCTAGGCATTGAAATACATGAGAAGATGCACTGTGGAAGGTATTTGTCTCCAGGGACAGTCAAAATCATAGAAAGAAAGCTAATTTCATGGTTTTTTCTAGCCTTTAATTACCATTCCATATGCTGATGAACAGATTATTGTGGCAGGCATGGTGATTATTTAATGGAAATATTTTTAAATCATTCTTTTTCTGTAGTGTTTGCAGCCAAAATATTATGGCATTGTATATTTCTGCCTGACAATCTGCCCAGGTAAAAAAAGCAGAACTCATACCTGTTTCCACTAACTGTAAAATAACTGAAAAGCCTCTCAGAAAGGCCACAGATGGCAATTACTGAGATGCTTTGTTGTTGTTTTTTCTGACTTTCAGTAGTCTATGACTGGGTTAATAATGCTGAAGAAGAAACAGAAATACTTGACTTTTGAGTTGGTTTTGGTTACATTTTAGAGGTAAAATTTATCTCTGGGAGAACCAATAGTGATTTTATCAGGATCAACTTAACCCATTAAAAAAAAAAGAAGATAAAAGCAGAGAGTGTCATATTTATGTATAATTGAAATAAAATTTCAAACTGATGCATTGTAACTAAAAGTGTGGCAAAAAGTTATCAGTGGGATTGAATAGCCATCTATCGGTTCATTCATGTGTCTTTCAAAGATAAACCTATGCACTTCAGTTTGTCATGGCTTCAAGCCAGTGATTTCCCACCATAGGATAAGCTGAGCAGATGTGTAAGTTTTTCAGAGCAGTGACAATATTTTCTTTCACATTTTGATGAGAAACTCAAGGAGAAGTCTGTGTGTTTGAGACTCCACCCCACACATTGCACACTCACTTCTTACCTGCATGTGCCATCACCAACTGTTTTCTTTTTAAAAGAGCTGAAGTTCCTGTTTCCGATCACTTCTTCATTTTTTCAAGGCTTAAGCCCCACACCATCTGTGCACATTTCATTGCAAGACTTTAATTTCTAATTTAAAAAGGAAGCATCTTTTCATAGCAGTGCAATATTACTCATTGTAATTCACTGGGATTCATCCTGGAAGGCAGGAAGAAACATTGTCAGAAAAAACAGGAGTTCTGGGGTGTGGGAATAAGAGTCAAAAGTGTCCATTGCCCATGGAGATATACTTAACTTTCTGTGAGGAGTGAACATGGCACTTTCCTGCATCTACTTGTTATTTCTTAATTATTGATGTGAACAATTGCATCACATCCAGTGTGCCAAAACCAAATACAGGTCTTTTAAGGGGACATAAAAAGGATAAATTTCATTTCTCATTATTTTGACCTTTAATTTCATTCAGTGAATTTCTTCAATACTTGCCCATGTTGGGCAATGGAGAGTTTTTCATAGACATAGTGCTTCATCTGTGGATGCACACATGCTGTACATCTGCTTTAAAGGGGAATCTTTTCCTGCTCTGTGTTTCCTGTATAAAGCTATAATTCTCTCTTGCAATGTTCCAGTTAGTTTATGTGCACATAAATAGCGGGGAAGAGAAGCTTAAAAACTGAAGAAAATGAGATTGTTGATTTCTTGTGAAAAATATGCCTGCATCAAATGAGGGAAGAGAAAAAACAGGCAGGAAAGCCGGATGCGGTCTTCAGGTAGAGTCACACCTAATTAGAAGACATCTCAGGTGTTTCCATGAGGTGCTAGCAGACTTCTTACTGTAGCTGTTTAATGCTGCTAGAAAGTAATTGGAGATCTGAAGATGTGACAGTTCCTGATATGTTTTAGTTGAATTTATTAAAGTTGGGCTTGGATAAAAAAATCATCCTTCATTGAAAAAAGTCAGTGAAATATAAACTGGCAATGACTATCTTTGTAGAGCTTGTTTATATCCTCTGGGAAACAGAAGACTAAAATAAATTATATGAAATTAAAAAGCTGCTTGCAAATTTCAGGGCAAGTTCTTGTGTATCTTTGCAATTGATTTCTTGCCTTAGAAACAAACATCATAATGTGTGAAACTCAAAGCTGCGCATGAAAAATGTTTGGCTGAATGAGATCCCAGGAGACTTTAGTGTCATTTGGGTTTGTGTTAAAAAGTGACTAATTTGCTATATTTGAAAAGAAGGTTGATTTAGCTGAACCACCTTCATATAAAACAGGGGTGGATGGAGTCTGATCTGGACAATTGTGTCCTGAAGAAGCCAGCCTGTGTAATGTCCTGTCTCAGCCACCTCCTCAGCTGGCTGGACCTCACTCCGCGGAAGTGCCTAAGGAAAAGAGGCAAACAAAGTAAAACCTTATCTTGGATTTGGAAAGAGAAAGGCAACAGCAACACTATGGGATACTAAATTAAGAAAAATCAGTGACTTGATTGTCCATGTGGCCTTTGAGACAGAAGCAGCAGTATCGCAGTCCTGGCTCCCCTGCGCGAGGATCGAGGGCCGGGCAGCAGGGCAAGGCAAGCTGAAGGATGCGGAGCAAAAATGGTTCTTTTACTGGCTTCCAGCAATAGCACTGACATACCTGATACCTGGCTGTCACTGTGCTTTCTGGCTCTGTGCTGTATAGTCGTGGGAAGGTTACCAAAATTGAGGCATGGTGGTATGCATGGAGTTGTCCATCTAAGAATCCTAAAAGCAATTGTGAAGCAACTGGAGGTGAGGTGAAAGTCAGCCTTTAAACTCAGGTGTATAATAGCCATTTTGGCCACCTTCTGTGTTAATGGAAAAAGCTAACATTTTTCTTCAATGGAGGTTGCACAGGAGGTTAGCTGCTCTTTTCCTGGACAGCTAAACTGCTTAGACTACACTGGCTTGTATAACTGCCTGTCAGACACTCTGCAAGGGCCTTAAGAGAAATTAAACATTAATTTCCCTGATTGTTCAAAAAAAAAGTATTAATTGTGCCCAGCTAGGTGTGAGGAAGGTAGTAAATTGATCGTGATGATGCAGAGCTGACTGCTTTGCTGAGTCTCTGTAACTCTCCATCTGCTCCCTGTCATCAGAGGAACAGGCACCTCTGCACCCTCATTTCATGAAGCCTGAAAACTCACATCTGCTGCAAGTAGTGATAACTTTTAGCCCCTTGGTGTATTGGCTGTGATTTTTTGCAACTACTGGCAGACTGCTCGAGTTGCCATTATATCAGCATTTATACCCACTCTGAGAGCTGTTCCTGCTGGGCTTCTGTTTCTACTTCATCCCTCTGGCTTTCTCTGCCTCTAGCCTACGTTCTCTTATATACAGTTGCCCATAGCAACTCCCATTTGATGGAGCCCCGGTGTTCTCTCTCCCGTCCTCCGGAGGGGAGCTCTGCCAGTGGCAGCTGGAAGAGCTCAGCCCCCTCAGCCTCCCCTGGTGAGCAGAGTCTGAAGGAAACATACCTTCAGAAAACAAGTGTTTCCAGGAATGAGAGGACAGCATATCCAAAAACAAAGGCATTTGATGAATCACTTACTAGGAGCTGGTCTGGTGGAAATGCTGCAGATAGTCCTTGAGAGGCAATGCTGCATCCTGTAGCCCTGAAGCTCTTCCATGTCCAACACCCAGCACCACCTCCTCTCTCTATCCTACCTGCTTCTTGTTGGGATGTGCAATTAGCTGCATCAAGGAACTCATCTGGTTAAAAATACTCTGACAAAAGGGTTGGTTTTAACCTCTGCTCTGGATCAGTGTTTGGCCACAGACAATTTCACTGTCACGACAAGAAAACCAGCACCAGGGTTGAGTGGGCAAGAGCTGCTTCTGCTGCCATTATCACATAGATAAATGCTTCTCAAATTTCAGTGTAAATTGAGAAAGCTCCTTTTTGTTTGTTTGTTTGTTTTTTGTTTGTTTGTTTGTTTGTTTTTTTGGTTTTTTGGTTTTTTTTTCCCCCACAGTACAGCTGGCAACTTGTGTACTTATGCTGGAGATGCTGAAATAACTACAGCAACAGGGCTCAGAAAGACTTTGGGATGTGGGACCCACTCGACCTGGAGTCCCACACTCAAATTTGCCATCACCTGAAAGTAGAAAGGATTTGGTAAAAGATGCCCAAATGCTGATATAAATCCAGCATCTGTTAAGTCTGTGTTCATGGAGATCAAAGTCACAGACTTTTTCAGACTTAATGCTGGGGTGTTTGAACTCTGCTCTAAACGCCCAGCACCAGGTCATTTGAGCTCACACCAAGCTCCTCCTGCATTCTCATTTTTTCCTGCTTCCACACCACCAGCTGCCAGTTATGTGAAATCATGGATCTGTACCTTTTAGGCCATCAGATTACAAAAATTACATTTACTTAAATAGCAGAACTGCAACAGCATTTAGCAAGGCTTGACGCAGTGAGGTGTCTGAGCAAGGACTGCTGAAGTTGGTAGGCTGCAACTCAGAATAATGGTGCAGCTCAAAACTGGGCACTGAAGCTTCGAGATCCTCAAGCCTGTGTCTCACCAATGCTAAAAATGCCTTCATTTTCTGGTGTGCATTACACTGAATTTCTCTTAATCACTTCCTGAAGTAGTTCATTATTTCTGTTCTCACAGCTATGGCTGTTCTTATGTCCAAATACAAATTAGAAAAGAAGTGGATTTGGCAAACCTCTAATAAAGAGAGTGAAATAGAAGTATGTTATAGCTTTTCAAACTGAAAGTGAATTTCTATTTGTTATGTAAAGCATGTGTTTTAAAGACACTTGGAAAACACATAGTAGGTGTATAACTCCTGGAGGAGAAGCTTATGGAAATGGTTGCAGGAACCTAGATTTTCCTTAGCCAGTGCAGTGGGTAGGAAAGCTCAAATACTCACAGATACCTTCCTACTCAAAGCAGTCAACCCATGCTTTACATTTTAAAGTATGTTCTGTCTGCAAAATTGTTTGTATGCCTGATGCAGCTCTCTGGGGATCAGTGCAGGTGGTGCTGTGTGCTTTGCCTCACTCCAAAGGCAGCATTGCTGCAACAAAGGGTTGTGTAAAATGGGGAATTCAGAAGTTTTCAGATGATGTACTTGCATCTTCCAAGCCAAAGCAGTAAAGAATGTTTCATTTTAAAGACACCTATACCCTACCGGTCAGTATTGTCACATTGTGAAAGACCTGATCCTTGAGCAGCCTGCTTTAGCTTGTTCCTACTCAATGCAATAAATCTGTCATTTCCTCACACCTGTTCACATCATTAAGTTAGGCTTATGCTGAATTACTGCCCTCACACTGCTGAGTTTAAAAACAGTCACTTCAACATATTTAAAATAGAATTAATTAGAGGATGCCATAATAAAGACTCACAATTTACTAATATGAGTAGAAGTAAATTAATATTTATTTGTAATATAAGAAACATAACTGCACAGTCTCCTTAAAAGGATGAACTCAAATTTTTACCATTTGCTTTTTATGAGGACATATAAAGGGTGACAGGTTGTTGTGGGTTTTTTGGTTTTGTGTGTGTGTGGTTTTTTGTGATTTCTTTTTTGCATTTTGTCATGTACCAAAGTAAGAGACACATTGAATAAACCTGCAGTGAGCAAAGTCCCTGAAAAAAAGTAGTTACCATTCCTCATGCTGAATGGGCTGCAAAGCAAATGATGTCTTTGCCTGAATCATCAGAGATCTCCTCAGACTCAATTGTTCCAAGGTAAAAATAGCAAAGTCTTTAACTGAAATTGTGGATGTTCGGTGGAAAGACAATAATGCAAGAACTGCACATCCTCTTCCTTACAAGGTCCAAGGCCTCGGCTGTGGTAAGAGATGTAGGACGTCAAAATACACAGCACTATGTGTTTTTGTAATTGAGTTCTGAACAAAAGTTGAAGTGTGTGTAATCGTGATTATTCTGTGTTGAGGGGAAATATGTACCTTAGTAATACATGGAGACACTACAGTGATTTGCAATTCAAACTATGTATTTTTATGCATAGAATCTTGTACTCAAATTTAAATTGACAAGTAGTAAAGTAATCATGGTTTGCTAATATCCCTCGATAATTTTATGAAAACAGATTAGTTCTCACATCAAAACTTTTTGGGAGCAAGTACCCAAAACTTAATCACATGCGTGATGTCAGTCAGCACAGCCTTCCTCATCTCAGTGTTGGTTTTCGTTGTATCAGTAAGTGTATCGTGTTTGATCTCTATGAAATGCTGGAAGCTGATTAAATAGTTATTTCTAAGATGTTTTCATAGTAGTTATTTTCTGAGATATATTCTTTATTAAGTAATTAAGCAAGGTAAAATGGAATTTCTAGCTTGAATTAATACTTTTGCTAAGGAATACCATAGAAATGCGACAACTAGCCCACGACTAAAAGAGAAGGTGGGAGAAGGACAGAGGGAGCCCTCCTACCAAATTTCAGCATACTTGGAGTAACATGAACACCCTGACTGGGCAAGCAGGAAAGCAACGCCCTTCTGAAAACATGAGACATTCCCAACAAGACCAGATCAATGCTCCCTTTAGTCCACTGTTGTGTTCCAGCAGGAGGTAATGTCATTTGGGGATGTGAGCCTGGTCAAAGTCACAGCTCCTTGTACTCCCTCAGCATCCACAATTGTTGGATATGGATGTTAGAAGGTGTGTTCTGACCCATTCCATTTCCTCTCTGCTCGTCGACCCTAAATCTATCAATTTGTCCAATTCTTTTTTGAGTTTGCTAATACTGTCTGCCTATATGGTCTCCTTTCTTACTTGTTTCACTGAATGATGTGCTAGTTCAGAATCTGGTTAACACCATACCCCGATTCAGCTTTTCTACCATGTGGATTTTGCAACCCTTAATTATATCCATCCTTAACACATTCCTCTCTAAATGGAGATGTTCTTTCCTCATATAAAAGCTACTCCATTCCTGTAATCACTTTAGTCATCCTTCTTTGCACCTTCTTTAACTCAGGTAACTACTTCCTGAGATGTAGAGACCAGAACAGAGTGCAGTTCAAGATGTCTACACCAAGAGTCTTACGTAGCAGGCAAATGATGCCCTTATTTCTATTTATTTTTTGAGTGCTGCTACACATTGAGCAATAATTTCAGAGAAATGTCAATGTTTACTCCAAGATCTTCCTCCATAGTGAAATGTCCAGGTCTGAGTTCAGCCTTGTACAGGCATGGTTTAGATTATTTTTCCCTCACTCTGTTCTAGGAAATCCTTTTTTGCTATCAGTGGCATTTGATTACCCAAATGAACTTACTGGCATCCACAAACCTGGGGATATCACCGTGCACTTTCTTCTTCCAGTCATGGATGAAGATGCTAAATAAAACTGGTCCCAGTACCAGTTCCTGGGGAATCAGCACATTCAGAAGATCTCCGGTCTGCGTCAATGTACAGAATCTCTCTTCTATATTTTTGCTGACAGTGATATAATGATAAAAAATAAAGAACTAAGCCAGCTTCGCTTGAAGGTTCAGATGGACTCACTAATACCTCGTAAAGAAGGAATGCAAGAAGAAAAGAAAGTTTGGATGTGAAGTAACTCTTTGAATAGAATGCTTATGATAATGGGTCCTTAGTTCTGGCCCCTAAACCCCTAAAGTGAAATGCCGAATTAGAGTCTGAACAGAGACATTTTCAACTAGGTATTTGATTTTATTTTTTTTTTGATAACATTATTTCCGTCAGGGGTGCATCCTGATACTTTGTTAAGCAGTTGTGATTTATTTATTTCTTTCCTTATTCTTGGCTTGCTCTAAAGTCCATGGAGACACCTGGCATGCTGCTCTTCATGGAAGCTATCTAGTTGGTGTGTAGGTGTATCTGGTGGCGCCTTATATTCAAGACATGTTAAGGAGATGTCAGGAGCCTGACACATTTCTCATAATGCTATGAACATCAGTTTAAATGTGGGTAACACGAGGGGCCAAATTAATGTAGAGAAGCCTTCACTGCCAGCACCCACTCACCAGCAGAAACCCGGGTGCTGGCAGGGCACAGGAGGAACATACAGGTTTTCCTGCAGCAGCCACTGCATAAATCCTTTTGAGCATCATGAGGGGTTCTCGCTGTCTGTGTGTGCTCTGAGACCACATGCTGGTAGAGGAAGAAGGAGACACGACAGTGTGATTACAACACTCTCTGCTTCAGCTGCAAGGTGCTCAGTAGCCATGCTGGGGCAGGGAGCACTGGAAAGCAGCTGGAATGGGATGCCATACTTCCAGACACCAGCTTTGCTCCTCCCAGTGTGGAGGGGAGTCCCATTCCATGCTTTACACAAGGTCCATGTACACTGCTTCCACCCAAGAGCTCTGCATGAAGGAGTGATGTCAAGAAGGCTGAATCCAAATCTCAAACATCCCATAACAGGCAGACATCGCCAGCTGGATGTTTATGTGGAAGCAGCAGTAGCTGTTGCCTTTTGTGCTAAATGCAATCTGGCTGCTCTGTGTTAACCATGGGTAGAGTGCAGCCAGGGGTTCAAATGCTGTGGGGACCTCAGCAGAGGACTGCCTTGCCTGTGCACCCCAGAAATGCTCAGGCCAGTGGAGGTAACCGCATCTGTGGGCACAAACGGGCACAACTAAGCATCTAGAGAAGCGTCAGGGTGAGGGGGGAACATAATTACCCACAGAATTTTCAATACCTAAAGAAAAGCTGAGGTTTTATGCATCTCTTTCTTACACTTTGTCACCTGAATTTTTCATGATGCATGCTTTAGGGGCTGATGTACCATTTTGGCTTTGGTCTTTGGTAAGTATTTAAAGATTTACTTTACAATCAGTATATCCTCTTGTCTTCTGCCAATAGTTCTTTGACATACATCCAGCTGCTAGGTGCTTTTCACAGCATGGGAGTTTACTTCAGCTTATTTCCAGGGAATGTTAATGAAAAGGTCATGTGCTTTTTTTCTTTTTTCCTGGGCATTGTGCTTTAGCTTCCTGAGTTTGAAACCTTTGTGGTCTCCCTAGCATGTTTCTGGGAGAGCACTGATTTTTTTCCATTTCATGGATCTCACTGTTTGGCTTCCATGGCTTCCAAGACTGATACTGATCCCACAAGACACCCTGTCAGCATAAGTATCACCTTTCCCAGAGCCTTGTCCCCAGTGAGCTCAGGCATGTGGTTCACCTCTCCAGGACCACACAGTGAAGCACATCCCACATAAACCCTTCAAATATTTAAACCAAATCACGGCTTTCTCTGAAGAGCAGGCGAAATATTCAAACTGGAATGAAATGTCTGTTTGCTAAGATGGACTGGACCACTCTCTTTCGAGTTTCCTATAGAGAAACATGTCTTCTGCTCCTGAGGAAGTCCCATTCTCTGTGGACTTAAAGACCTTTCTTCTCCTGACAGTCTTTGACTTTTTCTCTTTAAAACAGTTCTGTGTGTTCCATTGAAGGACCTACCATCACACATGGTTCCTTTCCTGAGAAGGAAAGGAATTAAACTGGCTTTAGACCCTTCATGGCATCTTGATCAGCTACCCAGAATTTGGTTATTGAATTCAACTTCTTTGTTTTATTCTGTTTCTTTATTTACTTTAGAGAGGAGGTTGGTATGTGTCAACCCTAAGCTGACTTGCCACATATTGAGACAATTTTATACAACTGCAAACTTATCTTTGAACTTGCCTGTCTTGCTTTACACAGAGTCCTCAAATCATCATCGGATATCATGTGGCTTTTTCGTTCATTCCTCAGAATTAGCTGTCAGGCTTTAAGAAGCTGAACAATCTTGAGACAGGTTATACAAATCTAGGGAAAAGCAAAAGCAGCACACAACATCAGTATCACAGAATTGACTGGGTTGGAAAAGATCTCAGAGATCATCAAGTCCAACCTTTGGTCCAGCTTCAGTCCCTTTACTAGATCATGGCACTAAGTGCCATGTCCAGTCTCAGTTTAAAAACCTCCAGTGATGGTGAGTCCAGCACCTCCCTGGGCAGCCATTCCAATGCCTGACCACTCTCTCTGGAAAGAATTTCTTTCTAATATCCAGCCTAAATTTCCCCTGGCAGAGTTTAAGCCCATGCCCTCTTGTCCTATTGCTGACTGCCTGGAAGAAGAGACCAATCCCCACCTGGCTATAACTTCCCTCCCCTTCTCCAGACTAAACAACCCCAGCTCCCTCAGCCTCTCCCCATAGGTCTTGTGCTCAAGTCCCTTCACCAGTCGTGTTGCTCTTCTCTGGACCCACTCCAGCACTTCAATGTCTTTCCTGAACTGAGGGGCTCAGAACTGAACACAGTACTCCAGGTGTGGCCTCACCAATGCAGAGTACAGGGGAAGGATCACTTCCCTTGTCATGCTGACCACGCTATTTTTGATACAGGACAGGATACCGTTGGCCTTCTTGGCCACCTGGACACACTGTTGGCTCATGTTGAGCTTCCTGTCAATTAGTATCCCCAGGTCCCTTTCTGTCTGACTGCTCTCCAGCCACTCTGCGCCCAGCCTGTAGCACTGCAGGGGGTATCTATGGCTGTCGGTCTACACTATTCCTCTGCTTTCCATACTTTATTTCTGTGATATGATATCTGTTCTCATGACAAAAAGTAATCGCAAAACTTGACTTCCTAAGATGTGAGTAAGAGTTTCCAGGAGTTACATATCAATAGCAGCAGGTAAACCCCCAGTTTCTAGACAAGGTAAAATGCCAGCAAATGTAACCATTCTATTTTTAGCATTTATGTTTCTACCTACTAAGATATTTTTATTATGAAGAGGTAGCCCCCAATGGATCTCAAGGCTGAGGATCAAATTTTACCTCAGTCTTATTGCTGTAAACCAAATATAATTCTGTTTCTCTTAATAGATTTATGTCCAATTTGTAGAATATGGTTTGTATCAAGGCCAAAATCTGATTGTCCAGTGAATTTCTCTAATATGCCATCAGGTACAAAGGGTTCAGAAATCTGGCTGAAACTACTTTGTAATGGCTGCTTGGTGAACTGGATTTTCCTGCCTATTGAAGATAAAAGTAATGAGCAACCAAATTCAAGCATTTCTCATGATTTTGAGAAACATTTTCAGCCTCAACTGATTAGATGCAATTTGATTTACTCCCTCTGAATTTCATCATCCTGAAATGGAAGGGTATTTCTTTCAAGGATGGGAAGAAGATGTCAAGGACAATATATATGGAAGTGCTTCAATAAGGAAGAGGCTGCAAATGTGAAAGGAACAACTAATAATTCAGAATTCTCCTTAGTGTTTATATTAACACAGAGCAAATATTTGCTAATGTCAAAGCTTCTTGTTGAATTGAAAGATTTAACTAGCTTCTTCTTTTACTGCCAATAAGTTTTCAGGGAAGGGTGTGCACATGCATATAGTCATATTGACCCACACTCTGTCTTCATATTTAAATCACTTATCTTTGCCATGACATTGACATATCTATTAAATCTGGGAAACATGTACCTATCACGTTATGTTCTTTGTCTAGAATATAAGAACTCTGGGCGTGAGACCTTATGGGCAGCATTAAGAAATTAAGTAGTAATGCCAAGTGTGTTGTTCTGTCTGTATACAGTCTTCTAGATCTGGCTTGCAAGAGATAAGGAAATGCATTTATGTAAGTTTTAGAAAATAACATAAACATTTTGCAGTTGGCAAACTTTCCCTTCCTTGTGTCGTCACTTGGAAGAGAAGGCAGCGATGGGCTGCTCAGGTTGGGGCTGTACTCAAAAGCAGCAAGTTTCAAACCAAAGGAGAAATTATCCTCCCCAGGAGCCGGAATGTAATGTGGAAATGTGGATGTCCAGAAAGCAGCTCCTAAAAACAATTAATCACTTTACCTCCATCAATCAGTGATGGCTGCCCAGACAGCAAGGAAAAAAAAGACACTCTTGGTCTGAACTCTTGTTGGACAAATGTGTTGGTGAAGCCACAGGATGGTTTGAACCAAGGAATAAATTTTCATGGGCAAGTAGATAACAGACAACAAAAGGGACTAACAATGAAAGACAGCAAGAAGCCAAGAGAGCAATTGATGCACTACGTGAAAATCAATAACTGTGGTTTATTGTTGTATTTTCTCTTGATTCTCAATAGCTCGATGATAAACTGCACACTGGCAGTCCTGCAGAAGTCAATATATTGTTCACTCTCCATTTCTAGTCATGCCTGACAGGGGTATTTAAAAGGACACTCAGAATATGAAATAAATTATATGAAAATCATCTCAAACACCATATTACAATAGTTTGGAAAGGAGTTGCTTTTATCAAGCAGCTGTAAAACACTATATTATCACCTCATTACATAATTTTTGTTTGTATTATTCAATATTTTTATATTCTAGGTAACCAATATGTCTTCTCTGCTGAAAATATTTCAGGTAGAGATAGATTCATACAGAAAGCATTTTTAAAGATGATGCATCATTCCTCAGATGATGTGGGTATTTTGAAGTAGTAAATGTGTTTTTTTTACAAGCAGCCAAAAGGCTTTTACTGAAACAGCAGGTAGATAACAACTCAGTTTCCAAGCCAGGAGGTTTCCACTGTAACCATCAGCACAAACATGCAAAGACTGATGCCTAACTTCAGCATCAGTACTTCAGCTAACAATTTTCTGTTGGTTTATTTTATAAATATATCTGGCAAGACATTAAACAGAAGGGGACAATAGGGAACACGATTTAAGAAATAAGTAAAACTCATTGCCAGAGTGAAAAAATAGAGTTTCTAAGTTACCTGATCAACAACCACGTCTTTTTCAAGACAAGTTTACTAAAAGACATGGAAGTGGAAATGGATATGATTTTAAATAAGCTCATCTGCTCAGTTTGTGAATATCTAGTCAAATATCTTCTCCGAAGTAACAAGCAACAGGACGAGAGGAAATGGCCTCAAATTGCATGAGGGGAGCTTTAGATTGGATATTAGGAAAACTTTATTCACAGAAAGGGTTGCCAGCTATTGGAACAGGCTGCCCAGGGAAGTGGTTGAATCACCATCCCTGAAGGTGTTCAAAAGACACATAGATGAGGTTCTTAGGGATACAGTTTAGTGCCAGTGTTGTGTTATCAGTTGGACTTGATGATCTTGAGGGTCTTTTCCAAGCAAAAATATTAATATTCTATGATTCTATGGTAAACTACAGGCTGCACCCAGACCAGGATTTGGGAAAGAGGTGAAGGTATTGCTGGGCCATACTCACTGTGAAATCCAGCAGAGGTTATACTGTAATGACATGCAGATGTTCAAGCAGCTGGACCAGTTACTGGCAGTACAATTCTTGAGGCAGTTCTCTAAGCCAGGTGTCAGGTTTTTTGAAAAGAATGTCTTTAGTAGAAAGTCTGCTAAAACATCGTCAGCTTTAAACGTTGTGCTGTCAGTTGTGAGGCTCGTCAGTAGTCATTGAAAAGATCCTGATACGCAAAACCACAATATGAGGTCAGTAGATACATGGAAGAGAAATGAATCAGCTGCAACATGCATATGAATCGGCTGGCATTGATAGCCAATGGTGATCTGAATGCATTCAGATCTTCTGTCTGATGACACCTTACCATTGCCGTTGCATGGGTGATTAACAGATCTTACATAAAATAAAATTTCTTTGGGGTGGCAGGCTGTCTTGATGTCCTTGGACTCATCTGTCAGTGAACATTCACAGAGATGGATGGGGTTTAGTTTGCTGTCCGCTCATTCCTCTTTTCCTGAACTGTATATACTGTTCAAGAATAGTCATTAAATGTTTAAGTAAGAGTAGATTTTATGTTGTATTTTGTGCTGGATACTTACAAAACCTCTTACTCATGGACAGCATTGGATGCTTTTTTTCTTACCTCAACCAAAAGGATTTATCATTTGAATATACACAAAGCGTGTTATTCCCATGCTTCTGTTGAAGAGGACTTTTAGTGGTGCATTTTGTAAAAGATGGATCACAAAGTCATAAACACGTCAAGATCAGCTGAAAACATGTTTTAGCAAGCCCAGACGTGCATCTGGTAAAGAACGTCATTGTCATGTTTCTAAGTAAAACATCACTCTTGGGACTGCAAGGCAGCTGGTGGCTGGGTTTATTTTTTGTGTTAGCTTTGTCTTAACTGCTTCTAGGAAAACATTCATTGTAGCATCTTTTAAGGCAAAATTTTATTCAAAGTCAATCTTTAAAATCACATCTTTAAAATATTTTTTAAAATTCTATACTGAGCAAAAAGTATTTTAGCCAATTTTCACCTTCTAGGATGCCAGAAAGGAAGGGACAGGGGTGGGTTTTGGTCAAATCCAGTGTATGTGATACAGATTTTCAGGTGTTCCCAGAGATCCTGGAAGACAGCGACACTCAGCACAAAGCAAAATATGGCATCACTAGTTCAGCCATAGATTTCATTGAAGTATCAGCACCCCAGGAGTTCTAATAGCCTCAAGAAAGCCGAGTGCATTGGAATAAGTACTAACCAATATTTGGTCTACAGCTCCCTTTTGTTATTTCACAAAACATTTTAGTACTGGACCAGCTAACTTTGTCATTCAGCATTTTAATGTTAGCACATATTAAAATCGTACTACTAGCAACAGCCTGGAGTGTTTGGGGGCTTTTTTTCTTAATTTTTAACTTGTGGGACATTGGCAGTTATGGTCTCCCTGTTCCGTTGAAAAGGGGTTAATCTTTGTCCGTCTATACCATTCTGCATCATAGATGTTGAGAATTTTTTTAAAACACAGCAACATAAAAGCTTAAGCTTTTCCCATTCATTGAAAACTGTTCTTTGGAGAATGTCACTTATTTCTCTACTTGTTAAGAAAGTTGCTGTGACTTTGAAACCATTAATTTCTTCAGCTCCCAGCTGGGTGAAAAAAAAATATATATTTTTTTTCTTTGTAGTTCACAATCCTTGTTGAAGGAAATGAGCCTCTAATGGAAGTCTGATAAACTCTGTCTCTTCAACTACTTCACTAAAAGACTTTCTATTTTAAAATAGATTCCTTTGTGACACTAGCTTTTGCACCCGTTTTTCAGCGTGTGCATTATATGCTGTATGAAAGCACTATTTCCTTTTCATGTATGACAAACTGGTTTGACTTGGCTTCCAGGAACCCGCTACAGAGACACAAAAGACTGCACAGACTCCTTTTAGTGCAGAAAGGACTTCATAAATGGCCTCAAAACTTTCCGATTTGTTTTCACATGGTTAGTCACGGAACTGGTCGCTTACACTCCTGAGAAATCCTATTGTTTAATTCTGTGCTTCTTTTCCAAAGTAAAATGTGCTGTTGGGCTGGGAGATAAGCACTGTGAATGATGAGCTTTTAAACCTATTACTAGTACAGGTGTCTTCTTCAGAACTTCTAGAAGAGCCAGAACTTTGCTTTGCTGTTTCATTATAACTTTTTTCCAAGGGTTTTAAAATTAAAGAAGTGCTTTCTATATAGACTTATTTGTGCATTTCTTCTTTCCCTGGCAGAATACATTATGAACTGAATAGGTGATACTTCAGTTCCTGGGATGAACATACGTAGTAAAAGTTTTTTTTGGCTTCATCGTTTTCATAGGCAGAATCTGCAAAATTATTTTCATTAACTGTAGTTGTTTAGCTGATCAACATTAAAAGTATGAAGTAAACCATGACACATCTGTGAAAAAGGTACTTGCAAAGGAGGGTTGTTTTGTATACAGGCTTCCAACAGCTGAACCTCTCGGCTTCCAGGCTTAACAGCTTCTGAAAGACTGAGAAAAGCCATCTTCCCAAATAATCTGAAAGCTTGGGATAAGATTCTTGGGATAAAATTATCTTTGTGCTTATTGAAATGGCTTTCCTTCATTTAACTCCAGTGTTTGATATGATGGGCCTTTATTAAGTGACTGTTTCCTAGCGCAAACTCCAGGACGTAGCCCTGAGTTAAGTCTTTCAGAATTTAAGACAGTCCATGTGTTGCACTCCACAGTCCATGTAATCTCTTTAAAGTTCAGCCAGGCATTTCCCCCAAAGCTTTTTAATATTTGTCTGCATTATGATTTCAACTCAGTGATGTCTTCAGGTAAGAGAAGAGTGATGTCTTCATTCAGAGAAGAGCTCACGTCTCCTGGGGTCTCACAAATACTGAGCTCTGGTAGGAATCTGCTTTGCGGGTCTGGTGGCTGCGGGTGCCTGTGAGCAGAGGTGACAGCGCTTCTGAAATGGCTTATGTTTCCAACAGTGCTGTGATTTCTCACAAACAAAAGCTGTCAACTCAGTTAAACCTGCAGAGGGGAACCTCATAAAGCAGATTAAAAGTAAATAAAGATTTTCTGTGGGTCTCGCAAAAGCTACTACTGACTGTTTAACCTTTAATCGAAAGTATTTCAGAAGCAGTTTCACAATTCTACTGCTGAAATAATTCACTTCAGTTTTGTCTTTGCATATATGAACATCTCTTTTTCCAGACATCATTAGAGTATCATTTTATTTCCATAAATCTATAAATGCCTGACTGGAAAGCCTGGCATCCCTTTTATCCTCTGGATGAATTCACATCTGACTGGACACCTGCTGTGCGTGGGAGGCCCTGATCTGAGCTGGACTAGGCGGTCTCTAGAGCCATCCCCTGATTTTGGGATGTCCTTAGTACATCCCTTGTCAAGTTACATCAGAAAACACCCAGCTTTGTAGCTTTTGACCACTCTTTATCTTCTTGTTATCACCTCTTTCAATTCTACCCTCTGCGTGCTCATCTTGTTCTTATTGAATTGTTTGGGTGAATGAGGCAAGTGATGCTGAGATTTTAAGTTTGCCTGATGCACAGAGAGCAGGATTGGTCATCACCCAGGTAGATAAGAAGAGAATTGGTCCTTGCAGTGGGTATTGTGTCGGGTTTTTTTTTTTAGCATTTGCAATGGCACAATAATTTGACAGCAAGACAAAGTTGCTATGGAGGATACTGCAGTATGAAACTTCCTGCTGCATTTTACATATAGGTCCTTTTCTACATAAATGTTTGGACCTGTAAAATAATGTGACTAGGCTGGATTATTTAATTTATGCTTGATTTACAGACATATGCCACTAGACCTGTCACTTAAAGAGCATCTCTGACTTCACAGGTGCATGTGCATTTCCTTCAGGCAATCCATGAACCAGGGCCTTAGCAGGTCCTTGCCTTTTGAAAAAGCCAGACATTTTGGAAACAAAACTATGTGTTTTGTCATTGTGCAGATAGAAGCCAGCACGCTGTTTGGCAATGACTCTTGTCTCCAAGACAAAATTCACTGCAGTCACTGACATTACCTCGATTCTTTCTTCTTCTGTGTAGTGTCCTAAGTTTGTCTGGACGTTCTTGCATCTGGTGGCAATAATGCTTGTTTTGCATGTGATGTGCTCTTTGGGGCAGCCTGACATTATTTAGGTTGGATGGGCTTTTTAGCAACATGATGTAGTGAAAGATGACTCTACCCATGGCAGAGGGGTTGGACTAGATGGTATTTCAAGATCTTTTTAAACTCAAACCATTTGATCATTCTGTGATTATTTCACAAACTCAGTTTTTATTCCCATGTGTCCAGCTCTCAGTCTCTCCAGCATAAGTTTTTGCTTTTAAAATAACAAAAAATATGAGAGTCTTTGCCCCCCTCATAACTCTTAGCTTTTAAGGTATCTTACACAGAATAATGGATAAGAAATTTCAAGTTGATAAAACAAGTGTTGAAGTTTCTCATCATATGCTCATCGTAAGTACTCACAGAACTGGCAGTCCTACATCACCAGTTCTCCAGTGATAAATACTCACTGCAATCTCTGATATTTGCTGTCAGCACTGCCTACCAGTTTTTGCAATTTTAATCACAACATTAATATCTGCTTCCTTTTTCATATTGAATATTTAAATATCTTACCAGATACCATACCAACAGCCAATATGGTTTGGGCTCATGGTCCTTGCTTTGCATCTGCAGTCACTGCAGCACCTACTTGGGAACTGTGAATTTTTTGTTTTTATTCTTAGCTTTTGGGGGCTCTCTGTCAGTCTCCAGGGAACTAAAGCAGTGTTTGTGCTGTCTTTTATGCTGTGGTCCTTTGATCTGTTCTTGAGTTTGATGTATCCAAGCATCATGCTAACCTAATTTTCTGTGTGAGGCTGTGGAAGTAGCAGTATTGAGGCCCTTGGCAAATGGTGGTTCTGGTAGCGATGGCTCCCAGCCTTCCTCTCTGCCATCAAGATAAGGCTTCAAATTGGTTAGGAAAATGTAATCATACAGAAACACATATGCAAATATCATGGGCTTTTTTACATTACCAAAAATAAGCTTTCCTTATCTGTGTCCAACTTCCTTCCAGCCTGTAATGCTGGAGATTTTTGTTTTCCTTTTATTTTCTTTATTTTTTTGACTTTAACACTGTCAGCCTCTGTCTTTCTGCTTTAGTTAAACTGCAAGTGACCATGTTACATAAAATTGCTCTGATTGTGTTGGTATTTCAGGCCAAGGAAGAGCGTTACTGTTGAAAAATCCCGTTCACTGAAAATGCCACTAGCAGAGTTTCCCCAGGCTCATGTTACCAAGAGGATACAAACAGACACCACATTTTCTCTCTTTTTTCCACTGTAAGAAACAAAAATAACTGCGTTACTCCTCATAGCTTTACCTCTAAATGAGAAGAAACACTAAAGCTGCAGACCAGAGGAAAATTCTATTAATACATTTTGGACTAAAAAAGCAAATCACAGCAGCTACAGACATATAACTTTCCTACAGTATTACGTGAAAAATGCCCTCTGGGAGACACAGGAACACTTTTTTCCTCCAAGAAAAATAAAGATCTCTCATGTATCCATGCCAGGAATAAAATTCACAATAACCAAATTTAAATTAACATTTGAAAACTCTTAAAATGCAGGCAGATTTGTACTATTTAAAAGGAAAAATTTTGTGTAGATTAACCTATGGCTAAATTAGTACAAAACATTATGTTCCTCTTCCTTAATAGCTGAAGTTATGATGTTTACACAGACAGACTGACTGGAAACAAGCCCTTGAAACAGTGTTAATTACATTCACAATTCAGATAAAGTATTATCCTACCAAGATGAATTATAGCTTGAAGTTATTGCCTATTGTTAGTAAGGGACACTATCAATAGAAAAATAAAATGTTTATGTACATATATATGTATTCATCACACATACACATGCTTATCTAATGCAGATATAATTATCTGTATTTTTCAGTTTTGTATATATATTAATCCATTAATTTTCTCCAAGCCTGTTGAAGAAATATTTATAATCCCTGTTTCAGTCATACTTCAAGATGTTTAGGTCTGGTTTTGATTCTTCAACACATCGCAGATGCTTCATATATACTGTGTATACAGTGTATACCTCTTCTGAACATACCCTTCTGAAATCAGTAAGAAAGGCCATTTTTTTAAGGCTTTTTTTTCCCTATAAATATGTTTTTATGGGGACTTCTTTTGGTGCTGAATGTTAACTAAATATACATTGCAAATCTGACAGTTACTGCATTTCCATGCTCAATGACCTTAAATCCAAAAGCATATGCCTTTGGCTTTCATGTTGAAAATATTTCTATTGTGATTAAAATTTTGATTTGTTATTTTTATTTTTGTGCTGGTTTTTAACAGGAATGGAACTGATGATAACTGTGTTTCTTCCTACACTATATAAACTGCCTTCTCAGGCATTTTTTAACTAAGGAAAGGCTCTATTTGTTCTACCATATTTCCTTATTGTTCCTTGGATAAATTTGTGTGTAGCTTGGAGTCTAGGATATTATAGCTATTATAATTTTAAGGAAAACCTTTAAGAAAGATGAATATGTTGTGTATTAAGATTTAAATGCAGCATACATTCAAAAACCTGTACTCTATGCAATGTTTGATGGTATATTATCCAGAAATGTTATGACCATTTAAATATTTTCATTCAGTGTCAAACGCTAATACTTTGCTGTAGTTTGAACATGAGTCACACTTATTTCCCACAGTTTTGCCAGTCTCTATGAGGTGTGTTGGCATCGGCCCCGGGGAGAGGACTCAGACGATATGTTGGGTTGGAGGCAGGGTCTGATGAGTCCCTGGCTTTGGTGCCAGTGGACTGTACAACAAGCAAACCTTCCCCTGCAGCACACAGCAATCTAATTATTTTTAATTTATTGACTTGGAACAAGAGAAATATTACTGCTTTAGCATCCTTCTCTTATCAAGACATCAAATAGAACTTTTTTTTTCCTAATTGTAAAACGTTAGGCTTTCGTTTCTCCAAAAAGAAACAGCAAAAAGCTTGTTCCCCATAGACTCAGTGCCCTTAGGGCTGCAGCCTCTGCCCGAGGCCTGAGACAGGGGATGGGGGCACTGACACCTGCACTGGCTGAATTGCAGTTGGTGCTACTTGTCCACAGAACTAACACTCTTCATTACTCCAGTACCCACACCAAGGTATAAGCTACTAAGTGCGTTTTGGCACAGGATTTTAGGTTGTCTTGGGGCCATGCACATGCAGGTTTGCATCCAGAGAGGGCTCTGAGCAC
The DNA here is from genome assembly GCF_963082525.1 of Nesoenas mayeri. Lineage (NCBI taxonomy): Eukaryota > Metazoa > Chordata > Aves > Columbiformes > Columbidae > Nesoenas > Nesoenas mayeri. Next base: position 18,616,502 of record NC_137548.1, on the reverse strand, counting down.
CCAGCAAAAGCTATGCTTGGTGTCATAGAATCATAGAACATTTTGGTTAGAAAACACCTTTAAGATCATTGAGTCCTAGACATTTCTCTGGAGGAAAGAGGTGGAAGCTGATGTCTGTAGTACATTTGCAAACAGCTGCAGGGACTGATCCCGTATCGCCTTCCCAGGGGCTGGGAAGTATTAGTATGTAGTCGAGCACTCAAGCACTCCTGCAGCGCCAGCAGTTATTGATATTTTTCTGCCTTTTAGAGCCTGCCAAACTATTGATGACTGGCTTTGATGGGTGTTCAGGCTGGACCAGATATGCTGTTCACCTACACGTAGGGATTGAGTACCTTTTCATATGACATATTAATATTTAATTAAATATTAAATACAAATGTGTTAATAAAATATAGGTTATTTACTTAGATAAATGTTGTTATGTGTTAAGGCTAACTAAAAACTACACAAATGTTTAAATGACTTTTCAACAAGTCACAAAAAAAATTTTAAAATCATAATAATGAGGTGTTTTCAAAACTCAGCCCTTTTCTATCCCTATAGTAACACAAAAGGTTTACAGACTTACAAATCTATCTAGGGATGGCAGAAAGGCACTGGGCATACACCTCAGGCTTCAAAAACTACATAAAATTATAAAGGGAAACCCAAAGTTAGGCATAAAGTATTTATACATTGAATTAATGATAACACAGAAGCTGTAACACAGCTGTGTACATTTCTTACTTAAGACCTTGAATGAACTTTAAATAAAATATAACCCTCATTATATAAAGCAGAATGGCAGCGTTCTCATAAATTATCTTATACAAAAAAATTACAATAATGAAAATTACAGTGGCTCTCTCTCCCAAAAAGTTATCTATTATTTAAGGGCTGCACAGACATTATAACCGATACATCAACAGATCCCTAAAGATGTTGTCTATTAAAATTGAATTTTAATTCTATCTTTCATCCAGTGTTATCCCTTTAGTACTTTTTTTACTTATGTCTTTTAGATTTCTTAACACTGGAAGCTTTTCTTAAGACAGGTTTCTCTTCAAGGCAGAACATGCAGATTGTATAAGTGGAATGAGAAAAGAAGGGCAGTAACAGGTATCCAGCTCTTCAGACAGGTTTAAACAGTGGCTCACTGTGAGCTGAACTTTGCCATGTTAAATACAGGCATTGCCTCACACACACTGACACAAAACAAGATTTATCTTATGTGCTGCAAAAACAAATCCATGAAAGCCTCAGTATTTTGCTATTTCTACCCTTGAAGTCGCGTTCACACACTTGGCATGACAAACCTACATCAGTGTTACAAGATTGGGTTCTCAGAAGGTTTTTCTCATGGCCAAAGTAATGTTATGCACAATTTTTCACACAGGTCTTGTAACCCCACAGTGGCACAGGCTAAGCATGGGACTCGTGCCATCCTTGAAGCAGTATCATCTTCCTTCTGTATTTCAGCCTCAATGAAAAAGTGGTGAGGGTGTTGTCTGACAACTTTGATGACTCTCCAAACAAGCTAGAGAGGGGAAAAAAATCTCAATATATATGAGAAAGTATTGGTTGTAGTTGGGTAACTATATTTATTGTTTCATGAAAACATCTTCTGTCATTAGTCTCAGCATCAGCATTGCCATTTAGGAATGGACTTAACCCTGCTAGGAGCCCTGCAGAAGGTTACATCTCTCTCAGCCTGCCCGAGCATGACATTGTGGGTGCAGACCAGCACAGAAGGAAGCAGCAGCAGTGGCATTCAAGGCAGGGTCCCAGGTCACCGAGCAGATGATCACTCAGCATAGCGGTGTATCTGCAGATGTGACTCAGATCTAATAGCCCTGGAGACATTTCCAGCTTTTACAGCTCTACAAGGTGCTTGGGATGCCAGGGCAGGAGGCACAGAGCTCACTCAGGTGGGTGGGTCTGGAAACAGAAGAGCATATAGCACAAAGGAGCGTTGTTATGGCCATACACCCCTGCCTGCCTGGGCAGGCTGAGCCCTTCACCATGTAACCATCTGCATGAGAAAATAGCATTGCCAATGAAATAAATGCTAACATACTCCAGGCTGTCCCTGATAAAATATTATTTTGTCAAATAATTGTTGCAGTAAAGGAGGGTTTAAGGATGCAGCTAGCTCTATCTCCCCTCATAGTTAGAGAGAGGGTCAAGATGTTTATCTGAGTGGTTCTGACAACATGTATGAATGTAAGTATGTCTCACCAGGCAGCCACACAGTTCAGATACTGAGCATCCACTAATGGGAAATCACAGAGGAGGTTGTGTGTGTGTGTGGGGGGGGGGGTGTGATTTTCTGCATACACTTAGCAAAATGAACCACACTAGACATTTATTTTCATATCAGAAGTTAGACCCAAGTCCCAGTTTATTGCTGTCAGGTAGCTGTGACAGCACCTTGCCTACTTCCATGAGCATCTCCTCTCACACAGTGAAAGTCTTCACAGAAGTGTGTCTTTTTCTTCTCTTCCTGGGGATGACTTAATGCCCCCATTCCTTTCTACAGCAGGGCTCTGTTACAAGCTTGCTGAAGCAGCAGTGTCCTAAGGGGACTGATGTGACAAGTGACATGATCTGAGAGTGCTTTGACTCTTCCTACAAGAGTTCCTGTGGGTGGCAATTACTCCAGCAGAAGTAGAGTTTTCCTAGGACTACTTTTTGTGCTCTGGCAGCACCAGAATAGGCCATCATGGCAGAAGTGAATTTTGCCAAATAATTAGTGTCTGCACACTGTAGGAACAGTACACAGTACAGGACTTTTTATCAGTGAAGCCTTTGAAGCACAACTTCACTTAGAGTCATTTCTTCTGCCTGTCTTTTAGAAGCACAGAATGTCCTTACGCAGGTAGTTCAGTGCAGAACGTGTCTGAGGGAAGGACAGTCAGCATCTTTGCAGGTATCTAAGACTTTCCATATTTCTCTCTCCTAATAACTATTTTCTTTATGATCTTTTCACTGCAGTTGGAAGTCTTGGTATTTAGCTTGGTTCGTGTCTGTCACGATCTTCAGTTGTTTTCCATTGACCGTTCCACTGGTGAAATTCATCATTTCCTGAGTGAGTCATGACCAAAGTAGAACTGATAGACAAAAACAAGGAAAAGAGTTAATCAAATAAATAGAAAATGCATTAGGAATACAGTCACAACATGACAGACAAAGAAGACTGATCGTAGGTTAAACTGGAAAGCTGTTTTATCATGATATTTCTAGCATCACGATGATTCATTACTGTTGCTATAGTGTTACCCCCTTTTTCTACCCACTTCCTCTTAGTGGGAAAGGCAGGAGCAGTGAACTGCACGCATTCAAAAAGGAAACGAAACCTCTCAGAAAAGAGTGCTATTTTGCAGAACAATAGAAAGACCCAATCTCATGATCCAGAATTAACTGTAAAATCTGTATGTCAGTCCTAGTCTTCCTACACACAGGTTATATTTGGTGCTCCAGGCTTCGTTCATGAGGGATTAGGATTGAGGAACTGTTTCTGATGCTCTTTCATAGCATCAAGCATACCAGGAAATGAAAACTGAAGGCTTAATTAATGCAACCTGTGAATGTCAGGACATCCAGAATTAAAAGAGATGCCAGACTGTGTATCACCAAGCAGAGGGAGATGAGTGTGGATAGTGATCTGGGAGAAACGCTTACAACAGTTGGTAGCAATGAAGTAGTTTACAACAGAAAAAGATGAAATTACCTAATATTGGCCTGGAGTTGGCAGCTGGATTCACTGGGGCTGTGCACTGTGTGTGTGACATGGCAGGATGTAGTGGCACAAGTGCCCTGGGCTGTGCCCCCTTGGCTGTCTGGGGGGATGTTGTGGTGCTGGGGGACCTGGGCAGAGCCAGGGTGGCTGGGTGGGATATCTGCACCACGTCATCTTGGGGGTCTGGCTTTTAGGGGCTGGTGCTTGTTTTAATTCAGCTTTTGTAGATTTTTGGAGGAAGATGACTCAAGATATTGAGGAACAAAAAATAGAGAAACTAGATTTTTTTTGTAGGGTTGTTTAATTGTAGAAAGTTGATGACTGTTCCTCTTGTGAGATTTCGATACAAGCATGTTACTGTTATATTAAGAACAACATTTGCTTCATGTTAGTCAATATTTACCTTCTGTCAAAGGATTCTGCTCTAGGAGAACTTCTGTTGGGCCTCAGTCCTTATCAAGCTGACTATTGATAGGAATTACAGCTGCTTGCTTTTCTTTGGTTATACCCAGTACTTGCTTCAGGAAATCATGAAGCATGATTATATTATACTATCGATGCATTTACATTTTTTAATTGTTCTTTTGTATAAGTAACCTCTGTCTTCTTGGAATATGCACACAATATAACCTGAAGACACGGGTAGATTTTAGAGCACTTTGCAGTAACAATCTTCATGATAGAAGTTTTACTGCCAAGACAAAATCTGCAAAATAGTTTTGCATAAGAGGTATGCAGTGCTTTAGAAAACTTTTACTGACTCTACTTGGAGTTTCAATTCCTTCCATCTTCTGCAAAATGTAGTTCAGCTACAGAGAAACTCAGAATCAGTATAAATACTCAGCAAACAAATCTGAATTCTTGCGTAAGCAATATGTGAAAAAAGCCAAACCACAACAGTTAAAGGAAAATTGAAGCTACAAGGAATGTATTTGCTCAGTTCAGCTGAATATTAGGAAAGGTAACATCAGTTTATAGTAGTCAGGGGATCATGGGACATAGGTAAATCTGTATCATACTGATTTCAGAATAGATATCTGAAATCTTCTTAGTAGAAGCCCATTGTTGGGCTGGTAAAGTTAGGGCTTATCATGCGTATCTATCAATGGTGATAATATAGTGCCATATCTGTGGACATATCTAACAAATCAATTGAAACATTTTTCAGTACCTTAAAAATATTCAGTTTTCCCAATTCAGAATGATCTGATTCCCACTTGATTAACTGTAATCTCTATTTCTACTTGAAATAATAACTCTTTTTCAAGAAGTGTCACCCAATTTGTAAAATAAAGTTCACTAAATTTCATCAGCATTCTCTCATACCATAAAAAATCAGCATTTTTTTCCTGCGGTTGTTTCCTGTTTTCTTTCTTCATCACAAGAAGCAATCTTGTATAATATTTCTGAATAATCTGCAAGTGTCAGCCACTGCTATTATTTCCTCTTTTATATGATTTCATAATTTCATTCTGTATTTGCTTCCCAGTCTGCCAATTTAACTTCTTGTTCTTTCACTGTTATGCCGCATGGATCAGATTTCTGCTCTAATTGCTCACTAAGTCATTTCCCTTCCATGTATTTGGCTCATGGTTTCTCCTCTATTTCTCCTATTTGACTAAGCTCTTTCAAACTGCCAAGACTGAATTTTTCATGCAGGGCTCATAAAAGAACTCAAACATGAAAATGCTGCTTAACTAATTGTGGTTTATAGCCTGAAATCAGGTTTGGTGCAAGGAGAAGAAAAGATAGGAGATGTAACCACAATTTGTGGAAAAGGCTACAAAGATGTTCCTGGAAACCAGAGGCCAGTAAATCTGTCTGCCATGGAGGAACATTAGGAAACTGTAAACAAGAATATAACTAGTCAGAATGTTCAAAAAAGTGACATAGATTTGCAGAGGGAAGTCACGCCTCCAAAAATTACAGTGTACCTGGACATTATAAAAGCTTTTTTGCAAAACTCTTCATCAAAAGAAATAAACAATACTCCAATGGGATGAAAAGTTGAATCACAGAATGTTAGGGATTGGAAGGGACCCCAAAAGATCATCCAGTCCAATCCCCCTGCCGGAGCAGGAACACCCAGATGAGGTTACACAGGAATGTGTCCAGGCGGGTTTTGAATGTCTCCAGGGAAGGAGACTCCACAAGCCCCTGGGCAGCCTGTTCCAGTGCTCTGTCACCCTCACTGAAAAGATGTTTCTTTTCAAATTTAAGTGGAACCTCTTGTGTTCCAGTTTGCACCCATTACCCCTTGTCCTACCAGTGGTTGTCACTGAGAAGAGCCTGGCTCCATCCTCGTGACACTCACCCTTTATATATTTGTAAACATTAATGAGGTCGCCCCTCAGTCTCCTCCAAGCTAAAGAGCCCCAGCTCCCTCAGCCTTTCCTCATAAGGGAGATGCTCCACTCCCTTAATCATCTTTGTTGCCCTGTGCTGGACTCTCTCCAGCAGTTCCCTGTCCTTCTGGAACTGAGGGGCCCAGAACTGGACACAATATTCCAGGTGTGGTCTCACCAGGGCAGAGTAGAGGGGAAGGAGAACCTCTCTGGACCTACTAACCACCCCGGGATGCCATTGGCCTTCCTGGCCACAAGGGCACAGTGCTGGGTGATGCTCATCCTGCTGTCCACCAGGACCCCCAGGTCCCTTTCCCCTCTGCTGCTCTCTAATAGGTCATTCCTCAACTTATACTGGAACCTGGGGTTGTTCCTGCCCAGATGCAGGACTCTGCACTTGCCCTTGTTATATTTCATTAATTTTTTCCCTGCCCAACTCTCCAGCCTGTCCTGTTAAAGCTTATCCTTGATAAATAACTGTTTAAAAAGAATAGATGAAAAAGCTAGGTATCAATATTCAGTTTTCAAAATGGTAGCAGATTAACATCAGAGTCTCTGGGGCTATTTGCTGACACCTGCACATTTCAACAGTCTTAAATAATGTAAGAAAAGAGATAGAGAAATAAATAGATAGCAACCTTTCCTTAGGACAGAGAAGTATTCAGGATAACCAACTATAAACCTGAGTGTAGTGAACTATAGAAGAATCTCGTATTCCTGAATAACTAAGTAAAAATGTAGATGTAATTCAGTGTTGATTAATACAAAGTAATGTACACGGAAAAAGACAGATGTAATTACAGCCAGATAGTGAAGAGCTCCAAGACAGCCATCAGTTGTTGAGCAAGTGAGCTAGGACCCGCTGTGGACAGGTTGCTGAAAATATCAGTTCAGTGGTCAGTAGCAATTAAAAAGACAAATAGGAATTCCTGTGAAAAAGAGAGCAAAGCACAACACATCAGCATGCCCTGCATAAATTCAAAGTACTTTTGCATTGCAAATACTGTGTATTTCTGGTCCTGCTCCTTTATCTTTGGAAGACTGTATTAAGATAGAAAAGAAACAAGAAAGGTAGTAGGGCTAGTCAGAAGTATGTCTTAGAAGAGTGAAAACTTGAGACTAAACATCATAAATCTCTCCAGACTGGGGAAGAAATGAGAAAGATGGAAATAATAGAAGTCTATAAAAGCAGAAGGGGGAAGGTGAAGGGATAATGTGCATGGAGAATGACAATTGCTACAGCTTATTGCAAAAAGCAGACCCCTGAAATTAATTGTCAGACAGCAGGTTAGACAAAGATTTATTTTCCACAAAACATAATTACATTGTAGAACTTACTGCCTCAGTTTTAATGGAGACCAACAGTATAGATTATTTTAAAAAATTATTTTACAAGATTGATGATTGAATTATTAAATGTGATGTCCTCTAAACTGCTGATTTCTGCAAGATGGGAGAGTATCCCAGAGAAAGATCACTCTGTTAATATTTTCTTCCCTGTTCACATTTTCTTATATCTTTCACTGTCAAAGACAGCGGTCTGACCCAGTATGGAGATTCTGTGTCCTCACAAAAATGCCATAAGAGAACATTTAGTTTCATTTCCACTATTGTAAGCCTTTTGCAATTTTGCCCTCCTGCATTTCTTGACCGATACAATTAACCAGATTTCCTTGGATTTATGAGTATTTCAAACACCACAAAAGTCCATTTAGAGAAAAATGTACTTACTGTCAAACAAGCCCTTGTCTATAATACAGCATTCTGAATTAATCCCGGGTATAATGCTGTGATAGCCAAAGTTAACCAGGCAGAGTGTGGCCCAATACATGGAAATACAAGGCATTTAATGAACTGAAATTATTTCTGGAACTAAAAGCTCATAGCTCATTTTTGACAAATTAGCTTTGAAGGAAAATGCTTGTTAAATTAATATCTTTATATTGCTTTTAGGTTTTCCATTTTAGTGCTTCCTTAGAAATCTTAGCATTGATTGCTACACATTGAGGTTTATAAATAGAAAAATGAACAAAAATTACATTGACTCCAGGAGGTCAAACCAGTGCCCCTGCTGACGAGGAGGAGCTGACAAGGGGTAGAGTCCCCATCAGAGCCTCACTGCCTCTTTTGATTGATGTTTTGCATCTTCTGATATTTATAGCTCACCATGCATTTCCCATCATGCCTGCTTGCTGCCTTTGTTAGTGGCTTTTTATGTACACACATCTCAGTTCTGCTATAAAATCCAGTCAACTAAACAAACAAAGCTGATGAGCTCTGACCGTGATGCCAGTGGTAGGATCCAGAGAGGGGCCTGTGGGAAGCAGCCCAAAGGTGTTGTGCCATGCTAGAAGTGTGAGCCTGATTTACATTTCTCTTCCCAGGGCATTTGCTTTACTCTATGAGAGATCCTGCCCACTGCCCTTCACCCTGTGCTAGAGGCTCCCTTGCCTTTCCGCCCCTGCCCAGCCTGCAGCCCTTCTGCAGTGAGCAGAGGGGCCCGGGACATGGCGGCCCCCAGCCTCCCTCACACTGGCTGCTTTGGGCAGATCCCACCAGCTGCAGAGGTTCCCCTCATCCATCAGTCTTTACGGGTCTGTCCACAGGGTGGAGGTCATGACTTGCATACAAGCCAGACTGCACAGAAAATAAACATCAAAATTAGGACTATAGAGGGATCAGTTTACAGAGCAGAATGGGAAGGTAGAAAGTGAGTGAAAACATATGTGTGCCAAGGAGAACAACAGCAAAAAGTTCTTGTCATAAAGAACGTTTTGTCCATGTGGTTTGTGTCGCCATGCTGTTGCCCACATCACAGAGCTGCAGTCCGGATGTCTCTAGCACCAACATTTGACAAGGAGGCTTGGGCCTCCTGTAGCTCCTCTGGAGGCTGCAGTTTGGCCGCAGATGCAGGTGAGGATGCAGTGACCCTCCAGAGCCCACACTTGGGGTTGTCATTTGGAGGGGGTCCTGCCAGGGGGGTGATGGTGAGGGCTGTCACTTGACCCTGTGAGGCAGGAGCAGTGTTAGAGACCAGTCTGTGCTGGTGGCAGGTTTCCAGTGAAGGGGAGTGCAATTCAGCAGTGTTGGAAACATGGGAGTCTCTTCACACTGCAGTTGTCTGTCTTCCAAGCACAAATGTATTGCACTAAATATGACTTCCTTTATTTCTCAGAGCCTAATGCCTTTATCTCATAATTAGCATCTCGCAATACAAAGACAGGGAAACAAATAACTGTGTCTCTGGTCCAACATGATTGTTCTCTCTTAGCAAGATTGTCTTGGCTTAATTGGTCAGTTATGTAATCCCTTATTAATCCTAATAAACCAACAGGGACTATTACTCCAGTTTGCTCAATGATGTTTGGACATGCTTTTTATTCTTTAATAATATCTTATTACAGTAAGATTGTCTTATCAACAGTTTTAACCAAAACAAAATTACTGTTTTCAGGCTTTAAGAAGGGTTGAGGGAAGCCTGAAGCATCTCTGACCTGAGAAATCCCATGATGGGAATGATGCCAGAGAACACCTAAGTAAAGTCTCACATACAGATTTGAGCTGTGGAGTGGGACACAGAGAAATATGAAAACTTCGGCAATGCTGATTAGAAAAAGGGCTGATAAGGGGTGACAGGCCCCGGCGTCAGATGCAGGGCAGCTCTAATGCCTGCTGGGGACACTCATGAGGGGCTGCTGACCCTGTCAGGAGCTGCCTCCTCTGGCGTGTGCTCCCAGCCTGAGCTTTCCTCCCTGGGCTGCGGTGGGTGCTGGGTGCTGGCTGATGGGCCACCCGCACTTACAGCGGGAGCTAAGTAAGGGTCAGAAAAAACTCATATTGGGTTTACTCAGATGTGGTGGGGATGGACCCCTGTGAGTCAAAAGCCACCCAGAACAGCATCAGAGAGAAGGAAGCGGGTGTGATAACCCCAGAGCCTGGAAGTGATCCCAGGCACAGAGGGGTGGAGCAAGCCTAGCAACCAGAACAAAATTCAGGCCTGCACTAAAGTATATTTTCTTTCCAGCATGTTTTCTTCTGCTTTTTGTTTCATTCTAACTCTGGAGGAAATGCTGGCATGAATTTCCTTCCCCTTACTACTGGGACATGGTCAAGCACAGGTGGGTAACAGCTGGGGAGAGTGTTTTCGCTTTTTTCCAGAGCTGAGCTGTGCCACAGGGATTTACTGACAGTTCATCAGTCTTCCATGTGACAAAACCACCAACAGCATGATTATGGGTTTATTTTTTTCAACTGTTCTGTTTTTTCTTCCAGGGTTTGGCATGACCACCCCAGCCACCGTTGGAGGCAAAATTTTTCTGATATTTTATGGCCTTATAGGATGTGCAGGGACCATTTTGTTCTTTAACCTGTTCCTGGAGCGCTTGATCACAGTCATAGCCTATGTCATGAAGTCCTGCCATGAAAGACAGCTGAGGAGGAAAGGGGTCCTCCCTCACAACAGCCGGCGGGGCTCGGGGAGCTCTGAGGTGGACAGCCTGGCGGGCTGGAAGCCCTCCGTGTACTACGTCATGCTGATTCTATGTGTAGTGTCACTCATCATTTCCTGCTGTGCCTCTGCAATGTACACACCAATCGAAGGGTGGAGTTACTTTGACTCACTTTACTTCTGCTTTGTGGCCTTCAGCACCATTGGTTTTGGTGATCTGGTCAGCAGCCAGAACACCAAATATGAGAGCCAAGGCCTTTACCGTTTTGGCAATTTTGTCTTCATACTCATGGGGGTGTGCTGCATCTATTCCTTATTTAACGTGATCTCTATTGTCATCAAACAATCTATAAACTGGATATTAAAGAAGCTGGACTGTAGGTGCTGCCACAGATGCCAAAGAAAATTATTTCGTTCACGGAGGAACGTGGTAATGCCGGGAAATGTGCGTAGCCGGAGAAACATCTCCATCGAGACTGATGTTGTCAATGAGAGTGACACAGATGGACGCCGGCTGTCAGGCGAGATGATCTCCATGAAAGACTTCCTGGCCTCCAATAAAGTCTCACTGGCCATCATGCAGAAACAGCTGTCGGAAACTGCTAATGGCTATCCGAGGCAAATGGGCTCTAATTCAAAGCAAAACGGATTCTCTGGTGGGGTTGGAGCCTTAGCAATTATGAATAACAGACTGGCAGAGACAAGTGTGGATAGGTGAAATAATAACAGTAAGAAAGTGAAACAGTGTGAACCGTTTCAACAAGTATAGAAACGACATGAATCAAGTGGAAATAGCTAGGGAGAGAGTGTCGCCAGAGGGTGGGATGGATGGGAACAGCATACCTCCTGCTGGAAAACCTCTGACACTTTTTTGGGGGCTGTCACTTAGCGTGTTTGCTCTTTGAATTGCAGCAGTCTCAGCCTGCCTTCTTCCCCCTCCTTCTGTTCCTCAAGCAGGTCACTACAGGAGAAATTTTATTTAGTCTTCAGATCAATTTTCCATGTCCTGTTCTCCTCCATTTATATGAAAGGCAGATTTCAGGTAGAGAAATCTATGGTATGAGAAGCAACCAAGTGTGTCTACTGAACACATTCTTATTTCTGAGCTTTTCGTCTTACTCTCTGTATACCTGTTTTCTGAAAGTAACTTATCTGAGACCAAAAGAGGAATCAGCCTTTCTCTGTGATATTGCAGACCCAATTTAATGGAATAAAACAAACAAACAAATGAACAAACAATTTTCTTTTCTAAATCACTTCTTAAAATGTATTCCTATTTCGAAACAGCTGGGCTTGAAAGGGCAGCTTCTGCTGCCATTAATATTTGTGTAAAACTGGAGTAATTCTATGAAAGTTGGTAGGACTACTCTGGAGCTATTGTGATGTGAATGAGAAGAGAATTTGTCCTTTAGAATTTAATTTAGTCTTCCCTTTAAAAGGATACTGTCAAAGTGATAGAATAAAAATTTATCCTACTTTTGTCTTCTTCTCTCCATTTGCAAAGCATGATTTTTTTTCTAGGCTACTTTTTCTTCTATAATTGAATCACTGTGGCTTTCTGTTTCAAAAATATCAAATTAAATTGAAAACTGCCACGCTGACGAGTTGTATGAATTATTCCACAATAACAGAGACTTTCCCAAATTTCTACTCATATTATGTTCAATTGTAACTGATGCAATTGAGCATCAGCATTATGTAATGCCACTAGTAACTGAGTTTACACAACAGACTTTAGTATGTAATTAGATTGCCATGCCAACTATTATAACAAGTGACTGTGATCACAAAATCACTTTGGCAGTGTCTTTTTTACCTTTCATGTAATTCTGTCATTCTTCATCTGCTTTTCTGGCTTTCAGTGATGATAATGACAGGGTCTTGATTAGGGAAATAGAAAATGTTTAACTCCTCATTTTTCTCAGTGAAATGCTCTGAGTGTTCATTATGACTAGAAAGGAGACTTCAATGAGAAGAATAATAACAGTGAGAAGAATACAAAAACAGGTAACAAAGTGATGTTTAATAGTGCAATCATGCTTTGTATTACGTAACTGGAGAAATAAGGGATTAAATTAACATAAAGTCTAGCAAGAATTTAAGGAAGACTAGGCTGAATTCCTGATTCTCCTTTAACCATGCAATGCATTAAAGCTAAACAGTATATGAGAGTATAAATAATCAGAATTGGTCACAAAAGTCCTGATCCAATTCCCCCTGAAGAGAACAGTACATGCATCAGGATTGAATGTTTTCTCCCAGCTAGGAAAGCTTGTAGAATACTACAATTTTAGGAAATTTAAAACACCAGTATTCAGTTCTTAACTTCTCTTATTAGGAACGATGCAGATAGCTTCTTCAGTTTAATTTGTATTAGGAATTAATATAATATTCTTTTTCTTCATTCTGACCACAAGTTCTTTTATTGAGGTTCCTGATACTGTAGGATAACATTTTAATACTAATTTTAAGCAATATTTGATTTTCAAAATGAAAAAATACCTCTTGGAATCCTTACATATAATAAAGTAAAACCAGATATTAAACAACTGTACTTAACTAGTGAGAAGAATTGCAAGCTCTTTTTGACATATTACAGCTAAAATATCCTGATTAAAAATAAAATCCTGCTGTCCTTAGTTACAAGGAGAGCTTCCAGCTGAAGCCATTAGTCCAAATACTGATATGAACTCAGCTGTGCAGCAGTGGAATGTCCCTAATAGTATCTCTTCATATTTGCATCCAAGTAAAATCTGAATCCACTCCCAAACTTTAACTTTGGTGAAAAAAGCAGTCTGACTTGTTTCTGGGGGGGATTATGTATTAGCAAAAATTGCTACTGAATTATTTTAGATGATATTATAGCACCCGAGATCTGTTACATTGTTATACTTTTTTTACTTTTTTTTTTTCATTGCAAGACCTTCTTTGTCTCAACCTCACTGAATAAAAATACTTGGATATAAAAAGAGAAAAGTACTGTTCTGAAGCCTTTTTTCCGAATTCCTTCAGCAATCCCTCTGTTCACTGCCTGTAACCCTAAAATCTCATTGCATAAGTTTTCCTCATGCTGCTAACTAGCAGAAATAGTTTAGGACTTGACCCATTGCTTAAGAAGGGCTTTCATCATGGGCAGAAAAGCCACAGTCTCGAAGGGTGCAGCTTACTTCTCCATTTATGCCAGTTATTAACTCTAAGTTTCAAATGTCATATTTTGCTGAGCACTGAAGACCAAAGTTACTCAACACTACTCTGTTTTCCAGATGATGGAGGCAACACACATTTTCATCTTAGGCAAATCATCAAAACATGCAAGTTTCTTTAGTTCATGTATTATATAGTTCTGTGTCATTGTCAATGAAGGATCTGGCTTCCATACAGGATTTTGACTCAAATCCTTCCATATCTAATTAGCTTTCAAAATTTGATTCTGGAAGTCTGAACATAGAGCAATATTAATAGAAAATAGGTGAGAAATCAAATGGAAAGAGAAAAACCATACATATATACACTGATGAAAATAGATAAAGCATTACCATCTGTAAGATTATTTAGCTTTTAGATCATTAAGATGGTCTTCAGGTGGTTTCACCTGCTCCCAAGACATAAGGCAGTTATGTTGCTCCTTTCCATTCTTTGTGATACTGAGCCTCAGCCACCCATCACCACAGAGGAATCTTTATCAGTTCTTTTCAATAGATATGAAAACATCTATGGTTATGAAAGCAAGGGACTAATATGCAGCCTTGATCAAATAGACTGGGCAAGGCTGTATGAGATCTTTGGTGTATGCTGGCTCTGCGTTCCATCGATGGGTCCTGACCTGCTCTCCCAAGCAGTGGCTTCCTCATGACCTGAGCCTGCCACTCGCAAGGCTCTCTGCAGTGGTTCTGTGGTCTGATTTAATGCCCATTGAAGATAAAGAGGGAATAAGTGCACTAATTTTGTCTAATCATCTCTGTTCAGATGTGAATTGCCGTTCCAGAGATGAAGGACCAGTACATTCTGTGACTGTGCCATCTTGTATCATGATGTCATCCTGTCCCCAGAAGACCTATGGTTTTGTCGTTGAGTTCCCCCTCTAGCAGCCATGCTGAACATTGCATGAGGCAGCTTTACCTAGGAGACCAGTAGAATTCTTAGAGAATATTTGGGGATAAATAAAAAGACACTTAAGATTGGAAAGGGAAATTTCTGACTTCAGTCCAATGATAGTATAGAGATAGAGAAAACCTCAGAAGCTCAGTTCATAATGTAACACCAGTTTATTAACACTGAAAAACATGTGGAGACATACATGTGCCAAAAGAAGCAAAATTTGGCATAGGAGTGACAAAAATACAGACAACACTGCATTCTTGCATGACTTTTTAAAGTAGTGATGAGGAATGAAATGAAATGAAATGAAATACCGTCAAATAGCCAGAGATCTATTTTCAAAGCTATATAATCTAAATTTTAATGCTGTATTGCGTAACATTACAATCTCAGTCAACAAGACAGAAACCTGCTTTCAAAAGTACTGAGTTTCCTTATTGCCTGCTATGAATTGCACAATGGTTGCTGAGATATGGGTGTGTTTTTTTGGTTTTTTTTGGTTTTTTTAAAAGAAAGTTTTTTTAAAAAATAAAGTTTAGATTCCCCCTTGCAAAAAGTTTTGAGGAAAACCTTGGATGTACCGAGTCTCTGAATCTGCACTTACCAGGTCAGGAGTACCACTAAAATCAGTGGGTTAAACTGCAAGCTGCAGCCTGGCAGACTGAAACTTAAAGTCCTTAATGGAGTAATCTCTAGGAAGTTGGTCTCATAGTTATGCCACACCTTAATAATATCACTATTGCACAATGTAATTACTGCACATGGAAACAAAATATTTAGTGTTAACCAAAACACAATAAAGTAAAGGTAGCTCTTAGTGTTTTCTGGCTAGTCTTAGGTTTTGTACAATTGGTGCATCAGATGCTTTGCTGGGTATGTAGGTGTCAAACGAGTTGCATTAGTTTATCTGCATGAAAGACATGGTCTGCTGTTTACAAGGATATGGACAGGTTTTTCAAAGACATCTAATTCCTGCTGAAAGACAATTCACTTCCCACAACGCATTGACTTTGAGTACAAGTCAGGTACCTAATTCCCTTAGGCAATTTCAGAATCCCAGTCATGTATTAGGTTTTGAATCTAAGCTGACCTGACAGTGTCCCTGAAAAGTTCAAACACTTGGAGCAAGGTTTCAGTGCTGCAGCACAGTAATAGCTGAATTCATTTATTTAAAAGCCTTTTATGGTGAAAGCTTTGCATCAACCAAATAGCACAAGCAATGTTTACAGTTTGTTTGATTTAACCTTGGCCTCTGCCACTATTAATTATATTTGACACATTTACAAATTGAACAACAAACAGAAGGTTGGGCTGGGCATGAAAAACAAACCATCTTCATTTCTCAGACTGAATTAATCAAGAGAAAGAGGTCAGGTTGGGGAAAGAGCTTTCTGATTAACATTATATTTGAATAAAGTTCCTCTGGAGGTGGAGGGTATTAGGTTGTTTGGATGACTCCTCTCCAAGGGCTTTGGAGTGGAGCTGTTTGCTATGACCCACCAAAGCCCTCACTCTGGGTGCAGCAGCTCAGTGAGCTTTAGCTGAGAGAAGGGTCAGCATTTCAGTCAATAGAGTTTGCATCGGTTGTTCTTTTGATTTAGCTTGCTAACATTTGGCTAATATAGTAATTTCTCAGAAACTTCAAGAAGTAGCAAAGCTATTTTGTCCAATTTCATGTACAAGCTGTGGAGAATCACCAAGTGTTTTCTTCCCCCTGGGCAGATAATACTGCCAAATATATGAGTGCAATCTGTCTATTTGAGAACTTTCACAGTAGTTTTTTTGCTTAATCCAGGAAATAGGAATACAATCCCTTCCCTCTTCCTTATTTTCCAAACATCTCTTAGCGTACACAATACTCTGTGCTTACTGCTTAAAAGATCACATTTCACTACGGAAATTAAAGCCGTGGCTCATCAAGGTGGACCAACATATTCCTGTTCTGTATTAGATTTAAGAGGAAGACAGTGTGAACACAAAGAATGACCCTTCAGCTCCAAGTAGTCCAAAGCTTCTTGATATGGCCCATGTTTATAGAGCGTCAAACCAGAGGAAAAACCCCATCACTGCAGACTTTTAAAAGCATTAGCAAAGGTAAAAATAACCTTGTAGAACAGATGCACTCATTTATATTTTTTCTACATTTCCACTCTGTTTGCCTGAAGTTTTCATTATTGGAAATTATTTGCAATCACAGAATCACAGAATGTTAGGGATTGGAAGGTACCTCAAGAGATCATCCAGTCCAATCCCCCTGCCAGAGCAGGAACACCTAGATGAGGTTACACAGAAATGTGTCCAGGCAGGTTTTGAATGTCTCCAGAGTAGGAGACTCCACAACCCCCCTGGGCAGCCTGTTCCAGTGCTCTGTCACCCTTATTGAGAAGAAGTTTCTTCTCAAATTTAAGTGAAACCTCTTGTGTTCCAGTTTGAACCCATTACCCCTTGTCCTACCAGTGGTTGTCACTGAGAAGAGCCTGGCTCCATCCTCGTGACACTCACCCTTTATAATAGAATAAAGAACATAAATTTGCAAAGATTTTGAGAGGCATGATAGTGAGACTTGTTAAAAATGAAATATTATTTTTATCAGGTTGCCTACCTTCTTACAAAGGGAAAGTTTGATTAAAAGTAGAATCAATGGGTTCTCTTTCCAAGCAAGTGTGCCAGTTTCTGGATTCCAAACGGATTTGCTATCGGGTGTCCATGCAGAAGATCCCAGAGAGAGGCAAGATGCCCTAGTTTTCAAACATTGTATTTTGAAATGTCTTTGAAAGCTATTCTGCCTTTCAAAGCAATAGAACACTAGCAGCGTTTTCTGTTTGTGGTCTTCTCTGAGAAAACTGAACCTTGCTTTTTGATATCTTTAGAAGAAAAAGATGCACATGAAGAAAAATGAAAATAACCTACATAACCTTTATATGTACCACTTGGAGCTGCTAAAATCCTCCTCTTTTTGCTAACTTGACGTTTGCATCAGAGTTTAATTTCTACAGCTCACTGAAGAGGTTTGGTCTTATTAGTGAATAGTGACAGTTTGAATAAAAGAACTTTAAAGTTGTATTTGTTCATCTGTTCTAAATGCTGGGAATGAGCTGATGGTCTGAGTAACAGGTGCTGTGTGAAGTCTGTTAAAAAGGTTGGAGTCACCATTGCTCACATCTCTGCGATGGTCAGGGAGACACTGTGACCAGTTGAGTTCATATTGCTGCAGTAGCAGCAATTGCTGGCTGTTAACCTCTGGGTGTCATATTGTCTGCATCTAGTATTCAGGGCTAGAAGTAAACAGAGATAATGCTGTCCAGAACCACCAGTTCAGAAATTCACAGAGCAATTTACTCTGGAAGAGGCCTCTGGATGCTATCTAGTCTCTAAACCCTTTTCCAAAGCAGGTCCAGCTAGTTTCTGCCCACCTCAGAGCAAATGCCTGTAATTTGGTGGGTGATCCTGGCTCTGCCAGTAGAACTCTGTTCACGGGGTGCTGGATGGGCCCTTCTCTCATGAAACACTGACCACCACCTTGTACCAAGGGCAAGTCACAGCACTTCTCTGCAGCTACTGCATTTGGGCAAATACTTTGCTCTAAGTTGAACACATTTCTTTGTAAACAGCACCTACGCAGCTGCTTTTCTCAGCCTAATACATAGCAGATGGGTATCCTGACCCCTAGGCGTTATTGTTGGCAGTGATATTAGAGATGGCAGGGACTGAAAAGGTCATCAGTCTGTCAGCTCTGGGTTTCTAGGCAGGGGTATGACCCCTTGGGCAAGGAACCTATGGTATCTTGGCTTGGCTCTGCACATTGGATTTGTCTGTGTTCTCAGCTCAGGAACGGATTCAGCTCCACTGAAATCAATGGAGACTTTGCCACTGAGCTCTTTCTGACATTTTTCACAAGAATTAATTTCGCGCTACAAAATAATCCAAAGAACTGTTAACTAGCCTTTTGCTTTGCTTTTACCACCAGTTGTGCAAATACTAATTCTACTCAAGCAGTACTGTGTTCTGCACCAGCTTCTCAGCCAGGGTCCATTATTTGGTTAACAAAATAATAATCTACTTATAAGGAACACTTATTTAAGTTTGAAAGTATTCAGACTATTATCTCTAAGAATTGTTTGCTGGTCACTCATTTCCTCAGCTGGAAACTCTGACAAATAATAACACTTTCCCTGAAATGCCCTGCACTTCTGCAAGGGCAGGTGTTGTTCTGTGCTCACTGCCTGTGTCAGGTTGTTCTTTCCTTCAACTTGCTTCCCTCAGTCCACACCCACAAGATCTTCTTGCCTCCTTTTTTTCTTTCCATTCATCTTTGTCTCAGTTAATCAAATCCTTCCCCTAGCCAAATAAACCATTGAATGTGCCGCTGTTGAATATTGCACTTGAAAGTGGACTCACTGTCAAAAAGGATTCTTGTAAAACAAAGACCTCTTTGTTCAATGAGGATTCAGAGCCATACCTCATCCATGAAATGTAATGATAAAGATGTGTTTTTATTATTTTTCATACCTACTTCCACTGAGAGTAACAAGACAGTTTTTAGGAAGCTGGAATTAAAGTATCACGTAGAGGTACTTGGATGTAGAACAGCAGAAGTGTCTTTGATGCCTTGGCAGCCAGAAGGGATATTCTGCCTCTTTTTGTATATCCAATTGGCCTGCAATTTGCGTGGAAGCTTATATTCTCTATGGATGCCTTCAGTAAAGGCTGCTGAGCTGACTGAGCTTCATGGTATCAATATTTGTCACTTTTGGCTTACTATATTTTTAATAAATGAATGGGTTTGCATTTGTCTGTGAGCACAGTAACAATCAGTAACACTCCAGACTTCCCTAGGTATCAGGGAAACAATAGTCTTGACTTCACTTTTCTTCCTTTGAATAAGGACTGATCTTCATGGCAGCTATAAACCACAACCATGGCAGAGATGTTAAAGAATTTTACCTCATCAGCTTCTTGGCCATGATTTCACTGGCATTTGAGTAGAATTTCTCCCAGCAGTACCAGAGCAATAATAAGATGTTCTTAAAGCATTTCTTCCCACTGCTTGATGGAACCAAAGTGCATGGGATCAGACTAGACATACGTGCCTGTCTGCTGCTGCTCTGTTTTAAACATGGTCCAGTTTCAAATAAAATTGCCAAAGGGGGGTGAGGTGTCTCACACTTCCCACACATTTTGATAAAATTAGCAGTCCACCTGAGAAGAAGTCTGAGAGGCAGGCTTGCAACCTGTTAGGTACAAGAAAAGCCACACAGAGCAAGTCAGGAGGAAAAGAAAGCGAGGCACAAAGAGAGAATGATGTCCTGAATGTCCTGTCATCCAGGAAAGAGTCAAACAGAGCTTATACCTTCCTGGACTCACAGCACAGTTTTGAAGTGAAAACAGCTTCATGTGGTCCACCGATCACAGACCTATGTTTTTGTCTCATAGTGTATCTAGCTTTTAGTAAAAGAGTTGACTCCAACTGAGAAATTGTTTCATACCAGGAATAAGATTTCTGACCTCCTTTCTACAAATTACTGAAATCCCATGTCCTGCAAAGCACGAAAAAGATTGTTGCAATATTCTAGCATCACTTAAAAAAAAAAA
The DNA here is from genome assembly GCF_963082525.1 of Nesoenas mayeri. Taxonomy (NCBI): domain Eukaryota; kingdom Metazoa; phylum Chordata; class Aves; order Columbiformes; family Columbidae; genus Nesoenas; species Nesoenas mayeri. Next base: position 18,596,299 of record NC_137548.1, on the reverse strand, counting down.
TCCCTTCAGTGTGCCAGGATTTTAACTTTTTTTATGTTTAACTCAATCAGCTTCTTTGCTGGCTACCCTGAGCTCTGTTACCTTCTTTGGATGTCCAAGGCTTGAAGGCCCTATGTTTAAACTGGAACTACAGAAATGTGTCACCATATTTGCAAAAGATTTGGTGCTTGTTTGACGCCATGTAACAGTTCTGTGCAATAGCAAGAATTAGTATCTACAGAATAGAGTCCATGATGATAAGAAAACAGAGAACTTTGTCATGCTCTTAATGGATTTTCAGTGTTAGACATTCCACAGTATTTCCAGGCAACTTACTGGAGAGCATAATGAATTTTACTTTCAAACATTCCTCCAAATGCTAAATTTCAATTTCCTTTGCTACAGCCAAGGCACATTGTTTGCATCCTAGCCATGTGTAGAACAGAATATTCCCTTCCTTTTCCAAAGGAAGGTGTTTTTTGCAAAATGTCCTCTTAGCCTTTGCTACCCCAGACTATAAAAATCCCTTTCCATATGTGACATTATTTATAATTTCTCTACTGTCCTCCAGACTGTCTGTTTGATCCACTTTATTTATTTTTCCTTTGAAGTGTTGTGTTCAAAATCAAATACAGTGACACAGAAAATATTTTATTAATAGAGCGTGGAGCAGTATGATTATTTTCCACATCTTACATACAATGTCCTGTCCATTTTAGGTTCTAGGCTAGTGCTTGCTATCTTAAAACACTGTTGATTCATCTTCAGTTTGTCATGTGGTATTGATGCCAAATTCTTTTTTCCAAAACCCTTTATCTAAATTCTAGTGCCTCCAGTCTACGCAGGTGATTGTTCCTATGTACCATTTTACACATATTGTTTTTGAATTGCTTCTGTTTTTTTCAGATCCCTTTCCCACACTCATTTTGGTCCTTCAGCATCTTCGTCACTTCTGACTGCCTGGAATCATCTTCAGACTTAACAGTTGTGTTCTCTATTCCATCATCCAAGTTATTAATAAAAATATTGTCCCAGGTCTTGCAGAACCTAATAGATCCCTTCTTCCAGTTTGAAACTGAACTATCATTCCGTACATTCTGTTGTCTCAATACTGTTTCCCAATCAATTTTGTACTCATGTTAGTTTCATGAAGTGTTATGGACAGTAAGCTGCAATTGCAGTATTTTTATTCCAGGTTCTGAGATGTGCACCAGAAGATACTTAGCTTTCAGATCCCTGGGTGAATTTGCACAACTGATTAGTAGGGGAAAAAGTAGTTAAAATTTTAAATCAAACACAAGTAAAGCTTGATTTACCAGCCTCCAACACAAAACTCTATTCTGTCATTTTACAGTTACCTCTTATAAAATAATTTTTTTCCCAGAGCTACAGAAGTAGATGAAATTATTTGAAAGATTACCTGGAAGAATTCAATTTGAAAAATACAAAAGTACTTGGCAATACATGGTAGGACTTTGGTTAGTTTTTTTCCTTAAGGACAAGTTTTTTTGTTCTACTGATTAAAATTAATTAAAAAAAAAAAAAAGTCAACATGCAATATTTTTCTATAGATACAAGTTAAATTTTAATTAGTTTGTGCATCAAATCCTATTTTAGGTGAGATTATGCCAGATATATTTAACCTGAAAAGTACTAAGACACAAACAGCTTTTTGTGTGTGTGTGATGAAAAGGTTTTTCAAGAATGATCTTCCCTTGATTGTTAGGCTGTTGATTATATTTTTGAAACACTGATCTCTGTGAGTACAGCAGGAATAGAACTGTGTGACCAGCAGATCATAGAAACATCCTTGCTTTAATCCCCAAACATACTTTGTGGATTTATGATGAATGTGCTTATTATTCATTTGTCTAAGGCATCTTGACTTACGGTCCACTAGCAAATGCCTATCTGACAGAAAAAAAAAAATGTAAAATGTCCTTTGCATTCTCATCAGATACCCTTCATAAGGAAATCATCCTTGCAGGGAAGTTGGCCTGAGCTAAGGTTTCCTGGAGGGAAGTCCTGCTGCTCCCTCTCTGAACCCTGGACACATTAAATATACAAAATCTGCTGCGTAGGAGGTAGGTCAATACAGCAAAGCCATCACTTGCTTGATTTCAATAGACACTGAATGGGCTCATGAGAGAAGTTGTATCACGACTGTTCGGCAACAGTAATAACTGTAATAAGCGATTTCTAGCACAGGACAGCATAGAGCTGAATGGGACCTGTGGAAGCAAATATAAGTTAATAGTAACAGCAAACAACGGGCAGTGTAGAACAAGACTGCAGAGAGGAAAAGGATGAGAACTCACTGAACATGCTTCTCATCTTCTTACAACCTTTAGGAAGGGACATTGGATGTCAGTGAGGACTGGGTGTAGATTAGGACTTACAAAAGGCAAGCACTGGTCTCTTTTCAGGGAAATTTTTGGGACTACTCTTTCAAGAAGCTGCCCCTCACTGTATATGCAAAATTGCCAGCTACATGCAGCATCCTGGCAATCCTATTGACATAGTGAGTTGCAGCAGGGGAATATGTGATAATCAAAGTATGTTTTAGTTATTTTTACAGGAAAAGAGTATTGTCCTCAAGTGAAGGGAAGTACTTAAGTATCTTAAACAGACTAGGTTCTTCACAAATAAACTTTCTAAGTGATCTAGATTATTTAGGTGCATGAACCTGAAACGAGAGTTATTTTCAGCCAGGTTCCATAGGCCACTTTCAAAAAGTGGGTCTGTTTCCAACATCAGCCCACTTTCTTGTTCCCCTTGCACCACTGCTCCAATGTGGCCACATCACCCCAAATCTCTCCTTCAACATGAAGGCAGCCACCACACACCACATGCTTCTTCCTGCTCTGCACACTAAGCTGAGCCTCTCTGGACCTGCAGGGTTCAGAGGCATGTGTGGCTCCATCCCATGAGGCCCGCTGTGGTGCCATAGCAAGGCATTTGCCTGCTCTTGCAGTTTGTTTTCATGGTCATCCAGCTCTGATTTTCCTGGGGAGCGGCTCTGCAGTCAGGCAGCCACATGTGCTGGAGGCCTCCCATGCACCTGCAGCCCCGTGTTCGTGCCCTGCAGCAGCAGCAAAGGCTGCGCCTCAGCCTGTCTGCCCAGCTGCTGATGGAGGGTTCATAGTATCACAGTATCACAGTATATTTGGGATTGGAAAGGACCTCAAAAGATCATCTAGTCCAATCCCCCTGCTGGAGCAGGAACGCCTAGGTGAGGTTGCACAGGAACATGTCCAGGTGGGTCTTGAATGTCTCCAAAGAAGGAGACTCCACAACCCCCCTGGGCAGTCTGTTCCAGTGCTCTGTCACCCTTACTGAGAAGAAGTTTTTTCTCAAATTTAAGTGGAACCTCTTGTGTTCCAGCTTGATCCCATTGCCCCTTGTCCTATCATTGTTTGCCACCGAGAAGAGCCTCGCTGCCCAGACAGCAGTTTGGGTGCCTGGGCCCCCTGCACGCCCCTGGAGCACAGACTCGCAGAGTCGGGGAGCTTTGGGAGAGTTTTAGGAAATGGTAGGATTCTGCTCAGACATTCCTTTACTTAAAAAGCCTCTCTACTAACATAGCTAGCAAAAACCACCATGAGCAAGTTTTCCTGTGAGCAGCGGAACTAACAATGCCTGTGTGTGTACAAATTTATGTCTGATGTCCCCAGTACATGATCCCTGCATTGACTTGCAACATCCACATATTTTCTGTACCTTCAGCAAAGTCATCCAGTCCCTTTCTTTCTATTCCAAATGGCACCCTAATCCAATACCCCCATTGCATATTTAATATCCAATATTCAGATAGTCTCAGCTCCTTCCTGTAGCCATAGCAAGCCTACTATGATACCCCATTTTCCACATTTTTAATACCCCATCTCCTGTATTGCCCCCTGGCCAGCACATCCTAAGCTGGTGGTGGCTGGGCAGGCTGCTAACAGGCCAGGTAACAGCTTGCCCTGCCTTTTCCTCAGGCACACTTCTCTCCTAGACACTTACATTTACACAGTTTGTAGAAATTTAATATCTTTCATATTTCTACCCCTCCATCAAATGTGATTTAAAATAATCAAGAAATTGAAGTGCTTTCAAAGAGTCCCAACAGTTGTGTTCCCAGCTCATTGCCAACAAAAATTGTGAGCAGGAGCCTGTAACCATGACAAACTTCTAATACTTAACAGGTATTGTGATGGGGGAAAGGAATCTACATCTGACTCAGTCCAGTTGCCAGCACAAATACTCTAATAACTAAGCAGAATCAGGGTGTTCCAGTAATGAATATCAGAATATTTCAGGGTCAGTGGAAAACCTGAACAAAGAATAATATTTCACATTTGTAGAGCTAAAGATAACTGAGGCACTCCAGAAACACTGTGTTATTAGCAGATGTAACCACTCAAATACATTCTGTTTTAAAGGGAAAGCATTAAATTGCATGAGATGAGTTCTGAATTATATTTATAGAGGCAAATAAAAACAGCTATTGCCTGTACCTCCAAAGGAGCTGAATGATGACATCTGCTCAAAGTGCAAAGCAAGTGAAAAAGAAGTAGTATGTTAAACTGTATTAAGAAGATGTGCTATTGTGCTGTAGAGATAAGATTTATGTTCTCATCCTGGTTATTATTGTAATAGCTTGACAAAAAGATGGTTATGAAAGTCAAAAAATGAAACCCAAGGAAAAGCAGTTTAAAAAATTCAAATCAAAGGTCTCTGAATGCTTACTTCCAAGACAAGGAAGACAAAGTCAGGAGTATTTGCAGATCTGAGTCATTAAATAAGTGTGAATCTTGCTTATACTGTGACTGGAAAGAAGAGAAAAACAAGGGGCATAGGGCATGACAGAAAAGCCGGTCCTTCAGCACCAGCCCCGCCGGGTGCTCACGAGGGCAGCTCTTCCCTCCTGTGCAGGTACGACAGGAGCAAGGCTCACACATCTCACTGAGTCCCAGCGTGCCCACAAGAATGACCACTTGCAGAATAGAAGGAACAGAACCGATAAATATCAGAACCCATTTAGTTATCTCCATTGAAAGCCTTAAAAATAATTGAATGGGAATAAAATGGTAAGAAAAAGAAAAGGCAAATAAAGGGGGGGAAAGTGCACTTTTAAGTTTGTGTTTAGTTAAAGCAGAACAATAATCATGTAAAAATGCAGTAGAATTTTTTTTAAATGGTGTCGACATAAATAGTAATTGTACCATTTGAAATAAAACGATGCTTCTGAATCATCATTCTTCCAGGCAGACAGTGTTAAGAAAAAATTGTCCTCTCCTGCAAAACAATTTTTTATAAAAAGTGCATTTGAAGTTTTTTTCTTCAGCAGTTGGTGCTAAGGACTCATAACCAGACCAATAAGCCTCCTGAACACTGTTTCCCATGTTACACATCTGCTCAGGAAGTACGTGAGCAAAGTAAGTTTACTTTAGAAATTTATACCTGTGCTAAAAGCAATAGAGATGCTGTAACTGAATATTTATTAAGCAAAATGTATGTTTATATACTGCAACCATATCATACATTTAAAGATTTTCTTCTTTGCAGACAAATGCTCAGGAAAGCAAAAGGTTTGTTACAACAGATGAAAACTGCCAAGTTACTTTCCAGCTTTGGTAAATGCTGTGAATGGTTTAAGGGCGAAGAAGTTACATAAACAGATTTTTCAGGTGGGCGTAAACTGACAGGTTTACACCAAAGAAGGATTTGGCCTTTGACACTGTGGAACCTAATATTAGGGCAGCTCTTTCCCATGAAAATAGAGTATTGCTCTATCTGAAACCTTCTGGAGTGCCCACATTTCTGATTTTTGCAGCACTCAGGTATTAGAATAACAGTAGGGGTACAGTGTAGAAGTGCATTTATGTTCAAAGACCTGTAAGGAAATGAATGCTAGTGTGCTAATATATGTAGCTCTATGAATCTTTTAGATTGCATTTTAAGTGTTATATTCCATCATCATATTCTACTTCAACAGCTCTTTTTTGCAGAGTCTGAGAATTGCTACATAAGCTTAGCGCCAGGGATTAGGCTAATGTTCAACGAAGATAGGCAACTGCGATAATACATCATTCAAAACTCACATTTCATGAGATTCAAATATTTTGAACTGATTTTCCCACTATTTCTTGAATTACTTATTCATTTGATGACACTTTCTCATTGAGAAATATTCAATTATTGACCAGCTATTAGAAAAATTGGTGCAGCATACTGAAAGCAATAAGGAAGTATAAAATCTGACCCTTTAAAGGCACTATTGTCACCAAGTTTGGCTCCCACAAATGAGAAGCTATGAGTATGAATAACATGAAATCCATTTATTTTCGTGTCCAGAAATGGTTTGTAAGTTATTTAAAAATGAAAATACTGATATTTTTATATTCAATAAAAGATAGCAATGTTATCATACATGTGCGGATTAATTTTTTTCAGGTAACACTGTCCCAAATGACTACCTGCTTGATACTACAAACCAGCAGACACTAGGAAACATGTTAGTTTTTTTCCAAACGCCTTTTCGGTTTGTACAAGGGCAGGATTAGCAGCAGTGCTACAAGACACAGGAAATCATGGCTGGTGTTTTGGGGCGAAGCTGGGATTTGGCACTTTGCGTCACAAATGAGAAGCGTTTGCCCAGGTCAGAAGGCTGCTGTCTGAGCAGAGATTCCAAGCCTTTCATGCAGGAGGGCTTCTTGTTGTTCCTGCCATATGACAGGGACACAGCCTGGCCCCCATATCAGCCCCCAAGCAGGGGGTGCTCTCAGCCCCACATGCAGGCCCTGCTCCTCCCTTCACAGCTGCCAGGTGTTTTGGGGAGGCACCAGGTGACCTCCTGACATTGGGGACCAAAGTCAACCGTGAGGCAGTCCCTCAGGGAGCCATGTGCTTTGGCCTGTGCCCTGTGGGGTCACACTCAGCTGGGAGGTGTGGGGAGACAACCAAGCTTGTGAGGCACCATGGCAGACACCGCCTGAGACCTGCCAAGCCGAGGTGCGTCTGGATGAGAGCAAGCTGAGGGGAACCAGGGTTGGTATGGCTCTGAGGTGGCCAGGTAGGGCCATGGAGACAGAGATGGGCTAAGGCTGGGCCAGGACATGGCCCCACAGCCATGTAGGGCAGGGCTATGGGGAGCAGCATCACTGTGGCCGGGGCTGATGGCCCTGGGGGGGCTGCCATGGGTCCTGGGCCATGGGCAGAGGCCAGTCAGGGCCAGTGAGGCTCTCAGTGCTCTCACTCGTACAGAGTTTGCCCTTGTGAGGGCAAGAGCTCCAGTTTAGACAGCCAGGGCTGCCCCTGGGCATGGGCCTGTCTGCTGGCAGAGATGAGAAACAGCCTCTTTAGGCCAGAGCTTCTCAAGGGGAGGTGAGAGCATGATGAGGCTGGTGATTTGCTTCAGTTTCTGTTCCCCAGGGAAGTCCCACCAGTGATGCCCCAAAGCTCCACCAGCCATTTGCTTGGCGTGGCACTGCTCGACATGGCTGCTCCCCACGGCACCCTCGCCATGTCCTGTGACAGGACAGACAGTTGGTACTCGCTGCTGACACCACAGCCTCTCAATTAAATGCTCTCTAATTTAATTTGCCCGTCACAGACTTGAGCCACTTTGTGCAAGACTGTCTCTAACCCTGTCTATTAGCATGTTAACACAGCTTGTCAAAATGCTCCCATGGTCTCAGCAAGCAGCTAAATGAGGCACTTGTCCCTTCTAATGTGCTGTATCAAACCCACGCGTAACAGCTCCCATGCATGCTGCTTGCCGAAAGGCAGATGTTTGTGTTCATTGAAGCTCAGTTGCTATCATTAAGATGATTTTTATGTTTTCGGTTCTATTTTTTCGGAATCTACCCTTGTGGCTGAGTTTGTGCTCCTGACAAACACAGTATCAGTGGTGAGTGAGAGTGAAAGAGAACTCTATTCACACATGGCTAGTAAATGATCTATGTTATTCTCAGAGCATAACCTGGGGTTTGTGTTTCACAGATTCTTGAAGGCCTCTCCTGCTTTGCATGTTATAAGATAACAAATGCTGCAAGAAAATGCATTGGCTTTGTGTAAGCAGACAACAAATATCCAGATTGGAATCCCTATTGAAAACAAATGATCAAGCCTGATTTTCATTCTTCAAAAGAGCAGACTCCTATATCCCAGGTTAGTGTCTCAGTCACTGCGTCATGGACTGCTTTCTTTGGTTTATATCTGTCATAGAAAAATGTTACTACAGTCCTGAAAAGTTCTCCACTTAGTAAGTAACAAAAAATTCAAACTATTGCAGAGGAGATTTAAGCAAACTGGTGGGGAAAAGATCTGTTAAGAGTGCTTCCAGGCACCTATTTATTTGAAAACTAACTTCTGTGATACTACTGTGATTATTGTTGAGGCTGATTCTACATGGTGGGGCAAGAGGTCTCCCTAGTACATATGTCCCACAGTTCAGGGTGCTCTTTCCTCTGCTGGAGGCTTATAGGAGAGCAGCTCAGGTCACTTCTTCACTTGTGCCAGCACTTCTTTTTGAAGGAAACTTGGAGGCAAGTGTAGGTCTCAAGCCCAGTCGCTGGATGTGCCACTGATGCATGGCCAGGGAAAGCCGGGTCACAAGAGCTGCAGCATGGGTCATGGAAGAGCTCAGTCCTGTAGCCTCCACTCAGCATGTTTCACAGCTTTAATTTCTTTATCTTCCCAGCACAATTATGCCTTTTTTTTCCTTCCTTTTTTTTTTTTTTTTTTTTTTTTTTTTAAACAAGGAGAGGGTTTGTTCTAAGGCATAAAATTCTATGTGATCTATTTTAATGAATTGCTGGGGTGGTGAAGTAGTCTGCTATGCTAGTGGGGAAAAAAAAGCAGCACCATTTTCATCTTGACTGTAATGTACGGTCTTTGGCACAATGGGCTGATGATGGAGCAGGCCTGATAAGTACTCACTAAGCTGGGACAGGAGAAAGACCAGTGTGAATCTGGTTGTTCTTTATTCATTGGCTGTCACTACATTGGAACTCAATATTATTTTCATTTCTTCTCCCTGTTCCACATTTCCAGTGAGACTGATACCAATTAACAATTACTCTGTTAGGAATTTGTTGTGCTTTACTTTGAGCAGCAGGCTTGTTTGACGTTAATAGCTTTGAGCACATGACACTAGCTCGTCATCACCTGACATCACCCTTCCTTCATATCAATGCCTACGAGGCTAGAGGAACTTCTGGAAAGCTACAGGTATTGAAGATTCATACTCTGCCTCTTTATTCTTTTTATTATGTTCAAATCCCAAGCTTAGGATCCTGCCTTCCAGACACTGAATCTTCATCAATTCTCGTGAACTTTAGCGTTGGAATTAAATCTTCAGACAGGGCCAATGCAGTAGCATGATAATGGAAAATAATGGAAGAGCCTATGCAATGGGTTTTGTACTCTTCATTTGTTTGCATTTTAATTCAGTTTCCTTTAATGAGTAACCTCTTTTGTTGGTTTGTGAGGTTTTTGATCTTTTAGTTCTAAGAATGTCAGTCTTCAGATGAAATAACCACGAGTTCTATCATTTTTTTCCAATTAAAAGTGTTACTTCTGACATTTATCAGGTGACTAGCTTCTCTTAGTGCTTGGTAGGACAGTCCTAATAAAGTAGTAAGGCAGATTTTGGATGTTGGTTTGGTTTTTTGTTGTTATTTATTTGTTGTTGTTATTGTTTTGGGGTGGGGTTTTTGTTGTTGTTTGGGTTTGTTTCGGGTTTTTTTGTTTGTTTTGTTGTGTTTTAGTTTGGTTTGTTTTTTTCCAGTTTGTATGTTTTCTATTTCATCTGGTTACTCTAATCAATCATGTCTGAAAGCCTTGTTGTTACTCTAAGGGGTAGCCAAGTAGATCAAAACTAACTTTTGACAATGGATTTGTTTCTACCAGTACTGAGAGCAGCAGAATTGTCTTTCATGTCAAGTTTCATGGACATTCCTGCTAAACTTGTCCTCTTTTTTACCTTGAAGACTCACACAATTTACTGATTACTTCCTGTTACTTCCTGATTGACTCAGAGGTTTTCATTGCATGCCAGTGCCACTGTGATAATTTACAACCACTTGTTGCTGATGAAAATAAATGTAAGTGGTCTCATTTACCTCTCTTGACCACTATTTTTGATCTGCATGTCAGAAGCTGTGCTCAGAAGTCTGCATATGTGGATTGATCGAAATCTGTGGACACTTGTGGAAATTTGCTAGTTAGTATGCTTGCAGTTTTTTTCTGCATTGATGGCACCCCCTTTTCCTCCTGCCTATACCAAGTGTCGCACTCTTGTGAATTAATTATCTAAAATATACAGGAGCAGAATGAGTTTCCATATCTTCCTGCACTGCAGTCTTCTGCTTCTAAATTAAAACATTTGATTGAAAAGGAGATGATTGAAGGTTCTATTTCTCCCTGATTGTTACACCAGGCTTCTTGTAGCCTGTTTAAATGGAATTTGTGATGGGATAGATGGCCACAAAAAGAACAGGGAAATGGCTTTTTTCCTTTCCATTCTTTATTTGCAAAAAATACAGAATACCTTGTTCTGTCTTCTCTGGCAGCAGCTATAGGACAAAATTATATTGAGTCACATGACTTTACCTAAAATCTTTTGCTTTAGACAAAAGTCTGGTGTTCTTCTTCAGAGTTGCGAGTTTTCCAGGTGAGGTTGTCTATGCAGTTTTGGAGCACACATCTTTGCAAGCTAATAAGTACACAATTCAAAACCGTGGATATTTTTTCCTGCCCTCCAGGAGGAAGTAACTGCAAAAGTATCAACACTGAGGAGATCTGGATATGTTCAGACAAGTTTCAGGCATGAGTGCAGTAGGGAAAACAGCAAAGATGTGACAGTCTGTGTTTTACTGTGAGCCAAGAACCATAGCATGAAGTGCCAAGGGATACTGCCCAAGCAATTGCCTTATATCCAGACAAACTGCTAATGTATTTAAGGGTTGTGCTTGCATTGTCATTGTTGTTCAGAAAGCTAATTTAAAAAGTAGCAGTGGACGTCTTTGCACATACTACTGTGGGACCTAGAGAAAAAACATCAGCTTATTCCTAGATGTTAAAGTTGCTTGAATTTATGCAAGTGGATTTTCTAAGATTCCTGCAGAAAAGAATCCAGTTTAGCTTATTTCATTAAACTCCTCCAATGCTTCTCCTTTATTTTGCAAATGTTTCCCTTATCTATGTGCTTTTCCTGGGACTGTAGCCAAATGTTAAGAGAATGATAATACTAAATAGATTAAACAGCAGCACTATGCGAGGTAGTGCTTTTTCCATATTGTATCTGTAGCAGTCTAGGAAATGAGGCTGAACTGAAACCCCCAGTATAAGCTTATAGCCCAAACTGTGCAAGAGGAATTATTTGGATACTCCCAGAGAAATATTCAGCTAAACTTCCTTTGAAGATCACAGAATCACAGAATGTTAGGGATTGGAAGGGACCCCAAAAGATCATCTAGTACAATCCCCCTGCTGGAGCAGGAACACCTAGATGAGGTTACACAGGAATGTGTCCAGGTGGGTTTTGAATGTCTCCAGAGTAGGAGACTCCACAACCTCCCTGGGCAGCCTGTTCCAGTGCTCTGTCACCCTCACTGAGAAGAAGTTTCTTCTCAAATTTAAGTGGAACCTCTTGTGTTCTAGTTTGAACCCATTACCCCTTGTCCTACCAGTGGTTGTCACTGAGAAGAGCCTGGCTCCATCCTCGTGACACTCACCCTTTATATATTTGTAAACATTAATGAGGTCACCCCTCAGTCTCCTCCAAGCTAAAGAGCCCCAGCTCCCTCAGCCTTTCCTCACACGGGAGATGCTCCACTCCCTTAATCATCTTTGTTGCCCTGTGCTGGACTCTCTCCAGCAGTTCCCTGTCCTTCTGGAACTGAGGGGCCCAGAACTGGACACAATATTCCAGGTGTGGTCTCACCAGGGCAGAGTAGAGGGGAAGGAGAACCTCTCTCGACCTACTAACCACCCCGGGATGCCACTGGCCTTCCTGGCCACAAGGGCACAGTGCTGGCTCATGGTCATCCTGCTGTCCACCAGGTCCCCCAGGTCCCTTTCCCCTATGCTGCTCTCTAATAGGTCATTCCCCAACTTATACTGGAACCTGGAGTTGTTCCTGCCCAAATACAAGGCTCTGCACTTTCCCTTGTTATATTTCATTAACTATTTCCCTGCCCAACTCTCCAGCCTGTCCAGGTCTCGCTGGATGGCAGCACAGCCTTCTGGCGTGTCAGCCACGTCTCACATCTTGGTGTCATCAGCAAACTTGCTGATAGTACACTCTATTCCCTCATCCAAGTCATTGATGAATATATTGAATAATACCGGCCCCAGTACTGACCCTTGAGGCACTCCACTAGATACAGGCCTCCAACTGGACTCTGCCCCATTGACCACAACTCTCTGGCTTCTTTTCTTCAGCCAGTTCGCAGTCCACCTCACTATCCAATTGTCCAGACCACACTCCCTCAGTTTAGCTGTAAGGATGCTGTGGGAGACTGTGTCAAATGCTTTACTGAAGTCAAGGTAGACCACATGCACTGATCTGCCATCATCTATCCACCTCGTTATGCCCTCATAAAAGGCGATGAGGTTGGTCAAGCACAACTTCCCCTTGGTGAAGCCATATTGACTGTTGACTCTTATCCTTGATATGCCTTGAGATGGCACCAAGGATGAGTTGTTCCATCAGTTTCCCAGGGATGGAGGTGAGGCTGACTGGTCTATAGTTACCCGGGTCCTCCTTCTTGCCTTTTTTGAAGACTGGAGTGACATTTGCTTTCCTCCAGACCTCAGGCACCTCTCCCATTTCCCAAGACTTGGCAAAGATGATGGAGAGCGGCCCAGCAATGACCTCAGCCAGCTCTCTCAGCACCCACGGGTAAATCCCATCCAGACCCATGGATTTATGGATGTCCAGATTGCCTAACTGCTCCTTAACCCAGTCCTCATCAACTGAGGCAAACTCCTTCATTGTCCCGACTTCTTCTGTGGCCTCAGCGGTACAGGACTCCTCGGGACAGCTTCCGGCAGAGTAGAGAGAGACAAAGAAGGCCTTCAGTAACTCTGCCTTCTCTGTGTCTTCTGTCACCAGGGCACCCACCTCATTCATGAGTGGGCCTACATTGCCTCTGGTGTTAGTTTTATCTGCCACGTATTCGAAGAACTTCTTTCTGTTGTCCTTGACCCCTCTCGCCAAGTTTAATTCTAAGGAGGCCTTAGCTTTCCTAGTTGCCTCCCTACACCCCCTGACAATAGCCTTATATTCTTCCCAAGTGGCCAGCCCCTCCTTCCATGATCTGTAAACTCTCCTCTTCCACTTGAGCTTACCCAGCAGTTCCCTGTTTAACCACGCAGGTCTCCTGGCTCCCTTCCTTGATTTCGTACACGTCGGGATGCTCGGATCTTGAGCCTGGTAGAAACAGTCCCTGAACACTAACCAACTGTCTTGGGCCCCTTTACCTTCAAGCAGCCTTGCCCATGGGATTTCCCCCAGCAATTGCTGAAAAGGCCAAAGTTTGCCCTACTGAAGTCCAGGGTTGCAATTCTGCTTGCTATTCTGTTCCTGCCACACAAGATCCTGTACTCCACCATTTTGTGGTCTCTGCAACCAAGGCAGCCTTCAACCTTTACTGCTTCAACCAGACCCTCCTTGTTAGTGAGGATGAGGTCCAGCAGTGCACCTCTCCTAGTCGGCTCCTCCACCATCTGCATCAGAAAGTTATCGTCAAGGCACTGGAGTAATGTCCTGGACTGTGGCTGTCTGGCTGAGTACTCCTTCCAGCAAACATCAGGGAAGTTAAAATCCCTCCCAACAACCAGGGCCTGCGACTGAGAGGCTGCTCTCAGCTGTCTGTAAAAGGCTTCATCAACTTCATCAACTCACCCTGATCTGGTGGCTTGTGATAGACACCCACAACAGTATCACCCTTGCCAGCCTGCCCCGTAATTTTCACCCATAGACTCTCAACTCGCTCCTTATCCGTGCCTGGACAATATTCGATACATTGTAGTTGCTCTCTCACCTAAAGAGGGACTCCACCACCACAGGACATAGCCATCCATGACCACATTCCAGTCCTGTGAGCTGTCCCACCATGTCTCTGTAATTGCCACCGGGTCATAATCTCCTGCCTGAACACAGGTTTCTAACTTCTCCTGCTTATTCCCCATGCTGCGTGCATTGGTGTGCAGGCATTTCAGAGAGCGAGCTGAGCACACTGATTCCACCTCAGGGTTATGGGAGGCCTCTCAGTCTTCATCAACTCTAGAGTGCTGCCCCACTGATGCAAGCCCAGACACAACCCCATCCCCCTTCGAGTCTAGTTTAAAGCTCTCCAAATGAGCCCTGCAAATTTCTGTCCCAGCATCCTTTTTCCCCTGTGAGATAAACCTTTCCCACGTATCACTGTCTGGACTGGTGTCTTATAAAACCAGCCGTTATCAAAGAAACCAAAGCCCTGCCTGTAGCACCAGTCTTGTAGCCAGTTGTTTATGGACTGAATTTTTCTATTCCCTCCCATCTCATCACCCAAAACTGGAAGGAGGGAAAGAAAATCACTTGAGCCCCAGACTCTTTTACCATCTGTCCCAAGGCCTTGAAATCTTTCTTCATTCCCCTCAGACTGCGGGATGCAGCTTCCTTCACATCTGTCTGGAAGATCAGCAGTGGGTAGTAGTCTGTTGAGTGCACCAGGCTGGGGAGCGTCCTGGTGATGTCCCTGATCTGGGCTCCAGGTAGACTACAAACTCCTCTACGATGATGGTCAACTCTGCATATTGGGCTCTCTGTCCCTCTCAGAAGGGAATTGCCTACTACAATTACCCTTCTTTCTTTCTTATCTGAGATGGTCTTGAGGCGTGGAGTCAACTGCCTCTTTCTATGTGACCTTGTAGACAGGCCTTGCACCACATCCTCACATTCTCACCTGATGTGAGGATTTATCTCTTGCATGTGTGTGTGTGCCTTATATTAACTCTAAACAAATCTTAGTATGTAAACTTGCACAAGCCTTTTTCATGCATTCACTGTTTTTACTGCTGTGTAGCTCTCCTCCCAGCTTTCAGAATTGTTTGCCTCTTAATGACTCAGTAGCAGACAAGTTTTATGGTAAAAATACTTAAAATTACTTACTCTACCATTTCATCTCCTGCAGGTAGAAGTAACAGAAGTATCTATAGTATGAAAAGGGATGACAATTTCATTTACCTGTAAGCCTTTCAATGAATCCATGTCCACATAGCACTTTCTTGTTATCACCATGCAGCACGTCACGGTCATCTGAAATTTCTCAGTGACAGTGGACAAAAATCTGATGGTCCTACTTCAAAAGCACTTACCTTTCATTCAAGCAATAGGAGTTAACTTTGCTCCAGGTTTAGCAATATAGCACAAAGTAGAACAATTCTACTTGCAGCAAAAATGTAAGAGCAAGCCACACACACTTTCCAATATTAAAAGAATACCTACATCTGCCCATTAAGTATATAATCAGACACTTATTGTACTTGCACAATTATCCCCAAAGCAGCACTACTTTAAGCACACATTTTGTTAAAATAGTTTTGATCTATAACAGCTCTAATACTCTGAAAATATGACACAAAGCTGCAAGGTAATTTGTAGATATTCTGCTTCTTGACAAGTTGGTTTAGACACCTTACTAGCACTTGCTTTAATAAAGCACCACTGTGCTGGTGGTTCCCTGGTGTATTTAAGACATTTCATTGTCACAAGTGATTATCTTGATGAATCTTTTCTGAGAACACTGGCTTCCAGTCGACTTTACCTTACTCTTCTCAGGGAGGAGAATTACATTTAACCATGCATAGTAATGGTTTACATTCATACTTGGAAAAAGTGTATTAAGTGTTTTGCATTTACATCATACTTAACTGGTGTTTCTCTGGACCAGGCTGTGCTCATATTTGGTAGGGAATCATTCAAGCAAACAAACATCCAACTGAGAGAAATTAGATTAAACTCCAGTTCTAGCAGACATACTGAATGTGAGCTATGGGTACGGACAGCAGACAAGGTTCTGGATGTTGTGTTGTAGGGAGGAAAGAGGAAAATCGTTAAAAGTAAAGGTCATGTCTGCAAGTATTAGAACTTGAAACAGCCAAGTGCCTCTGTGCTAATCTTTACACTAGTGCACATGTTGTGGTAAAGACAGGGACTGGTTAAACATTCTTAAGCCTTGCCAGCCCATCTGTTCTGAATGTAAAACAAATGAAATTCAAAATTGTATTTATTAATGAAGCATTTTGAAGCCAATGAGCTGTAGAAATTATTTTTTCCCCGGCAGCTTGGAATGTCTTTGCTTATCAAAGACCCTGCAATTTCTGTTCACCAAGTACAGCATCTACATCTCTTCCTGACAAGACTCAGAAATCTCATCAATCTGAAGTGGCTCAACTGGCTGTTTTCTTGGCAAAAAAATCATCTTAGTCTAGAGAAAAAAACATGATGGTACTTTAAGCCTTCAGAGAGCAGCTTGACTCTGACAGTTACAAAATGGGACCCACAGGGGGAGGGAGATAATTCCATCTCTTACTAAATCACTCATTCATGTTCTCTGCCCCTCAGATAAACACTTTGGAAGGAAACTGTTGGTTTCCTCTTTCTGTTGCTTATGGATGTCCCATTAACTAACTGGAATCTTCAAATATGCGTTCATATAGAGTCAGCTGTGTGGTGGTGAGAGCTACACTGCCTGTGGTTAACACATGCTGCTTGGAACTGTGAGTTTGAAAATCTGTTTTACTGAACAACAGTGTTTCTTCTGTGATGTCACTTGGAGACATTTTTTTCTGCTAACTGTGGTGAAACAGCAGCAGCTGTCCACTTCAGTTCCATGTTGCTCCAATGGACAGATGTGCCATCTCCTTCCCTCATTCAGGTGCTCTGCACTTGTGCCAACATTTCATAATGGATGGGGAAAAACTTCTGCAATTTTGAGGTTTAGTGAGACATTTTTGAGCTAGGGATTATGCAGATCTAAATAAACCTTCCCTGGCCTTGACAACTACAGACTAGATTTGCAACAGCCCTGTAGTCCAGCTCTGTTTTCACCATCTAACTTTCAATCCTTTCTCTGTCCCTCCCTGCAGGGACTAGGAAGTCACTATGCCAGACTGAAGTGTCATTTTCCCAGCTGTAAGGTGTATTACACTGCCTTCATTTGTCATATGCAGACTTCAGCCCCACCAGCTTCATTGCCCATTTGGGCACTTCTGTAGCTGTCCTTGTGCTCTCACCACTCAGCTCCATCTGGATGGGAACTGTCTTCCTGAGCCCACCTCTGCTCAGAGCCAGCTCCTGGTATCATGGTGATCTATTGCTTGGTGCTTCACTTTTTCCCTTAATTATCTTCTCAGGTAATGGGAGTTTAACAGAACAGTACACTCACAAGAAAAAAATACCCATTTTAATTGTCTCAGTCATGGAATTCAGATGTTGGCCAAATGGTCACAACTGAGCAATAAAAAACCCTCTCTTATTGCTAGCTTTGATAGTGATGTTATGGCTCCTGTGTTCACAGTATGTGTTCAGCTTGCAAGAGATCTGTCTTCAAGTTGCACCCATACCCAAGTGTTCAAGCTGGTTTCTTCCTTCTCACAAGGAGTATCCTGTTGACGGTCCAGTTTTCAGACATCATAGGCAATTATTTCCACAGAAACAGGATCTGAAAACCTGGTATTTCACTTGCTAGGTTGCCTAAGAAGTCAAGTTATTGCATTGTGATGGTTTAACTATTCTATACAAATATTAATATGTGACAGAGTTGCAATAAGAGAAGGAGAAAAAGACCTACCCTAGAGTAGCCTGCCATGTGGTAATTAGATTATGCTCCAACAGACGGGATATCTCAGGCCCCTGGTTCTTAAGAACCACTGCTTATTTCTGAATTGTTCCTCAGCTAGCTATTGAAAGGTGAAAAAGGCTGATTTACATTTGGGCTGTGCTTTGTCGTTTCTTTCATGTATTGCTGGGCATGATAGGATCATTCTTGGAGGGCTTTCCACTTAGTCCAGTGAGTCTGAATAACAATTTCAGTATAAACATTCTGGCATGCCCTACATGCATGAGTTAATATCAAAGATTTCTGGCAGGCTTGTGCAGTTGGTGCTGGTGCCTGTCATAGCTTTGCTTCTGTTGTTACTCAATTAAGCTGCATAAAGACATCCTGGACATGATGATCCCATCCAACTCCAACATACATGCCTCTGGCTTCATAATCTGCTGTCACGTCAGTCTGTCTTTTAAAATAATGCCTTTCAGAATCAGTATTTTAAGAATGTCAAGACTTGTTTTGACAATGTAATAATTTTCTGTTCTTTTGCTGTACCTCAATTCCAAATTCCAGTCCCTTTAAGGGTGGAGATACTTTGGTTTTGATGATAATTTTCTTTCTGTTTCTGTGAAGTGCAATTAAACTATTTCTATTAAAAATGTAATGCATTTAAGGTTAAGAGGTGGCAGGGAGCATCCTGAGGCAAAACCATAAATCCTCCAATTCCTTGTTTCATTCCACACACCCAGCCCCTGAAAAAATCCCAGAATAAACAATGAGTGGAGACCAGTGACTACTGGTATTTCTCAGGCCCTAGTATTGTGACCAGTGCTGTTTAACATCTTTGTTGGTGGCATGGACAGTGGGACTGAGTGCACCTTCAGCAAGTTTGCTGACAACACCAAGTTAAGTGGTGTGGTCAGTACCTTGGAGGAAAGGAATGACATCCAGATGGCTGGAGAGGTGAGCCTGTGCAAACCTCATGAAGTTCAACAAGGCCAAGTGCAAGATCTTGCACATGAGTTGGGTCAATCCCAAGCACAAATACAGTCTGGGCAGAGAGTGGATAGAGAGCAGCCCTGAGGAGAAGGACTTGGGGGTGCTGGTTGATGAGAAGCTCAACATGACCAGGCAATGTGCATTTGAAGCCCAGAAAGCCAACTGTATCCTGGGCTGCATCAAAAGGAGTGTGGCCAGTAGGTCAAGGGAGGTGATTCTGCCTCTCTACTCCACTCTGGTGAGACCCCACCTGAGTACTGGGTCCAGCTCTGGAACACCCAACATAAGAGGGACACGGACCTGTTGGAGTGAGTCCAGAGAAGGTCCTCAAAGATGATTAGAGGTCTTCTATGAAGACACACTGAGAGCTGCAGTTGATCAGCCTGGAGAAGTGAAGGCTCCAGCGAGACCTTCTAGCAGCTTTCCAGTACCTAAAGGAGGCCTATAAGAAGGCTGGAGAGGGACTTTTTATGAGGGCATGTAGTGATAAGACAGGGAGTAACGGCTTTAAACTGAAAGAGGATAGACTTAGATTAGATAAGGAAGAAATTCTTTACCATGAGGGTGATGAGGCACTCGCACAGGCTGGCCAGAGAAACTGTGGATGCCCTATCCCTGGAAGTGTTCAAGGCCAGGTTGGACGAGGCTTTGAGCAACTTGATCTAGTGGAAGGTGTTCCTGCCCATGCCAAGGGGATTGGAACTTGATAATCTTTAAGGTCACTTCCAACCCAAACCATTCTATGATTCTGTTACTTTCATATACCTTCATAGGGAGAGAGGAATATGATACTGGATCAGACGAATGGTGTATTCAAATCTGTGTCTGGCAGCAACCAATGCAAGATGACTTGGAGAAGACTGTCTGGATTCTGCAAATGGATGACTATGAAATAATCTGCTTGTCTTGAAAACTTCTCTGTAATGTCTTTCACTTAGAATGTAGTTTATGTCCAGAAACAGAACAGTCTATATTGCTTAGGAACTTGTCATGTCTAATATTGAATGGTCCTATTCAGATGGATGCTACTGTCTTACTTTTTTCTGTATAAAATAAGTCATGCATGGGCATTTCATGGGTTGAATGTAGCATTTTAAACATCTATACAAAGTGCATAAGAGAAAAGCAGTGGAGAATAAGGCCAGTGCTACTAAAACTGGGATGTTTCTGTGGAAAAGGTACCTGATCAAAACTCTGCAAAACCTTAAGCACTGAACCATCTTCACTCTCATCACACAGTATTCTAGCTGACACAAAAAAGTCTCACTGGTTTGCCTGTTTCTCCATCCTTCTAAATTTACAGGGAAACCACACCTTTCATTTCCAATAAATATTTTCTATTGCACCTATGTAAACACCTGTATCCCTTTCAGATACACATTTTGCAAAGTTGTTGGAAAAGTACTAATTTTTCTTATAAGGCAAGATGACATATGATACTACTTCAATAAGATCATAACAGAAGTAGTAAAAAGAAAAAAGATATGTCATTGTCTTCTGATAAAGTATCTTTCATATGAAAAACTACCTAAGTTTTATGAACTCTGACTAAATTATTAATGATTTCATTTTGAGGTGTCTGACTGTAGTATGGATTTCAGTTATTGCTTTCTCATTTCTCATAGTATAATAGATACACATCCTTTATCCAAAGGATAGTTTTATTGCTTTGAAACAGTCATCTCTGCATGTTCTTGTTCTGTCCTAGCTGAGCTTGCTTAGAGGTGCTAGCAGGCCTAAAGTTAATGGTATGGTGGGCATGAAAGCATTAGATTCATGTGTTAGGGGAAGCAGCAGTATATGGATTTATGTAACCTTGCAAATGGCTAGAGAGAGCTGGAACACACTTACCCCTAGTTTGGTTTCTTGGTGACAGTTGCCACCACAGCATCTGAGAGGGGACAGAAACCTCCTCCTCTATAGCTGTGAACGTTGCCTTCATCCCACTGGTGAGCTACCCAGGGTCAAACACAGTCTGAGTATATTGGGACTTGAACCTGCAAAATATTCAGCTTAAAAAGTATTCTTTGCATTACAAAGCTGTATGGTAAAGCCACCCATTGAGTAGCAGTAGGACATTGCTCCACACATATGGAAAGGGTACAAGTAGCTGTTTCAGAGGGATGTGACGGTGTCCGTTGCTCCTGGAAGAATCGATACACAACCTGCTACAGAACAAAAGCCAAGGTCTTTTTGTCCTCCCCAGTGTTACCCTGGAGTGGTAAAAAACTCAAATAGGTAACTTCTGAGCATTGTCCAGAAGTACAGAAATGTGTACACACATACATATTGTATGGGTAATTTAGGGGCTGAAAGGCTGACACTGCAGTACGAGACACTCCAAAACAGCACAAGATTGCTTTGCAAATTGTGTCTGGCACAGATGCTCACCATGTTGGTGTGCTCCATCAGCAATCAGTTTCAAGTTTGCTCAGCTTTGGTTCTTATTCTAAAAAGTTATTTGTAAAAATACTTGTAGTTCAATACTGCATTATTTGTTCTGTGCTATAAAGTCTCCTTATATTACTGCTCTAACTACACACACAATTCCAAGTTTTGCTCATAGGTAATGAAATTCATAGATGACTAATGTTAAGTCAAACAAGGAGAATTTAAGCTCATGTGACAGTCCCTGGGAAAGACATACTGTTACATATTTCCCCTGAGCCTCAGCAACTGTACAATCAGTGCTTACCACTTCAGCCCTCCACTTTTAACAGGCGGGAAGGGGGAGTTTTTGGCACTTATTCATTAAAATTTAATCCTATGCTTGCAGTATGTCATAGTTTAATGTAGGCAAAATGATGAGTGAGGAGTGTTAATGAGCATCATTAGTGTTATAGGCTGTTACTCTGGACTTCAACTCCTTACTTTTACACTAGGGGTTCCAAAACTGTCTTTGCTACGTACCATCAGAAATAGGAGCTCTGCAGTGTAGGGCAAGCTATGTGACACTGTGAAGTCTTCTGCATACTACTGATGTTACACACACAGCTCCTTGTGTAGTATCAACTTGGCACTCCAAAACAGTACTAGGATACTGTTAGAAAATCTCATCTGATTTAAGGGTATTTGACTAAGTTCCAAACCCCTAAGTTTAAGGAATTTAGTTACATAAAATATTAGCTATATTTTTGAAGCTGAAGAGACGAAAATTAGGTTGAAAATTTATTTGATTGAATCAGTAAGCTGCTGTGAGGTTTTGCAATCATTGATCTGACCTAATCCTTCATCTAATTACCACAATCACTCCTGACATCTGATTCACACATTTTCTTGTATTCAAAGGAAAGTATAAAACAATGGTCTTGGAATTATTTCTGCAATGCAGGTCTGCCCTGTTTGAGCAAGAGCTGCCTTTGCTCTCAGTAAGACAGAAAGCCTCATGATGCTGTTTCTAGAGAACTCGGAGTGAGGGGGCCACAGTCTGAGCCCTCTCAATGCCTCTGCCATCAGCTCCAGGCTGCTTCTGCCATACAGTGTTCAGAAACATCCTATGACATCTCTAGCACTAATCCCAGAAAAGGCCATACTAACTCTGACCTGTTTACTGGTGAAAATGTGGAGTTATACTAAGCCCCCTTTCTTGCATTTTGATCATGAACCATGTCTCTAACACCGTTTTCAGCCCATTCTTATTCACCTTTAAGCAGTCTCATTTGGGTTACATTTCCCTAGATTCCTTATGAAAATATTACTGAAAGACGGCATCAGAGATTTGCAAAGATGCATGTTCAGTACCTCTTCTCCCATAGCTAGGAGGTCCTCTGTTGCAGAAAGGAATTACACTGATTTCACATAATTTGTTGTTGATGTATCCATCTGCTTGGAGTCAGGGAGCAGGTCTGCTCTTTGTTTGTTTTTATAAGTACTTAGACACAGTTTAGCTGCTTATTTGCAGAGATAGGACTCTGATCAAGGCTATTAAATTATTCCAAACCTCATATAAAATGAAAAAATGTAGCCTAATGCACCTGAATAAGGAGAGAAAATCATGATCACATGACCTAGGATTTCTAACAATTTTGTGCTTGGCTTAGTAGCTTCAGTAGGTGTTCAGTTAGGTATTTTTAAATGGAACTTGCATTTGATATTCTCCACTGAAAAATACTCCAAGGCACAAAAAGAGAGAAATTTTTTTTAGAATTTACAAAATGATGACCCTTCTGTTTTTTGGGTTTTTTTTAATTTGTCTTCAGAAAATGAAAATAATATTAGGACAAAGTGTCACGGAGGGACCCCAAAGTCAGTTTCAGATGGACAAATTCCAAAAACAATGAACCAACCAAAACAGGGTTTATACAATTAGTTAGCACTCCAATAACGTAACATAAAGGTTCGGATACCAGTTGAAGAGATTATTGGGGTGCAGCAAAAATGAGAATAATGAGGATCCACAGTGTACATGCACACACTCACAAGAAACAAACCAGAGCCCTCTGACTCCAGGGTAAACTATCACCCATCTAGGTTAGGCAAGGACTTATTCAGGGATATACCCAGTAAATTATCACTCATCCAAATGAGGAGGTGAGGCGCTCCCAATCCTGGGAAGTTTCCTTAGACGGCGTTCCCATCTAAGGGGAGGACTCCGACTCAGCAGACTCGCTGCTCCGAGAAGATCACACAAAGGAAATCTTCGTCGGGAACCCAGTTTTGTAGTCTATCAGATCTGGCTGTGGGCATTCCAGAAGCTTCTCAGCTTCTTTGGACCACTCCTCCTCTGCTAACGACCCTGTCAACCGACTCCGGGTCCCACAAAAGAGCCAATAACTGCCCCATTGAAGGCTCCAGTTCTCAGAGGGGGACGTGCAACTACCACACCAGTTCTGAGGAGGAAAGTGCAACTGCCACACAAAGGTATATTCTCCAAGTTCTTCAGAGACTGCCTAACAAAAATAATTGCAAGTTACACTAAGAGTGTTATTTTATCTGAAAAGAGTGTTAGCCCAGACTTGCCTATTTACAAGTAAGCCAGACAGCCTTGGTGAGATGAAGATTACATTAGTAAAAGCATTATGAAAACAAGCCATAATGAGACTGACCAAATTCAACTGTACTTACCAAAGCAGGTATGTTTTATAAATTGGGCTTGCAGTGAAGGTTGTGAATCTTCTGTTGACACTTCACATCCAGATCTTTACCAGTGAGGTAGCTTAGTGCAGAGCTTAGAAAGACTGTCTTAAAGTGGGTGCTGTTAAGATCAGTGGTAAAATTAGTTGAATCTCTGTGCTCTGTGTGGTTGTGAGAAACTGTTTGGATTTGGGGGGGACTCAGTTTTAGGGCCAGTGCTCTTTAATGGTTTTATAAATTATCTGGAGGTGGGAATCAAATGTACATTAAGTAAGTTTGCCAATGATACTAAACTAGAAGGAGCTGTGGACACCCTCAAGGGTAGAAAAGTCTTACAGAGAGATCTGGATAGAGAGCTGGGCAATCACCAATCATATACAATTTAACAAGAGCAAGTGTTGAATTCTGCACCTGGGATGAGATAATCCTGCTTATACATACAAAGTAGGGAACAAGGGGCTGGAGAACAGCCCTGAAGAAAGAGATCCGGAGCTTTGGGTTGACAGGAAGTTGAATATGAGTCAATAGTGTGCCCTGGCAGCCAAAAGGGCCAACCATTTCCTGGGGTGCATCAAGCACAGACTTGCTGGCCGGTCAAAGGAGGTGACTGTCCCACCCTGCACTGCACTGGTGTGGCCCCACCTTAAATATTCTATGCAGTTTTGGGTGCCTAAACATAAGGAGGACATCAAACTATTAGTGTGTGTCCAGAGGAAAGTGATCAAGATGGTGGAAAGCCTTGAGGGTAAGACTTAGGAGGAGCAGCTGAGGTCACTCGGTTTGTTCAGCTTGAAGAGAAGGCTGAAGGGTGATCTCATGGAAGTCTACAACTTCCTCAAGGGGACTGGCAGAGGGAGAGGTGCTGATCTCCTCTCTCTGGTGACAAGTAATAAATAGCACACAAGAAAATTATATGAATCTGCATCAGGGGAAGTTCAAAGTGGACATTAGGAGAAGGTTCTTCACTGAGAGAATGGTGAGTCACTGGAACAGTCTCCCCAGGGAAGTGGTCACAGCACCAAGCCTGTCAGAGTTCAAGCAGCATCTGGATGATGCTCATTTTTATATGGTTTAGTTTTAGGTAGTCCTGTGTGGACCAAGGAGTTTGACTTAATGATCCTGCCCTCCTTTACTATATTTTCCTTATGAATTCTACATTTGGTTTGGAAAGATAAAAGAGTTTTGGAAGAAAACAGTAAAGGAGAACCATGATATGGAGGACAGTGTTACAGTGAGTGCTGCCCATCTCCATCCTGTAGGCTGAGAAGTTCTGAGTTGTTCAGATGAACATACCAACCTTTCAGAGGTATTTAAAGATGTCCCTGGTGTCACTTCATGAGCTAGTGTTTGGTTTGTGAACACTTCCAGGAGATGGAAAGGCTTCCTCCAGCTCTGACAGGTAAGGCAAACCTTTTCCTCTGGTCCATGGCTTCAGGAGACATTCTCGCTCATTCTGCTGTACAAACACCCTGTTCCAGCAGGAGACAACCTATGGAGGAGGTATGGCAAGAAGTATCTCAGCCAGGGCCATGCAACAGGCAAATTGCAGTGAGCAGCAGCTGGCTCTCCTGGCCCGTGAACCACTGCCCTGTCTGCGCTGTCACTGACAGAAACCTGGCTGCCTTGGGCATGATGTGACTCAGAAAGACACAGATGGGAGAGACTTTCTGAGAGCCCTGGGGCAACCTTTGTCCAGCTGCAGACGATGCTTGCAATTATTTCCGTTTGAGGCTACTACGTGAACTATTCACCCTGCTAGGTGTGAATAAAAAGGACATGTTGTTTTCACACTAGGAAGTATTTTGATTTGAGTTGAGAAGCTGTTAATTTAAGGAAGGCAAGTAGGCAGGTCCAGATACAAAAAATCAGTTTAGTTGTTTGTTGGATAGTTATCCAATAAAATTATTTTTCCATGTGGTAACTTCCATATCCTCGAACAAGGACTTAAAAAAATTATACTGCTACCTTAGGGATAAATAGTGAAAGGACCAAATTTAAGAAGGAGCACAACCTTCCCCTGCAGACCAATTATAGCAGCCTTTCCTGGGAGGCGGGGCAGAAAACAGATTTTCACTTTTTGTCAGCAATAGTCAGGCTTCTATGGGGGCTGTGTGCCTGGATGTAGTTGTGATTAAATTGGATTTTGAATAAAATATTATAAGAGGTTGTAGAACAGAAAAAAACCATTTTTCCCTCCCTAACTGAAGGTGTTTAGAAATGAATTTAACCAAAAGCAAGGTGACTTTCTGCTCTGTTTCATCACCCTGCACAAATTTAATATTAATTATGATTTGAACAGTAAACAGTTGTAAAGCATCTTCTTCCTATGTATTTTAAATACAATGACAACATTCTAAAAAAATGTGCAGAAAGAAGTCAGAGTGTGTGACAAGCAAGCTTTTTGGTACTAAGCTGGCAATTGGGGGCCAAATCCTGTAAAACATTTATAAAGGGATTTATACAAGCCAGTAGCTGTGTACATCAGTAGTCACTTGTGACTCTTAGGACACAGACTCTGCTATTCAGTCATCCTATTGATTTTTTGTCTTCTGTGACATTGACCCTTGAGGCTGAAATTGTGTGTGTTGCCCTTTGAGCAGGGGTCAGCCTCACGCCTGGATTCTCTAAGGTATTTGTGCAGTCACAGATGTGAATAGCAGTGTGCAAATTCCCCTTGGCATCCACAGCCCTAATGCCTATTCGTCAGCCTTGTCTTAAAAGTTAGATTTGGTAGGGTCAGGAAGCTGTACAGGAGCAGCCCCGAGTTTCACATCACAGCCCCATGCAGGGCTGACACCCCGGTGTAGCCACTGCAGCAGCTGGTGAGGAGAGCGGGAATCACCAGAAACAGCAGGCAACGCCTCAGGAGTGTTTAGCAGTTTCGGTGCTGATGTTCCCATATGCTTTATAGCTTGTGTTAAGTACCCTCTCGCAAGATGTAGAAAAACCTCATGGAGATTGCCCTAAGCATTGCCCAAAAAGGGTGGTAAACGTGGTGTTTTGACGTTGTTATGCTCTTAGCTTGTTGGATGAAGGTTCTGCAAGCAGTGTGGGTCAGAGAGCGCTCAGTGTACCCCCAGTTTGTAGTCTTGAAGAGGCTGGATGCCACTCAGACCCTGTTTGTTGTCCACATGCCCATAGGCTGTGTGTGCACTGGGCCTGTTTTATATGTCCCCAAGGGCTGGATAGTAACAGAACATTCATTTTGAGAATCTATATTTTTATATACTTGTCCAAAACTAACATTAACTATGCTTTGTGAATCTGCACAGAAGTCCCCAATTCAATTTTGCTGTTCTTTTTAATGGTTCAGAGGCTTTCTAAGGATAACTTTAAAAAATATCCTAATTTTGGAAAATCTCAGTTACTCATTGTACCTCACAACGTTTGTAACTACTGAAACAACTTCATTGCTCACACAAAATGTGTCATAAATCTCATCTGCTGTTCATGCATTTTACAGTCTAGTGAAATGATTCTGCCTTTCAACAACACTGTTTGGAGAGCAGATTGCTATGAGGATAGTTAGAAATCAAGCCCAGGACCTCCCACGACCTACTCGCTGATTTTGTGTCTCTGAGGCTGTAAGGAAAGCACTATGCATGCTTCTCTCTGCAGCTCCCAGTTGTGCTGCTTCATTACAAGATGCATCACAGGCAGTCTTGATGCATAATCTTGATACCTTGGATGAAGAAAATGACACATACAGACACCTCTGCCTCTGCTCTATTCTTACTGACGTCAAGGACTATCAGTGGCACTAGAGAGAGTACACAGCCAATAAACTCTTGCAGGCCCTTTCATATTAGGGATCAGCTAGTTTAGACATTATCTGTTTGTATCGCATCAGGTGGCTAAGACTGGCTGAGGCATTTGTGCTGTCAATACAGACGACTAAACCTCCCAATATCAGCAGCTGGAAGCTGCCAACTGAATGATGAATCACCCCCTGTAAAATCTGGCCCAGTCTCTCAGGATTTGGGGCTTGTCAGTCTGCTGATTTCTAAACTGGTGATGAGGTGCTCAGATGCCTTTGCAATGGGCAACCTGCCACACAAGCAAGTGAAGCAGCTAAAAAAATAATGAGTCAAAGATTCTTGATAAAAATGAAACATAATGGCTTGAATCAAATTTAACATCCAAATACTTCCTGCAAACTGGGGCAAACGAAGCATGACATAGAAACAGGAATGACTTTGTCGGATATCAGATGTACTAGGTTCTGAAACAACACAGACTGGATTGCAGGAAGTTAATTAGGCAATGCAGGTGAAATGCTCTATATGCTTGGCGAGAAGCAAGTCTTGCCCTTCTGAGTAAACCCCTTGTTTTGTGCAGGCGATTTTTTCTATGGCCATTTGAAAAAGGGGCAGTCTTGTCCTCAGACAAATACACCAAAATGTCCTACACTGGTGACAGAAGTGACCCCGTTCCCTTCAGTGAGGTCCTGCAGCAGGACTTCTGCTGCTCTGCTGGGCACAGCTTTCTCAGGGGATGATGGCAAAAGCTGGGTTTGCTTTTTCTCTTACTGCCTTTTCTCAGTGTCTTGAGAGATGAAAGTGTGACAGCAGCAGCAGCATGGTGGCCTCTTCTGCTGTGGCCTTTGTGTTGAGACACAAGCAAAGTGACCTGCACTGAAAGGCACAGCGCAACGAAGGAAAAATGCATCATTCTTACGGGTTCTTCCCAGCACAGCCAGTTCCTCGCGGAAGCCTCCGTGTGCCACAGGGTCTGCGTCATAAGTAAGTGCCACAGTCCCTTTTGGCTTTTAGCTAGGAAGACCTCTCCTAAAATGTACAATCAGAACACAAGCAAGGCTAAAGGCCTAAAAAGTATACAAACTGCTGAGTTGTGTGAGGTGGGGAAGGGATGCAGCCTGGGACATGTGGGCAGATTTTGCACAGTGAAGAAATGTGCAGGTGACAAATTGCCTGAGTGAGATGGTGTAGTGCTGGTGAAGGGTGTGAGAGCAGCAGCTCTTCATGGGGGTCTGGTGAGAGGCCACAGTGCAGCAGCTGTGTCCTGCGTGGGCGGAAAACTTGGTGAAAAAAACAACTGTGCTTGAGCTTGTGAGAAATGGGATAAGGTATGCTGGCAGCATGTATGGTAGGAGAAGGGAGACTCTGAGCAAGCTCATTATACGCAGCTCGCTTTGACCAGGATGATGGAGTGAGAGGGAGATGAGACTCCAGCCACTGTTCAAATATAGAATAATTACAGAACGTACCAGTGATATAATGGCTGTTGCATTGATCCAAACCACTGGGCCTGTCTGGGCAATTACTTCCTACAGTACCAATAATACTGCATGTTCTTTAAACAGAAATGTTCAATTTTTTCTAACAAATACACAAATGAGTCACCTATTGGGTCCCATTTTATACGCCTTAGAATCCTCTTCTCAGGATCTATATTTGGGCATATTCATGACGGAGTCAAGATTTTATTGTGACTGACAAGAATTAATCTTCAATTGTAAAAACAAGCGTTGCCCAACAAGATGTCTCTAATCAAGCCAGTGTCCCTGAAATTGACATCTTACTTGTGTAGCCAAAACATATTTATCCCATGAACTCTCTCTGTACCTGCATTCCGCATGTACCAGGGGAGAAGCGGAGTGGTGTATGGCCAGCAGCAGTGGGCAGCTGTCTCAGCAGGAGCACACCGCCTTCAGCAGAGAGCGGCTGGTTGCCTGCACAGAAAAGGAAGGCAACTGTACTTGCTTTCCAACCACTGTTACCCTTTGCGACGGTTTGCTGTAACTGAGGGATTCTTGACCCTCCACCATCAGAGTAACACTCAGAAGCAAAAATTCCTGCCATCTGTTCCAGAGTGAGCCAAATACAGCAAACAAATTCAAACAAACACAGAAATGATAACACTAAATACCCAGATATATCACGGCATTTCAATATCTTAAGATCACAGGTAATATTTCCCTTCAGCAATTTAAAGTTGCCACGGTTTGTTGGAAAAACAAGAATAATATAATAATTTAATTCCCAGTTAGTTACCAGAGAATATGATCATGATTCATTATAGCTTTACTGACTAGCAATGGCCTTTACACCTCCTTTGAAGTACCCAGACTCTTTTTGAGCCTATAACCTGCTATGAGCTGTGAATAGAATTCTAATGAGGCTTGTTGTGTTTGAGATATATAAGCAGATGAGTATTTGTTTTCCTACCATACAGTGAATGAATCAGTGTACATTTTTTGGCTATGTGGCTTTTTCATCGTTCTCTTCTGTGAGTTGAGTTCTAACCGCACAGTGAGGCTGCAACATTGTATTACTTTTTTGGTGGTTATCTCCTAGTTTAACACTTCAGCTGTTGAATATCTTTTTTTCCCTGAGCATCTGAAAGAGACAGAAGGAAGTATTCTTTTGATCAGATCCACTGTCATGACCTGTGATTGTTAACAGCAGATCTATATATCATACACTAGTACTTCAGCCCTGGAGTGACCAATGCATACATACAACTGCAGTTTTTATTAAACTAGCCAGAACATAGAATAAGGAGTTTACACCAGCTCCATGACTTCGTGGAGATGAAAATAGAACGTTGGTAAGCCTGCCAGTGCAAATTTTTTGAAGGAACTTCAGCTACTTGAGTAACTTGCTTCATGCTTGATTCTGCATGACGAGACAATATATCCAGCTCTAGAGATCATCAAATCATAGTCAGCCAAAGTGCAAGCTGTCTCAGGACACAGCTTGACAAGACCACTTAGACCAGAACAGCAGCTTGCTGCCAGAGGAAGGAAAGGCTCTTGTCCACACTCCAACCACTAGGGAAAAGAAAGATCTATTCACCAGAGCAGCAGAAATCCCAGCTGGCCCTCACCAGAAGGTCCTGTGGGAGCCAGAGCCTTGGTGAATGAGAAAGTAGCAGAAAAGGTGCAAAACTACACCCTTAGATATGCCTTCTTATCCCAGCTCCCTTTCAGTCCAGATGCTTTAGATGATCATCTCCAGATGTGCAGACCCAAATCAGTACACAGAGTACCTGCTTCACTCTTATTTTCCATTGAACCTTGGAAAAATCAGACCTAGGCACTCAAGCTGTGCTGCATTTTGCAGTAGTAGCCTTCCATTGGGAACTTCCAGCACATCTGCCTCAAAGCCACACCAACGCACCCGAGGCTTAGAAAAGGGGTAGGCTGGGCTCCAAACCAAGACGTGAAATCCGTGCCTTGGACGACAACTCTACTGCTTTTCTATATGTGATTAGTACTTCACGCACTATGCTGCATCAGATATGGAATTATAAAGCCTGGACTTCATCTGGATCATTTTGGTTCAAAGCACTAGTTTGGAAAGGTGACTTAAGTTCTCTGTAATTCAGTTTCGCCATCTGTAGAATGGTTTGCAGTAGCTTGCTTTTGTAGGATGCACTGAGACCTAAGAGAAGAAAAGCACTGGTAATAAACAGCATTTATGCACTGCAGTTGTGCATTAAGTGCTTTTGATTTATCTTTATGGACCTGGAAGTAATTACAAATTGTCTTCTCAAATGATTATAATTATTGAGACAGTATATTAACTTCTACTCCATTCCAGTCTGTTCTTGCGCTCCTGTCTGATGATTTGAAGGCTCTGAGACTGTTAAAACTGATAAATACAAAAGCTGAAGAGAGCAGGAAATGCAGTTTCGTCTGGGAGAAAACCTGGTAATACAGACTATGTGATTCAACAGCTGAGGGCCTTTCACTCAGCAATCAATGTGCTTAGTTGTTGAAGCATCAGAGGCACAAACTCTGCTTATAGTGGCTGTTACTTTAATGTTGCTAGTTTTTTGTCCCCAAGGGGACAAAAAAAACAACAACAACAACAAAAAAAACCCCAAAGTTA
Source organism: Nesoenas mayeri (assembly GCF_963082525.1). Classification (NCBI taxonomy): domain Eukaryota; kingdom Metazoa; phylum Chordata; class Aves; order Columbiformes; family Columbidae; genus Nesoenas; species Nesoenas mayeri. Next base: position 18,564,585 of record NC_137548.1, on the reverse strand, counting down.
GAACATTGTATTACTTACAGCAGAAACAAAACCAAAACCAAATCAGAAACAAATAAAACCAACCAACCAGCCAAAAACCAAACCAAAACTCACACAAAGCAAAAAAACCCCCATTTTTCTCATTCTCTCAGGAGTAAACTTTTCATGTCTGTCCTCTTTGATCCAAAGGAGAGAGTCACAGGGTTGGGCAGGAGATGTGGTAGTCCATTCCCAGGCTTGCTCCCATGACATGAGCACCACAGTCATTCCTTCACAGCTCAGCCGGTGCAGGGCAAGCAGACTACCAGGGCGTACGCTGGGGTATGAACACGCAGCCATACAGCTCTCCAGCCCAGCTGCCCAGCCTGAAGGAACTGCAAGGGTATTCAAACACTGGCATTGAGAAACCCGCTCCCCAACACTTCCACATTGTAAACTCACATGGTATCTTGCTTTGCAGTAACTTGTAGAAAAGGAATTTGGGGGTTTTAATTTGATTGCAGCATTTTAGTCTAACTGCAAGGCACTGAATAAGTCCAAGGATTATATTTGTTACTAAAACAGGAAGTTAATTTTGAGTGGCACCCTTTGAATATTTTACAGGTTGCCACAATCAGATGTAGGTTTTGAATGGCTTTGGTACCTTTTGGCACAGGTGAGTTTGATCTGCCAGTCCTCAGCAGATCTTCTGCACCCTGAGATCTCATCAGCTGTTACCGTGGTATAAAATGGTGCTGTGGAGGGTACACACAAAGCAGCTTTTAATGGCTCTCCCTTCTTCCTTTGAACAGAAACTAGCAAAGAAACAAATATTTTTCTGAAAATCATGTTAAGATTGTCAGCCTTAGAGTAGGAGTGAGCCACTACAGCATTACAGGGCTCCAGAGCTCCCACTGAAGTGTGCAGCAGAGCAAGCACACAGCCCTGCGGGGCTGTGGTGGGAGGCGGCAACACCAGCCTGCCTGTACCTTCAGGTCAGCATGGATTTCACCCCAGTTACCTGCAGTGGGATTTAAGCATGTGTTCTCACTATAATGATCTGTAGACCCTCAGAAACATGAATCAGATGAAAATGCTGCTGACTCTACCAGCATCCATGAGCTCCTGCAGGGAGCATCTGCGTAGCATTTGTAAGAAAAGTAGCTTTGCTGGAAGTGTGTGGCAACTGTCCTCTGTGGCGTGTACGGCAAGGGCCAGATACACTGTGAGCTCTTTCAGGTTCTTCCCTGCCACAGCAATGCATCATTCATTTGCTGTAACACCTGCTGAGTCCTAATGACCTCCTAGCCAGTAAGCACGGGCTTAAATGCTCTGCTGAGCTGGAACCAAAATGATGCTATTTAAATATAAAATGCTTTCTTGTCCTGCTGGTTATAGAAATGATTGAGCCTCAAGTGATAGATGCAACACAGTGATGTAGAGCAGATCTATAACAATCAGACCTTATGGGAATTTTGTACTGTAAAACAAGTTGGAGTGATTTGTCACCCTGATAAATGGAGAAATTGAAAATGTGATTTGTAATTCAGAAAATAATGGGATTAATTAAATAGTCTTGTAAAACCAAAGATTCCTTGAGCAATAAGGAACTGAACAGAGACCCATAATTACAGGAGAGGGGACAAAGCTGACTGGCAGTCACATTATGATCTATTGTTCCAAAATTTACTTGAACAGTGCAGTGAAAAAATGCACTGAGGAAAGAGTGATTACAGTGAGCCGTGGTACAAAGCAAGATGGTAGCTACGTTATTTCCTCTGAAAGTGGCCCATATCTTGTGGTTTGATTCCAGCTGCCCAACTCTGGAAGATAACCAGAAGCTAATATCTATTTTGCATTTAGTTGGTATGTCTCCTGCCCAGTACCAACATCACTACTGATCTGTCCATGTACATGTCACTAAAAGCATGGCCATATTTGCTAATTGGGCTATGAATGAGACTTCCACCTAGGGGAGTGGCAGCATATTCATAAACTGCAGAGCATAAACACTAGGATTTGGGGTAACTTTTCTAAGAGGCTGTTTTAACCTGTTCTTATCCTGCCATCTCCTCTATGAGTACAGATTTGTTTACACTTTTAGGGGTAGGCAGAAAAATAGTATGTTGGTTGAATATCAAAGGCAAACCAGTGTTAACAGCATGTGTGCAAGGTGCTGCAGCCACTGTCACATTCGGAGGGAGGGTACCTGGGAGGTCCCATTGCTCCCACGTCTGCTCTGTGCAGAGCCAAATCAGCTGTGCTCCATAACTACCTGCAGACAGAACAACGGGAGCAGCATCTAAATGCCCCACAGCATAAGCCAGATGCTCAACCAAAGACAGCTGCTTATGGACCCACTTTGAGGACATAATGATAAAAATTACTCCAGGCACCTCCTGGGCTTGGCAGCAACCATGTTTAGTGTTTAGTACCTCTGACTATCTGTATTGTCACGCTATGGCCATTTGAGTGAATCTGGGCATGTGAATCCTTTGCACATCTGTTCCTCATGCTAGCAAGTCCTGCCCGTGGAGAAGGGCTGAGAGAACAACTTGGGACCGGAAGGTCAGTGTTAGCCAGATACCATTCAGTGGGGAAGAGTCGAGCCTCACTCTACTGTCAGATCCTGCATGGGGCCAGAGAGCAAGACCCTGACCATGTGCTAAGGGGAGGAGGAACATTTCTCCTTGCTTACAGTTTTCCACTATGCAAATTCTGAAATTTTAGGAGAAAAGCTATTTTACTGGGCAGGTTAATTTTACCAAGCCCCCATGAGAAGGATTCTGGAGCAGAATGACATGGGAAGCAAAGAGAAATGATGAAGGAGAGGAGAGGGAGCCAGAGACACATGTGCCTGTTGGGCCATGTGAGCCAGGAAGCAAGTCACTCCACCTCTGCTCAGCTCTCTCAGGGCATTTATGGAAATATCCATCCCATGCTCACTTTTGCAATGCACAAAGTCAACCACAGTTCTGTGATTACGCTTGCAGCATCTCCAGCCTTGTTCTCCTTTCTATGAGGCTGCTACAATGCAAAATGTCTCTCCCTCTCCTCCCACTGCTGTAAGACTATTTTATTTCAGCAGAAGTCACTCATTCAGCTCCATTAAACATAATAGCATCAGACTGACATGAATGCTCTTTTAGTTATCTAAGTGAGTGCTTTTGCCTTTGAGCAGGCAAATCCTCTCTCTAAAAGCCTCCATTCTCCACATTGTGCCAATGGGTGGCACCATTTGTCACCAATTGCAATGTAGCTACACTTTGGGGGATGGTTGCACCTTGCCGATACATTTTTGTCAGTCTTGTCTGTACCCCTGCTGCAGAACTGTGCATCAGGAGGTAAAATTTCCTCCGATGTTTAAGGAGAAGATCTACAGACTTGGTAAAATTATACAAAACAGAATTGTCTTTCAAGCATCAGTCACCTATTTGAGCTGTTCATTTCTGTAAAAACTAAGCAATAAAAATTGACACCATAGCATGTCATGAAAATTAACAGATGTTGCAGAGCACTTGGGGACCTGAGGTGCAAGATGTTCACGGCACGGCTGTCCCGGTTTTGTGAGGCAGTTCAGTCCTTCCTAGATATTTCAAATACAAATGCTCCCCACAGCTGGCACCACAAGCAGTAGTGGCACATATGCCTGCTAGGATGTACTTGTGTAAAATTCTCAGAGTGATTTCTAGAGGCACAAAAAAGACATGAGCTGATTCACTGCAGTTAACCCCAAAGCGCTTTCACATCTCCCACAGACAGGCAGATGCACCAACATCTAGTGCCAGAAAATCCTGGGAGCTGCTGTCCTGTGGCACATTTCTTCCTTTGTGCCTCACTCCACACTGCAGGCTCGGAGGCTGCTGCTACAGGAATGACTTATTCCTTCAGCTTACCTCTCTGGCTCAGTTTGCACTTCAGTGCTGGGACAGTAGCAGTAGCTGCTGCAAAGTCAGGAGTCAACAAAATATAAAAGCCCTTGTATTACCACAGTTGTACTTTTTGTCAGAATGAGCAGAAGACAGCAACCAGCTGCTGCAGAGAGAGGTGGCTGTCCTGACCTCAGCTGTGGGAAAAAACATGTTACCTGGGAAGCTCAGGCTGATCTCTGTGGGGCCAACATATAAAGCAGAAAGGCAACTCAAAGGTTGGAGTGTCAGCCCTTGTTGTGCTTCATCATTGTCTTATAGTTTTCACTGAGTGGGCTTTTGTGCAGACACTTGTGCTTGTGACAGGCTCTCTGCTCTCTGTGCACCTGCCTTCTAGCACAGCCCCTGCCAAAAGACCAGTGTTAGCTGCCTGGGCGACAGGGGCCCCCATGATTCGCTTGCAATGTTGCGGAACATGGAGGCTGATGCTCATCCACCCATCATTTTGTCTTTCCACAGACCAGTTCCCTCCTGACAGACTTTAGATTCACTCCATGCCGTGGCTTAGACATGCTTCATGCACTTTAGATGAATCAATAGGAATAATGTATTGTTAAGTGCAACAAAGGGCCTCAGAGCATCTTTGACATTCACTTGAATTTTAATTTTCCCTTTTTTGAAAAAGAACCACTGTGGTTTCCATTTGATCTCTTGGGCATATACAGAGCAGAGTGTGACACGTGGCCACTTGTGCCAGGAGCATAGGCTTGGTAAAATGTGATAGATTGGCGGGGCACTAATTAGCAACATAGCCCTGTTCTCTCATTTGCGGATGTGGTTTCCAGCTGTGGCTTTGTATGAGAAACCAAATCAAATGCAAGTAAACAATCTGGAATTTGAAATCAGAATTGCTTGGGTAAGAAGCTGTTTGACAGCTTCTAACCAGAGGTACGAAGATGGCAACAAGCACAGTAATAAAACATTCCATGCAATTTAGAGGGAGGAAGCAGTCACTGAAATGCCTTGTACCCAAGAGATAAAAGGAAGAATCTGTAGATTAAAACCCAAACTGAAGGTTAAATGAGCTGCCAACAGTTTCTAGATCAGATTGTCATGTTCACCCAACAAAGCCTCACTGCTGCTGGGACCTCAGGCTGTGGTGACTTTCTTCATAGCTCCTGTGTCTTTTTGCCATGGCATGTTACAGTCTTGTAGACTTTTGGTATCATGTACAGAAGAGGTTACACTTATCTCAGGATATGGGGAAAGATTTCCAGCCAGAGCTATGGCACAGAGGGGAGGCTCTGGAGAACACAGTAGATTAAGCCCTTCCAGCTTTTTTAACTTGTTGGCATATGCTATGTGCTTGGTAGTTCTTTGATGCTGATGCACAAGGTGAAGTGTCGCTTCACTGCAGAATTGAATTTCCTGAGGACAGAGGCAGCCGAGCCCTGGCCATGCCTGACTGAGGACAGATGGATGCTGTGGCTTCCAGCCCAGGAGACAGAACACAGCTCTGCTCTGAGTAGACTCTGGTGAGTTAGAGGAGCACACACTCCACTCACTAGTGCCAGTGGGGAAGGGATTAGATTACATTAGGTGTTCTCCCCCGCCTCATAAGCCTGCATGGTACAGGCGGCTGTTGTTTTCCCTCTTTCTCCTGTGCTAGCGTAAGCTTTTTGTAGGAAACCAAGCCACTGAACACATTCTGTGAACCCACTTCTTGTCCCTTATCCTACTAGTTGCCTTCTGCACCTCAGAAACAGCCTGCAAATCAGAGACCTTTTGAGGCAGGGTTTGGTCATTCCTGGGCATCCCTTCACTGAAGAAGTGCTATTCAAACACAGATCATTTGTAGCCTTCCTAAAACAAAGTTGTTAATGGAACAAAAAAGGCTTGTTCATTGCATAGTGCTACGCTGTGGTAGGAATGAGCTTTTATTCCTCATGAAGTACAGAAGAATAGATGTGAGTGTCTCTGTGGTAGCAGTATATGCCCATTTCAACAGTTTCCTGCATACAAAACAGCCTCTATATTACAATGCACTAAAAGTTATGAAAAACCCACTCATGGAGGATGCCTTAATGAAGTTATGCCAAATCAGATCAGGTCAAATGTCTAGTCCTGCTTCCAACAGCAATCAGTAGCAGAAGTCCAGGAAACTTCAATGCAACAGTGTCTCCATGCAGCCTCTCAGCCTCCAGGATTTTTCTACTTAAAGATTTCCCACACAGCTTGTGAGGGAACAAAAACTACAAATTTGGAAAAGGAGCAAAGAAAAGGAATCCAACAATGTAATTTAGAGGTAGAGTGAGAAGTGGAGGTTGTCAAATAATATCTGCTGGCCTGCAGATGTATGTCAGTCCTGCAGATCCTCCCACAGTTTCCAAACATTGTGTCAGCCTCAAGTCAAGAGAAGCACTGGTATTGATGCTAAATGAATCCAGTCTTGAAGCTCACTTGGTATATTCCTTCTCTGAAGAGGCTGCTATGAAGGTACTCGCTGTGCTGGCGCTTGCTGAGTAGCACTGGGTTGGCTGCAGTGAAAGCAGGGCTGTGTGCCAAAAAGGGGTATCTGGCACCTCATGACACAGGTTCACCAGTGTTTGCGTGCACCTGCACTCCCAGCCACAAGAAAATTAATGAGCTTTGCTTAACAAACTGCCTTGAGAGAATTCCTGCAGCAATTTACGTGTTAGGTATACAGTGGTAAGGATGTAAACATTCAGACTAGCTCTTTATAAGGGATAAAATAGGGGATTTGTAATGAAGATGAAATATGACTTGGAAATTAGATAGGAAATGAATAACTGAGCTAAAGGCAGAGTTCAGACAATGAACTGAAAATATGCTTTCTGGAGGATTTTTCTATTAAGGCTAATCGCAACAATGTCTGTTAAATAACATAATCCTCACACAGCTTCAACTGCTGCTGGTCCCATACACTTAAGCTTAACTAGAAGAATTTACAGGCCTGTCACAGACTTCCACATTTTTAGTGAGAAAACATCCAATATTTGTATTCGTGCTGCTTCTGGACTTTGACCTGAGCTCTTAGCCCTGGCCACTGCTTACTGCAGGCATACTCTTACAGTCAGCCCTGGTGTAAACTTACTTTCGGCAAGTTGAATTAGCCAATGACCCAATCCAGTTCTGTCCTGTGTATTCCATACATGCTCAGACAGTGATGGTTTATTTTCAATTAGCTGTGTAGACAAAGGACTTGAGAACTTCTCCGCAGTGCCAGAGATAACATGGAGGTGGCCAATAAGGCAACAAACAGCTCGCACCTTACAAACAGGTACTGCGTTTAAATACAAAAAAGATGTTAATCTGACAGTTGCCATGGTCTCACAGTGAGTTGCTGCAATAACCAGCTGCAACAAGCCACATGGGAGGAAAGTCTCTTCTTTTTCTCAACAGTGCACCCATTGAAAAGTAAACCAATGAGCCTTCAGTGCGACAAATGGCCTGACTGTGTATGTGTGTATCACTGAACAGCATGTGCAGGGAAGTTTCCTGATACACCGCAGGTGATACTGTGCATGCTTCCACTCCTCCTCATGGCTTGTCTGTCTGGCAGCACGAGGGTGGTCAGTGATTTTCCCTCTGGGCTGGCCACAAGTTTCCAGGTACCTGCTGGGTCTGGATGCTTTCAGTAGCTGCTTGTTCCTCAGCACTGGTTCTGGCATCAGTGGGTGCCCAGCTCCTCTGGGGGTGATGCTCACACCTCGGGCTATTCTGCAGCTGGGATGCCTGGCCACTGCATGAGCTGAGGGGAAAGGATAAAGAGAGAGAGGCTCATGAAAACTGAACTCTTCTGTATGTTTGGAAGCGTACCTCTCCCCCCAGGTCACACAGGTAGGGACAAAATCCAGGCTGTCTTGGGCACGTGTATAAGTCCTCAGTCACCAGGTTGTCAGTATGTTCAGCCATGATGCATGGAGAATGGAAAGGAGAAGGGAAAAAAAAGCCCTCCTCATCCTTCTGACCACTTGGCCTCTCACGTTTCCATATGCCGTTGTCTTTCAGCTGCCAGCAGTGTGTGCAGGAGCTCCCAGCAGCCCCGAGTCTCTGGGGCGCCTGGCTAGACTGGCTCCAGGGGACACATAGTGTTGTCATGATATCTCACCCCAGAACAGAAACTCTCGGGCTTGTTTTCCTCCCTTGAATCTCTTTTACCATGGGAGGAATAGAATTGTTTACAAACTCAGGACATTAATGCGAGTTAAAGGTTAAGGGTTCCTGCAGCAATTTTTGCCTCCTTCTGACAGCACAGCCAGAGACATCATATTCCTGATGGTTTTGTGCTAATTGAGGTCATGTCAGACCACTGCCTGTCCAGCACCCCTTTTTTATTTGGGGTAACTTTCCAATGTTCCTACCATAAACTAATGATGAAAAAGAGATGATGGTCCTGTTTTTTCTATTCACTCTTACACAACTCCTCCAGACTCACTTTCCTCTTCTGGAAATACATTCTCTGGCTATAGGTGACAGGAATCAGCTGAAATCCCTTCACATTTCAGGCAGCAGTCAGACAGCACACCCCTATAAAGCTCTGCTCCCCTGCCTCTCTTTTCATCTCTTCAGCTGTTGCTGCCCTCCGTCTAGCCAACCAGTTCTTTACTGTTTTATCATTGCTTTGTAAGGTCTCCAATTTGCTCCTGGAGAGATTATCAATAACCATGGTTCTTGTCAGCACTATTTATTTTATTTGTGTATTGAGGATATTTAACACTTTCCTTGGAACTCCCAGCCCCTGCATTACTGCGATCCAGGAGCATCTCAGCTTTCTTTTGTAACATAAAATACTCTCCTGACCACAAGGAAAAGCTGGAACACAAGGTTCTGGTGCACTCTGTAAGGTCATAAAACTGAGGGCAAAGAGATCATTAAAATGTGTTTCTAAAAATAATGGGGAAAAATGTGATTCTCATTTTGGTGTTTGCAGTGTGGCTTTGGGATTTAGGGTTGGCAGTGCTGTGAATGTTACACACAAGCACTGCAGCCAGCAGCTGTTAACATGGGTTGGATTGTCAGCAGTCTCCACATAAAAATCATCAGGAGGAGACAGCAGAAAACCCTGAGAAGAGCCTCTTCCAAGGAAATTAGCATCCTTGAAGGGGAAAGTGTTTGGCCTCCACAAACCGGCAGGAACAGAAGGTACTCAGTGCTATGAATACGCAGACCCCCAAGTGAATGGTGCTGGCTGCCTCCCAGGGGCTGCAGTCCCTTCAGCCAAAACCTCTGCCTGCTTGGCATGGGACACTGGTGACTTCTGACACTGCAGTTCAAACCCGGCTGCTGCCCAGAACAGCCCATGCACCAGCCCAACACTGCTTGTCCAGAACCTGCGTGAGTTGCCCTGCTCCACATTCGGATGAGATACCTCACCTAGAAGTGATCCAGCTCTGCTGCCTTCCCTGCCAGGTCTGGGTCACTCATCAAACCTGGCTCCTGTTCCACACTGTGTGAGTAGTCTCTAGAACAAACTGAGAGGAACACCAGACATTGACCTGTTCAGAGAAAGAAAAAGAGATGAAATGTTAGTTTTCTTGGAACTGCTATTTCAGGATGTCTTGTGGCCTTTTTGTTCGACAAGCTTAATAAAGAATGCTTATATTGTACAGGAAATCTGGTTAGTCTCCACGAGAGGACTTCTCAATTGTTAATCTCATTTCTGCCAGAGACTAAAATCTGGCTACCATGATTATTGTCAGCCTGTTGATCTAATATTCGCAATCATATCCTTAATTGTATAGCAAATCACTTTTTAACTGGCAGTAGGATCTCTGAAAAATACATCTGTTTGGGGTAGCAAGTCTACCAGCTCTAGAGATTCCTGCTTCTAGTTTATCTTGCTTAAAATACTGAACAAATTGCAGACTTTCAATGAAGTCCACACAAGCCATAACTGGGAGTGCTGCCATTTGCTATACAAATGCATTGTTTGTGTGCCATTTATTTTGATATCGTTTATACTCTTGTGATGTAACCAATAATGTAGTCGTGAGGTAAAAGACAGATCAGCTGCTCCAAATACCCTGGGGAGTGTCCTGGTTTAGTTAAAAACAAGTTTCTCTTTTAGTGAATTTGCCTGTCAACTAAAGCCTTCATATTAGCTGCATTTTCCTGGAAAACCGGATACATGTTTTGGTAAACATAGCAATGGCATGCGAAGTTATTGATAAGCATGGATGGACATTTCACGAGAGGGGCAACGAGAAACAGGTGACCAAGACACTGACCAACGGAGTATAACATCCCATTCACGTGAACACTTCATATAAAAGTGGGAGATCACGAGGATCTCATCCTTTTTTCCTTATGGCAGACATTAGGAGAGGACCTTGCTAGTCATCCCTCCGAACTGAGGCCTAGTGAATCCAGCTCCGGTTGGCTGCAGAGTCCAGTCCAGGACTTCGGGTGCTGGCTCTGCAGTTGCTGAGACTTTCAAGATTGGTTTTGTATATTTTGTATTATTTTCTCTATTCTTATCAGTAGCATTAGTAAAACATTTTTAATTTTTCCAGCTCTCTTCTCTCTGTCCTTCTTTCCCTCCCAATCGCCTGTCCTCAGGGGAAAAGGGGGAAGAGGGGGCTAACAATACATTTGCCACAGTTTTATCGTCACCCCGCAATCAAAATCTATGACAGGGAGACACAGATTGCAGTTAGTTAATAAAAAGAGAGACAGTTTCCTTACAAAGCAATGAGTCATATTAGATTATGTTTAAATTTCCTTATATTTTAAAGACAGCATATTAACTGTGTGGGATCTAGCACACATGAAAAGCACCATAGCTACACAGGCTACAGATTTTTCTGGCTAAAGAACAGATAATTTATAGTAAGAGTTTTAGCTAGTCATCATAATTACTTAAAGTAACATGTCCACTCTTCCTCTGCCTGAGTATGATTTGTACTAGTACAGGGCAATTTGTTGCTACTAGAGAGATAAAGGCCATCAACCTAGGTCCTCAAATGGATAATGTCAAGTTGGGCTTCAGACATCCACCAGAATCCTCTGGAATCACATGACGGTGAATTCTTTCTCTTGTCATCTCTTGGAAATCATGACCTTGAATTGGGTGTGTGGGCTCCCCTGAGAAATGCTAGAAAAAGTCAGGACTTCCAGAACAAGATTCACAGTTGTTGTGCTGTTTAAGATATCTGTTATAGAAGAAGTCTGGCATCCTTAAAGAATAAACCAGTATCAAACATCGAGACGTTTTCACTCTCCATGGTCAGAACTGATTTTTGAGACTTACGAGTTTTCTGGAAACACACTGCTGGTGTCTAGGTTTCAGAGAAATGCCCTGCTTAGCCACCTCTGCTGTGAAATCAGTTTGGTTTAGATAATATGACTTGCATTTATGCAAGTCCTGGCACAGGGATCTCACCTTTGTTGGGATGCTAACTTCCAAGTACTCAGTTGTTCCTCCAGAGGAACGATGTTTCAGGGAAAAAAAAAAAGACAAACATTGTCTTATTATCAAGGAGATGTAATGAATATACAAATAAATGTTATTTGTGATCCATATTGAAGAGAAGAAAACCATTTCATCTCCATATGAAGCACCATATTGAGAGCAGAATGGAGGCAGGGTAATAGTGGAAATTAAAAACAATAGGAGAGAGTTCTTGTCAAGCTTCTAGGGAAACAGTGATAGTTCCCATTTAATTGCTATAACACAAACTTGAACACGCTTCTAATTTACAGAGTAGTGACTGTGTTCTTCTCTGAATAGACAAAAGGCTGGACTTAGTAGAAAAATGCCCTGAAGTCCTTACTAACGCCATGAAACTTCAAAGCTTGAACTGGACAGAAGAATGAACTACAAAAGAAGTTGACAGTGCTGTTAAGAAACAAATAGCAAATTGGGTAGGTTCCCCTTGACTGTTTTCTGTAACCTTTTCAGTAACCCTGCCCCAGGGAAGCCAGCAAAGCTCTTCCCCAGCAGAGCTGCTGCGTGGCTGGGGCCGAGGCCACCCAGCTGGGCTCGGACTCCTCTGTCTGAGTGCCACCTCGCACCCTTGGTGCCTGCAGCCTGGCTGTGAAGCACGAGGAGGGCCTTGAGGGGTACTTATGAAGGTTGTGTAAATAAAATAACACCATCCCTTGAAAGCTCCAATTTTGACAATTCTTCCTTTGTGCACTTTCGCATCACGTGAGAACCTGAAGTGACGTTTGGAGTCCATCAGAGCTGAGGGACCACACAGGCAACATGAGGAGAGATTTGCATGTTCAGAGAGCACTTCCCAAGAAAACTCTACAGTCATTATGTAAATAGCTGTACGCAGAGGCATTAATAATTGTTTTCAGGGAGTTTACAGAGCCATAGGCAATAGAGTTGCCCAGAATAACTATAATATAGTATCAACAAACCTGTTTTCAACAACCACCTAAATGCAGAAAAGGGACCGTGTAACATAAACTGTGCAGTCTTCTCAGCTGTTGGAGGCTAACCTGAATTTATTTCTTTGCAACAGCGCTATATTCAGTCTCAATTAAATGTGCTCAAGAGATCCATTCTCAAATGTTACTCACACTGCATGACCAATTCTTTACTTACAAAAGGAGCATCCTGAGCTAAAAAGACCGCAAAGTGAGTAATTCTTGTTGACAGCAAAGTCCCAAGAAAGCAGGCTTCGGCAGAAGGAAATGACGTGCCACATACTGCTGGGAAGAGGAAAATCCCTGCCCTGTACCCAGAGCCACTCAGGGCCAGGGAGGGACATTGGCAGCAGTGTGTACCCAAACATTTGCCTCATTGACCATTTAAATGTCTTTACTCCAATATTCTGTTTAGAAAAATACTCCATTTAGAAGAATACTCCACAGACTCATAACTGGGCAGCTTTTTCTGTAAAGTAACATTATGTTCTGCTCCTTTCTGTCATTCTGGTATTCCTATTTTCATACTACCCCTCACTTCTTAGTGCTTACATTCTTCTGTTATTCTGTTCTTCCCAACCCTTGACATGTATATACCCTGACATACATTTAAATACTGCTTACATCTGTTTTCTTTTCTATTTATTATTGGTTTTGCGATGTTAAATATTTCCTCCTTGGTGATTTGTATCACCACATCCCATTCCGTCATTGTTTAGTCTCTCACTTTATTATGTATCTAGGATCTAGCTAAACTGGCTTAAAAGTGTCTCATTTATTTTTCTCTGCAGCTGTGACCTTTCTGTGTAGGGAGACAGTTTACTTAGATTGTATGACCACTGCATAGCTGTGCACTGTCAGTAAGAGCAACAGCAAACAATACATGAGTAGCAAAGGGGGAAAAGTTGATAACCTAGAGCAAAAAGTGCATCTTTTTATGAAGACAGAAGCACATGTACCCATGAAGACCTCTGCTGGCAAGCTCTATTTGAGAATCACTGAAACGAGAATGAGAGTCTAAAAAATGTTTAATGAATTTTACTCCTAACCATAAAATATCATTTGTGTATTTGTGGAGGAATATTGTCATGGCACTTTTTCTTACAATGCATGATGTGTTCTTAAGGTGCATTTTCTACCAAATATACTACTAATGCAGTTTTACAGGTCCAGTCGGTTGTTTTCCACTCTCACCCTTGCAATACACAGCCTGGGCACTGCTACCTTTCTTCCCCGCGTTCTCCTGACATGAGCTCCTTCTCAAATTCCACCCTGGACTCAGAGCCACAGTTACCATCTCCTTTGCATGTGCACACACACCCCTAGCACATCTACATCAACTGAGGTGTTCATCTTTCTTCAAATCAAGCATTTTGTTTCTCTGGTCAGAAGTGTCTTTAGTAAGCTAAATACATGTTAAATAATGTTCTTGTCTTTCAACTTTATCTAATGAAAGTATAAAACCAATCTTACAGGCAGACTCTGTCTTTGATACTTCCAGATCTGGCTTTTCTCTACAGCATAAACATAAAATGCTTGCAGGGTCAGCTAAGGTTTGTAACGGTCTGGGTTTGGGAGAGAAGGACAGAAACGTGCTATTTATTTTACTCTTAGCCCTGAGCTGAATTTGGAGTCAGACCACCATGAATTTAACAAGGAACAACTTAAATCTGACACTCAACACAAGACAGTTTTTGAAATGGCAAATGCTTTTCTACTCTGAATCCTGGTGATATATGGTAAACACCATATTATCTCTCAAGCTGATCACAGGGAAGCACAGGTGGATGGAGCACAGACACGAAGACAAATGCTGATAATAGAAGTACAATCAGTCATGGGAAGACATTAATTTCTTGAAATTTAATTATACTCTGAGCTCCAATGATAGATACAGGCCAACAGTGCGCTGTGTTTAACATTCCATTTTAGTTGGAATTCTTTTAGTTTTGCAAAAGACTATTGTTTCTCTGAGGGGGCATCTGCCTTCTTCATTCTCATGCAGGGAGGTTTGGTTTCCCATGAGCTAAAGAGTTCCCCTTTTAAGAGCTGACAGCAGAATATGTTAACATTGTTGTAACTACCATCCCTGCTTCATATTCTATTAACTGGAATGCTTTCATGACGTTCCTGAAAACACGATTGTGCCACGATGCAATCACATTTCATGTATAAACATGCGTGGGTTGGATAATTTTTTGGATGTGAAACCTGCCAGAAATACACTGCTGCTGCTGCAGAAAGTTGTCTTAAGGTGTTAAGAGCAATGAAAGCAGAAAAATGGACTAGAGAATTTTGCATCTTGCTATTGATTCACATATACCCTGTGCCAGATCGGTCAGACTCAGCTTGGCAGTACTCTTGTAGTTTACATCAATTTTTTTCTGCAGATTGAGAAACATATTCTGCAAAAAGTATGTTTTTTCTACCTCTAACTTGTATAATTCTATATATCTTCGGTTGAAGCCTTTCTCTTGTGTTAGAGGGGATACAGACAAATCTTACCGAATGATGACAGCACAGACAGTTGCAGTCTTCGCACTGATGTGGTGTAATACTTTTGATGTGAAGAACTGTGCACATCAGCCTGTCACTAAAGCATTACAACCTCTTCATGTTGCCACTCAAGAAATCACTAGTACAACAGGTGGTTTTACATGTTTCAAATGCAGTGAAGAGTAAATAGCATAGCTTCTAAAACAGATTATGAAAGAAGAGGCAACACTCAAAATGTCATAGTATGACCCCAGTTCAGTTTGATCTTACTGAAAAACAGTATAGACCTGCAAATCAAACTCGTGGTCTCTAAACACTTCACACTAGAATATGAAGTACATTATCCTGATAGATCAAACATTTGAGCAATACAGTATGAAGGAAATTTATGAGAATGAAAAAGAAGGAAGCTGAAGTAGAAGGCTATTTTTACAGCAAGGAATGCAGACAGTTTCACTAATTATAAACCTGTATCTGAAAAGTTTTGCCAAGGCTGACTTTATGGGATTAGCAGAGCAAGAGTCTGTATTAGGAAGGGACAAAGCTTTTTCAAGAGATATTTTTGTAGAAGGTAAGCTACAGCTTCAGAGCCACAGCACCTGCACAGCTCCTATGCTTTTCCAGAGGAGACTGGCATCTCCAAATACTCCCGAATTAACCACCCTACCCATTATTAGAAACACCCAGATAAAGCAATACCCAAGTAAACAGGAATTCTTGCATTTCTCATTTCTCACTCCACATGCCAGTACCACACTCATTCCACTGAATTTGGGGCTTTCTCCAGCTGTTTTGGATAGACAAGATTTCTGCACAGCCTCTATAGTAAGTGCTGGCACTTCCACAATGGAGCTTTGGTTCTTATTTTCAAACTTATCTTTCAATAAGAGTATCTTTTGTGTGAATGAGCAAAGTAGAACTAGAAAAAACAGTCCATCAGCAGCTAAGAAATCATCTGTAGAAACAGCTGCTTGCAAGTGAGGATGACTGATCTGACTACCTCAACAGATTCAATTTGCACTATTAACAGTAAACGTAATTACACAGGTATATCAACCATACCTCCAGACAGAGCTGCAAACAGAGGCTGATTGAACAGACTGTGCATCATGAAACTGAGGTCACAATTATCCAATAGAGGATGTGAACACGGCGAGACGCTTGTGCAGTATTAGATTACAGCGCTGCAGGAAATGACAGGGAGGAGCAACTACATGATAGCCAACAGATTAATGCAGAACCAGTACTTCGGTGAGGAGCATTTAAAACCAACATATCTTCATCTCAATTCCAGTGGCAAGGTGGTGAAGCTACTGACTCCTGGCTTACTAGAGACATTAAGATTTTTTCCATTTGTTTTTCTGCTCTCAGACAATGACTTCCCATTCTCCTGCACCGATGACATCTCTCTCTCTTCTCTCCACTTTCTGCTTCCCTTTAACACTCCAGTGCATTCAGTCTGCTTATGCTCTTCAGTGTTACATTCAGCATTTCTTTCCATCTGCTTCCTAAGGCATTGGGACTGTCTCCAAGTGCTTTTCAACTGCAAGTTTCTCCTCAAAACTACTGTCCTTAATGAACCCCTGGCTGGGGTGTCTGTGCTGATGTGCTTTGCCCTCAGGGCTCCCTCCTGCACTGTGAGACAGAAGTCCCATGGAGCAGGCACCACAATGCCCTTCTGGGGCTTTGCAAAGCATGAGCGCTTGTAGCACTAGATAAGTAATTATAACAACTCTGCCCTTTTGTGAGGAAAAACATACAAATCATTAGCAGTTAATAATTCAATAGAGCACACAGACTAGGCAAACAAGTCTGTCTAAGGATTTCAGACTCACAGCCTAAGTAGCAGCCACTATAATATTTAGAAAGCATTCATATGTGTATTCAGAAATACAACTTTCTGTAAAATGAGGGGAAAAGCCTATTCCAAGTTTTCCTCTTTCCACAAAAATTATTTCAGTGTCTCCTCATTAGTTGACTGAGTCCTGCAAAGTGGCTCTGGAACAAACTCAATTTATGTGAATGTTGATGTAATTAATGATGAAGTACTCAGTTTGTTAAAACCACCATAGACTATTGGTATATCAATGGGCTGACTCTGAGGAGCATTGGGTGATGGCATCTTTTCAACATTAGCAACTATTAATTGTCCAGGTGAAGAACTCAAGATTCCAATCATATGACATCTCCGTATTTCACCACTTCCACTTTTCTCCTTTCCCCAAATTCAGTAATTTCCTCATCAGGCAGCCCTTTGTATCAGCTTTCAAAAGGCTACAAAAAGCCCTAGAAAATACAGACTGGCTAATATGTTAAACCTTATGGACAAATCAACTGATTATTACATTTGCCTGCCATGCAACAAAAAGTCACCATAGCAACATCCTTCTTCACTCACTGCTAAAGTACCGCAGGTTCTTTTCTTACAGAAAAATGAGAACTAATAAGCCACACTACCTAGTATTTTGCCAAACACTGTTTCAATAACAGGGAGAAAGACATTTTCTTCTTACACTCCCTTTCAGTTGGGTTTAGGATGCCACTCTGCTCTTGTGCTGCTTTCACTCTTTGGAACCCTTTAGACCAAACTTTGCCATCGCTCATGGGGATGCACTGGCCACCAGGTGAATGAGGTGAATCTGACACCGCTTACTATAAGGGACAAATTTCACTTCAGCTGTTGGATCATAAAATTGAGACGGTCTCCTTCACCCGCCTGCCTGCCTACAAGACTATGAGGTTTAACTTAAAGGAATTGTGTTGCTTTGAGACGTGCAAATGAAACCATATGAAGACACAGTATATTATAAGCATTATTGTTAATCTAATTGCTTACTCTGCAGTATTCTGAAAACACGTATGGGTCAGTCTTCAAGGTGTCAGGCTTTGCTACAGCAACTTTGGTACCACTGGTGGGAACACACAGTGTTTTAGAGGGACAAGCCCCCAGCTGCAGCCCTAACCCTCCATTCTGTCACCCCCTGGTGCTAACTCAGTACCTTCCAGCCGCGCTAAAGCTGCAGATCCATCGCGGGGCTCTCCCCAAAATGAGGAATCAGCGAGTTGCCTTCAGTTGCCGTTTACTCTTTTGAATGATATTATGGCAATTTTGTGCAGGGAAAGAAAGGCAGAGCAAGAGCTCCTTGTGCCCTGGGGATGCAGCAGGTCAGAGGCTGAAAGCTCTCGCCCACACTGGGCACAAGGGGGTGACAATATTCTGGGGGTCAGGAAGGCCTAAGGACCAGCACTGTCCGCAGTCTGGAAACAACACTACGTCAAGGAAGGTCACAGAAATTATGACTAATGATTCAAGCTGTGAAACATCAGGTGAATCTTTCCTAAGGGAATGCTGTATTATTATAGACCAAATATTTCAAATCAAATGAATTTTCACAAAGAGCCATTGAAGCTTACAGGCTTCCATTCCTTTTTAAAAATGAACTGGTGCAAATGTACAGTGTAGACTTCAGGAAAAGAATGGAGGTGAAGATGACACTCCCTTTTTTTAAATCATTGTATGTGAGTCTTGGTGATGGGAGAAGGAGGAAGAAATCATGCTGCCTGACTTAAGGCACTTTTTTGAGCAGCTTAGTTAAAAAACCCCATGTCCCTGGTTCCCTGGCTGTGCAATGTAAAGGAAAAGACTGTTCCAGAAGGGGATGGGCCTTGTTCTGAACTGGGCGAGAAACTTCTCTTACTTGATTCTGTGGGGACACTGCAAGGGTGAAGTCCCGAGTTAGTAAGTACCCTTCACACAGTTACATGCCAGTTAGTTTGAAGAACTTGTAAGAAGCACAGAATTTAGACACATACACACACACACACAAGTTTTCCAAATGATCCTTAATAACATGCAGTTTTATTCATTTATCGAAGGAGATGTAAGTTCATAATCCACTTACAAAAAGAGGGAGTCCGAATTGCAACGTTTGAAAATATACCCCACTATATTTAGCTACAATAGTAAGCTTAATATTTTTCTTATCTGTGTTTGTTTATTTCAATTTATGGAAACAAAAAAAGCTCTAGGCACCTAGACACATATTAATAAAGATAAATTAACATCAACAACATGAGCAATCCTAGTAATTTCCTCTATGTGCAAAGGGAAAATAAATCTCTTTGCTATGTACTAATCCCAATCCAAATATTCCCCCATCCCTCAGCTGCCCTCTTCCTCCTCAGAAGCCTGGGAACAGAGATGGGGGCTTTACAACATGCCTAAAAGATCAGCAGCCAGCTTACTTCAGAATAGAAGCACTAAGAAAACACTAAGAAAAACAAAGCATAGAAAACTCCACCCTCCCTGAACAACTCTTAATATGTTTTTATACGAACAGAAGCTTTTTGATGCCCCCAAGGCTGTGCTCATCTTTAGAAACAAGGACTGTGTGTCCTCTCCTGTTGGCCCTGCTCACTCGCTCGCTCTTTTGGCATTTTTCTAGCGAGGGTAACACAAAAAATCAGACATACCAGGATCAATGAACATACATATTGCTTAAACTTCCTAATTTGACAGTATCTGTATTCTGCAACGAAATAAAGAATCTGGATGTGGAAAGTTAGGACAAGCAGCTCGGTTACAGAACCACACTTGCAGTCAGCCACCACTAACCCCAAGAACTGAAAGCCATTAACCAGATCACCCCAAATTAGGAAATTGGTTCAAAAACCACAACATTTCCCTTCTGTGATTCATGTTTTCTGTCACAGCTGTTCCACTGCATGTAGTTAAGTGAATGAGCTAGGAGACAATCTTGACAATATCCTTTTACTGTTGCTCCCATGTATAATTTCCTAATTATTATAAAGGTTACAAAACCAGATCTGCCATCACAGATGTGTCCTGTGAACTCACAAATGCAAAGCTAGGCTTTTAGATTTATCCTACACCCCTACGGTTTTGTTCTGCTCAATTCAAATGACTGCAAAGCTACAAGCCACTAAAATTGGAGTTTTATAAGAAAAAAGTGACAGGAAATCTGAACCATAACCAGTACTTCCAATTACAGGTATAATTCTAAATAAATATGGGTATGCCTGAACCTAAAGTGAGGTTGAAGAGAAGTAAAATTGCATATATCTGAGGGAGAGGATATTCTAGCAACTGTACACTGTAAGGTTAACAGAAATGCAGATGCAGTCCTGTAAGACAGTAAATTCCATAAAGTGACTGTTATTAAAGCAAAGAACATCTGGTTTCATTTAATTTTATTCCAAGTGTCCTTAATAGTTACAGAACAGCTGATGCCATAACAAAAATGCAGCTAATTCATAAAAGAATAAAAATAACAGAAAAGTCAGACTAGATCCACAGTGCAAACCAGTAACCTTTGTGAACAAATGGAACCAAACCAGAGTAAACGATCAAAACCTCACACCTTTCTACATAGCTTTGCCAGGCACATTAATATTTAATAAAGCTCCCTACTAATACATGAATTCTAGAGAAAGTGTGAAAGAAAAACACAACATCAAAGCAAAGAGGAAAACATACTCCACATCCTACTGACTGCTCTAAAGTGAAAGCCCATTTCATAAACACTCTGATCTTTACAGTGAAAAAAGTGATGGATATAAATATAATTTATATGCTGCGTAACAGGGTGAAAGCAGAGTCTAAGTACTTCTAGACTATATTCTCATCTTGATTATAACCTTCCTGCTTATGTTCAACCTGTGCTTTGCCTTTGGGAATGCCAAAAAGCAGACACTGAAAGTTTCTACTGTGTTTCCCCAGGAATATTACAGATTGGTAGAGCTCATTGTAGGTATGAATGATACGTTTGTCTGGAGGGAGGGATTTCCTGAAAAGCTCATCAGTGTTCTTACAGTGCTACCCCTAAGTAAAGCAATTCGTACGCACAAAATTATGCGTTTATATTGACTGGCTGATGCAAGAGATGGAAGAACGCATCAGGTCTAGGAAAAGCAACTTTAATTGTAACTTTAAATACAGGTCACAAAGAATATTTCCCACTCTTCCTCCTCTGCTTCTACACTCCCACACAGGTCAGCTCACAGCAAGAAGTCCTGATAGAAAGGTCACAGTGTCTCTTCTTTCTTGGCAGTTACAACTCTCAAGGCTTCATTTCTAGACATAAAACAACCCTCACTTCTTTGATTTGTATTTCCATTCTTTCATTACTGGGAAGTTTTCTGGTTACTCCCTTTGCCAATAATTTTAAAACAAGGTCGAATGCCTTCATTTATTTCAAAAACACAGATGGAAAAATGTTACAGGAAAACAAATTTTTGGAAGAAGGTCTAGTGACACTTTTAAGTAGAATGAATGTCTGTTTATGTTGTTGGAACAGTCAAAACACACAGCAGCTCATGCTACAGGTGGAGAACAACCAGCACCAGTAGCACTCTGAAAACACTTGCTGCAAGCTGTACTCAGCACACCAGTCCAGATGTGGTCTCAGGAGAAGACCCATCAGTGTTGTAAAACATGAGCTCTGGTTTTGTTCCTTTCCAGACTGAAGGCTGCTCTCCTGAGCCTTAAAGCTGCCGTGCTCTGCAGTGGTCACACTCCTCCTGCCACAGTGCCGGGCCACACATTAAAACCAGCCTGCAGTACGTGCCAAGCGAAGTTGTGACTGAGGAATTCTTGATGACAGCATTTCAGAAGCCCCTCCCATGACACCTGCCAGGAGCAGGTCCGCTCCCCAGCAGCATGAGCTGCAAACTTTCTAACTTCTCCACTTGTAGCACAACACAGGGCGTTTTGGTCTCTCCAGGAAGACGCATCTCTTGGCGGTTACGTGGTGGTGCTTGCGGGAGGGAACTAGGACCCTCAGGATTAATGTACTTTCCCAGCATATCGTTTTTATTAACATTGCAGCAGCTGGTTGGTATGAGCTTTAACACGTATCGTGAGCTTCTCGTTTTGATGTGAACTAAACTGTAAGAATACCTGAGAAATATCTCAGGGGGAAACGACAGCTTTCCTCTGGGTTTCTGGGGCAGAGAAGGCAGTTTCACACTCAGAGCACAAGCTGCTGTTCACAGAATGCTTAAACTATCTTCTCCACTTGGCCATTACTACGTGGTTCTTCTGTTAAGACAAGTGAGAAGTGTTATTAACCTGAAACTGTATTCAACAGTTATTGCAACTCAAGCACTAGTTGAGACGTGACCACGAAGTCTCCGCCAGTGGACAGAAACCGCTTTTTCTGCAGCAAGCGGGTCGTTCAGGAGCACTGATCCGGAGGCGCCTGAACCGCCCGCAGCAGCAGCAGCAGCCGGGCGGCTTTCGCTGCTCAGGGCGCGCAGGGAACACCCCCGAGCTCGGAGGAACCCCGGGGGCCCCGAAACACCAGCCCCCGCGGCCGACGTGCACCTGCCGGGACGCTGCAGGCCGAGAGGGCCGCGGCTCCCAGCTGCAGCGGCGCGGAGCCCCCTGCCGCTCGCTGCCGGCCTCACACTCCGAGCGGCCGCCGCTCCTGCCTGCGCCGCCCGGGCGGCTCCGCGGGCGGACGGGCCGGGCCGGGCCCCGGGCCAGCACGGACAGCTGCCCGGCCGCGGGGGGCGTGAGGGGACCGACAACCGCCCGCGGTCACGTGACCCGCTGCCCCGCGCCGCTCGCCGTTGCCCCGCGCCGCTCGCCGTTGCCCCGCCCACGCCGCGCTCCGCGTTTGGCCCTCGCCGCGCCCCGTAGTGACGCGGCTGCTGTGTCCCTCGTCGGCCGCCGTCGGGGCGGCACTTCCGGAGCGGGCAGCGGCAGGATGGTGAGACAGCAGCCGGGCCCGGGAGCGGCCGTGCGGGGCGGGGGCCGGGATGGGGACGGGGACGGGGACGGGGACGGGGACGGGGACGGGGACTGGGACTGGGACTGGGACTGGGACTCTGCCCCCCCGGCCTTCTCAGCCACCCCCGCCAGCGCCCGGGGCTTTGCGGAGTCGCCGCCGGCGCGGGGCCGGAGTGCGGCCTGTAGGGCTGCGCCGTGCGGGGCTGTGAGCGGGAGCTGCCGGAGCAGAGCGGGGTTGTGGCCGGGCGGGCGGGCGTCGCGGCGGCGGGTCGGGCTTGTGCCGGCAGCAGCGCCGGTTCCTGCGGCTGGCGCTGGAAGGGCAGGGGGAGCGGCCGGGACGGAGCGGAGGAGCAGCTGTCGTGGTGCCCAGCGATTTGCACTAGCGAGGAGTGAGCCCGAACTGCCGTGTAGCGAGGTGGTGCCAGGCGCGTCCCTCCCTGCCTCGTAAACCCACTTTTCTCTTTATTCACTGTCTTTTGACACGTAATCAGATTTATTAGTACTTTGTTTAGATAGGAGAAATCTAATTATGATATTTGTTTACATGGAACTGTCCATAGATTTCAAGATTAATAGCAGCGATTTGGTTTTGTTTGTTTTTGTTTTGCGTAGGGTCAAAGTCAGAGCGGTGGACACGGCCCTGGCGGTGGCAAGAAGGATGACAAGGTAACTAAAAGCTTTAGTTTACTGAAATGCCTTTACTTACAGGATGAACTACAGGTGTGCTGCTACAGAGGCTGCCCGCAATATGCTTTATTTTACTTTTTTTTTTCCCTTGTACTTGGAACCACATAAAATTATGCTTTTACTAGTTGTGATGAAATGTTTTATCTCTCCTGGGTGCACAGTGGGGGAAACTGGTTGCAGTTCAAAAATAGAAAAGGGGGCTTAACTATAAAGAGAAAGAAAAATTATTTGGCAGTAGTAATTTATTTTTTAAAACAATGAAACTATAAATCTGTCTGTCTTAGGAAGGACTAGTTGCCTTCAATCTGTCACTTAAGTGACTGGTTTTACTTTGAAAATGACATCATACTGTCACCTGCATGAGGTCTGTACTCTGTGGCCCCTTGGAGGCCTCTCCATTTTCCTTTGGAGGTGGAGGCACAATGTCCATGCCCAGTGATGTCTCAGCCGGCAAACTGAAAGCACGTTACCTGTTGGTTAAAATGCAACAGAAATGATGTGGTTCGGTATTTTCCTTGTCCTTTCATGAATGAGTTTTGTTTGTGATTTACTTCAGGCTTCTGTGTTCCATATTCACTGAAAATGGGCAGAAATCTAAATAAGAAAGAGGGATGTAAAATAAGCAGAAGATGTTTTTCAATTTTCTTGAAAAATAAGAATAGTATTCCTTTTAGGCTTCTCGCTATATACCATAAAGGAAACAGTTTTGTTATGTAGCCATTCAGCTGAAGTTGGGCTCTTACTCAGTCTGTGTTCCTAACGTCTGTGTGTATTTTTTCATTGTTAATATTCACTTTGTGAATAAGGATAAGAAGAAGAAATATGAACCTCCAGTTCCAACCAGAGTGGGGAAAAAGAAGAAGAAAACAAAGGGACCAGATGCTGCCAGCAAACTGCCCCTGGGTAAGCATTCTGCCTGCCCCAGCAGCCCCGTGGCCTGTCCTCTCTTCCAGGAGCACTGGGCTGTCCTCTCCCCTAGATCTGGCTCTTTATACATTGCAAATGATTAAAGAGAAGGGCAATTGTAATTTTATTTCTAATTAACGTAAAAACACAAAATAAGATTATTGTTATGCAAGATGCAGCCTGTAAATTCCTTGGTAAGAGAGAGAGAAATTGAAATGAGGAGAAATGCAGGGGAAGCATTATCTTTAAAAATGCTTTTACCTAGAATTATAATGGGACAAGTAAAACAGTGACTGCTGCTCATATAGAAGTTATTGTCAGAACACAAAGCAGAATTCCTGGTAATGAATTAGTGAGTAGCTGGTACCATGCCAAACTTGCTCTAAAATGTTGTGATTCTACTCTGATTACAGTGACTCCTCACACACAGTGCAGACTCAAATTGCTGAAATTGGAGAGAATTAAAGATTACCTCTTAATGGAGGAAGAGTTTATCAGAAATCAAGAGCAGATGAAACCTTTGGAAGAAAAACAAGAGGTGAGGTTTGAGTGAACTGTTACTTCCAATATTACAGCAGGTGCTCTAATGTAAACTACTTCATACAAAAGCAATGGAAATAAAGTGCCGCGAATGTGTAAGTCAATACAAATATATAACTTAGAATTCTTCATTAAGTCTTAATTACTGTCCAGAAAATGGGATTTTTTTCTTACCAGTTTAATGGTTTTAGTCCAAGCATGGATTACAACAGATGAGGCCACAGTGGCTACTTGTTTCTTAGTTGTCTGTCAAAGTGCAGCTCCCAGATACCCATCCATAGAGAAAGACAGAATATTCTCGCCGTGCACATTCCTATAGGAACCTCCACAGGGTAGCACTGAAGTAACAGTGAATTTTGTTACTGGCCTGTGCTTCTATGTCTGTTGGGGCAGCAAAACAACAATAGCAAAGACTGGTTCTGTTACGTTTGGTGTGAACTGTTGAGCCAGTGTTGCACAGGAATGTTTTTGCCCTTGTTCTTGAGTTGTTTGTTGGATTCTTCTTGACAACAGGAAGAAAGGTCCAAGGTGGATGATCTGCGGGGAACCCCAATGTCTGTGGGTACCTTGGAGGAGATCATTGATGACAACCACGCTATCGTGTCCACATCAGTAGGATCAGAACACTACGTCAGTATTCTGTCTTTTGTGGACAAGGACCTGCTAGAGCCAGGCTGCTCTGTTTTGCTAAATCATAAGGTGAGTTGTTCTTATAAAATGAAGCACAAGTTGTTGTGCTGTTTTTAACTGGCCTTTTCTTGTTCCTGAGAATCCCAGGTCTGAGAGCTAATGCTGTTTATTTCACACACCTAAATATATGGGCATTGTGTTTAGACTTGTATTAAAAATGCTGCTTGCTTTTTTTTTTTTTGACAACTCTTAATACTTGAATTAGGTTCATGCTGTGATAGGTGTCCTGATGGATGACACAGACCCGTTAGTTACTGTGATGAAAGTTGAGAAAGCTCCTCAAGAAACATACGCTGACATCGGTGGCCTTGACAACCAGATTCAAGAAATCAAGGTATTCAGATGTACTAATTCACACTGTTAAGTAAGCTAGCAGTGTAGGTGGTGTGCTGTTTGTTCACAAGAACAGAACTAAATGGTGTTCGTGTACTGCTCTTTTGTATCTTGCCAGTTCATTTCTGGGTTTGATTTTGCTAGACAGAAACTCTTAAGTCAGTAGGATAGCTGTTCACAAACTGTACCTTTCACAGTTGCTGTGGAATCTGTAAAGCACTGAGATCATAAAATCTCTGCAATAACTTAATTTTATTTTCTGACTTATAAAGTGATTGTTTGTTCCAAAATGAAAGTTAAATTCTAAAAAATGCAGAGGTCATTTTGAGTGTCTGATGCTGTGCGATCCAAGGGGTTTGCGGGGGGGCTGTTCGCTTGGTCTGTGTTGTTGGTTGGTTTGTTATCCTACCAGCAGAGCTCTGTCTGAACCCTGGTGAACTCAGCTCTTTTGCTTTGGGTGGGCAAAATCACAAACGCTCTTAAAATACTGATCTGTGGTATGTGGTAACTTGTGGAAGGTGTCCTTTGGTAAAAGGTCCCCTACCCCGCAGTCCTCTGTGTTTGGGAGTCAGGAACTCCCAAGTTCTAAATTCAGCATGATGATTTCGGTTGGAGGAGGAGGAACACTCACTGCTTCTCTTCCACATGTCAAGTGGAAACAATAGGAAGACCTCTTCAAATAGAGTAGTTGCCTTGGAACTAGAGGCAACAGAAAGACATAATTTTCAGGGTCTGTTGTGAAATTAGTGAAGTTCTTTTTGCCTTTATTTCTGTTATTAAAGCTATTCTCAGGATCCCCATGGAATTTCGGTGCAGAGTGCTCACTGTAAAACCTCAGTTTCATTTTTCTTGTGCTGCAGGAGTCTGTGGAGCTTCCTCTCACCCATCCTGAATACTATGAAGAGATGGGTATAAAGCCACCCAAAGGAGTCATTCTGTATGGCCCACCTGGCACAGGTATCTTGTAGTACAGTAACAACTGTGCTGAGCTAACCCAAGTAAAATAAATTATGCTTGCTTAGTATTAAACCGTTGCCAAGTTTGTCACAAATTTCTTATGATTGTTATGTTAAAGCACTGGGGTTTTTTTTTGCCTGCAAACTAATTACAGTATTTCTGTCCAACTGAAAACAGGTAAAACTTTACTAGCCAAAGCAGTGGCAAACCAAACTTCAGCAACCTTTCTGAGAGTGGTTGGCTCAGAACTTATACAGAAATACCTGGGTGACGGTCCAAAGCTCGTGCGTGAACTGTTCCGTGTGGCTGAAGAGCACGCGCCATCCATTGTCTTCATTGATGAGATCGATGCCATCGGTACAAAGAGGTACAGGACTCTGGCTCCCACTTCACTCGCAAGTATTGTGAGGGACAATAGAAAGTTTACTAGAAACACTTCTTTGGATCTATACTGATATTTGGTTTCATAGCTCTGCTGCCATTTTCATTATACTCTATTTGATGTAAGCATTTTTTAACAAGTAAAACTTCAAATAACTTCTTTGAAACTAAAATATATCACAACCTTTTCATGTTAAAGAGATATGACAATAGATAATCTCTGTTCTCTTGCTAGCTGGTACCATCTGTATGATAGAATGTGTCAAACAGAAGGGCACATTGTGTGTAAGTTCACATGGTGTACTTGAAGTGCAAATCCAAATAAACAGTAATTGGCTTTAGTGGTTCAACAGTAAAGCAGTGTACTTAACACAGAGTTTATCCATTTATCACTTTTCTCTTGCAGGTAGGTGAGTAAATACGTACAAATTTTTAGAACATTATGTGATAAGCTACAGAGTGCAATGTCGTGGATGTGGAATTTGAGAAGCATTGTGTGTGTCGCACTAAACTGTTGTTAAGCCTCTGTTCGAATTGTATTACTTGGAAAAATCGTTAGGCTGACTGGAACTGTCCAGTACACAGAGTCTTTAAAGTAGTCAAATGTGTCATAGGTGCTCATGTAGTAGTAGTCAAATGTAGTCAAAGGTGCTCATACATGTTACTACTACAGAGCTACTAGCCTGAAGGTCCAGGATGAGGCAGCTTCTGCCCTGTGTGTTTCAGCATACGTAGAAAGGATTGGACTGATGGTGAAGTGTGTAACACATGGAATTCTTCATTAATGAAGAATCTGGGTGCCAGTAAGGGCAGAGTTAAACCAGGGGCCACATTAGTAAGGCCGGAGGGTGTACAGTTACAACTATGTGCATAAGGAAGAACATGAGATTCCCAAATACATAACAAACTTGGGAAAAGGGCAGATTTCCTTCACGTGATTGCTGTTACTTCCCCTACCTACAAGAATAGTTCATTATCTCTTTCCTTACCTATGTGTCAACAATACAATTATGAAAAGCTGCTTTTTTTCTTTTCTATGGGTGATCATTGAATTAAAAAAAAAAATCTGTTATGGATGTTTAAGAAAAAAAAACAACAAACCAAACCAAAAACACCACAGCTACCACACAGTATTTGTGTAGATATTTGTGGCAGTTACATGATGCATGTTCTTAAATTTGCATAGTGCTTTTTCTGACAATAGTGTTTTCTTACAGGTATGACTCAAATTCAGGTGGCGAGAGGGAAATCCAGCGTACAATGCTGGAGCTGCTGAACCAACTGGATGGGTTTGATTCTCGAGGGGATGTTAAAGTTATCATGGCAACAAACAGAATAGAAACACTGGACCCAGCTTTAATTAGGCCAGGTAAGAGACTTCCCACTGTGTGTGCTTTAAGTCACTCTTCTTGGGACTTGTCATAACTCATCAAACATGGACTAGTAAAAAGAGGGCAAGTTATGCCTTGTCTGTATTCATATACGGTTGTGTTGGTGTATCTGTTAAAACCAGAACCCATTCAAAAGTTTCCAGATGGGAGAAAAACCTATGAAAGAGACAAAATGTACTAATTCCTCTTATATATACATAAACAATTTGAATATTCTTCTTTCGTATTAAGATGGCACAGCTGTTTTAAGTGATTGCAAAGGCAAGCCATAGTGCAGCAGCATCCCGTTAGGGATGGTTGGGCAGTGTCACCTGTGCCTCACAGATGTGACGACTAAAGCCTGAACAAGGAGATACTGGATTTTGATGCAAGGAAACCCATCTGCTTCTGTACTGACCTGGCATTCTGCTGTCATCTGGGGGATGAGTCAGGGAGAAGTAATATCTTACTCTGATGTGACATACGTATTACTTGTTGAGCCAAGAGCTTCAACAGCCACGAGTCGTATTTTTAAATGGCCGCTAAAATGTACCAAAACATAGTAGTATCTGTGGGGTCTGTTAAACCAGAACTTTGAAAGCAACATGGAGATCGAAGGACAAAGCTAAGCCTCCTGTAGTGTCCTCAGGTCAATCCTAAGTATTGAGGAGGTTGTAAAGATATTCCTTCTAAAGTAGCAGAGGTAAGATAGAGAGTAAAGATAAGGTGATTTTATCAAATAACTATCTGAACAGTCACTAGACTGTATAGACCCAAGGAGTTTAGGAAACACCTCTGTGGTATGAAGTTGCTGAGGCGTGTGTTTTTTTTCAAAAGGTCTGGTTTTGTCACCATCTTAGCTTTGCTCCTCCAAATCAAAACCATCTGCTGTTTGAGTACAGAAGAGAAAATACTGTACTAGTATTATGATCTAAAATTTGTTGGAAGGAGACTTCCTACACCTATTGTGTATTTCAATTATAGCCATTGCTTGTGCAACAAGGGCACTTCTAACAGCTCGGTAGGCTGATTTACCACTGTCTATAATAGTCTGGAATATTTTATGTGGTGCCATCAACCCTTCTTAGAAAAGATACTGTAAAGAAAAATAGGAGTGATCTGGAGATGGAAAATATGTTTTAAAAAGATTGCTCATTAAAGTTGGAACAATGAGTACCAGAACATCCAAAGTCTCTACTGACATAAAGGAGACATCTGGTAGGGACTTGCAACAGAACATCTTAGGCAAAGCCTTCCTTCTTCAGTTCGGCTTTGGGGATTTTTTTTTAGGAGGTTGGTTATATAGGAAGAGTTCTTCAGGTTGCCACACTGACTTGTGTGTGTGTGTGGCAGAAAATTCAGAGCTAAATGTAATCTCGAGAGTAGAACAAAATTTATTACAAAAGCTTAAGTTTTTTATTAATACATTTCTGTGCTATCACAAATTGGGGTTTTTTAATGAAGCTACAGGTTTTCATGCTTCCAGGTGAGGTGTCTCTTCCCTACAACGACACAGACTTTCAGCAGCACAGCACTTTTCAGTTCCAGTAGCTTCCTCTTCATTACAAACAGAATAATCTGATTGCGCTTTCTACTCTAACACGATTGTGAAGAAACTGTTGCTGTCAGTCTGGCCTTGGCATGTTCTTCCTGCTCTGTCTGCAGTAGCCGTGTGTCAAAAACCTGACTGAAGTTCTGTTTTGCACAGGACGCATTGATAGGAAAATAGAGTTCCCTCTGCCTGATGAAAAGACCAAGAAACGAATCTTTCAGATTCACACAAGTAGGATGACGTTGGCAGATGATGTGACTTTGGATGAGCTGATTATGGCAAAAGATGATCTCAGTGGTGCGGATATTAAGGTGAGTGTACATCAGCGTTGTTACGCTTCAAAAGACAAATGAAATTTCATTTTTAACTGCATGCAGAAATGTTGTGGCAATTACCTGTGGCTACATCACTCAGGGACCATTGGGTGGCTTTAAAGTGCCTTTTCTGAGTGTCACATGCTCAGCTTTATGAATGGGAAACTTATCAAAATTGCAATTGTGATGTACCTTGTTTTGGTAAGAGTATGTACCTGTGTTACCTGAATATGAAATTTTAAAAGTAGCAAAGTGGAAAATAGAAGAGGGATGTAGAATCTCACACAAACATGCGAGATATCTGAAACGTTACTCAGGACAGTGCAGGATAAGAAGCATTTTTATAGACTGGTGCGAGTAGATACAAATGCAACTGTAGATGAGGAGGCTTCAGACACACAGTCTGATGGTCTGAAGCAGAAAGCGTTCTTGCTGGAGTTACCACACTAATGAGCTTCACCAGACATGACATGATATTACCCTGTCACCTCACTGTTAACAGAGTTGG
This sequence comes from Nesoenas mayeri, assembly GCF_963082525.1. Classification (NCBI taxonomy): domain Eukaryota; kingdom Metazoa; phylum Chordata; class Aves; order Columbiformes; family Columbidae; genus Nesoenas; species Nesoenas mayeri. The sequence continues at coordinate 18,533,871 of NC_137548.1, read as the reverse complement.
ATGCATTTGTTCCTCGCAGGAGGCAAACTGTTGTTAGGAAGTGGCCTTTCTGCCATGGCAGCAGTACTCTGGTGACGGAAGTACTCATCTAGCTTTATCCAGATAGCTTTCTGTGCCTCAGTGCTACTCAACAGTATCAAATGTAAGAATGTAAATGTTGTTAACACTGCACTTCTCCTAGGAGTCAGTCAGAGCAGTGTGAAGGTGCTGCTGTCTTCTGAGCTGTGACCTGCAGGCGCTGCACAGAGCCAGTAACAACTTTTTGCTTTCTCTGTTGCAGGCAATTTGTACAGAAGCTGGATTGATGGCTCTGAGGGAACGGCGAATGAAAGTCACTAATGAAGACTTCAAAAAGTCTAAAGAGAATGTTCTTTACAAGAAGCAGGAGGGAACACCTGAGGGATTGTACCTTTAAGCCATCTGTCTCTTGGGGAACGATCAGGAACGCTGTGTTAGTGACAGTCTTGTGTACAACCACAGTCTAGCTCATTTTTCTTCTTGCAGAGTTTAAATCCTAGTGGACTGTGGGTTTTCAGTCAGTGTAACACTTCATTTCCAAATAAAACATGCATTTGAATGGAACTGGTTTGGTGGCAAAGACCTGCTGTTTACCTGGAACTGTCTGTTCCTTTACATGGACTCGCTTCCAAGAAAAAAGGCGAGTGCCATGAGTGACTGTCTCAGTGATCCAAGCACACTGTGACACAACAGCAACGAGTGTGTGAGCAGGTTCCCTACTGTGGGTAGTCAGGGACAACTACTGTGTCATTGCTGCTGTTCTTCAAAGTACTTTTACTTTTCCATCTCTTTTTAGTGGCTAAGTAACTAGGACAAAAGTCACTGTTGCATAACCTCAGTGTCCTAAGTCATGTATACATAAAAATTAATAAAACATGGAGCCTTAATGGTACCTGTCTCTCTCTAGCACTTGTGCAACCTGGGGCTAGATGCAGGTGCTGTTAAGGCACCCACCCTGGCAGTGTGTGGTTTGCCATGCAGAGAAACCCAAACTACGTGTCACAGGGTTGCTGTTCTGCAGTGTCATCTGAAAATGAATTCTTCCCCTCTGAACAAATCCGTTGCCTCCAGCTCCATCCCCATAGGAGCCGGATTCCTATTTTGCTACATTGTAGTGATGCAAATACAGCTTATGAAGTGTGTAGTGTACATCTAAGTAATTAATTTGCAAATGTGGTACAGGTGCTTCTTAAAGTTTATGTGAAGATCCGTACACCGAACCATTAATCACTGTGCCGTCTTTGTTCTGGAAACTTTCTGTGGGAGCAAATGCTGGCCAGTAACAGCCATTGGAGAGCTACACAGCGATCCCTTCAGTCACTGCCAGTGCTGTAACAACAATGGTGGCAGCAAGGCCAAGAGATTTTGTTTTTCTGTGTAGAAATTATGTGGTTCATTGTTAAAAACAAACCCTACAAATGAATGGAGCCTTTTATTTAATCTGGATGACAGGAACCCTGAAATAGAGTTGTTTTTCATCTGGAGATGATAGAAAAACAACAAGCAAAGTTTATTACCCATTCTCACAAGCCTTATGAGATCCGTCTCTTTGGAGAGGTCACAAAAAGCCAGTGATTTTTTTAGCACTTTCTAATCATGGCAGTTGATCTCACCATCGCTTGAGGGGCCGACGAGCTTTATGAGATGCATGGTGAGCAAGGCTTTTTTTATGTGGGACATGGCTGTTCACACTGGCCAGAAGTAACAACCACAAAGAGGTGGTTCAGCTGACGGAAGAAAAACTGCGATGGATTAATAACCCAAGGAGTGCGTTCTGGTACAGTGCTGCAACAGTAACTGAAAAAGAAATATATTTGGAAATTAAATTCCTACCTTATGCAACAGAATTTAACTTCTGCCACTCTCTCCAACATTTCTGAACCTGAGTGAGTAATAAAGATCGGGAGAAAGTCAACAGCAAGTATATTCCCCATAAGGGCAGAAAAAGCTCCTGGGGTCTGACTGAAAAGGCAGCACTTAATCCACGAGCTCTGGTCAGTGGAGCAGCCCCTGGCCACCCCAAGTGAAGGCAGCAGCATGAACCCAGCATGGGGAGCAGCACCCAGGGGAGGGGACGCATGGAAGAGACAAGTGACTCAAAGAGGAGTCACCACCATCACTGGAGGTTTTCAAGATGTAACTGGAGAGGGTGCTGGAAAAATCTCACCTGGGCTCCCTGTCCCAAAAAAGGTTGGACCAGATGATCTTTCGAGGCCCCTCCCAACCTGGGCTGCTCTGTGATTCTATGAAACACAATTAGGAGCACAATCAAGCTTCCCCGCACCGTGCCCCTTCCAGGTCTTTAAGGGAAATGGCATTTTGCTTTGATGGGAGAGCAAAATCGAACACAATTTGTGATGGTGCTGTTCAGTGCACACAGTAACTTCTACCTCCAGTGCAGGAGCTCTGTCATTTTGGAAAGAAGAATGGATTTTTAAAACCATTTTATACCATCACTTGCGCCACTGTGAAATGGCAAGGCTTTTAGAAAGTGCTGTAATACCATTTAAAATTCTGCATATTCGCTGTAAGATTAAAATAATTTTAGAAAGGAATAAACAAAGTGCAGCCTAAATTAAAATATAATAAATCTTGCATTGTGCTGCTACAGGCACCACCGAGCCAGAGATTGTATGGCTTTGTCCAGTCATAGTTTTCTGTGTAATCAGATCTCACCAGCTGGATGATCCCGATTGTTTTAGTGTTGTGACAGTTTTCAGTTTTCTCCTGGAAAACCTCTGAAAGAGTTTTGGATATTCAGGAGCGGCAGGTACCCTCTTCCCGACAAAGACCCAGTTTCTGAGTGCTTGGGTCTCAAGAGTAGGGATGCTGAACAGTCTTTCACGTATTTCAGCATATTCTGTTTTATAAAATAAATACATATATTTAAATTGTTACCGTATTGCTTATTACTTCTCTAGGAACTTGCCTACAGACTGTTAGAATGGAAACTAAAGTCATGTTTTGACTACTCTGCCTTCTTTGGTGAGGATTAAATACAGAGCAGACCTCTGCTTCTGTTATGATGATTGCCTGTACTTGGGTCAGAAGAGAGTCATCAATCACAAACACTTGTTTAAAAATGAGCTGCTTAGAAGTGCAATATGAATATAATTTCATTTTTAATACACTTACAGTACTACTAAATCAAGAAATAAAAATCCAAGTTACTTTTGAATTTTCAAATATTCAGGTATATTTTTCAGAAATATTCGTATTAAAATGGTCATCTGTCAAAACATACAAATACAAGTCCAAAATAGGTGTCTGCTCAAGCAAAGATTCAGCTTTTACTAACAGTTTATGTACAGATGTAATGCCTGTTTGAGTTGGTAGTTATATATACACACGCAGGCATACCAAGCTGAAGGAAATTACTGAAGTCTGCCAACTGGGGAACAGCGAAGCATCCATCTGGCAGATGTTTATTTCCTGTGCTGCTCACCAAACCATAGTTGGCATGTCCTGAATGTCTACTGAACTCCAGGGAATGTAATTTCAAACAATAGAATAAGAAATATGGGCAACATTCAACAAGAGGATATTTATAAGAGGGTATCCTTCTGTGGGAGACAGCAATACTTCAGGGAAATTGATGCATTTTTGTGGGCAAAATGCAGTACTTGATTCCGGAATACTTGCAGCAGCTAGCAGAACTCCATTTTGATAGCAATTTATATAAAAGCTTAAAAAAAAAAAAAAAAGTATATAGTACCCAAGTCCCAACAGAGTTCCCGTTCGAAAAGAGACAGGTCTAACTTAGTTTTGGAACTTGCTTCTGTGCATTCTCCACTCAGCTACAGTCTTCTTTTAAACCTCTAACAGCAGATCCAGCTCTTCCATCGGTACCCGCAGTCTCAGTTCTTTTTCTGTCATTAGATCAAGCGTCTCCTGCAGCTGATCAGGGAAGTACTCTACTGCATCCAAATACAGCACCTAGAAAGATAAGGAGAACGTTTTCTCTGCCATCTTTCTACCATAGCAAGAAACACAGTATAAAGAAGTATGCAGATATGCAAACAACTCTGCAGCAAGAGGAAATATCATACACTTTTAAAAATAACACAAACAGAATTAGTACTTCTACAGTGACAGAAATGTAGATGTTTAATCAAGTATTTTCCAATTCTTATGAAATAATTTTATTCAAAGAGATGAAACATAGGTCAGGAGGTGCTGGGGCATTTGCAGCATATACAGACATTACCTGAAGAGATGCAGGTGCTCCTGAATAATTTGTTATACTATTAACTAAATACATTTTTACTTGCCTTATATTTCTGCTACTACCATGCTCATGATAAAGCACGGTCTGAAAGACACGATCACTTCTAGACCACAGAGGGGAATTTATTGTCTCCTGGCCTCATGCAATGCAATACCTTTCTGTTCTGCAATGCAAACAGCACTCACCACTATCTTTGTTTCCATTTCAGATGCATCTCTCATTTGCAGAAAATCTTACAGTACTTCTCCTTCAGAAATCTCTCATTTGCATATAACTCATTACAACTACTAAATTCTAACTGTTTTTAATAAAGAACTTCAAAAATTAGAGTATGATGACAACTTTATATTTTTTCCATGCTTACCTTTGCCCAAGGACAGTTTTGAAGGGCTTTATAAAACAATCCTTTACTTTTTTCTTTGTTTCCTACTGAAGCCTGTGAGAGAAAAAACATGCAATAATAGCTGAAATAATGAAACTATTATCTCTGAGACAAAGAAATTACTGCTGAAAAGCTCAGTGTACCTCTGCTGAAAAATCCCTATTACTACACATTATGGTAGCTATGAATTTGACAGGTTACACTCTTCAATGTAATGCAAGAGATGTCTTTAAGGAGTTTCAGGGCTTTACCTGTAAGACAAATAACAGAACCAAGACAAGCAGAAAGAGCTTCTGCTGAGTGTTTTCGCTGAAGTCAGTGCCTTAGCATATATTTGACAATAACACTCCAATGGGCAAGAGTGCAAGCTGTTAACCAAAATGTATGCTTACACTACACAAGAGCACCTTTGGTACAGCGAAGGTGAAAATACATTATTGTAGTGCACTGAAGGGATCATGCACATTCATTTTCTTACTCAGAAGAAGCTTGTTAAGGTTGAATTGCCTTACATACAAAAATGGATATGTCAAATTAGTATCTCTCTGGAAGAGTTAAGACTTCCTCCTCAGATTATTCCTCAGACCTGTTCAGCTACGTGACACAAGTAGAGAGCACACAGCATCATGAAGTTTAAAAAGAGAAGAGAAGCAGAGTCCAGAGCACTGAACAGTCTCCTTAGCTAGAGTCATCCCAGTTGCAGATAGAAATAATTATGATTTCTTGTGAAGAAATCTTTAGAATTGGGCTACTTTCCAAAACACTTAACAAAAGGGGGGTTTATGACAAATCCAAAAAAAAAAAAAAAAAAAAAAAAAAGGCAGTAGTTCCAAAATAATGAAAACACATTAAATGTTTTGAGATCTTTGAAGAAGAGAACTTCAATCATGAGTTTACACTTTCTCTTGTTCTTCATTACTGCTGCTAAAAATCAGCAGGTTCCCTTGTCTGTTCTTAAAATCTAGAAACTCTTTTTCATATTGTTGCACTGGGTGTAGAAACTTGTGCTGTTCTGGTGTCACGATCTCTCTTAACTGAGGAGCAACGCATTTCACCTACTGGAAGCCCTGCCACCAGAGCTGTGCACCAGGATGCACATGGCACCTTCTGCAGCTCTGCCAAGAGCTTTCAGTGGCATACTGTCTCAAAGTTTTTCAGAGAATCGCAGAGGTTGGAAGGGACCTCTGCAGACCATCTGCTCCACCCACCCCTGCTCAAAGCTGGGTCAGCAAAAGCAGGCTGCTCAGAAGGATGTCCAGTTCGGTTTTGACTATCTCTACAGATGCAAACTGCATAATCTCTAGGGAAACTGTTCCAGTGTTTCATCACCCTCACAGTAAAGAAACCTTTTTATGTTTAGATGAAATTTTCTATATTTCAATTTGTAGCTATTGCCTTTTGTCCTGTCACTAAGCATCACTGAGAAGAGTCTGGCTCTGTCTTCTTCACACTCTTACATCAGGTATTTACATACTGAGGATGAACAACCGCAAGTCTCACAGCTTCTCCCTGTACAACACATGCTTCAGGTCCCTTATTCATCTTCATGGCTCTTGGCTATTCCAAGGGACCTTGACAAGCCAATGGCAGATTTGGTGCCATCAGCCACTTCACGTGATTTTGTATCAACCGCAAACTTGCTCACAGCACACTCTGTCATCATCCAGATCATTAATGAAGATGTTAAAGGGCGCTGGTCCCAATACCAGGCCCCAGTGGCTGGCCTGCAGCAGGAGCTTGTGCTGCTGGTGACAACGCTTTGAGCCTGGTGGTTCCGCCAGATTTCAGTCCACCTCACCACCCACTCCCCTAATCCATACCCCATCTGACTGTCTAGGAGGACATTAAGGGAGGCAGGGGAAAAGCCTTGCTGTAGCTGAGACAAACAACATCCACTGCTGTGCCCTCATCCACTGAGGCAGTCATCTCATCACAGCAGGCCAGCAGTCTGGTCAAGCATGATTTCATGAAAAAACAAACAGGAATTAAAGGGAAATAGTTTGTTTCAAAAATCTATACAAAAGCTTTGTGTTTTTAAACAGTTAAAAGCTTTTGCCCAAAATACCGAAGACTGAATATCTAGATGCAACCAAAGAGAAAACAGAGAGATCTACAAAACTTAGGGTAATACTGGACAATCACAACTACTTCTAAGACTACATCTGAAAATGTTGACGTTTCTAATTGATTTTGCTTCTCTGAACAATGTTATCCAAGGCTATTACTGTAAAAGTAGTATTTTCCTCCACATTATTAGCATCTAATAAGTATTCCTTCTTGTTCTTGTGAAAAAGAAAACTTCAGTGAATGAGTCATTAGTGATGAAATACACACTGTGTGATATGACTTGAACATTTGTGCATACTGGAGACTCATCAGTAGTTTGTAAAGAATAATAGTAATTCAATTGTACATTCCTATACAAAGTTGTCTAAAATATTTACAAGCATGTTTTTATGTAGAAATGGTCACAGCAACAGTCCCACACAAGAGATCCTCTCCAACATAAAATAAGAGTCTCTCGTTCCCCTGCCTCCTCCATATTTCACAGTCTGGTAACTGCTGATCCTCTGTGCCAACTTATTACACCAAAATACATGAACAGAGGAGTAATATTGTGGAATTAAATTCCTCCTACATGAGTCCCAAGCATTTGGTTTGTGCTTTCATCTTCCATAGTGTCTTTGGAGAAGCAAGAAAAGAACCAAGATGACAAAACTGCCTAAGTGAAGTTGATTTTATTTATGCACTTCCGTGGCAAACTACGAAAGAAATGAACATTATTGCTTTTTTATGTTATTCTGTAATGGCAGTTAGCATAACCTTTATATGCAGCTTTTAAGATTCAAAAAGATTGTGAAAATTCAAGACAAGTTATAAAAGCTATAGCTATGTTTTCCCTACCATGCATTTTATTTGTATGTGGATGGTGCCTTGCTTGACCCAATGTCAATCAAAAAAACCTTTGTCTCAGAAGGTTTTTATAATATGGAGAAAACAGAAAGAAGAAAAATATTTGAGGGGCCCATGTAAGTGTTTTCACCATATTCTTTATCCCACCATAAATAAAAAATATATTGAAGACCAGTTGAAATTGAACGTGGCAAGGGAAGTAAAAAAACAACAAAAAGGGCTTCTGTGAGTGCATACATAACAAAACCAAGGGTGGGGATAATGTGCGCCCACTGCTGAGTGAGACAGCAGACCTGGTTACACAGGACATGGAAAAGGCTGAGGTGTGAAAGGCCGCCTTTGCCTTGGTCTTTGATAGCAAGACTGGCCTTTGGGAATTCCAAGTCCCAGAGACTGGAGGGAACATGTGGAGGAAGGAAGATGTACCCTTAGTGGCAGAGGATCAGGTCAGGGAACTTAGACAAAAAGGACGTGTAAGTCCATGGGCCCTGGTGGAATGCCCCCACAGATGCTGAAGGAGCTGGCAGATGTCACTCTGAGGCCACTCTTGTTAATCTTGGATTGATCACAGCAACTGAGAGAAGTGTTCGAAGACTGAAGAAAGTCAAATGTCACTCCTGTTATCAAGAAGGGCAAGAAGCAGGACCCAGGAAACTACAGGCCAATCAGCCTCATCATGACCCCTGTGAAGATGAAAGAGCAACTCATCCTGGAAACCATTTCCAGGCACATGAACGAAAAGAAAATCATCAGGAGTAGTGAGCATGAATTGGCTAAAAGTCACGCTTGACCAACTTAATACACCGCTATGATGAAATGACTGGCCTGGTAGATGAGGTGAGAGCAGTGGACATTGCCTGCCTGGACTTCAGTAAGGCCTTTGACAGTCTCCCACAGGTTCCTCATAGACATGTAGCAGATGTAGGAACTGGATGAGCAGACAGTGAGTTGGACTGAAAACTGGGTTCACAGCTGTGCCCAGAGGGTGGTGATCCGTGGAACCAAGTTTAGTTGGAGGCCAGTAACTAGAAGTGTATCTCTGGGGTCAATATTGGGTCCAATCTCATTTAACATCTTCATTAATGGTCTCACTGATCTGGCAGAGTATACGCTCAGCAAGATTGCAGATGACAAAACTGAGTAGAGTGACTGATACACCTGAGGGTTTTGCTGCCATTCAGAGGGGCCACAACAGGCTGGAGAAATGGACTGACAGGAACATCATAAAGTTCAATATGGAAAATGCAAAGTCCTGCACCTGGGGAGGAACAACCCCACGCACCAATGTATGCTGGAGGCCACTCAGCTGGAAAGCAGCTTGGCAGAGAAGGACCTGGGGGTCCTAGTAGACACCAAGTTGAAAAGGAGCCAGCAACATGCTCTTGCTGCGAAGTGCTGATGGTATCCTGGGATGCATTAGGCAAAGCATTGCCAGCAGGTTGAGGGGGAGGATCCTTCCCCTCTGTTCAGCACTGGTGAGGCCACACGTGGCACAGTGTGCCCAGTTCTGGGCTTCCCAGTAAAAGACAGACATGGACATACCGGAGAGAGTCCAACAAAGGGCCACTAAGATGACTAAGGGACATGGGCATCTCTCCTATGATGAGAGGCTGAGAGAGTGGGGACTGTTTAGCCTGGAGAAGGAGGGAAGGGCGGATCTTACCAATGTATATAAATACCTAAAGGGAGGATGTAAAGAAGTGAGAGCCAGTCTCTTTCCAGAGCTGTCCAGTGGCAGGGCCAGAGGCAATGGACACAAACTGAAACACTGCAGGCTCTGTCTGAAGATCAGGAAACACTTTTTTACTGTGAGGGTTACTGACCACTGAACTTACATTAAAACTATATTGTCAGAAGCTATTACTCCTTCTAATCCACATGAAATACATTTTCCATAATATTCCCACCAATAAGGAGCATTACAAGTCAAATATAACACCTTGCCAATTGTATAGATATGGTAGCATGCAGTATTCCTTTTTTTTTTTTTTTTTAATACAGTATTGTGGCTGAGTTCATGAGAAATTCCAAATATGGTAAAAAAAAATTAGAACTGACACTCTCTTCTTACCAGAAAGTTCAAATACATTCTCCACAGCAGCGGACAATGGGTACCATTTTCACTCTGAACTGCATGTTCAAATAGAGCGATAATCCGATTTGTTAACCCAGTTTCAGGAATAGTGGAATGTATTTCACCAGCACCTGCCCTGAAACAGTGGAAAAAAGAAATGACAAAGCCTTAAATCCAAGCAGGAGGACCACATCCATGTAAGAGGAGGTACAGGTCAATGTGCTGTCTTTGTTCACATAGCACTGTATATAGACAGGTTTTTTCAGTTCATACTACAAGTTCTGAAAGTTATAAACCAGATTTTTAGCACTTGCTACTCTAATCAGCACATTTCGAAATACAAAAATCAGTTAATATTTCTGTGAAAATTCTTTTAGCATGTTGAAAAATTAACCCTGTCCAACTGGACAAGATCATTTCTCTTTGAGTACTATAACCCACTATCACATGATCTTAAAATAATTATCTTAGCCTTCATTGAAGATAATTTATCATTCTAAGCTTGGCATAATAGCTCAAACCAAATTATAGTCTTGGTCAGCAAGCCTTCTCATGGTGCTCAGGCAAACCTGTTCAAATTTACTCCTGGCACTTTTCTAAGACCATACACTGGTCTTGGATCAAGGCCTTGATTACAGCTCTGGATCTTAACCTTGATTACAATAATACTTTTCCTTTTCACCCAGAGATTCAAATCCCCTAAGTCCCAGGCATTAACACAAAAGCAGGTACGAGTTTTTCACTGAAGCACCTATTTTTATCTACAGCTGATACAGACTGGATTAGTTTTGACACTTGAGCTTGAAGAAACAGCCCGGAGCACTTATGGCAGCATCAATTCTGCCTGTGTGCATCCTCTTTGCCTGCCAGATTGTTCCACTCACCCTTAACACTTGCTCCTAACTTGCCTCTTCTTTCAAGGGTCTTTGAGGTCACGTCTCCTCTCATCTTAACCTTTGCCATGAGGAAAAATGATGTAATCTATGCTGCATGGAGTCAAACATTTGAAGCATTTTACCTCACACTGGCTTCTATAAGCTACTGTTTCACCCTTCATGTTCATTTCTTTAAATGAATTCCATGCACTTAAACAAGCAGAAATACAAAACAATAGGAAATAGTCACACACAGTACAGACATTTTCTTAGTTAGTCACAACATCATAAAAACATAAGTTTTATACTTGACTGATAGGCCATTTATCCCTCTGTTGGAGGAGTTCAGCTCTGCTCTTGCAACATCCAACTTGTCCCTACAAAAATATAACCTATAGGAAAGGCTATGCTAGCAAAGAACAATATGGAAAGGAGCTAAATGTGACAGAGAAAACAATCACTCTGGAATTTTAACATCATTTTCCAGTAACAGCAATGAAAATCTACCATAGTGTCAGTCTGTAATTAACAGTAAATCAAATTACAATCCTCCTTTACATTTGGTGGCTGTGGAATTCTTATTAGAGTTTAGGATGACACACACCGACTGCACAGGAATGTCACTCTCATGTATGCATGCCTGTTGCCAGACAGTGGCAATCAAAGCAGTGGGTGCACCGTCACTTCAAAGTATACTGATAATTTCATCAAGTGTGACTATTGTAAGCTGGCAGCTATGTAAAGCTTCCAGATACTTTCCTAGAAATCTCTGTTGCTATGTGCAGACACAAAGAACCAAGCTCCCAATGTTATCAGAGATGTTTAGGCAGCAGTGGATTGGTAGCTCCAAGCAATGTCAGACAATAGTTACAGACTAAACTTTAAGAACATACACCTCTGTTTCCCCACATGTCCTATCCATTCCTCCCTTCCTAGGAGCAAATTTCAGCCAAGGCTGCAGATTCAGGAAATTTCCAGCCTCTTTTACCTAGCAACAGCCCCACATGAAAACTAAACTCTCAAGTACTCACTATGGAAACTGCCACAACTGTGTTCTGTGATCCAGGAGTAAAGTAGGGCAGCGAGCTTAGTCAGAAACTGCAGTGTAGCTCTGTATTATGCGCCTTATTGCTGTAGTACTAAAATGCAGCAGTTTCTAAGCTCACAATGTCTACCTTCGCCATCTAAGCAGCCTCTTAGTTATTTAAAAATAACTTAGAGAAATGTGTACCATCCAATGTCAGCAGCAAGTAATCAAATAAAACACAACACAACACATGATCTGATCCAGTAGAAAGGATATGAAACTATCATCCAGGTCTTTAATTCTATTCAGGATTCTGCCACTGACTCACTGTTCAGTCCTGAACAAATAACCTTCCCTAGCTAAAGCTTCTTCATCTGCAAAATGAGAACTGCAATAGATTTTCTCTCATCTGTTAAGTGATTAGACAGATCCAAAAAAGCATAATCATAAGGAGCTGCAAAATATTACCTCTGGACATCCTCAATGAGTCTTTTTCTCATCTGCTCTGCTTGGATTGCAAACAGCCATGGCTCTAAACAATCAGTAGACCTTGTGACACCATCAAAAAATCTTCGTGCTTTGCTAGCACTGTGAGACTTTCTTTGGATGTGGATATATGACCTCCAAAGAGACTGGTTGCTAGGATACCGTTTCAGAGCCTCCGTTAGTGCCTCTCGCAAAGGATTCAAAGGATAAACGCTAATTTTCATGTGAAATCTGAGTAAATTTGTATGCAGCAGTGTGACAGCTTCCAGAGCAGTGGGAAAATCTTGAATGCCAAAATTCTCTCCAGTATTTTCACATTTCTGTGGACCAAGAGCTTCAAGTTTTTCTGAAGTCTGTGCATATATTAATACTGCAGCATCAATCCCAACAGTCAAATACTGTAACAGTGCGTAACAACCAACCAAGTTAACCAGCTGATTAGTATCACTGACCCGATCCTGATCAGAAACCGGTGTTTTACCTAAATAATCTTGCAGTGCATGCTCATACGTTTTACGAGCTTTCAAGACATTCACAGGTAACACTTGTCCACTATAGGGTACATATGGTCCACTTTCAGCCAATTTGGTCAACACATGAACAGCACGTGACATAACAGCTCCTTCTAGACTTTCTAGTAGTTCCACTTCCAGCTGAGCATAAAGCAGACCGAGGCCGCAGAGCTGGGAACTCTTCAACCCTCCTGTCCCTGCTGTGCAAAGAGCTGTGTCAAGCACCTTTCTGGCGTCATCAGTGTTACCAAGCAGCCACTCTAAGTAGGCATATAGTTTCCAGAGAGAAAGGTCATTTCGGTTGTCCGGTGCTTTAAGGAGATTCTTGGCCAACTTTTTACTCTTCCTCCCTTGTATTTTCAGCTTCTTCTTTTTTTTTGTTTGGAGACACTGAACGACCTGCAGGGGAGAATAAACAGAACACATTTTGAGATAGGTGGGAGAAGAAAGAAAAAACACACCTCACAGCATTTTAAAATTTCATTATTGTATTTGTTTTCATCCTGTTCCTTATTTCATCACCAGCCAGTACTGTAAGTTGTCACAACAGCCTGTTCTAAGCTCCCTCCAACACAGACAAATTACAGTCTTATCATTCTTAGTCCTGCTATTGCCATTAAGCAATATCAAATTTCACTCTTTTAAAAGGCCAACTGTTCAAATAAAGAGCTGCCACCCTGCAATGTTTGAGAAAAGGAAAACAAATGATCCTGCCTGGTCAGATGGAGTTTATGGCAAGCACAATTAAACCTCCAAGTAGCTTTTCATAGTGGAGAATGTGCTGACAGACAAATGCAAAGACTGGATGGGAAGATTACAGGAGATCTTCTTGTCAGGTAATGTTTGCGTAAGAGATAGCAAACTTCTCCACGAGGTAACACAATACGAAACTTCCTGGGAAGACAACTTGGACTTGCATCCTTCCGTGGGCATCTATTAGAGCAGTTCTACTTCAATAAATCCACATTCAAGTGATAAGGTAGTCTTTCCTTCAAATAACACTACAAATGTAACTTACATAGGAAGTAGTACATTTCTTGATAAGGTGTTCTTATCATGGTATTGGGGATTATGCACTTTGTAGAATAATTTCTTAAAAGTATTTGGCTGACTGCCTTGTAAAAAATCACTTGCATCCATTTCTGTCTACCATACAAGTATCATATAACAACATTTATCCAAGACTGCAAAAAGTATTTTGTTACATGTTTACCACTATGTAACATACTGAAAGAAAAGGGTTTGGTTTTGTTGTTGTTTTTATCCCCAGATCAATCTTAACCTGCATTTTCTGATTTGAATACTTAGTCCTACAAGACTTAATTTTCATAAATATTTATATTAATTCAATATAAACATTAGTACACAAGAAAGCCACAAAAGTGATCATAAGCAGATTCCTCATTACCTTCGATATTTCATACTGTAACCAACAAATGGACAGATTGCACTTTTCCTTTCCTGTAAACAGCAGAGATAGAACATGGAAAACATTGTGTATGAACTCTTCTCCTTCTTTACAGTGGCCTATGTGATGTCTCCCTCGTAGCATCGTGTCCATATGACCAATACTGTTGAATCCAGAAAGCGGAAAATCAACAAAAGTCAGTGGCTTTTCATCAGAAAGCACACTGTCAAAAATGTTATTTTCATCCATGGCAATATAGAGGTTGGAAGGAAAGAGTTTACTTGTGCATGGAACTCCCAGGAATTGCAAAAATGAGTACAGTAGTTGACGTTGAAGATCTGGATTAGAAAGACGGATTAAAGATGGTCCAAGATCATCAAATAATACCTAAAAAAATTCCAAATTACAACAAACTCCATTAATGTATGCAATCAAATAAAATCAACAAACCTGTAATTCATGTAATTAAAGAACATTTTTCAAGTCAATAAAGAGTTATAATTACTATTAAATGGTAACAGAATGTCATTCAAATTAAAAAAAAGATAAGTTAAACAAGCAATGTGTTCTTCCAGTCAGACTATAAATTTGCTACCAAGAGTATTTGCCCTTGAGTGTCAAAGATGTCCACAGGAAACTTACACAATGAAGGTCTGAAAGATATTATTACTTAGGCCATTTAACATATTTTTATTTGAAAAATCAATGTCTGACTTGACCTGTCTCCCAAGAAGAAAAAACATCAAACTATCTGACTTGAAGGCAACAAAACCTTTTTTAATTTAATATATACATCACCTTAAACACAGATTTCTGTGACATTTCTGCATACAGATAGGAGAAATCACAGAACAGCAAAGACAGACTATTTGCCTGCCAGCCCTTTCCAAAGTTTACCACAAGCTTCCCACGGATTTCAGCAATCTCAGCCCAAAATCTCAGGTAAAATTCAAACTCCAAACAAAGAAAATAATTTTTTCCAAACCAAGAAAAGGATTACTCCTCTAAGATATCCACTGGCAATGCTTTCAAATGAAAGAATAATTCATCTTATCATCTCCCCTTGTTTTATTATATCATAGTGACCTGTCTTTCTGGATCTTCACAATCTTCTTCGGTTTCCTTTTTGGTTTTGTCTGGCCTCCAAGGTAACCAATGCCTTGCTTCACGAGAATATTCAATATCCAGCCAAATGTGCCACTTGGGGAGAGTTTTATCCTTTATTTCTTGATCTTCATCTATCTCTTCATCATCATCATCATCTAAAACCAAATCATGACACACACACAAAATTATTAAAAAAAAAAAAAATCCACCAAATATGAAGACCAGACTTGATATACAGTTTAACTACTTTCAAAATGTAAATAAATACAGTGTTAATAAAACAGATCCAAGACAGAGCTGAAAAATTCCACATCACAGTTCTGGGTTTTGACATCAACTCTGTAGGAGCAGGAGGTTTCCAAACTTTTTTGAACCAGTGAATCACTGGCAGTACTCAAACTTCCTCATAGAGGAGAAAATAAAACACTGACAGGCTGTGGACAATTTTTATCAGCAGCAGTTTGCAAGTAACAGCCAAGAATCAGTCATCTTTTAGGGCAACTTAGGTTCTTCATCTCATACCTGGAAATACAATCTCAAATGCACTCTATGAATACTTGTGTACATAAAACATTTTGAGAAAGCTTCAGTAAGTAAAAAGTAGTACTACACATCGTAAACCAAGCTTGGCAATGTTGCTTTTAGATATCTGGTATTTTCATCATTTTAATTAATGTGCAATTGAAATAACCAATGTAGTTGAACACACACAAAAGGAAGGGATTAACCACATTCCACTTCTATGATGATCTCTTCAGATTGCTAGATGCAATTAACGCATTGTGTGCTTTTCCATCTGAAGTGTGATTTAGTTTATCCTAATCTTGGTAAATACTTTTTAAAATTTGTATGCAAAAACATGAGAACAACTTGTATCATTCTAATAAAAATGTTCAGAAGAACACAGGGGCATACAACTACACATATTGACACAGGCCTACCAGGCTTAACAGCAATCCAGCCACCCTTTTCTTGTTGGTGCATCCATGCTTTCCAGCCTCTTGCTCCTTTCTCTCCAATTCGTGGTTCTCCACTATCCCAAAAGGGTTCAAAGAATTCAACCTGTTGTTTTGGGCAGGGGGAACCAAAACAAAACACAGAGAAAAAAAATTTTGCTGTTGTGCAGACACTGCCTGTGTCAACTTAGATTTTCCAGACTCTACAATCACGTATCTGGGTGCAGCTTCTAGCTTCTGTATCTGAAGACTTTAATAGATGCTGCTTAAGAACGAGCAGGAATAACTGAGTGCTTCAGCTATGCCTGTGGCACAGCAGAATTGTCATTACCTCTTCCCATGAACATAAAGATTGTTTTTAAAAGATATTAGGCTTTTAAGAAAGAAAAAATACTTTTGTGTCAAATGTCCTATACAGATCCTTCAAGGAAAAGGATTCAAATGCCCCCAGAAACCAAATCTACCCTCCTATCCATCTTTGACAAGACTCTGAAGAACTTGGCTAATCCTAGAATCATAGAATGTCATGAGTTGGAAGGAGCCCACAGGATCATCAACTCCAACCCCTGTCCCTGCATATGATAACCCTCCCGGTTCACACCATGTGTTGGAGGGCGTTGTCCAGTCTCTTCTTGAACACTGTCAGGCTTGGGGCCGTGACACCTCCCTGGGGAACCTGTTCCAGGGCTCCACCACCCTGGATGACATTTGTGCTCCACCACATCACAGAACGATATTTTAGACAATGATATACTTATGATTAAACCAAAATGTTACGGTTGGATGTATATGACTGGACTGAGGACAAGAGGAAAAAGATCATTGAGGCCTTTCATCTCTCAGGTTTCAGGGTGGTCAACAACTTCAGGGCACGTCCCAGTGAATCAGAAGTCCAGGGTTCTAGTCCTGACTTTGTCACTGCCTGTATGAATTTGCCATCTTTAGATTCATCAACTCCTCCCTGCTTTGTGTATACTTAGCTCTAACGACCGTCTCTCTCCTATTATATGCTGCTGCTGTGTAATAGCCTTGGCTTGGACATTGAAATGTGGCTGTTAGTACAAATATTAACAATAAAGTTTACTCTAAGAAAAATCAAGCATCAACATATCAAAAAAAACCAGGGCTTACAGCAACTGCAAAATCTAATTCTGCTCCTCATGGATTTATTCTTTGCTCCAAGTGAGAAAGTGAACTGTGAAAACAGTACGCGAACAAGTAATTCAAGATTGAGTCATAACACTTTTGTATGAGGGCAGAATGTGTGATTAGCTGTAAATCTGGCATTTTCCTGTTTTCAAGAATTGCACTTTCCAACCTAAACACTGTCCTTTTAAACTGAGGTTCCTTTCCATCCTGCCTTCTTAAGAGTTTTTAAATAAAACAGATAATCTTGAAGTTTTTCAAATGACTGGAAGTATAACTCGGGTTTTATCTGTGTAACTATACCAAATCTCCCATCCCACATGATAATAATGACTGAACTCTGAACTTTTGGCTTTTTAAGAGGACAACATGAATATTTAAACTAAAAGATGTCTCCATTGGTGGGCAAAACCATAATCTACAGAGCAAAAAATGGAGTCTCAGTAATGGTTGCTGGGGAAGGTGAAGTAATTAAAGGAAATTAAATTTCTGTCCTCTATGGCAGCCCAGCTGCCTAACTGCTGACCCATCAAAAAGAAAGCAGCTCCTGACAATCCAGTGGGATGATGCTACATTGGCAACAGCCCCCTCTAAATATTAACTTACTCATTATTATTGGGGTGCACACCCAACATTTTCCTGACCAAATGAAGAGAAAAATTGACACAGTACTTCAATAGAATAAGCTGAATGGAATCTCATGGGTCAAACAAAAGGTACTTTAAAGCATGAAGGTGCTCCTAATGTAGCCATCAAAGAATTACTGAAAACAACAGATAACAGAGAACTTAAGAAATGTTTGCAATAACTGTCTAGAACAGAAAGAGATTATGAGTCCTATCCAGAGGACCCACAAGCATTTTTCCAATGCAAGCATCACCCTGAAGAACTGTGAAGTATTGTAAGTTGTGATTCAAAATATTTCCCCATGTCCTTAAAAATTCACGAACATTTTTCTGTGCCAGCATTATCTGTAATGCACAAGGACATAAATGCATTTAAATGGAAATTTCTACCTGTCCCCTTGTTGGCAGATCTTTTACACTGTCAGGTTTAAAGAAGGTGAAGTCAATCAGAGCCTGAAACAAAGACACCGCTTTCTCAGAATGGCCAGCCTGTCTCAGGAAGTGGCACTGCTGAATAAATATAGCTGTAAAGTAAAGAAAATAAAATTTTAATATTTCAAATCAATTTTGTTGCAAAGTATTTTATTACAGCCCACAAATATATAAAAGACATACATGAAGTGCTGTAGAGCATAATTGTTTTGGAACAGTATCAAAATCCAAAACACATGTCAAAATTGTTGTAGTTTAATTAACTTTAAGATCTCCCGCTTTAAATGTGCCAGACAGGTGACTTTTTTATTCATGCCATGCATGCACTGTTCTTGTTGTGGAATAAAACTTACACACAATGGTCTGAACTCAGTTTATCCAACATCTGTCAGAGTGGGCGATAACCCTCTTTGAAGATGCTGGGCATTATTACAATTCATACCGTGAGTGATTACAACAAAAACCCCTTTTGCTTCATTTTTGCATGAGATAGTTACATTGGTAATATGTTGGTAGTACACAATTTCCATTCCAACTCTCATTCCCATTTACATAAGAACTCAGCTAAGAGAAGTTTGGTCTTTTGACCAATGTATTATTGCTTGAAATTAGAGTCCTATCCCTCGCTCTTCAACAAATTATTTCTGTAATCGTTGCCATATCTCCGCTACAGAGGGAGCCTCAAGTCCCAGCTCAAAAAGGGAAGGAAAGGCCCAGTTTTTCTATTAATATATTTGCAATAAGAGTCTTAAATGAAACAGCTGGAGAAATAGCAGGTATTATCAACACCTCTATTATTAGGCAGTTCAAGGACATCTCAGAGATATTCCATCACTCCAAATTACACTCAAGTCTTAACAAACCAGTGGCTGTTCAAAAACCAAATTGTTTTAAATCATAATCTTAATTCACTTTCAAAAAGAACCAAACCCCATAAATCAAGACTTAAATAATTCATTGGTAGTTCTAGAAACAGTTCTTCAAAAACTACTGTTGCTTCACTAAATGCATTGGCTTTGCAGGGTTGCTTCTAATTAGCAGCTTATTTTTTAATCCTAAGAAGTGGCAAATTATTTACTCATTTTATTTGTATTCAGATTTACATCAGATGTGTGCATACAAAAATTTGAATTCAGCTAGAATGTACAAACTAAGCAGTCCATCCAATTTTCTTGCAAAGTCAATGACTGTTTCTGACAACAAAGACTCTGAGGTTTCTAAAGGTATTTAAACAACACAAAGTATGTTTAAGTATATAATAGAATCTTCCAAAGTATTTTAACCAATTTAGGCACTTTCCCCATCAATTTCAGTATCTAACTGTCACTGAAAAAGTTGTCTTTTCCTAGTTTCACAGCTTCAAACAGATGAATTTTGATTAAAATAGTCTGAATGTAGAGAATATCTCATCAGGACTTGCTGCCAAACTGAAGATAAAAATAAATTATAGCATTAGATTTTCTGCATGATAAAAAAAAAACCCTCTATATTTGAAGAAATGCAAAGATGTGCATTTTCTTTGTAGTAAAAGCTGAAACCAGCATGAATACATAGTTAATTCAGTCCATGATGCTAAAAGACTTCTGCAGCTGAACTAACCTAAAAGGTAGGGATGTTTCTCCCCAACCAGTAGGTATAAATTGAGAAACAGAACTCCTTTTCCATAGCAAAATTTGAGAATGCTTACCTTCATTGGCTTTACATTAACAGATCCTAGTAAATTAAAAATATTACAAAATGCTATTTCAAAACTAAAGTAAAAACAAATATTATAACTTTAAATCAATTTTTACCTGCTTTCTTAAATTTCATGTTTTAAAAAAATACCCACTCATTTCCAAGCAGATAGTACCATGCACTGTACTGAACACTAGATGGCATAATCCACCACTATTTACAACTAGCTCTTACATTTTGTCATTATCAAAGGTCAAAGGTTGAAGATACAAGCCTACCATACACCTACACTGCTATTCACCTCATTATTAATTTGTGAAACTCTTTGTATATTTATCTTAACAAACGATTTGGTAATCTTCCTCATAAGTACACTGTCAGTTCAAATTCAGCACAAGAATTAGGTAGCTGAGTCACTGAAAAAAACAAAACAAAACGAAAACAAAAACAAACAAAACAACAACAACAACAACAACACAACCCTCAGATCAAGTCTCCCCACTCCTATAATTTGAATTCAAAAATTGAGGACCCCCCCCCCCCCCCCCGCAAAACAAACAAACAAAGAAAGAAAACCCACAAAACACCAAAACCTACAACCACAAACAAAACCCCTCAACAGTGTTCATAAACAAATCACTACAGTCTTAATACCTTAATACAGAACAACAAGCCATTAACAGTGGATCAGAAATACAAATAAAGCCAAGCTCATTTTCATTTTAACCTATCCATACCGACATTGCCAGCATGCAAGTATTTTGAAAAATGTCAATCAATCTAACATAGTTAACTAGCTAAAGGAACTCCATTAAAAAAATGCTTATATCACTTGACAAACAGTATGTAACGAGTCACATACATTCTGCACAGCAAAATAAAATAAAATAAAAGAAAGAAAGAAAGAGAGAGAGAGAAAGAGAGAGAGAGAGAGAAAGAGAGAGAGAGAGAGAAAGAGAGAGAGAGAGAAAGAGAGAGAGAGAGAAAGAGAGAGAGAGAAAGAGAGAGAGAGAGAAAGAGAGAGAGAGAGAAAGAGAGAGAAAGAGAGAGAGAGAGAGAAAGAGAGAGAGAGAGAGAAAGGAGAGAGAGAGAAAGAGAGAGAGAAAGAGAGAGAGAAAGAGAGAGAGAAAGAGAGAGAGAGAGGAAGGAGAAGAACTTTCCTGTGTGAAAAAACAGATGCTCAATAAAACATTTGTTCTGAGAATCATTCATTGTGGTTAGTGTGCAAAGTGATCGAGGTGTTGGAAATTAGAGACAGCAGAAGCAGTTAGAAGCAGTCAGGCAGTACAATATCCACCTGCCAGCACAGGATTTTTCCTTTACAGCACTTTTTCCAGTGCTTGATCCAAAATGAATTAACTGAAGACCACAGGAGATCTGAACACCTGAAATTAATTTGCAATCCAGTTTCTCAGTCTGTAAATCCAGACTGGATACTGCCTAAAAGATAGCATCACTGCTCAAACATGAGTTACAGGGACTTGGATAAAAAAAGAGGTTCCTTGGACTATGCTACATATGGAGAAATGTGGACTGCTTCATAATAGTCTCCTCTAGATATAAAACAAATTTTAAAAAGAAAAAACCAAAAGCATCACACAAATATATTCATGGTGACACTAATATTTCCCCCTCCTCAGTGTATCAATTGACTAATAATCACAATGACCCCCCAAGGTAGAGGAGCAAAATTCAAATGTGATAGGTTAAGTCATTTAGCTCCAAATAAATTTAAAGCCCATATCAGAACTGAGCATGAACTTGTTTCTTCCCTGGATCCAGTCCAGCATCCTAACATCTGACTAATTTCCCTTCCAGGGATAATTATATAACAAATTATAAGTAGTGCATATACGCATACAATAAATACAGAAGGCACGATCATATGATATTACAGTTTAGAATTCTCCACCTATGAACGGGTATGCTCAAGAAAATTTCACATTAGACTTCCCATGTCTCTTCTCTTTTCTGGATTAAAGTAATTAACTATAAAACTTTTGAACAAAAGATAATTGTTTCTTTCTCACCAGGCAACTGTGGGTTTTTTTAATGAACATTTCTCAAACATAAAAGCACATCTCTCGGCTGTCGGCCGCAATTCTCCAGCCTTGACATTTGTATTGTAAACCACTCAGCACATTAGACTTTACTGGATGTTGTATCACAAACTCTCTTGGGGTAGAAAAGCGTCTGTTATGTCCATATTTGGTTGGAATTCTCAGCTAAGAAATCAGGATGCCAGGCATTTTGAATAAAAATTTCCCATAATACATAGGAAAGCCTATTCTTACAGAGAATGTAGTCAGCTCCTGTGAAGACCATTCTGAGCATAAGATGAAATAGGAAGAACCTTACCTAGCATAGCTTCTTCTGTCCCAGGCAGCAGAGGATGCGATACCATGCTGCCATCTTGTACAGCTGCCAATGTCGTCAAGCATTTTCCGTAGAGACTATTGATTTTTGAAACAGAAAAGGTAGTGAACTGACTTTGACAGAACAGGAGATATTTCTTCCACAGCTCTGGATTATTGGGATGTAAGAAAATTAGCTTCTGCCATTCTTTGATCAAAGCTGGTGGTTCCCAGAATTCAGTGCAAAGCTTCAGCCTGGCAAGTTTCAGATCAACATTACTTGGATTGCTTTCAATTGCCCTCTCTAAAATAGCCAGTTTCTTTTCCAAGATTAACTTCAGTGATTTTCTTCTTACTTCCTGCTCTCCCTTGCTGGCATAAAGGCTAGATCCTCTCATTAATTCATCCTTAAAACAACAGAAAAATCATGATATTAGGAAGAATCATCACTAGAATCACAAGAAGAACGCTGATATTTGTTAAGATGAATTAACAGCTTATTCTTTATCAATAAAAGATATATAGTCCTAAACAAAGGAAACTTGAATTTATGATTTATAATAAGCAACGAGGTCGGTCAGAACACATACCTGAAAAGAAACAAATTCCATCCAAGCATTAATATCTCTTGGGTTTTCTCTGACTTTCCTGTTATGTTCTTCCACTTTTGTCATTAGAATGGAGTTGACATCTATCCCAGGCTCTTGAGTTGTTTGCTGTGTATTTACAGGATCATGGTCTGCAGCCCTGCACCCTTTTCCTTGTAGCTGCACTGTAGCTGACGGATCATATATCCCAAGAGAATTTACCTCCACTGTGCCAGAAGGATCATCAGTTTCCGTTTCGAAAACTGGTATAAAAGCAGTTGGGTCAGATGAAGAACTTTTCTTGCAAACAGGAATCCCATCTGTGTTCAGTATCTTCACATTGTTCTTTGTGAAGTAGCGCTCAGGTTGCCTCTGCAATTGCTTCTTTTTTGATGCAGAACTCTCCCAAGTTATACACTGTTTCTTTGCATCTATGCCAAGACAGGACTCTCCTCTCCTTTTATACCTTAGAAGGAAAAATACAATTAAACATCTTCTAAAATACACATTAGAAAAGATAACTCCTCTTGACAGAAAGCATGGAAGAAGTACTTTAATTCAAATTGACCCAAATAATGTACGCATAGACCTTCAAAACTCTAAGAATTTGGTAACTTTCTCCTTAATTAAGGCTTTGATTTCAAGATTTTTTTCAGTGCCATCACAACTTTTATTATCATACTAAGCTTCTTCTGAGTTCAACAGTATCTGTCATACTCAGCAGATGGAAAATTATTTTTTCCAGTATAATTTTAAGCCATGTAGACAAACCTGGAGAAAAAATATCAGATAGTATTATTTAAGACTATTTTGATTAGCTTATTTTAAACTGAAAAGATCAGAAACCAGTAGTTCAGCCTGGTAGTATCTTTCTGCATCCCTAAGCCTCTATCCATTTTATATTCCAAGAAGTGGGTGGGGTGGGAGGGAAGAAAGAGAGATCAGGTTCATAAAGCCCACAATAATCCCATGAATTAAGAAAGGAAAATATCGCCTTAAAATATTACCACGAATGTCCTTTCAGTGGCAGACATACTGACATGCAATGCTAAACTAACACTTTTCATCTCAAAAAACAGCTGACAATCCAAAGGTGGCAGAAAATTGGAATGGATTGTAACCAGGCAATTTTACTGCAGAGGCATATACACTACAAAAATAAAACCCATAAATCCTCCCTCCTCCACAAATAATTACTTTTTATATATGCTAAACAACTTTTCTTGAGAACATCAAGAAGTATGTGTGCGTACATAATGCACAAGCCTAGTGTAGGCTCCTTTTGATGGGCTTCTCCATTAGCAAGAGGAAATGTTCTGAAGGGTCATCATAGTACCAGCAACCCACTAAGGAGGTTGAATATACAATTTCACCTACACTCACTCAAAATGCACCAATGCATAAGACAGATACCCTTTGGCACAATGTCTGGGCGATCTAACATAAAATCTGTTTGTTGAAGTATCTGTGCGGGGTTTTTTGCAAGGATATCAAACTACTCAGGTAAATCTCTTAATGTATCTAGTACAAAATACTCAGTACCTTCATTTCCCTTTCAGACACAGAAATGGAACAACAGACATCAAAAGAGGCACTCGCCCAAAGATGATCCATAACAGAACCCAGGGATTTCTGACCTCAAATTCATCCTTTTGAATCTGCCCCATGCTGCCACCTCCAGATAGCAGTTCTACAAGATCACATGCCTGCAGTCTACTACACAGAGAATGTTCTTAGAAAAAATAAAAATTGTGCAATTTATTCCCATTATTTCATGGCATCTTTTGTCTTTTAAAATATTTATGCCCAATGCAAAGTCAAATTTTATAACAAAATATTCTGTTACTTTACTTTTTCATCTTCTACATAAAAATTTCACAGCCAGACTCAAGTTACTGAATCTTGAGATAGCAACTCTGTGATAGTGACAATACCAATAGAAACCAATATGTTGTACCTTGCTATGTCCCCTCGATACAAGGATTTGTAGGCCCAGTTTGCAGGGTCTGGTTTCTTGTCTATCCTGAAGGTTTCCGCTGTGAAAGCCTGGACATCATCAAGCCAAACAAAGCGATTGCTGGTAAGATTTGATGTTTTCTTATCTAGGCTGCAGAAGAGAAGGAGTATATTCTAAGCATTTGTGCACATATTCAGCATTTACCCAGGAAACACTGCATTTCTGTTGTTCATAATAATGCAATTTATTCAAAGTCGTGGTATATGATCCAGTATGGCAAAGTCAGTCACACGCTTGGAAAAATCATCTAGAAATACACTAATAGGACCATCAAAACAAAATACAAGAACTCTTTGCTCTTCCAAAAATTTGATTTACAATTACAAAAGGTAATAATTAGATTTAATCAATCAACTGGCTGGCAAACTAAAATCTAAAAGCCATATTTTGCTACTTCTAAAATTTACTTTTGTCTTAGTCAGATGCTACAATTAAGAAAACCAGGATAACCTGTAAGATTTTGTTGATTAGCTGTAATTCTACCCATGCATTTGATAAAACAGTGTGCAAAGTGGTTTATGGATTACAGTTATATAAATGAACTTAGGTGGCAACTGCTACCTGCCTCTGAATGGTAGACAACCACGAACTTCCAATCTGAATTCATGTTAGAAATACATAACCTAGTAAATGAATTTTACAGTCTTGAGAAGATGTCTGAAATTTCACAAGGCCTATTGCATTTAAAGTAATTTTGTGGTTCTCATTTCAAAAACAGTCTCCTGAAAACTCAATATTCTCACAGTATCAACAATTTGTGGGAAAAAGGTAAGACCAGACACCCTGAAAGAACTTCAGCATTTTCACCTGCACAAAGCACTGGCTGGTTGGCCCAACCTAGCAAACAGCTGATGAACCAGGTTCAGCACGTAAGTCCATTCCATCCAGCCCAGAACCCCTTCCAGCAAAGACAAGACTGACTGGGCAGAGCAGAATGGTCTTGGCATCGCAGTGACTCTTACCGTGCTTCCTCGTAACCAAGTAAGCCTTGGCCACCACAAGCCAACAACAGGGCCTTTATCGAGGAGGAGGCGAATGTGGCCAGAGGCATCAGACAACACCTCCAGTACCACCACCATTCTTCCACACGGAAACGATGCGAAGGTCCCTCAGCACAGACAGAAGCCCACAAGCCTGTGCCCTGAGCTCCTGGTTCCTCTGCCTTGGGAAAAGCAGCAAATCTGGGGATGTCAAGGACTGCCTGGACTACACCCAGCCATAACAATTCCTCAGTGTCACCAAATTCCCACTCTGTCCCCCAGGAGCATCTGCAATGCTGTGAATTAGAGCCAGAGCTGCTGATGCTAAAGAAAAAGCAGGAATTAGGGAGCCAGAAAGAGGCAAAATGGCTGCTCAAAAAACAGGATGAGAAATGGGGAGAGGTGACTTACACAGACAGCTAGATCAGTCCACTTAGAAAGAAATCACCAAAACCCAACTAATGGAGAAAGGCACAGCTAGGTATGCCAAACGTGAATACTTGGTGTGGCCATAGAACCTCTTCTACTGCTCAAAGATCATGCTAGCCACCACATATCTATGTTATTGTTCCACAAAAAAAAAAAATGACACCTCCACTAATAACACAGTACTTTAGAGCTCCCAGAATTAACAAATAAGATCTAGCAAAACAATTTCAGTTTTAAAATACCCATATATAGATGCACCATGAGCAAGAAGTATGAAGCACACAGCACAGAGTAATAAATGGCTGGATGTAAAAGAAATGTTAAATTGTACAACAAATTTCATCTTAATATGAAACAAAGGAAATGTTAACTCTGTGAGGAGGAAGTTATATCACAAGGCAAACACAGTTGTATATTAAGACTTTTGCACTAAGAATAACATTTAATGTAATCCCCCTTCAAACTCTCCCAAAAGAAGATCCATGAAAGGAAACAAGATGCTTACAAAAACTCAACATAAGCCTTGACATATCTTTAAAAATATATTTCATTACTGCCATATTATGCTTTGTTCTGCAGAACAGTACTTTTCACAGAATATTTTAGTCACAGTTTTTCAAATATGATTAAACATGTTGTTCTAATTCTATTTTCATTGCTTTGAATGCAGGTTTAGTCATATACAGCTTAGAAAAAAAAAATGACCCACCAGTGGTAAGAATTTCATTCATAAAAGAGACAAGCACAAGAACACAATGAATTTACATCTTGCATAGTATTAATAAATACATACTTTGCTGCTGCTTCCTTTTCGTGATTTCTGGAGCTTCCTGCAGCTTTGTCCTTGATGTGCTTAGTGTCCAGGTCCGACTCACTGCTACTGGAGTCCCCTCTGGTTTTCTTTTTTGTCTTCTTGTAGTGGTGATGCTTTTTCTTTTGCTTTTTTCTTTTCTTACTTGCCCGTTTCAGACTCTCATCTGTATCACTTTCCCCTGACAACTCTGATCTTGAAGGAGTCCTGCTTGGAAACAAGTAGGTATGTATATATATAAATATATACACACACACACACACCCCTCCACATGTCCAAGGAGTAAAACTGCAAAGAAATACCAGCGTAAGAAAGTTCAGAATCATTTTAACCTTTACCTTCATTCTACCTGTATTGTTAGAGAAGAGAGTTAGCAGTAACACATAATGAAAGTGATATAAATCTGCCTTAAATAACAATATTCAGCTCTTGGAACAACTGGCAGTCAGTGTTATAGTTTTAATTGTCAAAGGCATTTTGGTGTGTGATTTGTATAAATATCCATCTCTTATCATCACTGAATTAAAGAATATTACTGAGCTGATAAAACTTCTTAACTTTGCTCAGACAACTTAGGTCAAGCTAAAAGGACGAGAAATCTTTCGAGGTCACCCGCAAAAGAAAAAAACCTGTACTTTTTTTCCTTGTTCTTTGTGATTTACATAAGAAACAACAAAAAACCCCACACTTTTAAAATCACTTCCAGATTAGAAATTCAAATCTCAGCAATCACAGAACAGTTTTGATGACTACTGGATTAATCTTATCATACCATATAACGTAGTAATAAACACTACACGCAACAGACAGCTGACTTACTGAGAGATCACGCAGAGGACAGGTAGTTTTGGCACAACACATGTATATTATTGTATATATTGCATACACTTCCATAGTTAACAATCATCAACTGAAATAATGGAGGTCTTCTCTAACCCTTCATCAAAGCACAAACTCTTTTTAAACAGTTTTTCTGGAATCTTTCAATAAAAGAGTGACAAGTCTCAGTATTCCTAATATGGCAGAAGCAAGGCACCTAAAAACAGCCTTACACAATTTAAGGGCACTAAGGAAAAAGAAGCCATAGAAGAACCATTAGCAGGCCTTTAAAACACATACACTGTCCCAAACCTAAACAAACCATAACCCCCCCAAAAACACCAATAATGTTGAAATAATTAGTTTTTATTGAACTGAGAACATACCTAGTAATAGGCAAAAAGTTCAAACATTTCTCTGAATGCTACTTTTTGACAAATTATTTTTCAAAGATTAATTAAATATGGTAGGTTTACTATGTCATTCTATCTGAATGGTAATATGCAAATTCCTTATTTTTATGACATTAAACTGAGAAGATCTGAAGAAATATAAGCAGAATATATGACTGATAAACAGAACAGTTATTGCATTTCAATCACACAATACATATAAATGTATGAAAAAGTATATAAAAATATGTATTCAGCTATGGTTATTATTATAAAGACGATCTCTATCATGACCGTCGACAGTCATTATAAACACAGGATCTTGTATCAAATTAAAAGTGACTAAGTTTTTGAACTTGGCAGCTGTAACTCGATTCCATTAATTATTAAGTGCAAGTTATAGTGTAGATATGCCAAGTATAGCAACTATTCAAGTGAAGTTGTTAAAACTAGTTCTTCAGCAAACATGGCTGCTTAAAGCTCATTTTTTTAAAAATAATGTAATCACCCACTTCCCTGATCAGCATGTTCTACACAGCTGCACAATTTGATACATGTAATATTTCATTAATTCACATCTTCAACTACTTTTTAGAAAGTAAAAAACTTGACTGTGAAATGGCTGCTTGAACTGATTTTCACAGAGAAACCACAAAGATGATGCTTAATCTTTACATTATTTCAAGGGTCACTTAGGACATTTAAAAGCTCATAAAGACTCATGATCACTCAGTTCCCTTTCCATTCCAAAATAACAATGAGTTAAATGCAGCTGTGTGAAAAAGAAAATGGGAATGTAATAGCATAAGTATAATTTCTCATTATTTTAAGGACATTGAAGCATTATTCACACTTTTATACATGACTCAGTTCAGGCCTTTTTAAATACTGAACTGTGGGATGAAAAGCAGCCCTAAAAGATTCTGATTTTGGTCTCATATAACAAAAGATAAGAAGGACAAAAGAAAGAGGATATTTTAAAAATATTGAAGTATAGTCTACCTTATTAGTGGTGGTTTTTCAGGGATGAGATTTGCAAGTTCTGTAGTGCGCTGATGCAGTAACAGTGCATCTTCCGCAGAGAAGCTTGGGTTACTAAGCCAGTCCAATTCTGCAGGTGAAAAAAAAAAAAGTATGAGATCAGCAGAAATTAGCTTGCTGTGGTTTTTAAAGCTGAGGGTTAATCTAGTCAGCAGACAGTTAAAATTGCGGCCAATGTCATTAAGTCGTGTAATACTGAGTAAATCAGAAAGCAGTCCATGAAACTTCCATTCAGTAGAAAACTAGGTTGTAATGAGGTGAAATATTTAGTAGCTGGAATCTTCCCCTGACATCAAAGTTTTAAAAAGCCCACCACAAAATAATACTTAGAAGTTCATACTGAAAGCAGATAATATGTTTCATACACTGCTATACACTTTTTTTAAAAAAATCTGTCCAATATTAATTTTTAATGTGTAAAAATTCTAACTGCATATATAATTATAATGCCTGGATGTTATATAAGCATCTAATGTATATTTACATATTTTATGTATTAATTATAATAATGATATACAATATATAATATAGATACTTACACATTTAAATAATAAAATTGAAAAAATTACGGAAGGGCATAATTCAGTGAAAGGTGTAGTTAATTACTACAGTACAACTTATTCAGACTTACAAAAATATACTTTATTCACTGTATCGATAACATATAATATGAGTTTATTGTCAGGGACAGTCATTACTGATAAGACTACTCAAGTGTTTTATACGAGGTCAAAATGTGTCACTGGATTCTCAGTTCTCTAACCACCGAAATAAGATTAGACTTTTAAATACTGTGAAAAAAAGGCTAATTGATGCTAATTTTGATATATTAGTCAGCATTATGCATTCTGCATGTAGACCTCAATTCAGTCATCAGATAAAATCAGATACCGATAGGATGTGGAGGGGAATTTTTTGTGATAATTTTACTGGTATTAAAACTTTTATAGCAATTTTCATAGAAATTTTGTTTCTATAATTCTTTTCAGTATGTGAAATTTTCTAACATATTAAACAACAAATGTATTTTTGCATAACACAGAATTTAAAATCAGCCTCTGAGGAGCCAGACTGCAGCAGATAACAACAAAAGAAACAAATCTGGTCTCCCTGCCTGTTCTCTGTGCTCTTCACAACCATTTTTGCCTCAGTGTTCTTCCTGTCACACTCTTGTCTTTGTGCTTTTGACTACACTGACCTCTAATCCTTAAATAGCATGAACTCATTGTCTGCCAAGCCATATATCTCTTCTCCTTCTAAAGTATTTCTTTCAGAAATAGCTCTTCATACCAAAACTCTTTCTTCCATCTCATATCACTGAACTGTTGTCCACAAAAGGATTAAAAATGGAGCAGGCTGCAAAACAGTTTGTTAACCTGAGTTAAACTCATCAAGAAAAATACATGAAAAATAAGGTGATTGGCAAGAGTCACCATGGCTTCACTAAGAGCAAATCGTGCCTGACAAATTTCTGCAACGCAGTTACAGCGTTAGTAGATAAGGCAAGAGCCAATGACATAATCTACGTGGACTTGTGCAAAGCATTTGACACTGTCCTGCATAACACCCTCGTCTCTAAATTGGAAAGATATGGATTTGACTGATGGACCACTCGGTTGATAAGGAATGGGCTGGATGGTCACACTTAAAGAGTTGTGGTCAACAGCTCAATCTACAAGTGAAGACCCGTGATGAGTGGGGTTCCTCAGAGCTCAGTACTGGGATCAGTGCTGCTTAACTTCTCTGTTGAAGACATGAACAGTGGGATGGAGTGCACCCTCCCAACAACACCTAGCTGTGTGGTGCAGTTAGCATGCTGGAGGGAAGCGATACCATCCAGAGGGACCTTAACAGGCTTGAGAGGTGGGCCTGTGTGATTCATGAAGTTCAACAAGGCCAAGTGCAAGACCCTGCACGGGGGTCAGGGCAATCCCAAACACAAATACAGGCTGAACAGAGAATGGATTGAGAAGAGCCCTGAGGAGAAAGACGTGGGGGTGCTGGTTGATGAGATGCTCAACATGACCCAACAATGTGCGTTGGTAGACCAGAAAGCAAATTGTATCCTGGGCTGCATCAGAAAGAATCATGTCCAGCAGGTCAAGGGAGGTGATTCTCCCTCTCTACTTCTACTCCACTCTCATGAGACCCCACCTGCAGTACTGCATCCAGCTGTGGGGTACCCAACATAAGAGGTACATGGACCCGCTGGAGTGAGTCCAGAGGAGGGCCACAAAAATGATCACAGGGCTGGTGTGCCTCTCCAACGAAGAAAAGCTGAGAGAGTTGGGGTGTTCAGCATGGAAAAGAGAAGGCTCCAGGGAGACCTTCTAGCAGCCTGTCAGTACCCAAAGAGGGCCTACAAGAAAGCTGGAGAGGGAGTTTTTACAAGGACATGTACTGATAGGACAAGGGACAATGGCTTTAAAGTGAGAGTAGATCTAGATTAGATATAAGGAAGAAATTCTTAATCATGAGGGTGGTGAGGCACTGGCACAGGTCGCCCAGAGAAGCTGTGGCTGCCCCACCCCTGGAAGTGTTCAAGGCCAGCTTTGAGCAACCTAATCTAGCGGATGGTGTCCCTGTCCACAGCAGTAAGGGTGGAACTGGACAATCTTTAAGGTCCATTCCAACCCAACCCATTCTATGATTCTCTGAAGAAGCACGTACTATCAAGCTAAGCTCCATTTCCCAAGAGGATGTCCCTGCTACCAAAGACCCTTTGGATAGGCTTGTCTTGAGCCTCCAACTCTCTGCAGAGGACAGCCCACAATTCATGACACTGTCAGGACCACAACACACTTCCCATGAACATCCCAACTAACACCCTGCAGAACACCGCCACGCACCATTTCCCAGCTCACCAAAATGTAGGACGTAGATTGAAAAATGAAGATTCAGCTGTATAATAGATATGTACACTATTGTAACCTTCTGCCTGGAAATCAGAATCACCAAACCTAAGGCAAATATACTATCCTGCTTTGTTGCAAATCAACATGATTTTTTTTCCCCTTTTAGGAAAACACTTAAGAAATATTAATGTAAAATTAGAAGAAAAAATGAAACCTTAAAAGTATGATCCTTACTTGCCTATTTAAAATACGATAAAAATCTACTCTTTAATTTAAACTAATCCACCCTGGCACAAACACCTTCATTTTAAGTTTCTGTCTGTGATTCTAAAACTGTAAATCTCTGACAAAAAATTCTTCCGAAACCTCTGGTGAGCTTAAATGAGAAAGATTTATGCTGGATAATATCCAAGCAACATTTCACTTGCCTATCAAAATAATTATTTCCCCTGCTAGGGAATAAAGTATTATACAACAATAAGTTAATTTCTTATTTTGATCCTGTAGGAGATGTATTAAGAAACAACCTAAAATCACAATTACTTCTTAGAATAATTGTATTTACTATTTTCCATTAAGTACCAAATGTTTCTCACGAATAATTTTGTAACCATCACATATTTAAAACATATAGGAGTTATATAAGTTCATACACCAAATAGCTGCATAATCAGATTAGTTAATAATTCAATATATGTCATGCAGTATACTCAGTACTCCTTTATACTCAAGATTTTTGAGGTATATTTATTAAATGTGATTTCGATTTTAAAAATTAGCTTCATTATATTCTTATATCATTGTATTCAATTATTTCTTCATTTTGGTAATGAAGACAGGGTGTAAGAGAACACAGGAGCAAAGTGCAACCCTGCAATGTTTTTCCACTGGTCACACTCAGGCCTTCCTTAAACAAAGACAAATTCAGAGAAAGTGCTATGGTCCAGAGCACTCTAGATTTCAGTAAATGCCACTGATCTGTGCAAAAAGCCTTTTGTTTACTTACAGAAATAAAGGAGACATTTAATTCCCTTAAAGAAAATCCATCTTTGTCTTGATTTGCATTGTACTACCTAGATCCACCTAACAAGTCAGAAAAATTTACTGGTTGGCAGAGTCTCTGGTGTAAAGGTGTAACAAATAACAGCACAAAACTGTAACTTATTAGCCAGACAGATCCCCTTAAAATTATTATATCTGTTCCAAAGATATACAAAACCTACCTTATTTGTCTTTGTCCAGATCTTCAATAACATACTTCAGGCACAAAGATATTCTCTGTGGCCTTGAGCTTCTGTTCTTTTTAATAAATTACTGTTTCCCTTTGTGATGTGTAATAAATAATTGACTAGCATTATTTCTTAGCAGAAATTAATTTGTTGCAAGGTAGTTCTGCATTGATTTGAATGAAATCACTTGAAATATACTAATACTCATGACAATAAAACACCGGGTTACGTTTTTTTAAAAAGTAAGCTGGAAGGCAGAATGAAGTTAAACAATTTGCCTTCAGTCATACAGTTGTTCATGACAAAGTTCAGAATTCAGACCATGAGATGTTTAACTTTTAAGATCTTGATCTAAGGTCTTTTAACATGCTGCATGCATCAACACAGGCTTTTCATTTATTTCAAGAGCATAATATCAGGTCTTCCAAAGATTAATGCAGATAATATATTTTTCAATATTATTCGTCAGCGTAAACAACTTAGATACAGACCAGCCCAAACTAGGAAAAAAATGTTTGCATACAGCAACAAGTATGCTACATTTTGTAACCTTGAGCCTTATGGTACTACAGCGCCAAATAGCTTCCAAATGAAGATAGAAATCCTTAGCAGCACTAAGAGCTTCAGTCTTAAAGACTGAAAAATATAAAGTAATTAATACATTTCTTTTTAAAAGGGCATTATTGATGACACTGACAAAATGAACAGAGAAGAAAACAAACAAAGCAAGCAGTAAAGTTCCAGCTGTTTTAGAAGACACAATAAGACACAGGGCTGACTAACCATACAGATTTCCCTGAGGCACAAAACAGGCTTTAAACAAAAGAGGCTTTACCGAACTGTCAGAAGAGCGGAAAGCCATTATCTTTATATTTCTCTGTTTGAAAGGTTTTTCTAAGAACAGAATCGCATTCCTAAATAAAAAGTGTGAGTTGGCAAAATTTTCATTCCCCTCCTCTCCCAATACATTAATGATGCAGCGCACAAAAGGTTGAAGCCCAGATTTCTGAGTTGTGTCGTTCATTCTTTACGCTCCCCACCACTGCCACAGTTTCAGAATTACCTGGGTTCTCTAGACCATTCTACAGTAATTTGTCACATCCCTTAATTATTGGCTGGGCAAGAGTCAGACTGGGACATACGCTCATTGCCAAACCCATCTATCCTGGTAACAGTTCAATTCACGTTACAGCCTCTACAGACGTAGGTTTTTCAAAGACTATTTTTACCATTTTTCTCTCCTACCACGACAAATTTGACTAAAAGAGTTAAAACTCCTGAGAAGGAAGAGAGAGATATTAGGTAGGCTGGCAGATAAATGCACACCAAGCATCCATGAGATCCATATCCATAGGAAATTTGTCTTAAATATAGCAAAATAATGTCTATTATCACTGTTAGCTATTAGAAAAGGACTTCCAATATGTCATTTTGACTTAGCTTTACTTGAAAGTATCTGTTATCCCCTTACAGATGTGAAGTCACTCACTAACTTGGTGCAATATGATTACAACAGTGAGTGCAAGCAGAATAAGGTTTATTTTTTACATTTTAAACTATTTTTAGGGCCTCTAAGGAAAACTCACCTTGAGAAATGAAGTCATACACATTAATCCCCTGACTGTGCCCGTAACTTGGTTCTACCTGAGCAAATGAGATCAAATTGCATTTTTGAAACACTGAAGAATCACACTGCAAGAACCAACCCCTGTAGCACAGTCAATATGCCTCTGTGAATACACCAGGGAAATATTTAGAATTCTCCAATGACAGTATTTTCTGAACAATTTAATCAAATTGACCGAATACTCTGGAAAGAACTGAACAATTTTTTCCATTACACAACATGCAAGTCCAAATCTCCTTGTAAATAATCTCCAGTGAATCACTTAGCTGGATACATCCAGTTCAAACATCAAAACACATTCCAAACTTCAAAACTCTAC
Source organism: Nesoenas mayeri (assembly GCF_963082525.1). NCBI lineage: Eukaryota > Metazoa > Chordata > Aves > Columbiformes > Columbidae > Nesoenas > Nesoenas mayeri. Next base: position 18,498,544 of record NC_137548.1, on the reverse strand, counting down.
CTTTTCATTTGTTTTGTTTCCTTGTCAGATGTTTTAAAAGCTTATCATTTTCTCAGGTCAGATTTACGTTCTTAAAGAACATAAAAAATAAAATGTATTATTTATTTTGTAATAAGATGTATGTACTTGTACATGTTCTACTCTACCATCCACATTCATGAGCACAATAGAAGCAATACGATGGCATTCTTTGTATACCTTCCCAAGAAAAAAATAATATATATATTTACAGTGCATGTCTACAGAGACAATTTTTAAGAGATATGCAAAGACTTTTGTTGCCTCTCAGAATCCCGCAAATCTGTTTTCAGAAAAAATCACTGCGTCATCTTACCTATAGAATAGCTCAGGCTGTAAATAATGCTTTGCATAATGCTCACTACTGTCAGCAGGGTTAATTATTACCACTGCTCTGTTCAGTATGGCTACTGATAAATTTGTAATTTATCTTCTACCAAAAACTAATTAAGCTTTAAAACATAATTGTAAGGAACCATATCCAAAATTACTTTGCACTCTAGAGGCTGCTGCAACTCAGCAATCTAGCAGGGTAGGAAGAGCATACAGCAATACTTCTGTTTCAGGCAACACATATTTATAAATGGTTTAGGAAGGTTTGTAAGAGTATGAGACATAAATGACTGCAAAAGACACCTCGTTTTTACAAATCATGTTAAATACAACATACTCTGTGATCCCTGTATTATGATGGACTTTGGCTTCATATCAGCTCTAAGGAAAGAGAGTCATCTATCAGAGAGATACCAAAGTTGCCTGTCAAGTTCTCAAGTTCTCACAAGCTGAACGTGTGAAATTTGATATATGCCACCATAAATGTGGCTCCGAGTTAATACTTAATTTTTATAACTTATACTGAGATGTGGTCATTAACAACAAAGTACAATATTGGATAACACATTAAAGAAACAATTTATGTTCCTTAAAGTTCTGTCTGTAATTGTCTACTTCTAGTAGACTAAAGCGTCTCTCATAAACACAGCTAATAACTGAAATCTAGCTCCCAAAGTCAGTCTTAACCTCTTTTTCTGTTTAATTTGATCTTCCAGACAGCTGGTCTGCGGTGACACAGACTACACATAACAAACTGTAAGGCCAATTTCGCAGAGTTTTAAAATATAAGACAGGTCTTACTACTAGAGAATTTTAGTGTACCTGTGCCCAGCAGAGCAGCTCCTCTCTTCCTAGAAGCTATAACTTGGGATCTTATTACATCCACTATTCCCTGCACCAAGTGTCATTACCAGAAAGGCTCCTGAGCGTGGCTAGAACTTCTCTGCATTGGCAGACTGAGCCTCAACAGCTGCAATGCCACCAGGGGGTACACAGAACTGGCTAGAACAAGCAGCTAATCTCAGCCTATATTGCTAAAAGTTTCAAAACCTCACCATACTGACTGGAAAAAAGGTACAAGAAATTCAGCGTAGGTAAACAATTCTCTTAGAGTTTCCTCTTGCTGTGGTATCTCTAGGATGGGCAGACTCAAGGGTGGCAGAAGCTGACACGCAAAAACCATCATTCAAAACATCTCCCAGTAGAATTAATATATGTTGCGCATACTTCAGAGTTTGGCAATACACCAGGAAGGATTCTTCACTCATTTAATACAAGCATAACTTGCTAGACAGCAACCATGACAGTCAAAGTGATAAACTGAATCGTAATCTCTCATGACCTTGCAAAAAATATCCTTTACAAATAAAATCTGGCTTAATAAACAAGGAAATGAGGAAGCACTTTTTAAGTTACCCACAGCCAGCAGGCAATAAAAAAAAAAAATTAAGAAAAAAAGAAAAAAAGAAAGAAAAAAGAAAAAAGAAAAAAGAAACCCTCATTTTCTGCATAAAGCAAACTTTCTCCACCACACACACAAAGCCAACATAGACTTCCTCAAAGATGAGTATTTGTACAGCCATGCTTAGGGACACAGTCTAATGCTAGATTTAGGTTCTGGTTGGACTCGATGATCTCAAGGGCCCCTTCGAACCAAAATGGTTCTATGACTCTATGATCTACCAGCAGACAGCTGGACGCGAAACTGCACACACTTGAGAACCTCCTAAGGAGAAGCCGGCACCATTTCCATGGGGACGACCCTGGTGCAGGTTCTCTCTGCAGTCCCCTCACGGGTATTAACTCCCCGGTAGCCATGACCGCTCTGCTCCCAGCAGCCCGGCTGTGACCCGCACAGTGCGCCTGTGCGCACCGCACGGCCGCACGTCCCCGCACACAGGCAGGCCGAGCCGAGCGCTCCTGGCGGCGGGGTTGCCCTGGCAGCCGAGCCCCTGTGGGCACCCCCGGGCCCCCAGAGCCGCCGCACACAGAGAACCGCTGCCGGGGTCCCGGCGGCAGCACCGCCCACCCCGCAGCTCCGTGTCGGAGGCGGAGCGCCCGTCAGCAACGCGGGCACGCAGGGGCGGGCCGGGCTGTGCCGTCGGAGGGCGGGCGGCCGCAGTAGGCCTGACGGGGTGCGCGGAACGGCCGGCACGGGGCAGGAGGCTCCGTGTGGAGGCGAGTGGAAGCGGAAGGGCTTCCCGAGGGCTGTTGGGGGAAAGAGAGTTCTCCCAGGACTTTACCTTTCCTGGAGCCCTCGCTGCTACCGGCTGGGGGCTCCCCGGGCTCGGCGGCCCCAGCAAAGGCCGGGAACAGGGCCATGTCTGCGCTTGCCGCCACTACTCTGCCCGATCCGCCCCGCGGAGCGGCGGGGCAAGATGGCGGCGCGGCGCCGAGCATCCTGGGAGATGTAGTTCGTCCGCTCCACCGCTCAAAATGGCGGCGGGGCCCTAAGGCGCTTGAGAGAAAAAGGGCTCAGCGCTGAGGCTCTTCGGGTGTTTGTCTCCTGTAGGCCTCCGCGTAGCCTGCACCTTCCGCCGCCATCACCAAGGGGACTTGAGGAGGGAACTGCTGGGGGAAGGGAATGGGGTTTACAGAGCCAGCCTGCCCTTCCCCACCACCCCACTTCCCTCATGGGGTTCACTGGGAGGGAGCACCCCAGAAACGTCTTTTCGGGACTGGAATACTCGGCTGTGTAAAGCAGAATGCTGCAAGAAGCCATGCTTGCTTTCTGCTAGTATCCACTGTGTGTCAGCAGGCCCATCTATCCTGGCAGCATCTCTCAAACACCATTAGCGAGGGCTTAGGGAAGAAATAACCTCCTGCAGTCAGTCCTTCATAAGTCTCCTGACCACGGAGTTGCCCAGCATGTTTAATAGCATCCATGAGCCTGTCTTCCATAAACAAACTGGAAAAATAATTTCTGTACTGTTATACTTTGCACTTCGTTGGCCAGGATGTTCCATTTTTTAATTAGTTAATGTCTGAAACAGTATTTCTTTTATGTCTCGAGCCCGGTGCCTGATTCTTGCATTGTGAGGTAAAATAAGCATCCCTATTCACTTTCTCTGCAAAACTTTATACACTGTTAAGATACTTCTCCTTTCTGAACTGAAAAGTCTGCCTTTTTTCTTTGTATATTAAAGCTGCTTCATAATGTTCTCTTTGTTGAATTTGTTTAGTTTTTCTAACTCCTACACCAATACCACTGCATGAACAGAATTTCACGCAGTGGTTAAGCTATAGGTGTACAATGGGTTTAGGGATTATATGGAATTCAAATGAGTGGTTTGTTTTCTACTCCTTTCCAAATACCAATCATTCTGTTTGGCCTTTGGCCTCTCCTGAGCTACGATGTCTCTTCAGAGCCCATTCCTGAGAAGCAAAAAGTAATAGGTAACTATTGTGTATAGATGTTAGAATTAGCTTCCCTATACACACGACTTCACATTTACTGAGCTGGTTTTTTAAATTATTTTATTATTTATTTCTGAAATATTTGAGTGACCTTTCTCAGTCAGCTTTCCAGTTGATTATCCTGAATATTTTTGCACCATCTATAGATTTTATCAGCTCTGTGTTCACTGCCATTTTCAGCCTTTTTGTAGATGTTGAACAGTCAGATACGGATGAATCCTGCTGGTGACTTCTTCCTTTAGAAAAAACAGAACAAAAATAAAAACACAAAAGCAACCAACAACAACAACAATTTCTTAATCATCCTGTCCTACCTTTAATTTATTTTTAATCTGTAAAATTATATTCATTTTTATCAACAGGAGAGAAGAATATAAGTGCAGAGAGGATTCAGAACAAAATAACGGTCATAGACACTGTCTGGAAGTCATCAAATGAATGGGGCCTGATTGCCATCTTGGAAACAATGTGCTTTAAAATGCGTGCTCACATACTAATGTGGAGCAATGTTTTTGCTCAGGCTTGTTAATATCTATCAAGCTCTGTAGTAAAACATGAGAATGTGGAAAATGCAGTATGTAATACATAGAAATGTATATCTGCCTGGAGTTGATACAGAAGATAGGGAAAAAAATCTAGAAGAAACACATTACCAATTTGTGACCAAATTCCAAAGAGACAATTTAAAAAAAAACCAAAAAACCACTTGCCACTTTTTAGCCTTTTTCCTGAGAAGATAAAACCTACGTAATTACACTACCTGAACAAGCATTTGTCTTTCTGTCTGCCTGGCATAATTTCTCCAGGTACTTTTAAAACTCGTGACCAATTTCAACCAAATTTAACAGGAGGTTACAGGTTATTACATTACTGCAAATTACATGAAAACAGGTGGCAACGCAGAGCAGGATTTTCAGTGGGAGGAAAACTCCAATGTGCATGCAGTTCATATTGGGAGTCTAATCTACTGGGAAAATTGAATCAGAATTCTCCTGCTGATAGAAATATCTGTTATAATCTTATTTGGATAGTTATTGAAATTTGTAAATGCATTTATTCTGCATGCCTCAGCACTGGGAAAGCTACCACCTCTCTACAGAAAATTAATTATTTCCCTATCCTCCTAGGAACCAGACTAAAAGCTCTTTCAAGATATTGATGCTCTACATGCAGGATAAACTAAATGGATTTCATAACAAAAGCATTCAGTTTATTTGCTGAATGTCATTATTCACATTGTCTCTCAGCTGCTCATAGTAATGGTAACTAACATCATCTCAACAAAGAGAATACAGAAAATGTGCTTTTTGAGAGTAAAGCAAATGGACAAAGAGAGTTTGTAAGAATCCTAAATACAGATTTTATGCCCTGTATCCCTGGAAATTCATTTCAATTATGGATAAAGGGAGAGATAAATTAAAACAAAGTGTTATTATTGTTGCCATACTATATATATATATATTACTGTGGCATCATAAAAAACCAAATACCACCACATTCAACACTATCACATTAATGCAGACAACATTTCCCATTATCACAAGTGGAAGTTAAACTCCTGTGAACATTGTTTTTACATTATTGCATCTATTTGTACAAGCAGTTTCCTATTTATCATTATTAGAAATTGCCTATGTAGTGAAATCTTCTAAACTGACATTTCCTTGACTTACTGAGTGAGCAGTGCCCATTCTGATGAAATGTAGTTTTCTGCAGTGTATTTAGCTCCACACCTAAGACATTTTATTTTCCAACTTTTATCTTAAAACACTGCAAAATGCATTTTAATTATGTTATATGAATGCTTTACTGAGCCTTTACAGGCAAAAAAAGTACTATTAGAAATAAATCATTTGCCTCAACTCAGTTGAGCCAAGCCTTTTCTTAGGGTTAGTGAAGAACATGACCAAAACACAATGTCTAGAATAAAGTTACCTGAAACACTCAGCAAACCAGCAAACCTTTTACAATACAGTCAAAACCACAGCAGCTGTGTACAACAAGAGTTCCTTGTTATTATAAAAAGGAACAAACTAACCAATTAGAGGAACTAACAAGTTCCTTACTTAAGAACACTCTGGTCCACTTTTTACATTGTATCTACATATTTATCATATTAAAGTCTGGTACAGATAATGTTTCTTATTAATAATCTATTTTAAAGATTCTTCTTCTTTGATAAGGATTTTTCTTCTTTAGAAAGCCTTATGGTGAGTGAGGTACTGAACTGCCTAAGCAGATCTGAGAGTGATAGTTTTCAGTAGATTTGGGAATTGGGTTCTTTTGTGTATTTTGAAAAAAATCATAACGTTATATTTAGGGACATAAAACCCCTCACATCGGGTCCATAACATTTTCCTTATTACAATAAAATTGTAGTAGGCATTTGTGAGTCTGGCTTTTGTGAAGTGGTGCCATAAGCAGCAGTAATTCAGGGCCCCTCACCAGGGCCGGGAAGGCCACAGCAGGCCCGTTTGGTTCTTGGCCACACACACTCAATGTTTTGTTCTGTCGTGCTCTCTATGCCTTAACTTCACAGCCTCTGATATCACGTCTCTCATAATTTTCTATCTTCTGTTGCTTCTCCACACTTGCTACTTTCTCTGTAGTAAATCCTGTAGTTAGTTCTTCCTTCCACTCTGAGAGTGCAGGAGCTCCTGCTAGGAGTAGGTCCATCTCTCTATTAGATACCAAGAGACCATCCTTTTTACAAAGGAGGGTTTCTTCTCACATGCAAAAACTTAGAGAACAAGCTGTATAGTACAGCATTATAAACAGTGTAATTTGAAGCACACACAGTGGCCTTGAATAAAAACATCAGAAATAAAGGCAACCATTTTGAGCAAGGGCTACATTGCACTCATTTAAAGAAATAAGCATTCCCAAAGTTTTGTGAAATTTTGTAAGACTGTAAGAGCAGAGGTTGCATTAGGAAGGGCACAAAATTAATTCTGACCAGGGAGCTAGAGGGATAACTGGGTGTATTTCTGTATGCCTTCTTTGGCTCCCCTGAACAACCCCAATGGGATGGATTAGAAGGCATCCACCTTTGTGCTTGACCAGCCTTTTCAAACCTCATTGACATACCGAGTGCTACCAGCATCATGTGATGACGCATTTGTATGACAGTAAGAATGCAGCTTACTCTAATAAGAAAATACATGGGTTTAATATGACATATTTAGCATGTTCCAACAGTGAGAGGGACTAGGCAAATGTAAAAAGAGGGTGCTATAGCTTTATCTCCCTGCAGTGAGACCTCTGGCACACAACAGAGTTTCCAGTGACACAGGTTCCTGTTCTGATGGTGTGCCAAGTTTCCAGCCTTCCTCTACATTTTCCCAGCCCCTTCTCAGGTTTCTTTTACTAAGAAATCCTTTTGTCTATGCCAATGCTACTCAGATGTATTGAGATCTATTGAGTAATTTTACCAAGGGCTAATTTTTTACTGAGACCCGCTCAGCAGGCAGAAACGCGAGAGCTCCCGTTCCCTCTCTGCCAGGTGCCAGGTGCCAAGCGCTGCCGCTGGGCTGCAGCCTCAGCACTGTGCCATGGCCGGCCTCGCCAGGAGGCCATCTCCTGCAGCAGCATCACGAGTTTGGGACTTTATGATGCCTGATAAGGTCCCCGTAGCTATTTTATTTCCTCTTTCTGCCCTGCTGTAGGGGTGCTGTGTGGGCTGGCAGCTCCCAGGGGACAGGACAAGAGCACTTCACCCCACTCCATTCCCCTTTGAAGCTGCTGTTATACTTCCCATGCCTTCACCCTTCCCACCTCTGCCATTCCCTTGAAGAGGGACAGGACCAACCTGCCCTGGCTCTGGACGTGGTCTGGCAGCCCCCACTGCTGTGCCACTGGCTCTCCTCCCTGCCTGCTTCCTTCCCCAGGTCACCGGCTCCATGCCATGAGCATCAGGCAGGACATGGCTGGGACATTGCACACAGGGAACAATGCAGAGCTCTCCATCATATCATGCTTTGCTGTTGCTTGAGAGGCAGCTCAAGATGTCTTCTGAGAAAAAATTCTTCTTAAATGTCTAGATAATATTCTTCTGGTCCTCAAAACTGACAGATCAAAACTGAATATAGTTTGATACAAAGGTATAATAATTTTACATCTTTCAAAAGCACTTCTATTATATTTTTAAAGGGAAATGAGTTGACTCATATTTAGCAACAAATTCCAACTACTTTCTCTTTGGTGTTTAATGATGTATTGTATTACACATAGAGTTAAGTATTTTAGGTGAGAATACTGTATAATATTGCTACTAAATTTGATGTATCATATTTTACTCTCAAAGCAGGTCAGTAGGTATATCCCTCCTAGAGTCTTCTGTACAGATTTTGAAAATTACATTACTGCTCATTGAAAAATATGCAATTCTACTGCCACCTTATTCTTAAAATGTAATAAATAATACTCAAATAAAATCTTAGTCTAAATTATTAATAAAACAGGGATATAAAATGACATGGAAGTGGTGCAAACATCTTGCCTTCAACAGATAAAACTAAATAGAAAGTAAACGCATATAAATTGATCTTATTCAGAGATACATTACTGCTGATATTTTCACAAAGGCTGTCAGGCCATCTTTCTAGTGCCTTAATAAATCTTATGATTTATTTACTGATCCAAGTTCTATCTGTAAAATCTTGAGTTATGATAAGCTTGGTGGGTTATCAAATGCTTGCTGGGTAGATCAGCTATTACAGGCATGTTTGTGGTGAATATATGTAATAATTGATTCAGTTCAAATACACATTCCAATTCTATAATTTAAAAACCTGAAGATTTCTGCACTTGATTACTCAAGCTGCATGGCAGTGCTGGGCTTGAACTTTGAACTAAAGCCATGGTCAGACTGACTCTGTATGAATATATGAAATATGTATATATTCTTCCATACTACAAACAAAACCAAAATTAATATGAAAAACCTTTGTTTCAAAGCCATACTCTAGATAGGCCTACTAGGTTTTTAGGCATAAACCTCAGACTTGTAAAGTATTTTAACTTTTGCTGTACACACATGTATGCATATGTGAATATACAACTGTATTCCTATATAGATTACAAAAAATTAGGGTCTTGATATTGTTCCCAGTACATTTACTGAGAATTTTGCTGTGAACAAATCTACATCCAGAAGACGAAGGAGGTATTTTGCAGATATAAGCAAAGCATTCTGTTTACTAGAAGCTTTCTCAGGACAAAGACTAGAGAATTTTAAGAAATTCTGAATTATCAGAACTTCTTATATATCAAAAACCGTGTGACTTTTACCTCGATTTTCCAATGCTTAGGAACATCCTGACTTCCTCCTTAATTTCATTCATGCTCTGTTTATATCCATCTGTTTCTGGGCCAGCATTTTCCTATGGCTTAAAATAGCTCCTCACTTTGCCAGGGTGCTAACCTGGATGTAACCTATACACAGACAGTAATCATATGCCACTCAGCCTTCCATTAAGCAATTTTAAAGTTTTGTAAGATCAGTTCTCTGGATTTTTTGCACTTTTCTCAGTTCATATCCTGAACTAGAATTATACACAGTATTCCAGATACAGTGGTACTCCACAGAATGGCCTACTGCATATTCTCTACTGAAAATATTCTACAGCCCTGCATTGACGTTTAGTTGTCTGAATTGTACTAGTGGCTCATAATGACCCTGATCAATAATTCACTCTGACGTTTCCAATCTATCACTTCCCTTGGATTAATTCCCCTATTATACTAGAAAATCTTATTATTAATCCCTAAGGACATGGCCTTGTATTTTGTGTTACATTTAATTTTACTTCTGTTACTCCAGGCTGCTAAGTCACCTGTTTTCTAGGAATCAAATTCTTGAGATGGCTTATTGTAAGCAAGGCCTCTCAGTTTTTGTCATCAGCAAGTTTAATTAGCATGTTCTTATTTTCGTGCCATTGCATTTATTAGATAAGATCAGGACAAATGCTGCTATAAGGAGCCTCACTTGGAATCCCTCTCTGGTCTCATAGTGCCCTTTCCAGCACAGACCTATTGTCATCCCTCTTTTAGACACTTTTTAATCTGACTTATGTTTCTTATGCTATTTCCCATTTCAACTAATAATCTCATAAGTACTACATTGCAAAGTGCTTTATTGAGATAAAAATAAATTTGACCTACCAGGTTTCCATCCATAAAAATTCTGCTGCTATTAAAGTTCACTCATGATTTACTTTGAGTAAACTTGGACTGCATTTTATCCCATGTTCTATTTATATCCATAGCATTCATTATTTTCAAAATTTGTTCTAAAGCTTTGTGTGTTACTGTAAACTAACAGAATAACTACAAATCTATTACATGTTTATAAAAAAAAAAAAAAAAAGGAAGCTTGCTATATAGCACCACCACAATACAACAGATGGATTAAAATCTCTGCCACAAACCATAAAACTCCATACCCTTGTTCTTTCCTTAGTAACGTTTCCCCATTTGAGCAAGCTGACTTCTCCTAGTTTAGCTTCCATGCCATGGCTCTTTTCACTTTGTGTATTCTAACAGCAAACTTAGCTTTGACTTTTTACATCTTTGTCTGTTCTGAAAGCTGCAAAAATTACTCATCAGGCTGGGGAATGTAGCTGGATTATATATAACCTCAGTGCTTTGGGGCTCCGCCTTCTTTTTATGCTAGTTGCAATGAGCTACCTACATGGTTAAACAGTCTTTTACTTTTTGTTTTACTCTTTGCAAGATCTAGCTCTGGGTTCGGTTTGGTAAATCTTCCTTGAGTTCTGCACCTCCAAGTCTTTAAGTCACGTCTTCATTCATTTCCCTTCTCCATTCTGTACAGACCTTTTCCTTGTTTTTGCTCTGACTGGTGAGGTGGTTACTCATCCCACTTCCATACTTGGAATGTAAATTCCAGATGTTTTTTGCATCTCTGAGTTAGATAAATTCCAGGTCTCTGTCATGTTTAAGCTTCTGATTTATTCAGTCCCTTTGAATATCTCAATTGCTATGTCTAATCTACCAACATTTGTTATTACAGTATTAAAAAAGCCCTCCAAAACCTTAATTGTTGAAACAGCTTTGTTTATTCTTCCCTTTCTTTTGGATTTTTCAACCAAGTGGGGATGGAGAGAGGAATCATCTGCTTTAACTTGAAAACAACCAGCTCTCTCCCCATCATTACTACCTATCTTAGTCTAAAATAGCATCAGTTAGTACCAAAAAAAAAAAAAAAAAAAAAGTGCTTTGGTTGTCATTTGCACAAATATCTGGGCTGTACTGGTATTAGTAGCTCATGTTTTCCACTGTACATCTGCATTTTTTAATCTCTCTTCAAAGAACCTCATCAGAAATCTCCCTTATCCCCATGTTTCACCAACAACTGAGCTGTGATGCTTGCAGATTTTCCCTTCTCCAGCCTACATTTGTGCTGCAAAATTCCATTAATTCAGCTGCCATCAAGATTGCAAAGTTTCCTCCAGTTTTCTAGAAAATTTTGATTTGCAAATAATATCACATAAGTATCCATTACCAGTACTGAAAAGTTTTATTACCAGACAATTTGTATAATGCTTGAGTTGTATGCAATGTCACCTCTGACAGAATGCCAATTGCTGTCACTAGACAACCGATATGACAGGCATTGAAACTGGTTGATATATATACAGTAAAAAAAAAGGAAAAAAATTCACAACATAATGAACTGGAATCTTGTTGTCCTGAACTACTACACTGTTCTTTCAGCACACTGAGGATTATTATGCCTATAAAAACACCAGCCTAACATCCTTAAATTATAGATAGCATCACTAAGTCACAATAATATATTAACTGGAACTAATCAACTATATATTTATTGTACTGAAATCCTCTATCTTATTAGCAGTGAAAGTCCTTTTATACAAGCTGCAATTATTCTACTGAAGTGCTGTTACTTTCAACCTAAAGAGCAGAAATATGCTGCACAACCTTGAGAAGAGGAGAATGCAGAGGTAAGTACACTTGGTAAGCTCTGTAATAGCATTAAGAAATTTAATTTTCATGTAGAGAAGAATGGATATTAATTTTATTTTTATGGTCCTTCCTCAAAGGTATGACTGTGCTTCCTCTATGCATTTCTTCTTCATCTTACCTGTTCTTCAGGTAACTGCATAAAAGCAGTTCTTTTGGCTTCAGAAGGCTGGAAAAAACCAGCCATACGTGCATTACATGTATTAGGAGGAAAAGTAAGGGTGATGATAATTCAAACCTAATTCTTTGTGCAATAAAATAGCCTAAGCCAGAATAATTTGAATGTTCACGTACCTTCATCAGCATATGAGTGAAAATATATATTATGTCTATACAATTTATATTTCAGAGCTTATTTTATACACATATACAGGAATGGAGCAGTTTGAAATGTTACTTTCTTTTTTAATTCCCCTGAAATTCTCTATCACTTTCTCTTAGATCATCAATTTTTTTTTCAAACTTGTTGGGCTTTCATGAACCCTGAGCTCATTTTCACAACAGCAGCCATTATCTAAAATATTTTCTACCCATCTGGCCATAAGTCAGTCCTTTTTGCTCAGAGGACTTCTTATCTATTTTCATTACTTCACTTTTGCCAGCACATGAAATCCACCCTCAGAAATACAAGCTGGGATGGAATCAAGGCATTAGAAAGACAAAGGAACAGCAACCACCACATCAGTCAAGGCTAGACCTCAACAGCTTGCAAAAGCAGCATTATGTGTGGTTCAGATGGGTGTGGGCATGTGATGAAAATATGGAGTGTGAAAGATTATCTTCTGCTTTTCCACTTCTATCAGTCCTCTTGTGATTATACTCTGCTTTTCAAATACTGCGTATATCTGCAAAACGGCAAGGTGGGAGGTAGCTGTAATGGCCTTGGGAGATAAGATCTTGCTAATTATCTAATCACTCTTGAGAGGTCAAGCAGTGGAAACTCAAGCCCATAGCCAGCAAAAAAAAAAAAAAGAAAGTGTTCCAGGGCTTGTAGTGATTGACTCCATTAATGAAGATCAGAAGACTGATTTCTATAACCAGTGTTTGCTTAAACAAATATTTTATGTTATAATGGAAATAATGTGGAATACTCTTCCTCAAATTCTTCTAAGTCAATGAGTCAATACACTATCAATCCACAAATGAATACATCAAGCATTCTCCTGACTCCTCTCTAATAACACAATCTCAATTACCTTTTCAAAGAAGTGACCAGAGTACTTCCAGCATTTCTTTTCCCACTAGAGATTAAAACACAATAGACCTTACCTCTTCAATTTATTGTGCTGGTCTCATTTGTTAACAAATTTAGGATACAAGGTGGTATGCTCAACTAAAAGCATTTCTTATTCTATTAGGTCTAAAAGAAGTGCAAACAAAATATCCCATTTCATATTCACCTATCATATTAACAAACAAAATACAGAAACAATATTTTTTCTATAAGATGTAATCCCTCATATAGTGTGATCTGCTCTAGTTTTTCCTCAGCATGTAGGTCACGGGCAGCATGTTGCCTGCAAGACTCTCTGACATTGCTCAAGGCCTTAGCAAAGTACTGTTTTAACTATGGTCCAGGTTGATGCAAAACAGAACAAGTGCTTTCCCTAGAATACTAGTTGTTCATGGAAAACAATACTTAGACAACAAAGCTTAGTCACACAGTCCATATTATGTTGCTCATAAATCTTGCATTGTTGATTTTGCCATTTCCCAAAGAATCATTTCCCACTTCCAGACACGGCCAGGTTGGGGCTTGGATTCTTTTCCACTGTCCATTGTTAGAGGAATTAGGAATTTGCGGAGGAAAAAAAAAATAACTTTATCTACTGGTCCAAACCACAGTACCAATTAGCCAGAAACTGGAGAGTTTCTGAGAGATTATTAATAAATATTAGACAAAGTAAGCCCATGTGTCCAGCTCAAAGCAAAAGTTAGGCGTATCTGATCTGCAGCAAAGCCCAGAGACAGATCTGTATGGGAACACTGTAAATAACTCTGAACATGTTTTTTTGCTGAACTTCTGAATACAGAGAGTCCTTCCATTAGACTAAAAGGAGAGCAATGGCATTTATAACTCATCTACATGTATCTTAACATCTACTTAGCCATCTGATAGATTATTGGTGAGGTATGGGTTCTGGTTGTATTTCTAACAAATGAAGCCACAGTTCCATTTCCATTGAAATGAATGAGATCTTCTCTGCATCTCCATTCAAATAGGTGAATTCTTCACATGCACCTGGTGGATGTTGTTTTTGTAGATTATCTTGCTTCTGACTATAGATTTGAAGTAAAATAGGTAATTTTGCTATTTGACATCTTACGAGGGAGCAGCTTAAAATACAAAAGGAAGGAAACATTAACCTTTATCTTACTAAAGGTTAAGCACCTCTGGAAACTTACAAGGCTTGATCCCAGAACCTTATAGGACCAAGGTTGCTAATGATTTAAGATACTAGACTGGAAAAATAAGTAAAAGTTCAATTTAGTGTTGTCTCCTTTCCTCTTCAAACAAGTGAAAAGCTTTGCTTTATTGAGGGAAAAATATTGGGAAAATTACCAAATAAAACCTCAGTACCCCAAGGGTGTTATTCCTCTTGATCAAAAGCCACCAGAGAAAAACTTGTGAGGAACATGTAGAAATAGGAATAACGTCTTCCTCTACAGCAACGTGAGATCATGTGAAAAAGAATTACAAGACAGAAAAGGGTAAAAGAGTCAGGAAAATGTAAAACTCTACTGAATTTGTATAATTTAGTATTATTTGTAAAAAATTTATTGTACAAGTGGAAAAGTATCATTTAAATATGGAAAATCTCTAAAATGCTTCAGAGACAGTTTATTATTCTATACACTTTACTTTGATAAACAGCCTTAGTCCATTGATTTCTGTCTGCTCTTTTCATTATAATCCACATTAGATATGAACTGTTCTCTGTAAAATTTAGCCTAGCAATTACATTAGGTTATTATTCTGAACTAGAAATCATATGTTAAAAAAATACAGAAAATCCATATGTGAGTTAATAGAAATGCAGCTAACACAGAAATACATACCTGAACATATTTATGTAATTTATTAATGACTAAGAAATTATTATTAGTGTTCATCAGTATATCCAGAACAACTTTGTTAATCTTTAAAGTATAGCAAACCACAGTAGACAATCTTGCACTGGAAGCGACAGAACACTGCAGCTGTATTTCCCAGGAATCATAGCCATTGATTCCTGATATTTAGCACTGTTCAAAGTCCTAAAATCCAAATAACACTGAAATGGTATTCTACCATCTTTGCTACCAAAAGCGTGCCAGTGAGCTTTAGAATGAAGTACTTATTTTGAGCTGAGCATATTGCTGTTTCAATGAAGAAAGCACACCATATGCTTAAATCAAAAACTTCTGGCACCTGCGCACTAAAAGGGGAAGCTGCACTCCACCCCAAACTATGTTACGGCCTTTGGCAGAAACCTACAGTAGCCTCATATGAACTGTGGAATCTCTAAACACTGTCAAAACAGCCTTCATTTAGGAAGAGCTGCATAAAGCAGGCTCTGTGAGGTTCATCTGAGTTCATTTATAGAACACTGTACCTTGGGTTTGTGAGCTGTTTTCCCAAATTTGTGAGCAAACAAATCTGTAACAATATACCAGAAAGGAAAAAACCTCAAATGTTAACATTATAGAAGTGCTTGAACAGCCATAATCATTAATGGAGGCCGCATACTAGAGTGCTACTACTGAAATATGAAACCTGAAGACTTTATGACCTAGTCTAGAAAGCATCCTATTTTAAAATGCTAAGATCAGGGGTTTTTCTTTGGCTGCTACAAGTAATTACTTTTTATTGCTATTCAGTAAATAACTATTTGAGAAAGGAAAATTAATAGGACTAGCAGTTGCAGACAATCCCAGAGATAAGCACATTCAGATAATCAGCCCAGTATGTTCAGTGAGTTGTCAGGAACATAGATAAGTTGGGGAGGGGTGCAAGGAGAGACTAAAGAGGAAAGGGAGGAAGGAAAGCAGTAAGAAACGCTAGAATTAGAAAATGAGAGCTGCTGAATGCCATTTGTAAATTAATAGCTGTAGCCAGAGAGTTTCCTGGTGATAGAATTTGTTCTTCTCAAGTCAAGAGAAATACAGTATTTTCTCTGTTGTTCAGGGATCTCTTTCCCTGGGGTTGCCAACTGTGTTTTTATAGCAAGATTGGGTGGGAAATTTCTCCAGTGGCAGACTCTGACATCCTTCTTCCCTGTGGAGGAAACAGCTCAACAGCCATCAGTTCCTTTGCTTATCAAGGGAATTTTTTTGCTCCCTGGCAAAGTGCCTGCTCTGTATTTATTCCCTTTGTTTGGATTTCCTTTCCTTTCCGATGACATTTTCTGCACACAAGGATTCTCATCCTTTCATGGAAAACCATGGTTAGACCATCATATGCCACTCCTAGAAGTGACTTCTGAAGCCTGATGATCATGTGTCTCCCCCAACCCCGTATCGTTTTCATTCCCCACAAGTGGGGTGGAGCAAGAGGAGGCAGCAGCAAGGACAACCAGGGATTTATTTCTCAGCAATTTCTGGCCCTGTGACACCACGCCTGCAAGGCAGAGAGCCCCCTGCAGCCACTCTATTTGTAGCCTTTTCCTCACTGAAATCACTGGCAAAGATGACTGGGAAACCCGAGGCTCTATTGTTTTTCATTCCCAGCAAGCCATGAAGTGCACAGTGGTACATGGCTCGGTGAAGCCATCTAGTTTTCCACAGAGTACTGTGTGTGGTTTCTAATTCTGCAGCCCTGCAGTTTTCTATGTGGTTGTTCAGTACTAAAACAAAGAAAATACCATTTTGATGTGCTAAACTAATTCTGTTTATTAATGCCATTCCTAAATTATTATATTTGTAGGGGATAAGAGGCCTTCCCTCAAATCTCCAGCTGCCTACCAACATTTTTGATATTTTAATATTTCACCTTCTCAGAGCAAACATGTTTGGTGATCTTGGAAGCCTTGTTTTATTTGAGATCACTCCTAATTTACAATGGTACAGCTTTAGAATTAGTGGAATTACAGGAGTTACCCTGTGGCTATTGTTTCACAATAAAAAATGGCAACAGTAGCTTAAAGCCCTCTAATACCCCCTCTGCCCCTCCACTGTGCCAACACAATTGCTTGTAGGGCTTCTTAAATAAGGGTTATTAAAAGGCTGTCAGCACTAAGTCAAAGAACTGATTGGATTAAAAAAAATAATTACTGATCTTGAAAAGTTGTGCTAGCACAAGTGAATGGGTGGCATGCCACAGACAGAAGAGGGAACAAAAAGGAAGCAGGAATACCTCAAGCTGATGCTGCTGCTTGAACAGCAGTGAAGTAACAGCCTATGCAAGATCAAAACTGAGAGCAAGCTTGTAACACCCATTAAGCCAATTGTCAATTATCTATGATTAGATTATCTACATTGCATCCAGCATAGTTATTAGCTGAGTCCCACCACTGCACCAGTGTCTCTTGCAAGACTGTCCCTGGCCTGAAACAATACACATGCATTCATGCAGAGCCAGAGCTCGTAAACTCTTTTGGTCCAAAGTTGCTTCTGAAGAAACAGCCGAGGCCCCTCCTCACCGTGTTCCCAGAACCAGGAGCGACAGACAGAGTGCAGACAGCACCGAAACAGCTCAAACCCCGCTGGGCTTCAGGCCAACTGCAGCCGACTGCGTGCAGGGACAGCTGAAATGATCCCCCACCGGCGGGACAGGACAGGCCCTGTAGGTCAGGTGAATACGATACACACACTCGGATCCAGTTCGGATATCTGACCCAACAAACTCTCCTACAGGGAACCAAGGAGACGACATTGAAACACCAGCAGCAAGAAGCCTGGCTGGTTTCTGGAGGAGAGTACAGGAGCAGAATGAAAAGGCCAAATGTCACAGGTGACACCCCCAGCAAGGCATTTACACTATAAAGTATTGCTTGCAAAAGAAAACAGGAAACATTACAATTAGGAGTAGGATGTTGAGAAGTATTCTGTCTTGGGCTCAGCTCCAGCCTGAGAGCACTGGATGACACAGAGGATCCAGCTAAGTTGTAAGGCAACTGTTTCTTTGTTGTCTGTTATAGTGCTAACACAAAGCTTACAAGCACAGGAGTTTCCTACTACAATAAAACAATCACCTCTCAGTGTGAAAGTACATTTTAGTGCTAGACAGTAGATTTGCAACTGATTATTCTGTATTATTTACATTGTGCCATAAATGTGTTTACTGTTTTGGATTATTTTAAAAGAATATAGTTTGCCATAGAAAAGCAAGCCAACCTCCAAATGAACACAAGTATTTTTACTCTAATGCAACAGCTATCACTTTGCCTTTAACGGATTATCAAAAATTCAAAACTACTTCAATTCTTTGCAAATATTCAGATAAGTTGCACAATTTCATTAAATTGCAGCTGCGGGACTTCATTTTTGTGTGCTTTGTCTGCCCTATATAAGCAATATCAGCGAAGCCAAACAGGCTGTTGGCCTGTTCCTATCTATATTGCATTCTTATGTGATAGTATATCCTCTAGTAATGTCAATTCTTTTTGGCCTAAAGAGTCGATCAGCTTTCCACATCTTTAAGGTTGTTTCCATTAGGAAAAGAAATTGATGAAATGTGATATGATCCCCTTTATTTAGGAAGAATTGGTAAAACATCCTGATTTATGGAGCACAAAGAAATTCAGATGAGTAAGAGCAATTTATTTAACTGTAGTTCCCAGGGTCTCTGTAGGCAGCTGTATTCTAAAAATCTTCCTTCCATCATCTCTGTTGCCACACAGACAGAATTACAGCAGCTTCCGGATCACTACCTCAGTTCTGAAATTATTTCTAAATCCTCAGAAACCAGCTGGACTGTTTGACCCTCCTATTGTCTGCACCTGTTTGTGACCCAGTGCGAGTACAACATTTTCTACGGCCCATTACTGAAATCAAAGTAAATTTTAATTATGTCTTGTGGTTTCTGAATGGTTAATGGCTCTCATGGCCATGACTTTGAACAAAATGGTTCAACTGTCCAATGCCCAACACAGTAGCATGCTCTTCAGACTTCATTTTTTCATATTGTCAAACAAATCCCTTTGGAATCACACAGAATCTCTCAGCTTAGCCAAATATCACAGGCAATCCCATGTGGCCATCCACTGAAGCCAAGAGAATTACTGCAGGGATGGATTTGGCAGTACAGCATTTTGAACTGAGTTCCCTTAAGCAAGAAATCTGCACAAATGTACAAATCTGGCTGTGTTCGAAGGTTCTGTTTTGCAGCCATCTGTGCAGGTTTTTATTGTTAAACAGGAGTAAAACAAATTCTGGACTAAATGATACATATTTTTATATGTTTCAGGTAAAAAAAAAAATACACAGAATTCAGAAAGCTGGAAATAACTAGAAAAAGCTGGTTTGAAATTATTAGAAAACCCAGAAAACATCACGTTTGAGTAGAACACTAAGCGTCCAATTTAAGACATGTTGACACTGCAAATTAAAATCAGAATCCCAATATGATTTCTTAAGCTAAGAGATAGAGTCAGCTGAAGACAGTTTACTGTGTGTTGATTTCTCAGACAAAACATGAGAGCTGAAACATTGCCTCCTTTGTAATGGTACATAAAATCTTGTATAATTTTTGTAGAAATAATGTACTTGATTACTGTTTGCCAAATCAATGAGTAATTACATGGTGAAACATATTGCTACAGAAACTCACTGACGCCCAGAACCCAGTAAATTCTAAAAATGTACATGAATAACAAACTAGCCAGAGCTGCGGTTGTTCACAATAATTCTGGAAGCCTTATTGTATGTCATGCTTCAAATTTCATAAAATCTCATACAGTTTAGAATACAATCTTTTATGGAGACAGACTATCTCCTGTTACCAGCAGCGAGTACTTTGTTCAAAGACCTGAGCTTGCCATAGCTGTCGAAAGTACTGACCCAGGGCATCTCAAGTCTCATCCAGAATAGTACTTTTTATGTGTCAACCTCTGAGCTTCCTGTGACATCCCTGCCATCTGGGAGCTGAAGCAAGCAGGGTGGATGCCAATTTCAGTTACTTTTTTGCCATTTTGCTTTATCAGTAACAACCATTTTAAGGATGAGATGCATAAATGATTACACCAGTTTATAGATTTTTTTTTTCAACATACCAACTCAACTATGTTTTAATCTCTGCTGTCAGATTATTTTTTTTAAATGCAGTTCTGCACAAAAACTTGATACACATTCTGCTTTCACTCCTATTTAGGACCAGCTTGTCATCATTTTAAGCATAGGAACAGAGTGAGGGTTTAAGCTCTAAAGTGTTCTCAGATTCAGACAAGATCATAATTCTATTCATTAGCAACATTATTTTTGCTTTTTTAACACTCTTTAAATTGCAAAGAATGACACAAGCAGCAGATACATACTCACCTGAGCTGTGGAGCAATCGCCACCGCAAAAATAGTTCCAAGGAGCCACTAACCATTCACACTGCAAAGTCTCCTTGTGTCTCCAGTACACTCTGGCATAGAGCAGTTACTCTGAAAGAGCATGTGTAACCCAGGAGTAAACTCCTCTACACCTGGAGTTTTGTAAGATGAGCAGTTAACACCAACCAGCTGATGGGCATTGACTTGCTGCTGTCTCCACCGTCATTGCCGCTCTATAAGAGCCAAGCCAGAGCCACCTTTTCCAAGACTCTGGGAACAAGTCAGGGTAGAGAATGTGACATGGATGGAGTGGAGGTGGATGAGGGAATGGAACTGTCTTCTTTCTGTGGCGATGAGGGAGGCAAATTAAAATTTTAAAATTTGAGGCTTCAATATGTGATGCATGGACACAGGTACAGAAGTGGCATCAGAGGGCAGATGCGGAAGAACATATCTTCCTGCACACCAGTCTGGGGCCAGAAGTTTGATGTTACCAGTTGCACCAAAGCCTTGCCCCTCTCCAGTGGATGAAGCCTGGGAGCCCCTGCTCTGTATTAGTCTATTTTGCTGTCGCGGAATCTATACTAGAATAGATAATAAACAACTTAAAATTTACACCCAGGAAGTTAATCACATGTTGTGACTGACCAACACATGCCCACAATGGAAGAACTCCTGCCATAAAACCTGTGACAGAATTAGTCAAACAATTAGAGCAATAGGTTACCATGAAAAAACTCACCCACCACATAACATCCCAGTATGGCCTTTTAAGAAACCGGAGAGGAGATGGCACATGCCTATTGACTGTAGCTCTTTAAAGAAATCAACTGGTCCTCTAACAGCCCCTGTTCCTAGCATAGTAGATATGAACGTGATCTTCTGGGGGTGGGAGTGTTATCCACGAAAGGTATGGTCCTTATGATCCCAATACAAGAGCAAGACAAACAAGAATTTGCATTTCCTTGGGGTGGAAGACAATATAGTTTCATTACCTACGCCAAGGTTTTAAACATGGCTCCATCATCACCCATGCCATGGTAGCTAAAGAGTTCGAATCAGTCATCCTCCCACCTGAAGTAACTATTTTGCAATATACAGATGATACTCTAATTGAAGGACATAATGAGGAAATGGTTCACCAGAGTATGAATGCTATCGTCCAGCATTTAGAAGAATTAAATATTAGTGTTCCTGATCTGAAACAGCAAGGACCAAGTCAAGAAGCTGCATTTTCAGGTATATACTGAAGGACAGAAAACTGTTACAGAATCTGTATTAACAGAGATACAAAGCATTCAAGAGCCTTCTGATAAAAAGGAGTTACAAGCTTTATTAGGAACTTTTGGGCTTTGGAAGTCACGCATTCCTGGATTCGGTATTTTATAGGGATCTCTGCAATTTGCTGAAAAAACCCACAATATGGAATTGGGAAAAAAAATCATAATGAATCATTAAAGGCTTTCAATGCTTAAATTTTACTAACCAATCTATGGGACTCATTAAGCCTGCACACCCTAGTACACTTCATATAGTCATAGGTTATGAGAGATATCAATAGCAATTACGGCAATAAGATGTGAATGGTAAAAAGGCATTTTGCTCTAAATCGTGGTGAGGCTCCCAACTACACTCCATTTGAGAAAGTGCTGTTAGCTGCATATGAAGGGCTGCTAATTACCAAGCCATTAATTTGAGAAAGAGAAATCAAGTTATGTGTGCCCATTCCTATTTTAAAACCAATTTTAACTGGTAAGCTGCTACCCTTAATGGTAGCCCAGGAAACTGCTGTGCAGCAATGGGCCCTGTATATACTTTACCAGGCGACAAGTGATGGGATAAATAGAGAAAACAAATGATCAGAGAGTGTAGAGCAAATAGAGATGCCTATCAAATACTCCCATCTGCCCTCCTCTCCAATAAATGATGCGCTGCCATGGGAAGGCGAGACAAAGGAAGTTTGGTTCACAGTGCCTAGAGAACTGGGTGAAAAACAATCAGCAAGTAAATGGTAGAGACCTATGGGGAAAAACACACTGAAAAGATTTACAATGCAGACCAATCCAAGTGCACATCTACAGGACATCTATCTGCTCACCAAAAACTAAAAACCCCTAAGGGAAAGTGGAATCAGATTACTGATCATTTGGCTAAAATAAATGTATAGCAAAACTCAAGGCAGAAAGGCTAGTAAGTGGTTACAGGATTGGATAGGACACATAGGGAATTATGATTTTTTTCAATGAACTGAAAGCAGAGGATGGCCTGTGACAAAAGCTCTGGCAATACATACTGTAGACGCATGCCATTTTTTCAAACAATGGTACAGTACCTGTCAAAAGGACAACAGTTTGCCAATCTGAGGAAAGGTAGATTACTCAGAGAAACTTGTCAGCTAGATTATGTTAGTATTTTAAACCACCTGAAGGCTGGAAATACATCCTCACGGGAGTAGAAACAATGGTGTAGGGAATGTGAACCCCACCCAAGGTGTGACTGGTCCAGCAATCACTGCTGGTTTAAATGGATGGTTTGCTACTTCTCCCTTGCCCAGAGAAATACAATCTGATAAGAGATCACATTTTTAAAATAAAGTTTTGCATAGGAAAAGGAGCATGGAATTCTGCAGACACTACAGGGACTAAGTTAACAATAACTGGGGCTTGGATCATGTCTGAGACCTAGATGTCTTCTTTTGCAGGAAAATACAGGGTTACCTTATCACCCTGGGAATACTGACAATGAGAACACATGCCTGAGTCTTGTCTTTAAGAGGTTCTGCCTTTTCACATCACATAGTTATAGTAGCAGGAGATTGTTTGCATTGTAATACATGACATTTATGAAATGAGTAAACACTACACCTATTGGCTCGAGCTGAGGATGGACCTGCCCTACTATGCCCAGAGCTCCAGAATCATGCATTATGAAACACTCCCCTGGTATCTGCATCTGGCAGCATGTCTACAGTAGTGACATATAAGTATATGGCAATGGTTTTGGATGTGTGTGTATCCACTGTCAGTACTATCCACTTCAAAGATGATGTAAACTTTGGACCTGGC
This sequence comes from Nesoenas mayeri, assembly GCF_963082525.1. Taxonomy (NCBI): domain Eukaryota; kingdom Metazoa; phylum Chordata; class Aves; order Columbiformes; family Columbidae; genus Nesoenas; species Nesoenas mayeri. Next base: position 18,475,254 of record NC_137548.1, on the reverse strand, counting down.
AACGTTTGCTGCTGTAATATGACATATGTTTTTGATCAAATAACCAATTATATTTACAAGTTAACAACTTCTTGACTGAACAAAATAAGTCTTATTTCATGCCATTTAAGATATCAGTAACATGTGGGGTGACCTTTGATCCATAAAATGACTTTCTCAAAGAAAATGCCAAGGTTACCCAACATCTGTCTGAAACTGAAAAATGTTTAGGTGAAAGACAAGTAAAAATGGTATATGATGATAATGAACCAGCCTTACTGAACAGCATTGGTATGATATCTTTGAAGGTTTGTCACCAAAAGCTACCAATGTACTGAAACTAATGTTACATTCTATGCCTGTATTGTTAATAACCACTGTAATGTTATTTGTAACCTTGATATTGACCTGTTACTTGAAAAATCAAATAGTACATGAGATTAACTCAAGTTAAATCACATAGCAAAGCTGTAAATAATAATTTTCCCATATGCCCTCACCCTCAGCATGCGCAGGCACGAGGGCTGGTAATTCATAGCACTGTTGTATCAAGCTCACTGTGCAACACTAATAATTGTTGAATGCCAGGCTGAGCGAAGGGGTGGATTGCAATCAACCTAGACACCCCATACACTGGAGCAAAGCTCAGAGGCGATGAGCAAAAAACCAGTTATCTCAAGGACTCTAAAGAAAAAGCACCAATTATCCTAAAGATGAACTTAACACAAAGGGGGCTGGAGGGTAACCTTTGTTTTAGATATAAGGCTGTACCAGCGGGTCATCACGTTGTATAAACAGCCTTCTCTGAGATAACTAGTAGAGAATAATGCCTTCCTGAGCTAGCCAGAGCAAAATGGCAGGGGAGGAGTGGCTCAGCCAAAACCAGAGTACAGAAACTGAGCAACCAACAACATGCACTTTGGAAAGAGCAACCGGTTTGAGCTGGGTTCAACCACATACTCCTTCCTGGTGACTGGGCATGCTCAGAATCATGATGGTGAGCACACAGACCTATAACAAAAATGATGCTTTTACTGTGATTAATCTGTATATTGGAACTGCTATTTGATCCTTTCATTGTGATTTCAGTACATTGCTGTATCACTTCTAAATCAAAATCGCATGTAATACCCAATATATCAAATAAATAAATTTGATATTAAACATTAAAACGCCATGTGCAGTATTTAAAAGAACTTGGTCAGAGACTATTTGACTCTGACACATATGAAAATATGGTATTACAATCAAGCAAGATGCATTGGGGGAGAAAACCCTTCTCATAAGTGGGAAATAACTGAAAAGGTGAAGACTCGGTTGGTTCTTACACAAAACCAATTATGCTAAGGCTTTTATTGTGGTGGTAAGTAGTATTTCACATCATCAAATTCAGCTGACAGTAATCTAAGTGGCAATTTGTGCTCACTGTCTTTTCCCAGCAAGATTATCAGGGTAGACGTGAATATTTGCAAATGACACAATATGGAGACAATATAATTTATTTTCTAGTACAGGTACAACTCGGTGAAATCAGACATCCACCTAAGTTTAGATGCCGGGTGCTACCAGATTTTCCAGCAACTGGTAACACTCTGCAAAAGTTCACTGAATGCTGGACAATTTGTTTAAGTGCTCCACTACAATATCTGACAGTATCACAACCACTTAGATCAACCACTTTCCTAACTCACCTCAAACTTTTCAAAAACTAAATAATAAGGTCTTCCTGAGGAATCCTTTTCACCTAAAAATAAATTTTCATCAGTTAAAATGAAAATAACGTATAATACTTGTTGTACCAATTATAAAACTCTTGTGTTCTTATGCGTGTGTTCTTAGCTGACCCAAAAGTCACATATCAAGTTCATCTGACATCAGCTTTTAAAAAAATAGAAAATAAAACCAACCAAACAAAACAGCATCATTTTTGCAACTTTAACAGCTTTGCCAAACTTTAATCACTTGGGCTGAAAATTTCCATGATGATTGTCTGCCTTGGCCTGTACAAACTTCATTCAAAATTGTTCATAATAATATTCTAACAACTACAGAAAAGCCCATATATAAATTACTAATTTTGTCTTTAGCATAGGGCTTTACTAGCTTGCAGCAAATACAGCATAGTTACACTCCAAACAAAGAGGCTAAAACAGAATTCTGAACAGCTATTCACTAAATAGCTCCATCTAACCTGACCGCTGCATCAGGCAGTGGTCCCAAAGGAAAAAATAGCACATGATGATGTTGTTCAAAGCTGTCATATAATGTAAAAAAACAACTTCAACTTTAAAACTTCCCAGCTTTTCCATGTTTGAACTTGTAACTGTAATGTCTTTATTTGATTGTGTGTTTACAGGTGTTTGCTAGAATGCACACATAAATGCAATAAATATACATATCAAATAGAAACAATGCGTCAAAATTGTGCAAGTTTTAGAAGAAGGAATACATTACCTGAAAAGGAAAAATTCAAACTATTCTCCTAATATGAACATGTAGTTCTATATTCTGTTATTTGGTAGTACCATTCAGGCTCCATAAGATGGCAGACCTGCATATATTTAACAGATGTTAATGTAATGACATCGCTGTAAAAACATGGCTTTTAAAATGGTTGCTTTAAATGGATGGTGCAAGTTTTTAGGCAGCATGTTTTGAATGTGATGTATTTAGAACCATAACAAACTCTGCTTACTACTCCGTCTTGCCTTTCCTGTACTTATTGATGGCTTTGGATGGGGCTTACATAAAGCACTAGTAAAAAAAAGAAAATGTGGCATTATCACTCACGAGTTGATTGATTTGGAATTACTTGAACTTGATCAATGCAACTCTTTCTAATAAACGTCTAATTGGTATTTATTCCCACTGATGGATTCTAGCAACTTGTGTTCAAAGTAAGCTAATTCTTAGAATATAATTGCTGTCCTGAACACAATATAAAGCTCTTGAGTTTATCTTTTAAACAGTCTGCTTTACAGGAGACTATTTGGGGCAGCAATGATTTGCTCATTAACCCTGAAATTGGTATATTTATTTCCGATTGAATGATGATGTCACTTCTAAAAGCTTTTTTCAAGTTCTCTGACATTAATGTAGCTCTATTATTTGTACAGTCATTATAATAAATTAACAAATTGGTTTGATGACTAATATAGAGTGTTCAAGGTTGTTCTGGAGAATACTGTGTGATCCCTTTGCCAGGGCTTTACATCCATTTCCATCCCGTTTTTTAAAAGTCAAGCTGATTTAGACCTAAGATTTTCAAATGTGAATTTTTAAAAAACACTCTCATACTTTAAATGACCAAGTAAGAAATGGAATGAGCTTGCAATCTCATTTTTATGTTTCACTTCAGCAAACCTTCACTCCTAAACATTATAATTATAATTACACAGGCATATAATTTTCCCATAAAGGTTTCATTGCACTTGTTCCACGTGGCTAAGACTACAAGGAAAAGTGGCTAGATTATTTTTAAATTTTGAAAGAATTCATTGGAAAAAAAGACAGTAAGAAGTGTTCATGCCAGCAAGAAAGCAGTTTGTACTGAATAAGGCTGTGAAAAGGAAATCACAATAATTTAAAAACAAAAGGTGTTCTACTTCCTAGTGAGCAAACAGAATAAAGGAAACAAATTACCTTCCAAGAGTACATCAGGAATGTTATCCTGAAAACTGTAGTTAGGAAGAAAACTTCCACTAGAGTCAAGAAATTGGGCTGGTTATGTTCATATGCAAATGTGCAATTTTTTCATATGTAAACATGCTCTTTAATAACTGCTTAGCAGTGAAACCTTATTTAAAGTACTGCTCCCTGACACATTCACAGACTTCTTGCTGACTCACTCTTCAAGAATGAGATTTTGAAAAAGAGCAATGAAAACACTCCAATAACAGAAATGCTGAAGAACTTTGATAATATGATGAGTGTCTGTAACCCACTTCTACTTTTCGACGGTTACTGTATCAAGCTTCACAGATGTGCCAGCAAGCTCTTGCTGGTTTGAGACTTCCATAGTTTCTAAAGCACTCCTGTAAGCCTCTTACTGGTGCAGGCTTTGTTACTTGTTTGCTTCCGATTTCTCTATGCTTATTTCAATCAGAGCCACACAGAAACCCCACAGGGGTGTTTACGGCGTGGGTGCAGCTCCTTGCGCAGCGGGGCCCAGGACACCTGGCCACGTCCAGCCGTGCAGGGGGCAGCAGGCCGGCCTTACGGGCCCCAGCGCCGCTTTGGACTGCGGGCCTCCTTTTGCAGAAGCATCTCTTTGTGTTGAAGGATCTTGCAGCGGTTTAGCAGGATATTTAGGAGATCACTCATGGCTTTATCGTGCATATCCTCCTCCAAACGTCACTCAAACTGGCACTCGGAGCAGCGGTCCAAGAAATGCTCCTTACACTGACGGTGGAAGGGCAGAATAAGCAAATTTGTACTGCCGCATTTTGCACCTCTGGCACCCTGCGTTATGGAGAGAGAACGAGAAAAGAGGCTTTGTTTTTCCGCTGCTTTTTGATACAGAAACCCAGCTCTAAAGCGATAACTGAGGAAAAGCTTCTTCCTGCCAGTTCTGGCTCATGAGCCAACCAACTGCTATTGCCGCAAGCTGCAGCTGCATGAAGGGGCGGGAAATCTAGCGCTCGGGCTGCTGAGGCTGCCAGGAAGGGCCGCCGGCCCTGCAGAGCTCGCAAGCCCGTGCGACCGCGGCCAAAGCCGGACCCGAGCAGCCCCGCCACCGTCCCCGCCGCCGAGCCCGCACCGGCCGCCGACACACGCAGCCCAGCATCTTCACTTGACGCATTGCAGGTACAACGCACCCAATTAGAGGGCTCGACTCTTACCAGCTAACCATTGCAGACTCCCTTTAGCCAATCAGACGCTCTCTGACAAAGTGCTGCTTCAGATCTCTCAGCACTGCTTCCGTCGGTTGTCGCCGAGCTAGGGCGCGGTAACCTTCCGCGACAGGATATAGGCCTTGCTGCAGGCCAGCGGTTGGCTGTTGCGGGATGCCCGGCGAGGCTGGCCGGCAGGCGGGCAGACGGGCTCGGCTGCCCGAGCGTTGCTCCCGGCGTGTCAGCCGGTGCTTCTCACCGGCTGGAGCTATGGGACCCTACAAGACGCAAGGAGCTGCCGCCTTTCCCATGGCAGCCAACGGCCGCCGCTCCGGCCGAGCCCTTCCCGCCGCCCTTCCCGCCCCGCCGACTGCGGGAAAGGGGTGGGGGAAATAAAGATGTTTTCTTTACAGTTCTACTCGGGAGGCTGCAGGAGGCTTAGGGAAAGTAAAGGGGTTTGTGCTGTGCTGCCCGGGCCCCTGCTGGTGGTTATAATGTTAATCGCCATCAGCAGCCCCAGCGTGGAGGCCGGAGCCTGGAGAGGCACCAGAGCGCGCCGAGCCAAATCTGTGCAGACAAATGCTGAAGTGCTCCAGAGGAGCCGCGGAGCTGCCTCTGCCAACCCGGCAAATGGCATTTGCTAGAGACACAGCTGAGAGCCCTGCAGTGGCTTGCAGTCGGTGGTGTCAGCCATAGTGCCTCTGAGGGTGACGAGCAGGATGGGTGCTGCTGATTGCACTGCTCCAGGGAGAAACACCAGGCCCCCAGCAAGGGGCAGGTGACAAGGAAACCTGGTGTCTTCCCAAGTTACTTAGAACTCTTGTAGCAAACTGAGTCCCCAGCATATCAACTATTACTCCTCTATTCTTCCTTTAGGGTGCCTGGTTAAAAATCCACCCCCTTCCCCATGCCCACGGACAAGTAATAAATACGCTTTCTTTGAAATACAGGTTCAGATGTTGTTGTGTTGTCACGCCAACATGACGCTGCTGTTTCTGGCCCGGGACAGCGCTGTGAGATCCCTTGCTTTATCGAACATCCAGGTGGAACCACCTGCAAAAGGGCCTGGCAAGGCTATCTCAGGAGGTTCGCTCTGTAAAGGACGCTCCCTCGCCGCACTGGAGGCTGAGGGATTGACGTCAGGATTGCAGGACAGCCAAAATTCTAATGATAACATTTTTTTGCAAGAATTAAGTTAGATGACTGCTTGGCACCCATGGACCCATCATGAAACAGAGTTCATTTTTTCTGCAGAAGCGTGTGGGACAGCAGTATGTCCCTGAGGAGAGAACAAGATGAGACAAACTAGAGAAAGAAGTGGGAGGAGGAGTAGGAAGATATCTATGTTTAAGTGATTTAACCCCATAATAATAATAACAAAACAGTCTATTTTGAGTCTTTTGCTTTTTGCTTATTTGATGCTGAATATCTTGTTTCAGTTATATTTTAGTTAAGGAGATTGGTGCTCTTTAAGCACCTAAAATAGAATATGGAGATAGAAACAGCAGAAGCAGAATGGATGCCAAAGTGAAATGATCTGGAGTGCTGAGCACTGCATCAACCCACACACAGGCCCACCCCAAGGATAGTGATGCAGAGAAGTCTTCGATGGTGCTCCCTGCTTGGAAAAATGATGTCAGTATTGGCAGACCCGAAACTAAACTGAAGGCTAACCAAACTAAACTCGTTAAATGTAATTCCCTTCTATATACCATAAGAATCCCATTCTCGGTGCAAGGCACCTTTGTATTACACTTGTGCTCTTTAAAAACGCTGCTGACAGCTTCACGGCCAGCACATAACAGTGCACTTACTAAATATAAGTACTTCATTAGCATCTAGCATACTTCTGCTACCACAAAAATAATAACAAATAGCCATACTACAGGGAAGGTCAGTGCTGCTTGCCAGGAATGGTGTGCACAAAGTGCTAGATGCCTGGGATAGACCAGATTTTAGGAATATTCTTACTTCACAGAAGTTGGTAGCCTCAGAATAAGGCAGGCAGAGCAGAGGTTTAATTAGGTAGCTGATATGAACTGTGCTCTCACAAAAATGTTGGGAAGAATAGCAGGCCCCATGGGACAGCTCTGTTTTCCAGGTTTACAAAGAAAGATGGATTTTCTTGGTATCGTTTCTGGAATTTAAAAAATGATGTGAGATGCTTTAGGTTGGAGGCACATGCATATTCTGAGGGCCAGACATTTTACAAGAATGGACTTCATGTGTGCTAGTGCCCCCAAAGGTGAGTACCTGAATTTCTAGACAAAGAACTGATCAAAGAGAAACCTAAAGGGAGATATCAGAACCTATATTCTGGAGGCATCAGATGTTCCTATTCTTTTAAAAATTCTTTTCCCTGAAAGACTTTTAAAAAGATGAACCCTCAGTAGAGGATTTCCTAGGTACCAGGTTCCCAAGGGAGAGGCAGTCTGTTGGCTCTCTGGCAATATGCTGTGGATATTGGAATTTATTTTTACAGTTTCTCGGAAATGATACTAGAAATGTATCTTCTCTTCAAGGTTGTTGAAAAACTTAGGTTTTTTTTCTCCCTCAAAATGGCAATCAGGTAGTTGGAAAAGTTATTTCATTATTAGGTGGGTTTATTGTTGATGGAAGCACAAACAAAATAGTGGTCCAAAGAAATGTAATGGTCCCATAGCTTTCTTCATGTACTTTAGACAAATGAAGAAGAGTATTGTCTGGCAATGATTCTGGCTTTCAGCACCTGTAATTTGGGATGTATATATAACACTTCTAACCTCAGGCCAGCTCCATAGTATGGTGGATTAGAATACTGGATGTCTCTTGGATGGCAGTATTTCACATCCATTAACGCATATGGTTTTGATCTTGTAGCTTCTTAGCCCAATGAATCTGACAAACTCCTCATTTCAGGTGTGTGAAAGAAGGGGAAATTAACATGGATTTATTGACTTCAGGGCATGTTTACGGTTGCTGAAAATCTGTACTGGAAACTACAATTCAGATTTAAAATTATGATTACTCTTAAACTGCATATGTGGAGTCATTGAATTTTTTACTTCTAGGTGTAGCATGAAGACCTATGACAGCCTTACCTGACCCAAAAAAAAAAAATTTTAACATAGACCTACTACAAAATTAACAATTTGGGGTTAAGTAAGGGACACTTCGCCATTAGAGGATATATCTGTGGATTTTATATACCTGTCTGCCTGTGTGTCATGGTTTGACCTCAGCTAGCAACTAAGCCACACACAGCCACTCTCTCAGTCCCCACCCCCCACCCACTGCCACCGGTAGGAGGGGGGAGAGACTCAGAAAAGCAAAAGTGAGAAAACTCATGGGTTGAGAGACAGTTTAATAACTAAGGCAAAAGCCGTGCACACAAGCAAAGCAAAACAAGGAATTCATTTGCCTCTCCCATGGGCAGGCAGATGTTCAGCCATCTTCAGGACAGTAGGGCTCCATCACGCTCAACGGTCACCTGGGAAGACAGATGCTATCACTCCAAATGTCCCCCTTCCTTCTTCTTCCCCCGGCTTTATATACTGAGCATGATGTCATATAGTGTGAGATATCCCTTTGGTCAGTTGGGGTCAGCTGTCCCGGCTGTGTCCCCTCCCAGCTCCATGTGCACCCCCAGCTGCTCGCTGGCAGGGAGCTGTGACAGCCAGAAAAGGCCTTGACTGTGTGAGCACTGCTTAGCAATAACTAATATGTCCCTTTATTACCAATACTGTTTTCAGCATAGATCTGAAACATAGCCCCATCTGAGATACTATGAAGAAAATTAACTCTATCCCAGCTAAAGCCAGCATACTATGTCATATGTGTTCTTATATATGTATATGTATATGTATATGTATATGTATATGTATATGTATATGTATATATATTCATTAAATTTAGGTGGGACTTTTATTGCAAAACTGATGTCCCAGTTTGCCCCTCAGGAACATTCAGATGAAAACAAATTACTCCTGGATGAAGGAGAGGTGTAAAAAACAATGTAAACGGATCATTTAATAATTTCCATTATGTAAAAAAACAATCCTATTTGAAGATGCTTTTTCCATGTTAAATAGGACAAACTGAAATGAGAAACAATGGTACTAGAGCTGAACAAACTGATTTCCAACCTTTCTTCAGGACTTCAATTCTGAAGCATATTTCTTTACCATAGTTTATTATACCATTATAAGCTGTATATTGGTTTAAAATCTGTAGCTAACAGCAACAGCTGGTTGGCTTTTATCTATTAGTTCCAAGACAAAAATTTGAACCTATAAAGTAAACGAGTTTGTGGCCCATTCAGTTTTCCAGCTTATTGTTAATAAATGAAATGCAAACTCAAGCCATTCCTAAAAAGGTGAATATTACTAAGAATTGTCTTCCTGTTTGTTACATTGTTTCATTGAAAATTTTGAGGAATCCATCTACTGAAATTAGAAACAGCAGTTTTCCTGTCATTAGAATTACTGTTCCCATACATATATTTCTATATAAAAAATTTTAAAATGCATTTGTGGTAAAAATAAATTACTTTGACAGATGTACTAACTGGAATTACCATCAGGGAATATAGTTCATACACATGTATCCGACAGTGAAGAAGCATGACCTAGGTACGCTTAGCAATGTTATGTAAAAATCTGAAATACTTAGCAGACACATACATAAGTATTCTGTCCTCTTCTGCATTTGATTCTTGAAAAATAGTCAATATAATCTGGCTTTTGTCCTTAAAAACACTAACGATAAGAAAATATAAACAATAGATAAATGGAAGGAGTAACTTCTGTTTATATAATGAATCATCCAATGTTTACTTTCCTATGAAACTGGCAATTACAAAACTGAGAAGGAAAATTCTGTTTTCACATACTCCAATATTTGTAGAGAACTCTTCATAGGACTATGAAGTAAGGTTTGCTTTTTAAGACTGTGTGAAAACACCTTGTTCTTTTTTTTCATTTATTTTACATTCAAATGTAAACAAACAAAACAAAACAAAACAAAAACAAAAGGCAGGGAAAAGCACTTTGGTTTAAAACAATTATTTTATAATGCTTAATCTGCAAGATATATGACCAAGTTTATATATGGGAGCAGGTCTGTAATTGCCATCTGTGCAAGTCTTTTTAAGATAGGATCTTTAAGATTCCCAACTCAAACCGCCCTAAGTTTAAAAGACAAAACTTTTCAAATTATTTGGCTTCAAGAGTGCCAGTTTATGTAGCTACGTAGAAAAAAAAAGGATTAATTAATTTAATTGCAATGTGTAAATAATCAAGTTCTAACCAACAGCTAAATTAGTTTTATGCCACCATCTAAAACTTTACAAGACAACGAACACTCAACGTACGTAGCAACTACTATTATTTAATTACACAGATGGCCTTCTAACAATGCTCAGTGAAAATCCACAATTGCATGTGATTTTGATACACACCAGTGGGAATAAGGAAATACAAAGAAATAATGAGAATATAAAAGATTAGGGAGTTTGGGTGTTTTTTTCTTTCTCTCTCAAAAAAGAAGCAGTAATCTACAGGAACACATGTTCCCCTTTAAAAGAGCTACCGGGTCTGGAAATTCAAATGTTAAGATTAAAGCAATTTTTATTTTCACATCTTGTATAAGTGTGGTAAAATTCAATTCTGCTCTAGCTTTTTATCTCAATGGAGTTCCACCCACTTATTTGCAATCTTAGTGAAGCTCATGGAGCATTTTTGTAAGGATACTGGCTTAGATTTTCACAGCTGCCAATGGCATTTAGAAACATTAGTTTTGTGAAAAATGGTCTCCCCTAAAAGCATTGCCTATAAGAACAGAATTTTATAGAGAGGGCAAAAAACTATTTTCTGATGTACCGAGAGAATTCCAGTTGACTTGAAAAGCAATACAACAAATTCAAACCCAGTTCGAGTAGCTCACACATATAACTGAAAACTTATTATGTATTTATTCCAGTTGCACAGATGTTGCACACACATATATACTTGATTTTGGCTTCTTATGTTTCTAACTTATTATATACTGGTTATCTATGCTTATTGCCATAATATCAGCCTCCCAGCTGTGCATTAAATGATATGACAAACTTCTGTCCATCTGTTCTCACATCCATTCTCCCAGGGCACGTCTGTGAAGTGGTTTGTTTTGTTTTTTTAACTTATGTGTATATAGTATGAGAAAGCAATTGATATGTGTGAAGCTATGTTCTTCAGTGCTTATATTGACAAAGCCAAGGTTGAAAAGCACATCTTGCATGTAAGTAATAAGGTTTAGTATTTTGCCATGTTCTTAACAGAATTCCTCCATGTAATTTAGGCTGCTCCCAAAGAATGGACATGTTAAGGCTATGCAGAAACAGAGACCAACACTGTAACCTTAATGTCATATTAAGGTAAAATTTAGAAATTTAATACTAGGCAGAATGGTTGCAAGCCTTTCACTGCAACTAATAAAATTACAAAAGAATTGTTTGTTAATATTCCAGCTTAAACAAGAATCAACAAAAGCATGCTTAGAGATGGAGAGTAAAATAATCTAGAACAGTAAATCTATCCAGTCAGAAATTCATCTTAATAGCTATCGCATAGCCCTCTGTTCATAAAAAAGCTCTGTAGCTATGGGATGGCCAAGCTCTACGGTTTTAGGCACAAATACTGAGTAATTCCATGGCCCAGTCCCACTCCCACTGAGATCCAGGAGATTTTGAATGAGACTGTAGAAGATCCTGGCAAATCACTTGACACTGTATGTCATTGGAATGACAGAGGCATTTCTTGCCTGCCCACAACTGAATGTAAATTTTAAGAGAACAAAGAATACTGATAAAATCTAGCTGTACAATTGAGTGGAAGCAAATTTACAAGGAGCAGGCAGATGCCAGTTGAGATGAGGTTTTTTTTTCTACATTAAATAAGCAGCAAAACATTAGTATTCTGTTTTGTTTACATTTATCACTGCCGTATGTCAAATTAGAAAAAAAAATCCCCTTAGTCAGAATGTTATTTTGGAGCATTAGCTGTGAAATATTTTCAAATACAAAGTGATGTAATTTAACAGAAACTGCTGCAGAATGTTACTGTGGCACCTTAACTAATCATCCTGAAGCTTTTCTTAAATAAAGCAAGATAACTATATTCCAAACTACTTTAAAAGTAACTTTATTTTAAAATTCCGTTTTAATATAAATGAATTATTGATGTGAACCATCAAGAGTTAGCAAAAGGAAGCACAAAAAGTTAAAAAAAAAAACAGGAATAAATGCACAGCAATTCTTGTACTCAAAGGCCCTGTTAATCTTTGGCATCATTCATTGAATATGAGAGTGGCTTTTACTTCACATTTCCAAGTTTCTTCACATATGTCCACATGCTGTAATGCTGATAAGTTTGTAAAATAATCTAAATAAATTTTAATTACTTGTCTCACAGTCTCTCCTCAATAGATAAATCCACTCCCTTAATTTTTTAACAAATGAAAGTTTGGATCAATGGAAGAACATATTACATGTACTTAATTTTAAAGAGACTGAAATAAGGCACCCATATTCTAAACCATCACATTTTAATGTTGGTAAGATTATTCTCCTGATAATACCTTCGGCCTTCCATGTTAGAAACATTTTGATCAAAGACCATGAGGTTTTATTGGCAATTTATCTTTGTGAAATAAATGTACAAATTTCTTGGTCAAATATTCAAATAGAATTCAGTGTTTCAATAATGAGATCTTCACCTGTGTGAGACCAGCACAATGAGGTGAATTATTTGTACATGAACATTGTTCTGCACACATCCCTGGGAGCCTCGTGGAGTTCCAAGATGCGCTTATCAAAGCAAAAGCTCCTGTAGCCCACATCAAACATTGTGCCATGTTTTCCAGAAAAAAAAAAAATAAGCTGGGAAAATAAGAGCTTAAAATTGTTGGTCTGGTTTGAAAACAAAATGGAGATTTGTGTGTTCTTCCATGGCAAAAAAAAAAAAATCAACGTCACTGCTTCGTAGTTTTAAAAAAAAAAGTATATTAAAAATAGGAGGCTGGGCATTCTGCACCTAAAATGGAAGCTGTCTATAAACCTATCATTTGCAGACTAGCCAGCTGCAAATCAGCTTTCTGACACCATTTCATATACTGGTTCCTACACACATGTTAGGATGGTTTGGGAACCAAACTATGACACATTAAATATGCTATTTTGTTTGCTATGAGAAATCCTTCTAGATTGTAAACAGGTAACTGTTGTTTGCGAACCTATCACTAGGTTGCAGAGAGGCAAGCAAATAAATTTTAACTCCAGTGGTAGAGCCACTGAAATTGTTAAACAAAGAGAACCCAACTGAAATTAGGCACTGTTTTCCAAAAACAGAAAAACAGAAAAATGTATTCTAAAATATTTAGTGCTATACTGCAAACAGATCATCAGAATTATGACCACATTGGAAATACTACTATCCTCCCAATCCAGAGAGAGGCCCAAACTAAAACCTTAACTAATAATATCTTGAACTATAAGGAAACTCAAAATCTAAAGGTACCTGTCACAAACAGAACCAAGATCCTTGATTCCTGTGTGGGTCCATGTTTGTGCCTCCATCTAGTAAAGGAGGTACGGTGTGCATGCTACAATATTTACCTCCGTTATCAGTTGATAGACAAAATCTTTAAACCCAGAAAACATTTGACATCAGGACATGCTTTTGCTGCCTCTCACTTGTAGGCTACAGCTGTTCTGCTGAGAAGGGGTTGAAGTGACACGTCAGTCGCAGACCATCTGATTCTGGATTGAATTTTACCATCATCTAGATTTTGGTGCTTGACAAAAGCCCTACGATTACAAAAAAAAAAGGCAGCTATGCTCACTTCAACATACCAGCTTCACAGTCTGTGTCGTCGTACCCCCCTTATCGTTCAGATTTTCCCGAAGAATATGCTTTATTAACGCCCCCTCCCCCTCAGCTTCCCGTGGCATCCTTGTCTCCCCGGTACCGCTGCGGGCTCCCCGGGGAGCGCAGGCCCCTGCACCGCCAGCGGGGATGCGGTCTAGGGGGAAAAAAAAAGGCAAAAAAAGCACCAACTCTGGCGAGATTCCCCTCACCCCCGAACTAGCGAGCGACGGGGCGATGGGGAGAGGCCTCGACGTGGGGCCAGCGGGGTCCCCGCGGTGGCGCAGAGCCGCGGCGGGCAGCTCTCCCCGCCGGCCCGGCCGCCCTCCCTCCGCGGGCTCTGCCGGAAAATGGCCACTGCCGCGGCCAAGCTGCCCTCGCCCCGCGGCTCGGGAGCGGGGGGCAGCCGCGCAGCCCGCGGAGCTGCAGCCGTGTCGCCCTGGGAGCGGGGCCTCTCCCTCCTGTGGGGGGGGCTGCTCACCCGCCTGCCCCTGGCGGCGCTTACCTCGGGGCGAGGAGACAGGGCAAGGGGATAGGAACATGAGGGGGGAAGTGGGGGGAGAACCGCTCGGCTGTAACCCACCGCAGCCCCACACCCGCAGCGGGCAGCCGGCCGTGCCTCTGGGGGTAACCGGCCCGGCAGGGGGCGGGGGGGGAGTGTGCCCGCCGGGGGAGGGGCCGGGCCGCGGAGGGGGCAGGGCCGCTCGCCGCAGTCACCCTCACACATACCGCGCCGGGGAGGAGAGAAGAAGGCCCTCTCTGGCGGAGGGATACAGCCCTACATATATAGTGCGGCGGCGCAGGCTCACAGCCCCAGCACTTCTCGGAGCCGCGCCGGGGAGGAGGCATCAGCCGCCGCCGCTCGTGGTCGCGCAGTTCGTGCAGCCGCCGCCGGGCCCGCCGCCGCCGCGCCATGGTAGGTAGCTCGACCGACCGCGGCGCGCCCGGGCTGCCGCAGGGGCTGGCGCACAGGGGGCTCCCCGGAGCTTCGCTGCGGAGCCGGGGACGGTCGGATCGGCGTTGCTGGGCTCTTCCCGGGGAGGAGTGGGGGATGGGGGAGAAGCCCGCGGGGAGGGGGTGGTAGGAGGCCGCAGTCCCTCCCGCCCGGGTCCCCGCGGGGTGAGCGGGCTGGTGGCTGCGGACGCCCCCCCCCCACCGCGCTGCGCGGGAGCGCCGCAGAGCTGCGGCCCTGCCTCTTCCGCCGCTTCCTTCCCCTTTCTCCGGGGCCTGCCGTGTGGGCGCCCCGGCCCCGTGCCCTCCCGCCGCGGCCCCGCCTCGCCTTCCCCCGCATGCGGCGCTCGCTCCCCTCCGGAAAGGGCTGGGCGCCTCTCCCCGGGGCCGCGGCCCCTCCGCCGGGCAGGGCGCGTTGCGGGGCGGGGGCTGTGCCGGGCGGGGCGCGGGTCTGTGGGCGAGGATCCCGCTCGGCTCCGGCACCAGCTGCACTGCGCAGGGAGCGGGGGGGGGGCGGCCCGGGGGAGGGCACCGCGCTGCAGCTAGTGCGCCCTCGCCCCCCCCCCCCCCCATCCCCCCAAAAAACGTAGCAGCCGCGGTGAAGCCCATCGCTGTCTGCATTACATCATGTCTCCTCCTCTTCCTCCCCGGCCCCCGCGCACCCCCCGGCTGCGGGGGGACCGGGGCGCAGCGCGTGTTGATCGGTTGGCAACGGCCCAACGCCCGCATGGGGGGCTTGGGGAGGCGGCGAGCGCAGCCTTTCTCCTCCCCGGGGCCTGCGGGGGAAGAGCCGCCACCGGGGCCGCCGAGGGGAGGGAAGGGATGAGGGAGGCTGGCGGCGGAGCCCGGGCGCCCTCCCGGCCGCAGGATGAGGACGTGGTGCGGCTGGGGAGGGAGGGGAGACGGGGCCGCAGTGCAGCAGCGGGTGGCTGCCGGCCGGGAAGGGCGCCTGTTGCTCCCGGCGGGCTCCGAGCCCTCTTGTGCCCCGCCCGGGCGATGCCAGCTTCCGCCTCCCCGTCTGGAACGCATCGGTGGGCTTTGGGAGCAGCCAGCCTCGTCCCCCGGGTGCCGCAGTGCCAGCCCGGGCTCCTCGCAAAAGAGGCCAAGAGGAAGGGCTGGGTTTTTTCCCGGCGGTTTTTCGCTACCTACGAGAGCGGCGAAACAGTCGCACGCTGACCTCTAATCGCATTTTGGCAATCTGGGTGTTCCTCGGCTCTGTCTCTCCATCTCCCCTTCCCGTCGGGGAAGGCTGACATCACCAGGACAGGATTTGATGACTTGGCTGGGTGGGGTGATGGCTCCAGCCCTGGGTACCCTTTGTCCTGTGGCTGGGGAGAGCAGGCAGTAGCTGTGCCTGTTGCTCGGGAACGTGAGCCCCATGGTGGTTCAGGGTCTGGCTGTGTGCTTCTGGCATGGCGCTGTGTGCGAGGTTGTGGATTGTTTTGATTTTTGGGTGTTTTTTTTTTTTTTAATTCCAAATCCGATTTTTAGGAACAGCTCTGTTTAATGGGGCAGTGAGCCGGTGCTGTGGGTTGGAGTTTTTTGCCGAGGTGTGGCTCTGTTTCCTGTTCTGCAGGGCATTGAGTCTGTTATGTAAATTCCTTAGATAATGTTTTGGTAAAACCTTCGCATTTTCTGGAAAATCACAAAAAGAGTGTAAAAGTTGAACTGGATTTGAACCGAACTTTTATGCTGTCATTAAATAAGACTTAGTAAATTTGAATCCTGTTTTTAGCTTTTAACATTTCTACACTTTTTTCCTCCCCAAACCCACCTTGCATATGGGAAGTTATTTAATCATTGCATACAGACATTAAAACAAAAAAACCCCCAATCCTAACACCTATTTACTGTTGAAATCTGTGTATGTAACTTAACATATACAACAGGCTTTCAGCCCTACCCTATTCCCCTGTGCAAGAGCTTAACAGATTGTATAGCCTGTTAATTCTCCATTGTATTTGTTGCTCGTTACTGCAGTTAAATGGCTGTTACACTTGAATAATACTTTAGGACAAAGGGTTACAAGATGTCTGCTTTCTCTGACCTATAAAATTCTCTGTTCAGCGAAAGTTGTTGAATAAAATTACTTTAAAAGGGGTTACTAGGTGTGTAAAATCTGGATTATTTTTTTTTTAATTGCTAGGAAAATATGTATTTCTCCATAACGAACTGGTTAGCTCCCTTGAGTCCAAACAGCGGAGCTTTTTGTGATAGTCTCTTCATGCAGAAGGGAGAGGCTTCTGGAAGGATGTGGTTAGCACAGTTAAGCTCTGGGAAAGCCCAGTTTAATTGCTCACTGAGCTGTGTACCTTTGGATGCAGCAGTGGCCTCTTGATGTACAGAAGGTCATAAGCAGGCATTTTAAATCTTGACATTCAAAATGATATGTAAAACAACCCATATATCAGTGTGAGGCACCTTAAACTGCTTGGCTGAATTGAAGAACAATATGATGCTTGAAAAATTGCCTTTTTTTTTGTCAGAGATGGCAAAAATCTCAACAGCGAGTAGGGATTCCTTCTAATATCACAGCACAGTCCCTTCTGTTAGGCTTACAGTCAGCTAATACTTGCTGTAATGGAGGGGGGCGACATTCGCTTCAGTAGTGTTAGATCACTAGGTGGCACACTGGTTGTTAGCCCACTAATGTGCAAATACCCCCACGCGGTATTAGGGTTGCTGTACTGCTGGAAATGACATTTGATGTGATGTGACACCCCAAATATGTCATTATGGATTTCATGCCTCTCTGACCAATTGCAAGGAGTTGCCCAGTGTCCTTCACTTGATCAAATTGGATTCTCCGAGTTGAAGGATGGTGGGTCTGGTTCTTCGTATGCAGTTTCAAAACAAGTTGGCTTATATACTTTTGGAAACAGCTGCATGGTGTAGGTGAGTGAAATCTTCTTGCAGAGGCAGAATTCCAGGGACTGAACATGGCTTTGTAATAGTGATGATAAATCACTACTGCAGTCTAAAGGAAGTGTCTCATGGCTTAACATAACTAGAGGTAAACAGTATTCTAAAATGTTCTATTCTTCATGTAGGCTGATCAGCTGACTGAAGAACAGATTGCTGGTAAGTGACTTGATGAGAAATTGTTTTTCCTCACTCCTTGTGACTGTAAGAAAATATCTCAAACATAATGGGGAAAAAAGTGACAATTTCAAATCTGTACTAATGCTTTTTTAAAAAGCATTAACTTTAAAAAAAATTGCAGAAGATTACTGGTTCATTGCCTCTTAATTTAGACTGCTTGTTCCTTGGACTACAGATAATGATTTTTTTTTTAGACTTTCAGACTTGAGCCAAGTCCTTCTAGATTTCTTGCAAACAGAAATAATTGCTAGACTCAAGTGAACTTGTTGGAGTCAAAGCAGATCTAGGTGCTCTTTCATTTTTAATAAAGAGAAAACAAACTTGAAGCAGCAACAAATAAACCTAAAATGGATTTACTACACATTAATATAGGCCAGTGTTTTTAAATAGCTTTGAACAGTGCCTGTAATTCAAACTCATTAGGAGAAGGAGCATTATTTGACCTTCTGGAGACCAGTCACTTGTGGCTGACACCTATTCTTATTGTCTGCTGCCTTAAAAATAAGTGGTAAATGATAACACTTACTGTTCCTGTAAATCTGTTAGTGGTGAAGGGAACCTAGTGGGTTCCCAAGTATCCCAAGTAGCTGCTCTTAATGGTGCAACTGTGCCTCAAGTGAGATGATGTTGAACTGCATTATAGTTGTAATGGCAGATAATAGCTACATGAAATAAGTTTGAATATACGATGTAAATTATGTTGGTAGTGTAAGTAATTTTTTTTATTAATATTTGAGAGTGTTAATTCTCTCAATACATAGACAGAAAATGTTTCGTAAAATTGTACCATGCATTGTCAGTGGAGTGCGTTTCTAGTATGTAGTTTTCTCATGCTGGTGATGTTACTAAACACTGGGACTGTTTCTGCCTCTAGAATTCAAGGAAGCCTTTTCCCTATTTGACAAAGATGGTGATGGTACTATCACAACAAAAGAACTGGGAACTGTCATGAGGTCATTGGGTCAAAATCCAACAGAAGCAGAATTGCAGGATATGATCAACGAGGTAGATGCTGATGGTAAGTGTTGGAAAAGTAGTTACTAGTGCTGTGATCATCTTAAGTATGTATGACCTCCACATCTGAATTTGAACTGCATAGAAAAGATTCTGTGGCATTTATCTTGAAGCAGTTTCAAAATACTTGATAGAATCTAAACTCAGATGTATAATTTTTTTGGTTGCTCTCTGCAAAACAGTCAGATGTCAGCAGTATTAGAATCTAAAAAAAAGGGGATGGGCAGAGACAAAGTTATGCTGTTTGTCTTAAATATTTTATGGGTCCCAGGCTTCCTATTGCTGTCTGACTTGCCCTGACCTGCTGTTAACCTGCATTTCCACCCAGCTTTTCTAGGCATGTTTCGTCAACCCATGTTGGTCTTAATAGCTGTACTAATGTCTGTGGTTTCGTCTAAAGCCAAAAGTGCCGTAGGAGTGGAATAGTGCTAAACTTCCAAGAATTAACACAACAGGGAGGGACTGTATAGACTAATGTAGTATATTGGATCGCTAATAAATAAGTGGGAGGGATTGGAGGCAAAAGCAGAAAAACCTTCTTGCATCACGTCTATCAGAATTGCTTTAAATGGATGCCAGAGAGGGTAACTGCACATTTTGTTTCTGAGACTGAAGACAGGCTAGCAGTTATAAAAGGAAAAATGCTTTCCCCTGCTCAGAGATGTCAAGGTTTTGATACTGTATGTTGGTTGTGATAGTGATTTTTTCTCTAATATCTCTGTAAAAGGAGAGCTAGAGTATATTGGCAAGAGTGTAGATTATCTGTTTATTAGACTACATTAATTACAACTACTTTCTTAAAAGTTGACCCTAATTGTTACCTTTTGGATGCAGTTACTCAAAAACTTTAGGGTTTGTGGTGCTATGTAGAGTTTTTGTTTAGTGACTTCTCTAGGCTGCAGTCCACAACGCTGTGCTGGTAGATTAAAAGTGAAAGGACACTGAGGACTTCACATAAGTATTCCTGCCCATCTGTTGAGACTTCATTTATGGCAGAATGCTTTGCTATTACTCTGTGTGTTCATTGAGGATTTTTTTCAAAGCAGAGTACAAGACTTGTACTCTGATTTAGCTGGTAGCTAAGCTGGCCGTGATGATAAATAGCTGTGTAATGTTGAAGCTGTGAAGGTTTTCGTAAACTGCACATATTTAGCTTCTTTGCTATACGTACCAAATCAGTTTGTATGTTTCCCTCAAGCAATGGGTAGCTCTTAGTTGCACAGTAAACTATTTAATGCATTTTTTCTTTCAGCATATAGGGCAGAATCCTGACTATACAGATGTAGTTTTTGCTGTTCTATAGAATGTGTTTCATTACCATGCCATTTTTCTTGTAGCTTTGAGCATCCTGAAGTTTGAATCCTTACTTTGAAGAATTTAAAAATTGTAGGGATGAGGCCTGGGTGTTACCAGGGATTTTCAGTTTTGCAGTGGAATACCTATAAGAACACCTACTGCTAAGCTTATCAGAAATACCAAATAATGGCAGCTTTTCTCATGTTGCTGGAATTGGCAGATTCTTGTTGCCCCTTAAAATGGTGCATTACTTCTGTGGTATATAATACGTGTTGATAAATGAGTTTTTTTAACAAGGAACAGGTATTTATGAGCAGTTGAGTGAAGTGTAATTTTTTTCAGATTTTTAATTTAGTGTCAGCTTTATAATACATTCCCTTCTGAAATCTCCCACAGGAATGGGGAGATCTGAAGAAACTAAATGATTAATTTTGGTGAGTGATGTGAAGTCTTAGTATTGGTTAACCTTCAAGCATCAGACTGACATTTTACTTGCAACTTGGGTTGCAAATGGTATGGCTTGACCTGGAGAGAGCAGAACAGTTGATTTTTGTTGTGTCGAAACAGTGCAGAGACAGCGGCCACTGCACACTCTTAACAGCAAAAAAGCAGCGGTAGCAGCTGAGGGAGAAGATCCAGTTCTTCTGTAAGGATAGTTTACAGAGGATTTGTCAATCTTGTCCGTGGCTAAATCAAATGCCAGATTTTTGTGCATGTGAAGAAAAGCATGGAAGTTTAATTTTTGGAAGTTTCTTTTCATTAAGGCAATGGCACTATCGACTTCCCTGAATTTTTAACCATGATGGCCAGAAAAATGAAGGACACAGACAGCGAGGAAGAAATCCGTGAGGCATTCCGAGTCTTTGACAAGGTATTAATAAAAGTACAATTATTCTTTAGAAGCAGTAATGATGTCCATTTTTCCTCAGTATTTTCTCTCTTCTTGTCTAGAAGGAAAAAAGTCACCTAGTAGAAGCAGAGGAATTGGAAAGAGAGCAGGGCCTGTTCTGGAAACAGAACCAGGACTGTTGCAGGCTGGTTCTACCTGCTTTACACAGCAGATCTAAGCTTCAGTCTCATCCATGAGGAAAACTTTCTGACCTTTCCTTAGGAGCAGAGATGAGCAGAACTTGATGCTTGTGGGGTGTGTTTTTTTTCTTCGGGGAGGTTGGGTATAGTGAAGGGGTGGGGATTTTCTGTACCTTCTGGCTTTGGGGAAATGTTTGTGTGGATGCACAAGGTTTTATACTACTTTGAAACTAAGATGTCATCAGTATTTAAAGGGACATGAAGTGCTGCATGTTCTGTTTTTCAAGATGTGGACTTTGAGGTTGTTTTCAAGAAAACAGAGCTCAGCTCCATCTGTCTTTAAGGATACCTGGGTGTACATGATGAAGGTTAATTCTAGAACAAGGGTTCCCCTCTTTGAATTGCCTGGATGTGGCAGATGGTACAAGAGAATAGTGTTGAGCAACGGCTGGTGCAGCTGCTAAGCTGATGCACACGTGTGGAGGAAGGCCTTACCACTTCTGCTTTTGTGGAAAAAAAGTGGCAGTCTCTAGTACTTTGCTGGAAAATGTGCTGGAGGAAATGGTCAGTTGTTTGGTTAGTAGTTCATCTACCCTGTTGGCTTATTTCTGCAGACTAGATTTCTGTTTAAAGACACTGAGGTAGCCTATCTACTGGTGATGTCTGTATGAACTCCTGCTCTAAGCTAGTGTGTTCTTCCTGTGGATGGAAGAGGACGATTTCTGAAATGGCCAGGGATGAGCTCTAGTTTTGGATACTACTAATGAGAACACTGACTTAGTGTCATTCTCCCCCCTCATCTTCCCCCCCACCCTGTGTGTTTGGGTTTTTTTTTTTTGTTTTTTGGGTTGGTTTTTTTTTTTGGCACAAAGCTTTTCACAACTCCTTATGAGTGGAATTTAAATGCTTTCTTTGAAGGTTTGTTCCATATTGTCTTAGACAAGAAGCCTAACCTAGCCACCTGCAGTTTGGTGATAGAGGTAGTGTTACACAGAAGAGAAAGCTGACTTTATTCTTGCTGGTATGGAAGCTGGTGTTTTGTTTTGTTTTTTTGTTTTTGTTTTTTGGCCTTGCTTAGGCAGCAGAAACTTTAAAAAAAAAAAAGGTGGGGGACAAATATCCCCCTCCCCGTTTTGTGTATGGGTTTATTTTTGAAAGCTCTTTAAAAGCATTAAAATACCTTATCACAGCTACAAATCAAGCATGCAGTTATTCTTCCAATGCAATAGTTATACATGCTTCCTAAGGCAATGGGACTATTATGTACTGTAGGGTGGTACCGTGTACCAGGTCTGTATGTCTGTCCCAAGTGCCGTAAGGCTAGTTCAGAAGGAGTTACTGGAAACCTAGATGTAGTTTCAGAGTTAACCAATGTCAGGATTGTTGATTGTGATCATGTGCAACTCTTTCCTCACAGGATGGCAATGGCTATATCAGTGCAGCAGAACTACGTCACGTTATGACAAACTTAGGAGAAAAGCTAACAGATGAAGAAGTAGATGAAATGATCAGAGAAGCAGACATTGATGGGGATGGGCAAGTCAACTATGAAGGTAAAAAGATGTTTGTCTTGACTCAAATCCATTACCCAGCTTGACTGAAAGCCAGTTGAATAAGGCATTAATTTCTAGTACTTGGGACACCAGTTTATTCAGTCCACTTCTGTGGACAAAAACTGAAATGCAGTGAAAGGGGCTTTTTTTAATGTCAAGTGTGTCTAAGTGACTTATCAGTTGAAGTACTATGGAGACAATAAATCAGTGACTTTTTATCTTTTCAGAATTCGTACAGATGATGACTGCAAAGTGAAGAGACCTCCTTTACACCTTTTTTCCTCTAGAAGAATCAAATTGAATCTTTTACTTACCTCTTGCAAAAAAAAAATGTTCATTTATTCATTCTGTTTCTGTATAGCAAAACTGAATGTCAAAATACCTTCTGTCCACAAACTGCATGTAATGGTTGGTGGTCCTGTCCCCAAAAGATAAAGTTAAACATCAGTTTTACAATATAAGTAATTGTACTACCTTGAAAATAAAAAAAAAAAAAGGAAGCACTTAGTGAACTCAAAAGTTCCATTTGCTAATGACTATTACACTGTTTGGGCTGGCCAGTTTTTCATGCATGCAGCTTGACAATTGAGCACAGTCAGACATTTGTATTAAAAGGAAAAAACAACCTAAAAGAATCCACTCTTTTGTTTTACAGTGGATTCTAGTTCAATTTGTAGTATAAATTGTCATAGCTGGTTTACTTTAAAATTGGTTTATACCTCAGGATGGTATGCAGCAAAATGGTTGAAGGATGCAAAACTTAGAGAAAATGCCCTAAAGGTTGAATGGTTCTCCTGTACGTAGCAGTGTGCTCCAAAAATACGATGATCTTAACTATGGATGGCATGTCTGTGTTAAAATACTGGTTTAACATTGTCTGCATTGCACTATAGTGAAACGGGTGTCGGGCTGTTACCGTTCACAAAATTTTTAAAAGAAAACTTCACCGAGGGAGCATCTTTGGACTCTCATATTTTTAAAACCTTCTGTACCATGACTTGGAGCTGGCGGAGTAGCCTGTGGACTTCAGCACAACTATCAACATCGCTGTTCAAGATATTACAATTTATGTCCATTCCAAGTTGTAAATGCTAGTCTTTTTTTCCAATAAAAGACCATTAACTTAAAGGTGGTGTTAAATGCTTTGTAAAGCTAAAATATATATATATAATTGAGATAATAAACCAAAAAAGCAGTAGGAGGGAAGTGTTTCTATGAATGACTTGCTGCTAAATTATAATGCACATGTATGCAATAAGTTACCCCCTATCTTTTCAAGATGGCAAGAACTGACCTCCTGTAACCCAAGACCTTTGCTATAAATAAATGAACTTGTGCTTGCCTTTCATATTACGACAATGTTAATTTAGTTGGTCTCAAAGTCGTGTAATGCTGACTCGTCAACTATCAGCACAGAAGTAACACCTCATTTCACTAAAGTGGAGAGCTCTGAGCATGCATGTCAATACTGGGCAAACATGTATAGGTTGCTTATGTTTTCTTGACAGGTTATAGAAACTAGTCAGAGAACTTCAACAGCATGGACTTCATAGATATCTACGATTCTCAAACATGCCAAAAATGCGTTTCTTTACCCACAGAAAGAAAACAAAAGGACAGTTCTTTTACAGTGTGTTTAAAAAAAAAAATAACAAAAAAAAAATAAGCCTTTTTGGAAAGTGGGGCTGATACGTCTTGACTATCTTCTCAAACACTTGCATGAATTTTGTGGGGTGGAGAAGAGGACTAGGGTTAATCTAAATCCATCTTGTTACTTCTGCTTTGCATGCACTAGCAGTGCTTAGTCATTCCAAGTCTCTGAGTAAGTGTTCTCTGATCCTTCAGCTTCCCTGTGAATGAGTGGCAAAGCAGCCATGTCCACTCTTCTTTGTTTGAAAGAAGAAATTTTTTGGGTTTTTTTTAATAGCAGAGCCTCCATGTGGAAGGCTTTTATGCTTGGGAGGGAGGGACTACAGCTTCTTTACTTGATTGTAAGTTTGTTTCCAAACGTAACTGGAGTTGCAAACCTTAATTGCTTAATGCCTATGGTTTGGGGGAGTATTGGTACTATCTCTTGGAAGAGTGCAAGTCTCCATTCATCCTGTCTAACTGAGATGCCAGTATTAAGAAGTTGGTTGCCTGAGATGCAGCTTTGCTCAGTGGGGGTCAAGAGACACCTCCAGAAGGCAGTTGAGGCTATCTGCCTTCACTGATACTTTTATTTTTTAATATTTTTTTTTTTTTTTTTCCCCGGGGGGATGGGGGAGGTGGTTCTGGGTGACTAGGGACCCAGACACCTTAACCAAGTGCCTAAAAGTTAGATGGGCTGAATGTAGGCAATTGTTTAGATCTCTAGTTGTTGCAAAGGCTTTTTGCTATGGCTGTGTACGCCATCTTAGCAAACTGGCCATGATGATGGTGATTACCACTTGGAAGTCTTGCATGGCAGCTGCAGACTGCTGCTTTGGTAGTGTTTGAGAAAGGCTGTACTGATTTCTGTAGACCAGCTTTTAAAGAGAACGTGCTCAAGAGACAGACAAGGTAGGAGCAATGGTTGCTGCTCTGAACTAATTACTTCTGCCTGAGTGTGCAGAGAGATCTTGTCTAGTAGGTAAATGCTTCTTACCATCTATCTGTCATTCACTCACGGTTGGTAGGGTAGTTCATTTAAGAACAGCTGCTTTTAGCGTATTTAGTGTGCTCTGTGCTTGCTAGCAAAGAGACCTCACTCCTGCAAGAGGTTCTTGGCTTGATTAGAAATTGTCTGGCAGTGTGCCGTGTTGGTATGCCCTGTAACTGAATCTGCCTGGAGGTATCTAATTATTAACTGACTTCAGTACCACATCAACCTCGAGTAAATGTATCCTCTGTACAGGACTTTAGCTCTGTTCCCTTCTGCATAGTAAATATCTAGAGAAATGAAATGGTGTCATCAAGGACTTTTTTTTTTTTTAATTATTATTATTTTTTTTCTGTGAGTGTGTGTGTATGTGTGGCTTTGGCTTTTTCCAAATGTGAAAGTGTGGGCTGGATACACTTGGTGCATGGCTTAGAAATGGGACTGGAGAGAACTTCCTGGGTCATCAGATCCAGTCCCCTGCTATTGCAGGCAACCGTGTCATATAATCCTTTTAATAAACTGATGAAGCTTAACCACCTGCTTGTAAGTGGCTTGTTTTCATGGAAGTTCTGTAACTCATGTTGCTTTCAACTGATGCAAGTAATATATGAAATATGAAGTTAATCAAAAGGTCCTCCAGCTTAGCTTTAGATTTATCATTACACTTATTTAACTGACTTTCTCAAACCTGTTATTCTTCCCACAACACTCAGGAAAGTGTTGAACCTTTACACCCCCTTGCTATGAATAAGAGTTGGTGTGCTTGCTTATTTTTTTTTAATGGAAAAGATGGATGTCTGGCTTGTTGAAATTTGTTACATATGTTAATTGTCAAGGCAAGAAACAATTGAGTTACTTGTATTTGATACATAAATTTAAGGCTAGAGTATACATAACCATTTTTAAAATACATCAACTTGCAGTGTAGTTTTATATTTAATACTGAAATTGTACTGCTAAAGTTTAAACTGCTGTTAATCATATTCTTCTGATCATAATGAAAAAATAAAGGGTAAGAAAATGCTTAACATAGATTATTCATTATCATGCTTATTTTATTAATAATTCAGGCACCGAAACATCTCCAGGTATGGGGCATTTGCTTTGCTGGAAAGGGGTGGGGCGAACACGAGGGTTTACTGATGCAGTAGAAGATGCTTATCCCCCAATCATTTGTCACATTTGTGCGGCTTCAGAAACACAGATGTTGTCAAAACCTGATGCATTTCTCTGCACCTTATCAATGCACAGAATGCAGGTGTGGGTGTGATCCGTGAGCAGTGTACAGAGCTGCAGCCCCTGCACCCTGCCTGGGCGAGTGGGGAGGGGGACGAGGCTGTAACATGGTCTCCATGTTGTGGCAAGCATGTGATGTGAATGCAGATCCTTATTCCCCGGTGACACCATCCTAAACTAAAAGCACAGTCTTGGGGTTTAAAATAACAAGACTTAATAGAGCTTGCTATACTCCTACCATGAAACTAACTGGACCACTTACTGCAATCCAATTAGGGTTGGTTTGTTTTTCCAATTTAATGACAAAGTGAAGTCTGACAGAAAGGACTACGACAGGACGACAACATGTCTTCTGGCCACAGACATCTAGCCATTAATTGAAGATAAGGCGATGAAGGCTGATGCCATGTTTCTCCTGACTGGCATTTAGGAAAGTTAATGGTATACTTGCAAATAGAGCAGGTGGACCTTTAAAATCAGTAAGACAAACCCTTATAAAGTTGTGTGGGGATTTCTACATAACAGCATTGCAATTCCAGAATACTAAAGGATTTTTTAAAAAATCTGAATACAAGATTTTGAAGTAATGAATTAAGATTATTAATTGTGTACAAATCTGGAGTTCCAAAGGTTCGTGGTGTTGTTTGCTATAGAAAATTTGTATGAAGGCCCAAGTACTTAAATAATTTTGTATTTTCTAAGAAGTCCGATCAGTCAGTGTCTTAGGGAAGCTTTCACACAAAATTAGTCATAGTTGATAGTTTGTTTTAAGCTTGATATTAATAAATCTGGTTTTGAACTGAAGTGGCCTAACACCCACTAAGCAGCAGAGCTGCTGACTAGGTAGACACCAAAAGAATCTCTTATATTCCCATGGATGACCAAGCACAGCTGATATCTAGCAATAAATGAGTGCTTGTGTTGCTCTCCATCCTACTGGTGACGGTAACCACGAGCAGAGCAGCCCAGCCTGTTGTGCTGTTCTCCTGTAGCACTGACAAGGACCCTCTCCTTGCTTCCCTGCGTGGTATTTTCCTCTGTGGAGGCAGAAGCACGCTTCAGAGTGCAGAACAGCCCTTTTAGCTATCAAACTACTAAACTCCCAGAGAAAAACAAACCCCAAAAAACCCACAAAGAACTCACCACAACACAAACAAAAAAAACCCCAACAACAGACCCAAAAAACCCCAAACCCACCAAAAAAACCTCAAACAGCATTTGACACAAAAGAAGAGGAGTGTATTGCAGCAGGGAGTTAAATTTCTCCCAGATCCCTGTGGAGTCTGGGATGCTGAGAGACACCAGCACTGTATAGCAATGTTACAGAAACAAAGTTGAGAAGCAGGTCTCACAGCATTGCCACCAGAGAACCTGGCAAAGAGGGTCTAAGTTGCCCTTTCCAGCAAAGGGGAAGCTGGCTCTGGCTGGCAATGAGCACTGCAGCCTTGTGCATGGGGACTTCTGATCTTCCATAGAAGCGTTGTTGACTGGGAAATCTTGTACAGATCTCCTCCAAAGAGCCACTCCCATTTCGGTTGCCTCAGAAGTCAGCATCTGCAGAAATACTGAAAGAATTATTCATAATGCAGACTTTTCCTGGCAAAAACCATCTAATATTATTAGTTGTTGAAGTACAATATGAAAACTGGGCTAATCACCTAAAAGTGAATCAAAATGTTTTCTGACTTTTTTTTTTTTTAATTATTTCTAGATCTCTAAACATGATGTATTTGAAAAACAGATTCTTGAACAAAAGTCCTGCTTGCTCTACCAGTTGCAGCATTTAAAATGAACATAATATTTGAATAGGAACCAACTGCCATAAAAAGGCATTAAATACCATTCCCCAGTTTACTAGTTTGCAGTGGAGTTGGCAATAACAATGTTGACAGTGTAGTAAGTATTCTGAAAAAGGATATGGTGAAAGAAATGGATAGGGTGAGAGCAGAAAGAATACCTGAGCATAGGGCTGCTTTGTAGTCTTGTCTCACAGAGTATTTGTTGCTCATAAATCTATAAATATTTGATTTTGAGCTCCCTGGGCATTAAGTTTTTCTAGCAGCGGTGCTGTCACTCAGTTTTTTCCGCTTTTCCTAAGCTTCCCCAAAGCCTCCCTGTGCTAACTCTATATATACCTGAAAATATACAACCTGGAAAAGTTGTTAGCCTGCTGCGGTTCAGAACTTGCCAAATGTGCTGTGCTTGTTCTGAGCTTTACAAATACATTAAAAAGAATAATTTCCTTCAGACATTCTAGTAGTAGACCAAATATAACCACAATTTCGGATAGGTTTTCACTGGATCTCTTTTGTTAAGTAAAATGTTTCAACCCAGGGTGTTTAGCTCCCTAGGAATCTGTGTACGACATCATCAAAACTAGTTTTTCAAGAATTTTGATGTAAAATTTGATGGATACTTTCTAGTAACTTATTAGTTTCTTTAGATATTTATAAAGTAAAAATTTATATACACATACACCAGATGCTCTGACATGTGTGATGCTGTCCAGCCTATGTAGCTGAATTAGATTCAATCAGTAAATCAAGCCAGTAAGTAAAGCATCTTTTCACTACCAAAGAAGATACCTTGCTCTACAGCACAGTTAGAAAAAAAACACTGCTAAAGTGTGAAAATTGCCTTGCTGATTTATTTTCCATCAAATTAATTCGTAGAGGAAGGTAAGTAATTCACTAGTTTGGGTTATTGCTTTCTGTATTAAACACTTTCACACGTGGAAAATATAACAGCAAAATAATAGTTTTAAGGCTACAAAACTAAGCACTGAAAATATATTAAAAAAAAAAAACAAAACCAAAACCCCTCAAAAACCCAGCCCAACCCAAAACTAACAAAAGACCACACACACTCAAAGTTATCAATGAGACTCCAGTTTGGCGTATTGCAAATGTGATTGCAGAACATTATGACATTGTCTTGTCTCATACTACACTGCCCACAGCATCTTTACATCAGTGTATTAAGTATTTCATTCCAACTTGCTTTTGAGTGCATTGTTCCATACCCTGGTCACTGATCACTACCCAGCTCTTGTTCCAAAGACAGAATTACTAGTTTCTTCAATTTTTCCTATGGCACTTAAGTATCTGAGTGCTTCACAAATACTGCTTTGTTTTTAGGACATGCAGTGAAGTAAGGACACGCTTTATCCTCATTAAATAGAAGCAGCTGAGGTGCAGCCACTGAAGTCCAAAGCAGGATTTCTGAGAGCTCAGTCTGAGACATTTTCATTTGTCAGAATCATAATCATGCCTTGCGCGTGGCACAAAGAGACCTCATTGCTAACAGTGTCCTCCGTGTCTGAAAATCAATCTAAGCCTCCGAGTCAGGCGGTTGTTGACCGATGCGCTCAGAGGCAGCGACCGCTCGCAGACAGCTGAGCCTAAGCAGCCGACCCCCCCATACGGGGACCCCACGCAGGGACCCCACGCAGGGACCGTAAGCGCTGGTTCCCCAGGGCAGTGACAGCCGGCCTCGTCGGCTTTGCTCTTCATCCAGCCCCTGCATCCCTCACTGCACGTTGCCTAATTCCTGCAACATGAGAAAAGAGATCAGCCAGGCAGCATTTCTTTCATTGCACCACACTGATTCATGCCCAGAGCAGCTCCCCTTGTGCCAGGGAAGAGAAGGAGCTGAAATAAACAGGATGATTTCATGCTAGGACCTCAAAATAGGGGAGATGGAAGGGAAGTAGAGGAATAAAAGTAGCAAAGAAGCTCAATTCTGACACTTCCTAATTTTAAGGCATAACTTTGTGCTTTTGCTGCTATTTCAATCCTGTAATCTACTACTGCGAGAGTGAAAGCAGAACTGCACTCCCTCCCAGCACAGGAAGCTCCATTGTATGGTGTCACTGTGACACTCCTGTGAGTCAACATCCCAGCCCCTGCCTTGGGGTTCTGCACAGCCCGCGACCTCTCAATGTAACAGAGGTTCGGCAAGCAAAGCTCTTCTGCTTCCTCCACCAACTTGACACACGGCGACAGCACTTTGCCCATGGGTTTGCAGAGGAGAGGAGGATTTGAGGACCGTGGGAGCAGCTCAAAGTTCTACTTTGATGGTCCTAGGTTCTACCACCCGTCCACTGTAACCATGACCCATACCTCCTGCCCTCTGCCTGTCCTACCCCTCCCTTCCTCTCTGTTTTATTCCCTACCCTTATCAGGCCCAGCTTGTGCCTCTCAGACTTTTCCTGATTTCCTTGCCTCATGGTCCTTGACTTTTTCATCTTCTCTGCTGTTGTGGGTTAAGCCCAGTTGGCAGCTCAGCCCCAACAGCTGCTCACTCACTGCCCTCCCTGGTGGGATAAGGCAGAGGAGCGGAAGGGTAAAAGTACAAAAACTTGTGGGTTGAGAGAAAGACAGTTTAACCAGGGAAGTAAAAGTCACGTGTGCAAGCAAAGCAAAATAAGGAATTCATTCATCACTCCTCATCAGCAGGCAGGTGTTCTGTCGTCCCCAGGACAGCAGGGCTCCATCACACATAATGGTTGTTTGGGAAGACAAACGCCATAACTCCAAATGTCCTCCCTTCCTTCCTCTTTCTCCAGCTTTTATTGCTGAACATGAGATCATATGATCTGGAATATCCCTTTGGTCAGTTGGGGTCAGCTGTCCCAGCTGTGTCTCCTCCCAGCTTCTTGTGCACCCTCAGCTGCTCGCTAGTGGGGTGGTGTGAGAGGCAGAAAAGGCCTTGACTCTGTGTGAGCACTACTCAACGATAACTAAAACATACCTGTGTTATCCACACTGTTTGGGTCACAAATCCAAAACCCAGTACCACATAAGCTACTGTGAAGAAAATGAACTCTATCCTAACCCAAACCAGCACATCGGTCCATCCATTTCTCTCTTTCATCAGGGCTGCCAGTGACACGTTCCAGATCTGCATTCCCATAAACACCCACCAACTTTTTGTCCTAACCTGCTGATTGCTCACCAAGGAGCTTTCTCCTCTGTGCTGCCTAAGACAGGGTGATCACTCAAGTCAGCGTGCAGAGGAAAGTCCTCTTGTGCTCTGCTCAGGCCCCATGTTGTAGATGTGGATCTGAGCCTCATTTGGCTTGCAGAAGCAGAGCGCTGTGTTTGCAAAAGAAAGATACAGAGCAGGTATCCCTGAGCTTCAAGATAGAGATACCTGGTCTGGGGGGCAGTAAGCTGTTGGAAGTCTACCTTGGCCATGAGCACAGCTGTGAGGGTGCAGTGCTCACCTCACTGCTTTCCTGAAATGCTGCTTTTGCCTCGGAAAAGTGAAGTGGCCCACACTCTGCTGTATATATACATACATACCTTCTTGCTTTCAATAAGAGCTTTGCTGTCCACTTCTCCTGAGCAGAATCACATAAGCGGCCACTTCACCCACCGTTGACATCCAGTCATCTCGAGCCTAAAACGTGGTAGATTTTTAAGGGATGGTCTTTGCACATGAGTCGTTCCTAGCAGAGATCAATGCATCAAATTTTGAACTTGGGGTTGTAATGTGGTGTGTGATGTATGTAATTCTGAGGCAGCGAGGGAAGTGAGACCAGGGACAGACTATGCCGAGACACTGGGATCCCTCCCAGACCTCTTCTCCCACCAACTCTCCCTCTCTCTTCCCTTCTATGCTAATCTCCATCTCTTCTTTGGTTTCCTAAGCCACAGTTTACCTGTTTGACAAAGAGCACCTCACTGAACTTAATTCTATTTGTAGGCAGCTCTAGATTAGATCAGTTACTATTTGGTAAACTACTGCAGGAGTACCCCCACACAAAAAGTACAAGTAGGAAGCTCTCAAATGCAGAAGTATGGCTGCAGAAAAAGTCATATAAAGTTTGATTGCTCTGATATTAAATTATTATGGTAGTTTGAAGTTTTATGAAGCAATAGTTATAAAATGCCATTTTAGTACTCTGTAGTTAGACACATTAGACCTGCTTCCATACAGTAGGCAGTTACTCTCTGGGGGAAAATAACTTTCCTTCTCTGATGTGGCAAAAAGCATCTTCATATCACAGCTATTGCCGTTAATGAATATGTATAAACGAAAAAGTTAAATCTAATAAAATATATATAGCTAGGTACTTTTTTTCAGAATTTTGCAGTACGTTGCTTTCTATGAAATAATGGAACATAGTTTAGTGCTTCTCATTTTAACAGGATAGGGAATAACTCAGATTCTTATTCATGATTAATGTCCAAGTGACTTCACACTGCCAGTCAAATGATGATATTACTTCAGGGATGAAGTATGATACTAATCTGTTTGCAGATTGTTAATTACTAAAGCAATACTGGATTTCACATGGAGCTTTAGTTCCTAAGCTATTACCCAGAGGTTATAGAATCTACTTGTATGGCAATGTAGGTATTTTTAGTGATTTAGAACGTGTAAGGCATTGTTGTGAACAGATTCCAGATTAAATTTATTTGAGCAATTAATACAACAACGGTTGAAGTAGGCATTAAGGTCACATAGCTGAACTGGTGAAAAAATGGAACAATGTTTTTAGAGCAATTGCTGGCTGCACACCATTGACTGCTAGTTCTGGAGTTTATTTGGTCTCTTTGGTCTTATTCTATTGGATTGGCAAAGTTTTTTTTACATGCGGATTTTCTAATAAATTGAATATCCTTCCCTCTGAGTGAACAGGTTGCTGTTAAATATTTCAGTCTAGGATTTGACCAGTTTTGCAAATTTATCACCTTACAGCAAATTTTATTCCAATTTTATGTTTCCAAATGCAAAAAATCTATCACTCTTTTCAACAAAAACCAGCAAAAGCAGCATTCTATGATCATCATGTTCTGTTTCTGCACTACCAGCTCAGTGCCCATAAACTCTGATAATTAGACAGGATTAGCTGAACAAGGCAGATTCATCATTAGCTCAGAATTTCTTTGATTTTGGAAATGTAGGTCAGACCAAGTTTTACAAAATAAGGTTTTGTGCTTTCATTTAATTTTTATTATACCTTCTATAAAAAAAGAAAAGTTTTAAAAGGAAAAAGGTGTTACTGCTATAAGCAAAGACAGGAAAGATGGACTGATGGACTTATAGAGGAATAAAAGATGAGTGTGTTCGGCAAAGCACTTGCACAGAAGAGCTCTGCTAGGGATGATGAGAGATTTCTGTAGAGCCAGCTCCGGGAGGATCCCTGCAGGGAAGAGAGGAGAGTGGGGGCAGAAGTGTTTGAGGGAAGATCTAAAATAGATGAAAAAAGGTGAAACATGCAAATGGCCTTGGGAATGCAACCTGCTACAAATTATAGCAGCCCTGATGCAGAAGCAAAGCCATCATGACCTGCATTAAGCTCCCAGACTCCCTGCATGGGTTAGAGAGGAAAAACCAATGCACAGGAGAAGATTCAGGGAGGGACCTCATTCATGTAGACATTGGGGAAAAAGCATGCAGAGGTGACAACCAGACCTGCTTCTGTTCCCTGTGCAAGTTTTGTCTGGTGCCATGCCTGTGTCCACTTGTCTGGAAGGCAAGCAGCTGAGGACCACGCAGTCACTGTCACCAGACATCACTGTGGTCAGCCCTGGAATCATGCCTCACACCCTTGCCAGTCTCCAGGGTTTAACTCTTTCATTCTGGGATGCTGAAAGGGACCTCCATTGTGAGGGAAGTCAGTGCTTCGAGCCTGCATGCAGTAAGGGCTGTGCTGGCAGGGCCATCCATGGTGGTCAAGCTGTTCTTTGTGATGGAGGGGACAGGTGACAGCTTCCCACCTTGTGCAGAATGAGTGACAAC
Source organism: Nesoenas mayeri (assembly GCF_963082525.1). Lineage (NCBI taxonomy): Eukaryota > Metazoa > Chordata > Aves > Columbiformes > Columbidae > Nesoenas > Nesoenas mayeri. The sequence goes on along the minus strand of NC_137548.1, from coordinate 18,441,008 downwards.
CACTTTGATGCAGAGGAAAACAACAGGCACCAGCAAGTGCATCTCTCATCTCTTGGTCTCCCTGAAGAGTGGAAAGCTCCATCCCAAAGCTTTGTGTTGGTGGTGCCAGGTTCAGGATAGTGAAGTTGTCAGTGAACCTAAGGCTGGTGCCCAGGTCTACGTGCCCCAACAATCAGGAAAGACACGTGGGAACCTACTGCACAGATCCCAAGGAGGCAGGGACTGTATTGAATATAAATGTTGAAGCCAAAGCACTTACAATCACATTCAAGAGCTCAGAAAACAGTTTTCAACACCATAGTCTTTAGGTAGTAGCTGAACAGGAGTTTAAGGGGCTGTGACTTGGGAGGAGTGGGACACAATCCTTTTGTGTTTCCAGTTCCAGCAAAGACTCTAGTGGTGGCTTGGCTTTCTGTCTGGTCTTTAAAGCTAACCTTGTCTCCTGTGCTGCAGTCCACATTACCAAGCTAGGTGCTGGATTTTTTAGGGTGTTTTCTCTATCCAGCCATTGCACACATGAATTTCTCCTCAACTTTTAAGATATTAGCACACCACAGTTTAAGACTGAAGCCTTACAAGGGATGGAGCTTGAATGTGGACTGTTTAATTGAAAACTGTCAGACGGGAGATTTAAAGAGTACCTGGAACAGTTTGGAATGATTTAAAACACATTACGATATTTACTAGCTCCTTTATTTAGCCTCTAGCCCTATTATTTTATTTAATCACACCAGTTTTAAAATCAGAGAAAAAGAGACCACAAAGAATGTATAATGGGTCCCAAATTAACACTTAGTGACAAAATCAAAAGCAAACACTTTCCTCTTTTTTGAACAGCGTAGCAAATGGTCTAGAAAAAGGAATATGGTGCAGAACCATCCAGCCCAAGTTCATCGGTTCAGATGTGACCTGCAAGAAGTTAGCAGAAGTTAATGGCAACAATGCCTGCTTGGCAGTCTGCAGAGGAGTGCTGCCTTTAACTTCACCCTACATAAGTACTTGTGGTTACTGATTCCTCTTCACAGGTGCTGCTATGGCAGGTGACAATACTAAGTCTCCTGGTCTGGTGGCACTCCAGCTGCTAAAAAGACATCCTTGTTTTCAGTGGGCTGAGCACACTCAGTTCTGAAGTTCAGATACATGCTTCTGCAGACCACCCTGCAAATGGAGGCCAAGACTCGCTGTATTGCAGCAATGGCTGGAGACTGCTTGACCGGAAAGGGTTGTTGGCTGCCAGGCATCCTTGTTGTTGCCCTTTGTGGGATGCTTGGACTTGCAGCCATAGTGGGCTCACTGTTGTGGTGGGCTCACTGTTGCGGTGGGCACATTGCCATGGTGGGCACCCTGCTGTGGTGGAAACTCTGCCATAATGGGCACACCGCTGTGGTGGGCATGCTGCTGGCCCACCTGAGACATGGGCTCATGTTCCCGCAGGGCGTCCACCACTTCCCCATCAGGTTTTGCAACCCACGCTTGAGTGCTCTGCTGCTCCCGCCAGCACAGGTTGTTGATGAACGCTGCTTAAAGCAGCTGGGAGAGCCTCACACAATGCTTTGGCCACTGCGGATCACATCCTCAGAGTGATCCTCTGGCTGCTCCACAGGCCTGGGCTAGAAAAACAGATTTGTTGTTACTGTTGATATAATTATTGGAGCCAACAGGCTGGTGAGAGCTCCCTGCTCATGCGCTTTATTGCCCTTCACAAGGAAGTCACCCATGGAGCCAGTTCCTTCCCGCTCAACTGAAACCTTCCCGCACCCATGGGAGCAGAGCAGCCGCCAGGCTGGATCCTGCATGGCCATGGCCGGGAGCTCACCCGAACCCGGCTTGCACACACCACCCCGACCACCCAGCCCAGTGAAATGTGATGGGATGTTGACATGTTGGCAGGCTGGAGGGACTGGAGGAAACTGGTCTCAGCTCGTCAGCTCCCATCAGTGCCTCCCAGGGTAGAAACACAGGGACGGAAACATCTTACAAATGGATGTGGGCTGTATGCAGCAATCTGCATGAAATATTGGCAGCTGAAGCCCATCCAAACTTTTGACAAATTCAGATTTAAACTTTGTCTGTGGACTCTGTCTTGTCAATCAAACAAAACACCCCCCATTCCCCTCTCACTTGCAAATGCAGTGTGTTTGAAATTCAGGTACAAAGAGAAATTTCACACCTTTAGCCCTCCCCACCCCCCAGTTCTTCACAGTGTGCCAGACATGCTGTTCCTTTTTTTTTTCTTTCTGGATCAATACGAGCATCTTTAATACTTTTATGGTTAGTCTCTATAAATATTATCACGAAAACAAATACCAGAAAAGAAGGTTCATTTAAGTTAAGGGTCAATTCTAGAAGTACAAATGGGTAGGAAGAGGCCCAGGGTAAATCTGTGTTGGAAATTAAAGGTTTCCTGGCATCAGAAGGCTCTAGTTGTGGAGTCACCATTCTGTAAGTAGCCATGAGAGTAAAAGAATTGGCTAATTTTTGCTCAAGCTGTATCAAAGCAAATAGACAATGTGATTGCCTGAATCTCCCAAAAGCTAAATCCAAGCCTATCTCCAGCCTTCATAACGGCACTTGCAGTGAGGCTAAATCTCTATTATGGTATATTTCAGGAAGAGTTTTATGGCAAAATCAGTGTTTTCTCACCATCCAGTCTGTCTCCCTAACTGAAAAGTTCCCTCATTTTTTTGTTTTGCATTTTGCTATAGTTTTTTTAATATTGTTCAGCAATTACAGATCCTGCTCATTATGCCCACAGCAAACTAAGCAGCAGAAGATATTTCAATCAAATCCATTGAATTCTGGGTATCTTGTACAGCTCCCTTGTTTTGTTTTGTTGTTTTTTTCTCCCAGTTAAAATCCTCTGAGTGTTTTTCAGTCATGCTATTAGTGAACTGCCTGCCTGCATATAAACATTACCACATTATTTCCATATATCCAAATGATTAACTCAGCTTCTGCCATTCTTCATTTTATCTTTTTTAAGATAACTAACAAAGTTTCTTAAGTGTTTACCCAGGTCAATGAGCTCAAGAGCTAACGATCAAAGAGGGGGACGTATTGGGAAATAAATTTTTAGTCTCTTTTTGGTGATGCTGAAGCACGGTCTGAGGCAATAGTGACAGGTATATTATTACCATATGCCAAATATTTAATTTTCTGCTGGACCAAGTTTGATAATGACAGTTGACTTCCCCAAGGGCAAATGGCATCTTATTAACACTATATTCACTGTCAGCCTCAGTGAATGTCTTGAAGGACAAGCTGAGAACTAATTGGGAGCTGGATAGAGAAGGGCTCATGCATAGGGATGAGCCCTGGGCCATGGATAGGTGGAGTAAGGAAACTTGGTGTTAGCACTTCCAGGCTGTACCTGTTACTGGGTCATTAGAAGATTTCGATCTTCAGGGGTGCACAAACTCTGTTACCCAGCCAGTCATTCTCTGAATTATTCACAAGTGATTTTAAAAGATAAGGGAATGAAATATAAGATGCATGACCATAAATCATACTGAGGTCTTGACAGTACCTGCTATGGTCAAGAATGAAACCCAGCTACCATTGCAATCTCTTTTTCTCACTTGTTCCTAATTTAGAAAACAAAACAAAAATAGAAACAACAACTTTGAAGCAAATGTGTTTGGTTTGGTCACTCTCCAAATTAACATTTAGGGGAAGTTTGACTGTCACCTTTTTGCCTTCACCCAAAAACCTTTTCTTTCTTTAGGAAGAAAACAAGCAAAGAAATTAAATGCAAAGTATTCAAGTCAACAAATGCCAGGATATGCAAAAGGGAAGTTTCTAATCACCTCATTGTCTGACACTGCAATTTGTATTTATCTTTGTTAGGTTTAATCTAAAGTTAAATAAAACAATATCTGTAGTTTAAGGCAGAACTTGCAGACTATCCAGCACATCAGGTTTTCAAAGCCAACAATAGCTTGGGTGAAAAGAGATCAGGAACTGTAGAATGGTGAATATTTTTGAAAAATATGGCCTCCTTCTTAGGCAGTCCTGGCTTCCCCTGATGAATAGAGGACGTATCACTTCCACGCCAGTTTGCCCCTCTGAGTAAAGTTGCTGAGATGGCATTGGTTGCACATCTTGAGTTTTAAACATTTCCTATAGTGCACCATTTTGAAGTTGTGTACGTTTTCTCAGTGTTGTTAGGTAATATACAGTGCATCCTGAAAAAAAGGGAATTGTGCACTTCCCTTTATCCCTTTGTCCCTTTATCCATTAGAACAATGCATGTTCTAATTAATGCAGAATTTCAATGAATATTTAAAATTACAAGACTGTCACTTTGAGTTACAGTTGACTTACACATACAATCCTGTTGACTTTAATTGAGGCAAAAAATTGCTACTTTATTTTCTTTAACAAACTGTTCATTAAATGTTTGTGAGTTCTCTACTGAACCATGTGGCACTTGAAAAGACCAGTATCTTCATTGTTCATTTATGATTTTTGCTGAAAGTGTCCATTAGAGTTGCGGTTTTGCCTTATGTTAGCAAAAGTACTAATGGAATTACCCTCTTTTGGGCAACTTTTTAGTTTGCAACAACAGTTTCCATGTTTTGTTTTAATTTCATTTCCACTTCTTCACACCGGTTTTCTAATGAGTCTCCCTGCGTGAGGTGCAAGGGCTGAGGTGTCCGGCTGCTGCAGGCAACCCAGTGCTCTTCTATAAATCCAGGGTCTACTTAAATGGTGTCAGGGGGCACAATGTCATGGATCAAATGAATTTTAAAAACTTGCTGTGTAATAATCTCCTCATAGTGAAATGCACGCAGTGTCTTGTTGCTATTAAGAAATTGCTTAATTAAAATAAGAAAAACAATTGGAATTGCATGCTATAAAAGTGGCCAAAGAAGGATCAGTGTCTGGGATTTGGTTCACGTCCTAAAGATAGTTCACAAAGCTTTGTGAATAGTTTAGTAAATTCCTAGGCATCAGCAGTATTTGTAGGCAAAAAGACTGGTGGTTTTAATGTCTGTACGTATTTTGTGATATGAAAATATTGCAAAATAATTGTACACGGTTTGATCCTCATGGCACTGGTGATGATACTTTCATTGATGGTTTGAGTGGGTGCAGCCTTCTTAACCCGGTAAAATAGTGAAGGTGCTCACCAGTGTTCGGACCAGCTCTTACAAATACTGTATCCTCCCAACTATAATTCATGTTAACAGGTGACATGGACACTGAGTACTTGGAACTGCACTGATGGGGTTGATATTTCCAGATGCTCGGCGATCCTGTGAGATGCTGAGAGATTTCTAGTGAAGTGAGTGAGAGACAGAATGTCAGCTCCTGGCTGGCTTGAGCCTTTGCAGACCACAAATTAGGTTCTGTCTGCTTCTCTGCACTTTTGCTGAAAATGCTTGCTCTTTCATGCCGGCTAGTTATTGCTCTACTTTATTATTGCTTATGACAAAGTAACAGACTAATCAAAGTCAGCCTTTTTGTAATCATATCAGAGTAGTGATTTAGTGGGACATTGTATTTTTCTGGGGGGATTTTAAAGCTTTTTTTAGTCATTTAGAACAGAAACACACAAAGCAGTGCAGTCCCAGTACCCAGTTAAAGATCACTGAAACAAATATGTAACATCATATGTGATAGAGTTGGACAGTTTATTTATTTGGAATAAAATACTGAAGAATTGCTCCAATTAGAGTGATGTTTGTCCAGACCATCTTTGTTGGACTTGAAAAGAAAATACTGTGCTCTTCTTGTTGCTCTTTTCTGGGTTTTTGTTTCTCTCCTCACACTTCCTTAATCTCCTGGCTTGCTTGTTTTCATGACTACTGCAAGCCATGCAATTTAAGAAAAGATCTACAAATTGGGCTGTTGTGTTTGTCACTGTGCATCTGCATTAAAACAAAATAAAAGGCAGTGTTTGAAGATAGGCAGAGCCTGCTGACATCACCATGGATATCTTTCTGAGGGCCTGGAAACCCATCTAGTGTAGGGTGTGTGTGTTGGTTGGGGAGAACAGAAGGACACACAGACTTTTTTTCGCTGCTCTTTATTCACACAGAAAATATTAGGGTTTGACCTCTGTGTCTGGCAATCTCCTTCTGGACATGAACCTTGTGTGCAAGACCACCACAGGAAAAGATGGCATGCTCTTGAAACTGAAGGCAGGTGTCTAAGAAGACAACAGTCAGTGGAGATGCTGCCCTGCTGAGCACACAGACCTTGTTCTTGGTGCCTCTTCCAGATTCCTCCTGCCTGAGGTGCTCTCTTCTGCTGCTGGTCTTCTGGCATGTGGCTGTATGAGCTGCAGCTGCAAGGGAAGTCCTCACTCAGTGTGAACTGCAAATTTCAGCCCTGCAGGAAAAGGAATCCCAGAAGTTTGCTGGGAGGTGCACAAGCTCAGGGGCTGGTAGCATTTGTCAGGAGAGGGCATGGGCCTGGGAGGTGCCCCACAGGTGCTCCATCCCATTCCTGTGTGAATCACAGCAGAGTTCAGATTTAATTGTGGTTTTGTCACATAAACCTTACTTAAATCGTATTGCTAACTCTACCTCTTTCTGCTATGTGGAATATGGGATGAATGTAACATATCCCCTAAAACATTGGATGATATTCTGGAGGGCTGCAAAGACCCATAAGCTGTGTAAATAACTGTAAACCTCCTGAGACTCTTGGTAATATTTTAACCAGTCATCCTTCTTCAGGCTAGAGAAAAAAAACCCTGTCTCACCCTGCGTCTGCACACGTAGCACTAGTATGATTTGTCACACTTCCCTTCTTTCTCAGAAGCTGCCTTCACAACCATTTGGTCCTCATATGTTCTTTCACAGAACTGAAGTGGGCATCTTTTCAGAATTACAGGGCAAAATGTTCACACCATAATCACAAAATGGAAGAAGCTATTTATTTTTCAGGCACTTGGGCATATGCATTTGTTTCCTGCAAAATATTTCCAACTTCAGTGGTGGATGTGGTACTCACAAAAGGGTTAATGACTTCCCTGCAGTTGCTAGGTGATGCTGTCTTGTCATTGGGATCACTGTTAGTGACAGCCTTCTGATGATGTAATGCTTAAATAGTAATTGTAGAGTGCATTAAATTACCTTTTTATTTTTCTTGTTTCCTTTAGAAAGCTGGGAAATGAAACATAAAAGCCTGCAGCATTGTGATATTGTAGCTGTATGGATAAATCAACCAAAAGCCAGAAAATACAGAAGCTGAACATTAGTCTAAGGAGACATCTTCAGCTCTGAGAGAGTGAGCTCTCTTGAAATGTATTTTAATACAGCCTTTGGTAGAAAATGCTGCTGCTTCATAGTTTTTAGTCCAGTGTAGATTGAAGTTATGGGTTCAAGTGATGAGTCACTACAATAATAAATATGGAAATGTCAAACAGGCTACACTCCAGTTAAAAATTCCTTTGCTCATTTTCATTTTTTTTCTTATTTCTGTTTAATCTGGTAATTAGAGTCACTCTTATAAAACAACAAGCACTGATTGGATTCAAATTACTTTTGGAGACAGACCAAAGTGCTCGAACCCACATGCAGACAGAGGTGCAGCCAGAACCCATGCAGTCAGGTCTGTTCCAGAGGTGCATTCTTTGGATATCAGATCTGAAGTAATTGCTAATTTGTTCCTAGGTTACAGGAAAACACATTAAAGTGAATACAGCTATTCAATAAACATTTCATTCCCACTTCTGTTCATCTCATTCAGCCAAGTGGTCCAACCTCAGATCCCTCCTCTCCTAGCCTGGGAAATACCAGAGGAGGGCTCTGAGATTCTGTGGGGGTTTATACCCTCAAAATCCTCAGAGCTTGCAAGAGCCCTTGACCCCGGTGGTGACACATCCTTCCTGTGCTTGCTCTCTCAGCCTCCTGGGACCCTGTCCTCCAAACCCCTTGCCCACCACAAGCTTCATGTGGACAGGGGCTGCTTTACCCAAGGTTGCACAACCCCAAACAAGGATGCTTTAATGTAAGCACAGCACAAGCTCAGCGAGTGGTCTCAGATCAGTGTGCCAGTGCCTTCTTTCACATGCCTTCTTTCACATGGCCTTTTTCTCCACAAACATCTCAGAATGTGAAAAAGCATTGGGAGTTTGGGCACTTGGGGTGATTACAATGTGTCTGATTATTGTTTCATGCAAGCAGGGCAAATCCACTTGTGGATGCCATCCCCGAGGCATGACCTTACTCTGGATTAGAAAGCAATCACATACCGGAGAAGTGGGTATTCATATAGCTGGTACCATACGAATGGAGAGAGAAAGTTATGGGTGAACAGCAGATTCTTCTTTCTAAATTGATTTGCATGATCATTTATGAACCCATTTTGTGACTAGGAGAAACTGCGTGTTCACCCAAACCTATATAATTGTGCTGAGCTCAGCTGATGTGTCTGGATCTTGCTGAGAGCAGCTGTTTTAACCAGCAACAGTGGCAACCCAGCACCTTTGTACCTTCCATTTGTCAAATTAAAAGGTCCTATTTCAGGCTTTCCCTTACGTATACTCCTGCAGTGCCATTTTCAGCGGACACACGGAAGGAGACCAATTGCTCACTGAGATGTGTGTGGGATTCAATGCCAGGAGAAATCAAGAAGTCTGCAGGCTTCAGCACCCAGCTTTTTTGTGCCACTGACAGAACTAACAAGAATTAAATATGCGGTCTGAAAGGAGAAGGGAAAAAATATCCTTATGTAGAGTCCTCCTCTGAGTTTTGGGACATGCAACCATAATAATGGTGGACACTGCATAGAAGACAATACATAGGAAGAGATCATTCTTGTGGTCAGGTTCAGTACGGGTATTATTTACCAGAACCACAGTGTATAGAGACTGTTTGCAGGGGAGGTCTCTCCTATGACAGATCATTCAAATGCTTGTGACAAGTACAGTGACTGCTGATGTGAAAAAGCAGTATTAGGAAAAGAACTGATTACAGATTGTGAACCACTGTAAACAGATAGATTTTAGTATACTAAATTAAGGTTTAGCCTGTATGTAGGTAGATAGGTGAAGCATCACCATAGCTGTGAATGGCATTACCAGTTACATTTAATTCCATCTGATTAGATAGAAGGTTTCATCCTATTCATTCGTCTCATCTTGAAAAACATAATCCCTTTATACAAATACCTGATATATAATGCATCACTCCGTCCAAAGGAGCATGCACGGTTTTGAAGTTGTCCTGTTTTGCTGTCATGTTTCTCCCACACAGAGCAGGTGATGGGTAAAGGCTGGTTGTGGTGCCAGACAGCATCTGCAGGTACCACATCCATCCTGGAGGGCTGACAGAGACATGTGTGTGAGGTGAAGTCCGGTTTACTGATTTGCTCATTTCTCCATTTCTGAACTCAATAACAGTGGTGCTGCATCTAATGCATGGGTAGCATTTGAGAGAGTTACAGAAACACTGAGTGCATTAAGGGAAGAAGGTTTAACCCCACAAATCAGTGCTTTCAGAAATCATCTCAGGACCTCTCATTGTCTTCCACATAAGTAACAAATTCACAACAAAGACTGATACAGGATGTTAAGAAATTACACTACTGCTGAAATTGAACTATCACTTTGATACTCTTTAAAACACTTTTCCCTCTAACGACCAATGGTCCCTGCAAACATCAGTTACATCAACATACACTTATAACCATCCTGCCTGCAGTGCTATTGATCACTATTCACCCTGCCTTCCAGGGGAAGGACATAGCATGCAAACAATCTGCCTGCCCTCATCCAAGTATAAATCTTGGCCCGAAGTTATCCACCTGGTCTGTGATGCATCCAATCATTGCCATCGAGTCTGCTGGTCTGACCACAGGTAACTACAGTCACCTGAGTACCCCCTGAAGCACCCCTGACAGTACTTCCCACAGGGACTGGTGTGCAGCACCTGCCTTTGCATCTCCACACGTGAGCAGTGTTTTCTCTTCAGTTTCCTTCAGTTTGGGAGAGGCAAAACATCATCCTCAGTCACTGGCTTTGCTAGGAACAGATGTGATCTTTGCTTTATCTAGCACAAGAAATACACAGATCAAAAGCTAATAGTGGAATGAACATGCATTTCCCAGTTTTTCTTTCCTAAGTGTATCTGAGTTCAGGTCGGAGTCTATCCGAGATCTTTCCCTACATTTTGTGGCTTCTGTATGGATTCACTTATCTTCCCCCTTCTTGCAATCATCTCCTTGGACTATGGCTTATTCTGCAAGTGACAAGGTCTTATCCTTCCCCAAAGATTTATTTTTCTCCTTACTTTTTGCCATGCCAGGTTAATAAGTTATAGTACCAACATCTGGCTTCTGTGTTCTGCTACTGGTAGTTTCTGATCTCTGCTGTGGTCAAAATATCTGCCCAGTTGTACCTCCCACCCGGCCCTGCAAGAGAGAGGTGGGTGCACGGGGAGCTGGGGGACCTGCGCTCCTGCACACACATGGGGATCAGAGACACCCCAGCCCACGGTTCTGGGCAGAAATGGCAGATTCAGGGGCCTGTGGGGAGCTTTGGGAATGAGTGTTTTGGCCTCCTCTCAGTTCAGCAATGATTCCCTTCACCAAACATCTCTTGTGGTACCTTTGTCTGCAGGATGGGGCTCCTGACAAGTTATTTCCATTCTGTACATATGGTGGGGCATTTTCATCAAATGGCTGCAAAGGTTTGTTTCTGCCTCTCCTCTCCTCAATAAATGTGTGATTTGGAAAACACATTTAATTTTGCTGATTCCATCTGACTGTTTATTATGCTGGATTTCTAAGGCACTTATGCTTGGCTTGGTGATTCCTCAGAAAGGGAATGGTGCCTGTTGTAGTTAACTCTGTAAACTGTCTAATGAATAATTAAATAGCATGTTGTCTGTAATTCAGCTTTGTCAGTTTGGTCAGTCAATTGCTGGTTGCTGCTCCTATCAGACAAAAACCTTGCTGTTAAGCTTGTTTAAAATTCAGCATTTGCTAATTAGCATTGTTCCGAATGTAATTCTAAGTGCCACTTCTTCAGGCAATTCAAGAGAGCAATGTAGAACTTCAGTGTCTCTATGGAGACCATCTATAATTTAAAAGACAGAAACAACACTTTAATGCCTTGTAATACTTAAAAATTCACCAGTAGCTCTATCCAAAATAGTCCCAAAATACGAATAGAAAAAAGGATTGTGCCCTACTAGTATACGAAGCCAATTTGTTGAAGATCACTGAATAGTGATAGAGATGATTCAGTGAAACTAGTTGAGGGCTAAGTCAAAGCACCAGGATTAGTCTCAGGGGTTTAAATTAAATGCTGAATAAATATTTAAAATGCAAAAGATCAAATTATTAGGCACATGTGCCAGCTGTAGGAAGGTAAAAGCATTTCATTGGATTTATGCACAGAAAGACCAAGAAATTAATTCAATAGCCCTGCTAACCATCTGGCTCGCAGGACTGTAAGCCATGACTGATCTTGGTTTCCAGAGCAGAAGCGAAGTGGGTTTGATCACCCACACCGGGCATCTTGCCTCCAGCAATGGCTTATAGCGAATGCTTCAGAGAAAAACAACATTGGGCATGACAGTAAGACAAGGTCTTCTGTAAATAATCAGCAACCATACAGGCAAGCTCTGATGAAAGCTGCGCCATACGGTGGTGTTATGGCTGATCAAAACCCAGGGCTGAAGATGGTAGTGCTGCAGCACATCAGGGAGAGAAGAACTGAGTGCCTGCAGCAGAGCACTGGGATAAACACAGCTTCTGGGGCTCTTCAGCCTTGCAGACAGCTCACCAGCACCTTGGAAACTCTAAAACCATGGTCACAGAACAGTGCTGGGGGCGATGTGGGGAAAAGTATGCATGCAGCAAAAGCCATCTTTCCCGCAGCCGAGGAGCAAAGGTGAAGGCTGATGGAGTAGCAGAGGAGGTCCCAGGAGCCATGGAAGAATCCTGTCCTGGTCCAGACCTACATTTGGGACCTGGCAGCTTTGGGGAAGACAGTGGGTGGGGAGGGAGGGGAGCACAGCCCTTCTCAAAGCTGGGCTGCAGGCACCAGGTGTGAGAGGGGATAAGTTCCATCTCATGATGGATGTGGAAGACACAGCACCTTGCAAGGCCCAGCAGTGTACCAGGAAGGCTTTGGGCAAAAATGCCTTTTGGCCTGAATTTTGCAGGTAAAGGGGAACACGAGAAGTACAAATCTCACCATGCAGCCCCTGGGAAGAGGTAGGATAAAAGGTAGGCTACTCTACCTGAAAAGAGTAAGCAGAAGCTAAAAACACCTTCTAAAACTGAGATCTTTAGTGCTCAAATGTCTCTATACCTTTTTCAAGGTTGACTTGCAGTTGAGAGATTCTCTCTCCTACTGTGAAATATCCTAAAATAAATAACACTATCTTCTCCAGTGGTGCATTATAATCAGAATAAAAGTTTTTAAAAAGCCAAGTGGAAATATGGGGTCTGATTTCTAGCTGAGTTGATCAGAGATCAGTTTTCTTACATCCCTAAAGTTTTTTTTAATACAGTGGGATTTCTTATTATACCTTGTTAGATCACAGGAAATATTTACTACTCAAAGTTGTTAAGGAATACATTTTACCTTATTCATTGTCCTATTTCCTTTTCCCCTTCAGCAATACTGTTCATTAGTGTCTGTAAAAACAGACATTAAATGAGATGTTTACTTCATTTAATTAAAGTCTAATATTTTCTGCCTGGAGTACAATATCTACTTAGTGCTTTTTTTCTACATTGGATACACGTTAACTACATAACTGGATATTAGCAATGAACAGGGATTTTCTTCTTTAATACCAATAATTGTATTTTTCTCCTTATTGTTCACTCACTGTTCCAGCTAATGTCAGTGGAAGGACACATATAGGAAAAATGTGAGCAGACAATGCAATGCACTTCATATTTCATGTGCAGCAGTATTTTTCTTGAAGAAACAAATGCTTTTTGCACATCAGCTTTAGTTTTTTGGTGGCTTATGTAATTTTTTTTGTCTTGCACTTGAGTATATCCAGTCATAGGATGAAAGAAATGCTTTGGTCATGGCAATTTTCGAAAGTCCTACTTGGCATGAGATTAGGTATGGCTCATGCTGGTGCTGCCCTCACCAGCTTGATACTCGGATCACTTTTGTCTCCTCTTTCCCCTTTGTTTTCTTGCTGCCCTAATATGCACCCTTGCTATACGTGACTGCTATCAGAGCCTTCAGCAGCCATTTTGAATCACTGTCTGCACAGAAGCCACCAGCATACTCTGAAATCCCATATCTTCCAGGTGGTAGGGTCTCATCCAAGCACTGAACTGTACATACCACACCTGCTAAGTGTCTACAAGAGCATATTTAGGGTGCAGTTCTGCAGTCAGATGTCCCTCTGCTCCAGCAAAGGTTAAACCAATGGGTCCATGGCTGCAAAAACATAGGTTGGAGTTTTGCATCCCAACTGTTTATGAGTTAGAGGGTGAATACCTGGAAGCTCCATACCTCTTTTTCCCAACAAAACAAGCATGCGTATCAGGGCACAGCTGGTCACGCCAAGCCAAACAGCAGAAGAATTGGATCAAGCCAGATGGATTTTGGCAAAAGCCTTATCCCCAGATACCAATCCTTCTTAATTAACCGACATTTAGCCTGAAGTTATGTCTTGTCAACACAGCCATGTTCCTGTTGAACTTTTTTATTTTCTGGTGCATCAGCATAACTTGACTGGAAAAGAAAAAAGGCGAAGAAATACCTCATCAAAACCAATACCTCCTTCCACTCCCACCTCCAGCAAGGGAGTGTTTCATGGATCAACGCAGCTGGAATCATCTGGGGTTTGTACCACAAAAGCATCCTGCTTGGAGCCAAAGACGCCTCACCTCTCTAATCAGATGTATGTACATTTTGAAAACAAAATTAGGTTCATCCTTCGTTCCATTTACTTTCCTTTCTGTCTACTGGTGTATATAGATACAGGACATAACTTCGAAGTCTGCATGATGCCTTCTGACCCACTGGATTGCACTTGAGATGTCTGCTTCAGACCTCTCTTTTAATATCATGTCTCTTCCACTTCAGACTAGGTTAGCTATTATTGTGTTAAGAACATTAGAAGTATTTTTTAAAATGTAGTAAATTAAAACCTACCATTACTTCTGTGTCTGTTCTTCCTTTCTAATGATGTTGTTTGGCAATACATCATAAAAACCACCTCACTACAGTGATGTATGGCACCAATCTATCACATGAGCACTATCTTTTTGGTGATATATTAGAACAATGCATCATTAAAACATCATTGAGGTAGACATATATTACTTGGCTACCGACTGGCTAGCAACAATATATATATGGGTACTTAGATGGGTTTAATGTATTAAATCAAAAGTGTACGGATTTGACTATAAAATAATTATAGCTGAATGCTGTTAAGAATGGTGTGAAGTTGTATATTTATAGGTATAATGAGAGCCTCCGCAAGACATTTCAATTAAAAAAAAAAAAAAAGACATTCTAACAAAGTGGTGGAAGCTGCCCTTCTTCCACCCACGTTGTTTTCCTGTTCCAGAATGGGCCAAAAAGGAAATAAAAAGGCAGAATGAAAAGATATGGGGCAATAGTCCAAAGGCATCACTGCTTCCCACGACTTTGATGGGAAATGGGAAAAATAATAAAAGCAAATGAAAATTGAAATGGAGAAAAGCGGTACCAATTCTTTTAGGATTTGCTGACAGCTTTGAGTCTTTTTAATATCCCTGGCTTTGAAGTTAAAGCAGGGTCTCTGATCTTCAATAAACCTAAGTGAGGGGGACCATGGGTGTGAGCACTAATAAAAAGAATGAAAGGAAGCATGACTGTATGTGATTCATTAATTTCTAGAAAATTATGTGGTTTTGTTCTGGAGCATTTTTTTTAAACTCCCTGTTTTTTCTAGAGTGACACTCTTTGCCAGGAAGAAAATATGGGGTCACATCTCTTGAGGAAAAACAGACCTGACAAATCCCTTCACAGGCTATTTCCACTTGTAACAGAACATTAGATGCACCTGCAGTTTTTGGATGTTGTTGGCTCTTTCTGATCACCCATCTTTTGGGAATATTCAGGAAATACTCAGGGGGTCAGAGAGAGGCCATTGCATTCTTCTGCATGGGTCCTTTTTTGCCTCCAAGTGCAAGCTTAAAGCAGAAGCTGTGCTACAAACCGCTTCACACTCTGGTTCCTTTTGAGGGAGTGGTTTTGGTTTTGTTGGGATTCTCAATGACCCAAAAGCTACCTTTTTTTTTCATCTGCTCTTCATTTTCCATGGCAATAACACTCTACACAGTTTTATCTCATAACCCACCTTTGAACCATAGAAAAATTAACTAATATTTCAGAAGCTTGTTACAGTGAATCATAACAACTGTTTTATCCAAGCTCAAGGAGCATATTGGTGTCAGAGGTGGGATTGCAGTCAGCAGGCTTCTTCCATGTTTTCCTAAACTTTAAATCATATTTACCTTTCAGAACTTCCGGTGGTCCTTCACATTTTTTAACCATTTTTTATCAGTCTGATTTGTTATGTGACCACATTACTTGCTTAACCAAACTTTCAGGCCCACCATCATAGCACAACAGATTCAGCTCAGTAATATACTGTAGAAATCACTTATTCCCAATCTGTCATTATTCCTGAAGAGCAAAATGGATGGTTATCCCACTTTGCCACATTCTGTGGACAGGGTTTGGAAAGGGTAATCCAAACTTCAGAATAATCTCTAAGGTGCAGGTGTACCCTGGTCTGTAAAATGAGAAAGCTGCATATTAATATTAGACTGAAATCAGGATATGTCATGGTTCAATGATGAAACTGCAAATTATTTGGTTATATTAACAGAAGAAGAGAGACACGGGAGCGGGGAGCAGCAGGTTCAGCAGCACAGAGAAACCACTTGGTAGCATTTTGTAATGATGCGGGAGGGAGGGAGCGGGTTTTCAATGCCTGAGGAATCATTTTCCACACAAAGACCTTTCCCTGTGTACAGCCTTGAGTACATCCTGCACTCCACCAAGGCATTCAGCATTGCCAGGCTCTGGGCCATCACATGCCCTATAACTTCCAATAATTAATCTCCCTTTCCACTGAAAGAATATGTTACATCAATGAGTATCATTGACACAGTGAGGTGGCAGCGAATGTGCTGGTTCTGCTGTTAGTGATGCAGTGTAGGACACAGAAAATAAACTGCCTAGCAATATAAGAGTGTCATCTGGGAAAATGATGTGGATATAAAAATCCAGTAGTACAGGGCACCAGACACTCATCTGTTCTTTTTACAGTGCAGGCCATATTTTTTCTTGTGTCTTTCAGCAAGTCCCTCAGGTTTTCTGAGCCTAGTCCATAAAGTCAGCCTTGCTGTCTTTTGTCATGTCCTGCATAAGGGAGCATTAAAGATTGATTCATTCTTGTTTGAAAATTTCTGTGAAGATGAAAACTGCAGCATAAATTCTGCCTGTTGTTCCAGTTGACTCCTGATTTCAAAGGCTGCCAGGATTAAAACCATAAGAGACTGATTAAACCAAAATGCAGTGTAGCTGATGCAGGAGTCAGAACATGTTCAACAGCACAGCCTGAGCAGGGAAGATGCACAGAGAGATGATACATAAAGCTCTTCAATGCCACAAAGGCACATATTAAAAAAAAAAAAAAAAATCTCATTACTGCCTTTTGCACTCTCTAGCCACTGTTCCTACAACTCTATTGAGCTCTGGCACTAGTGAGAAACATGTTAATGAAACAGAACATTATCTGGAAGATCTGGAAAGGATATTGTGTCAGGTTGTATGATGAGATACACAGACATCCTTTGGAGTTTGCCAAGAGTGAGACAATTATATGCACGCTTAGAATAAAACCCCTGCTTTTGTAAGCAGGTAGCAAAACATCTGAGGGGCAAAGAGGTGGGAAGAGAAGCTCTCACTGTGACACACAGTGGCTCTGTCAGAGCACAGGAAAGGAGCTAGCATCAATGCTTTTCATAAAACCTGACAAGGTAGAAAAAGAAGGAAATAGAAGAGTGACGGATACCAGTGTGCCTGCCTCTGTTAGAGCCAGGGCACAAACCCCTGAACCCACCCCACAAGGACAGTGCAGCTGCTACTTGCTGTGGATGGGAAACCTGGTGTAGGAAGGAATCCAGAAATTTTCACTCAGGTTTTCTCTTTAAGAAATGGAACAGGGAAATTAATAGGGTTAATTAATAACCTTGGAAAATCATCATTAATTAAAACCCAGCCCTGACTCACTGAAGTCCAGACATTTTGGGCACTCACAGTGTAGATAATGATGCTTGAGACAGAGTCTTAATCTCACCTAATGGAACTCACTGCAGATCTGGGCAGTCTCCACAGCAGCATTGCAGTGGGCCCAGGAACGGGAAGAGCTCCAGGTGATGTGCTCACCACCACTGCCTGTAAGAGAGCTGAAAGCCACTGGGAGAGCTGGGGCAGCCTGCAAGAAGGAGCTGTATTTGGGATTCGACCTGAAACCCCGAAACACTCGTGTTGCAGTGTTATTACCATCACTTCTCTGTGTCTGTGGAGGTAACCCATGGCAGGACTTGCTCTTGGTGCTGTACAGACCTGCGATGCCAGGCTGACCCCACAGCTCAGGGCTGGACTCAGCCCTGCTCAGCAGCCTGGGTGTCTGCCAGCCTTGAGGCCCAGAATAAGATGGAAACAACGTACAAGCATGTGGGAAAATGTCATTCAAAAGGTGAGAAGTTGCTAATGATTCAATATGTTATTTTACTCTGCGGTTTCCTGGTGAGCCCAGGCTACTGTGCACTGACATGGTGGATGGGAGCAGTCTTGCGGCACACAAGGAAACAAAGTGGTGCGGGATGTTCGTGTAACCTACCACCCGCAACAGCCCTTTCCCTCCACATATTCAGAGGAACAATAACAATTAATTAAAATATTGCCCTTCGACAGTGCCTTTCAGTCACAGCATTTTTATAAGCATCACCGAACAAAGGTTCCCAGCCTCGCTGGAGGTAAGAGTGATTGCTCCCCATGTTTTATGGCTTGATTAGCAAAGGCCTGGAGAGATGAAAGGCTTATTGTTGCCAGCCTTGCCTGAGTGGGCAAGTGGAGAGGTAGGGGCCAGGAAACCTCCCCTTTTCTCTTGCTTGGCCTTTCCCAGCCCAGACATCTGTCCAGGAATAAGCCTGGGAGTTCTGGGGTATCTGCCTGGCACCATGTCATGGGGGCATCCCCATAGGGATGGGACTGGGCATCCCATCACATATGTGCCAGCAACAAAGGGCCCGCTTACCAGGACAGAGAAAACAGCACATGTTGACACACAGGCAATTTGCTCAACACCACCAGGGAATTTTTTGTGGCTGAGCATTGGCACCTAGGACTTTTGGTGCCGACTTCTCCCCTGTCAGCAAGGTAACACGACTTGGGGGTAGCTGAAATGAACGGCTTGTAAATGAGCGGGTTCAGATTTTTATCATCTGAAAAAAGGGAGTTGATCAGGGTCAAGACATTGGAGTGACTGCTCATAACCAAGCTGTCTTATTAGATTGCTAGCTCCAATTTTGGGCCCAGATGTTATAGCATACAAAAGCTGACATAAATTTATCATAGCAAAGCTGCCTTTGGGCACTCCAGTGTCCATCATCAGCAGTGCACACACTCATTTAATGGTTCCTCTGGGCTTCCAGGGTAAACACTGCTTTTATGTAACATACCTAGGCACATGCACATATGCGCAGAAGGATTTGGGAACACTTTCACTGAATTCTGTGTGGAGGAATTAGTCTACCTGAATGCCATGTTGAATTTCATTGCTCTCATATCACCGCACATCTGGCACAGCTGTGGCCCTCTCTTGGCAGACTGACAGTCTCTGCCTCCTGCAGCAGCTATGTGGAAAAGTCCTTCTGTTCACACTGCTGCCTTCTGCAGCCCTCTCCCTCCCCTAAGAGGCTTTAGATGATGTAATACATACTGCTGTTTCACTTGGTACTGCTTTTTCATCCAGCAAGACAGATGATCATGAAGAATCACTCGGCCTTCCTCTGAGCACAGCTTCCTCCATGTGTAGGGAAGAGAAATACTCAGGCAAGCCACTCATCTCAAAAAGCATCTAGGCAAGCATTCACACTATTTTAAAAATTCAGTGCCCAACACTGTAGTGGCAATTGCCACAGAAAAGTCTATAAACAAAGCAAACAGATATAATATCATTGAGAATCAGAAGAAAGCAATAGTAAAGCTTGCTACTCTGCAACCACTTCAAAATCCCAAACCAACCAAAATTGTTTTCTTAGTTACGTTTTCAACCTTTTCCCTAGGCCTTTTCCATAAGGTACTTAGTGGAAATGAAAGCAATAGTTTTATATAAATAAATCCATAGCACTGAAAGAGACTGATCTCTTTTCTCTAGGTGCTCTAACACTGCACCAGTCTATATGGTGTTTGAAAATCATACAGGAAGGAGATCATTCCCTTTTAAATTCAATAGGCTTTTAGAATCACATTTATTCACTTCTGTGGAGTTTTTCCATATGGGATTTCAGTGCCTTTTATACAAAAAGGTGCCCCCTTTTCTCCTCCTTTCCCTCTCTCTCTCTCCCTCCTTTGTGCTTGTTCTTTCACCAGCACAAAGCCAAAGAGAACAATAATATACACTCGGCTTTACATCCCACAACATCCATGACTCTGAGGAACAAAGAATAAATACATGGCCAAGGGGCTAAAGATAGCAAGTTCAGTGCAATGGGTAACTCTGGCTCTGGCAGAAGGTTCTGGTGCTGGTGAAAGAAGGTTCATTTTAGGAGCCAAAGTAAATGTGCCAGTTCTGATGTGGGCTGGCTATAAAATCCTGACTGAGTCACCCTGCCTCTCCAAGCTGCATTTTCTACAGCTGTAAAATGGGGTTTTGGCCCAGAAGCCCGGGTAATGTGTTTACAAGGCATTATAAAGGACTGCAAGGAAGACAAACAAACAACTTTGTTTTTTTCATGTGGGAGGGCAAGAGAAAAGACAGAAGGGAAAAAAAGCAAATACACTGAGTGGGAGCATGAGGACAAGAGTTGGGACAGTTTATTAATTTGATTTCCATCTAATTCTGGTAAACAACATACAGCTGAGTGAATTAACTTTTTGATCACTCTCTGCCTGATGAGTGTTCACTCGTGCTGGGCCCCCAGCCCCTGCGATGTGCTGGAGCCTGCCCCTGCCTGCCCTCTGTCACCTCCATCAGCTCCCTGGCAGCGCTTGCTCCACTTGCTCCCACCCCGAGGACCTGAGCCCACTGACTGCCCTCGCTTTGCTCTGTGGGGGTGTTTGGGGTGACCGTGACTTTGTCTCACTGTGTCACTTTGCCTTCCCTTGGCTTGAAAACTGGGCTGGGGAAACACATCTCCTTCCCCAGCTGTTTTGTTACAGAAGGTGAAGGGAAACTTTTTCTCCCCCCAACTCAGATGTCCCTTGGGAAACCTTGGCACAAGGCAGAGGCCACCTCTGGGACCTGGGAGAGCAGGACAGGTCAGAGCCCCAGGCAAAAGCATGGTGGGGAAGACAAGTTCTTGCTTTTATCTCCTTCTCACTGAATCTCTGGGATATCACATCCTTGCCTACTGCTATAATCACTGATTACATGCCGTTTGCCTGTTGTATTAAAGTTGCTTAATTAATATAATTTTAAAGGGCGGTCTTAGCATGAGGGAGACAAGCTGTTTTGAGCTCCAGTAAACACATTTAGTATGTGATCATTGTAAGCAACTCCTGCAGCCTTTCTACACTGAGCAGACAGAAAGCACCATGAGTTAATGAACTGTGTTTTAACCACCTGATGCTGGTCAAAGCTTTGATCCATCAGGTTTAAGGCTGGGTGGAGGAGGGGAGGGAAAGTGCTTTGCCACACTCCCCGGTACCACTGACACTGTTAATCAGCCTGCTCTGCAGTCTACTGCGGAGTTTGCTTTATTAGAGCTCCCTGCTGCCTGCACACGTTCCCTGGCACAGACATTGAGAGACAAGTAAACACTTACCCAAGTGCAGAGTACTCACTGCTGCATTGCAGAGTTTACTGGCATAAAATGATGGGGGTAGGTAATCGCAGGTGGTGCTTGGGTCCTCCCTCTGCCTGCCCACATCTGCAAGCTCACGGATTTCTGTAGCATGGGATATGAGGAGAGCTGGGGGCAAAATACACACCTTTAGGGCTCTCTTCTCACCTCCTAAATGTCTGGACAGCCAGCATTGCTTGTACTAGTCTTGAGTGTGGTCTATGCTATTTAATGTGATTTTTATTCACAGCTATTCTATAAAACTAAAAATTAATTTCCTTGGAGGTACTCAATGGGGTAAGCATAATTTTATTTATTATTGTTATAAGCTAACTGTGCCTCTGCCCAGACGCCCTCTATAAGGTTGAGGATGCTGTTTTGCTGTTGAAGTATTCAAAGTGAATTCAGCCCCCTTTCCAGGATTCTGCAGCCTGTGTATTAGGGCTTTCTGTTTTTTTTTCTAGGTTGTCTTACATACAAGCTTGAGCAGGGTGAAATCACTTTTGTAGCAAATCATAGGTGAAGAATTCAGTTTATTTTCCCCCCCTTAGTCATCTCATCTGCAGAGTTATGCTTCTCTTCTCCTTTTTTTTTTTTTTCTTTTTCTTTTCCCCCCACTTTGTGCCAGCACAGAGATATTTAATTAGTCAAATTATTTATTGAGGTTTAATCCCAAATAGCTGGTCTGTTTTGTAATGTCTGAAACCACACTGGATTTGTTGTTTTCAATAGACAGATTTTCCTGGAAGAAAATGTATTTGCTTAAGAATTGTTAGGTATTTCTAATCTAGTGTTGTAAATATACATGTGGAAATTTAATTATAGTAATTTTGTTCTTTGTGAGCAGCTGATTCAGGTTTTCTCCCATACCTGAGGAATACAAAGGGAAGTATCTCAGCTGCTTTTTTTTTTTACTTAATGGAACAAGAATGGCTCAGATTTCTTCTCCCTACATGTTTCCTAGTGATACAACATTGCAGTCTCTGCCTTACTCAGCTTATGTCTAATTGCAGAGTACTAAGCAAAAGAATTCACGTGCAAGTTTTAGATTTGAAGTTAACCATCCATTATACTTGGCTTTGTTAACAGATGCAGCTGAACAGCAGATACAGTCTAATAGGGAGAAATTAATCTTGAGGCCTATGTGAAGGTGGGCTCACATCAGTCTGATTCAAGAATTTTTAGCTTGGGAGAGTTTAGGGGAAATAAAATATCCTAGGCTGCTTTTCATTGAAAAGCCAGGGTGTTTCAGTGCAAGTGTGACATCTGTGGCAGCACTGGTTACTGACAGTCTTCTGGGACAAGCTGGCCAGCAGAACTGGGTACGGTGGGAATTAAAGCTCTGTGTTCATATGGCAGCTTAACTGTTCAGTGCACACACTGTCTGAGGGGGAAAAAACACAAGATTTACCTAAAAAGAACTATTTGGGCTTGATTTTTGGAGCTGTTGAATATCCCTTGACTCTCATAGAAACTGGTGGGAACCCTGGGTACCAGGTGCTTCCAAAAACGAAGTCTCATTGTCAATATGAAGATCATGGAACAGAGGCTGAATATGATTTAATTATTATTTTAACCTTCCACATCTCAGTTTTCACACCAATAAAATGAGGATGACATTTTACTACCTGTAAGGAGTTCTAAGGGTTAATGAAAGATAATACAGTCTTAGGAGTCCTGCAAGGAAGACATTGGAAAGCGAAACAGTTGTTATGCTGTTAAATTGCTAAAAAATGACCACTTTCTCATCACTCAAATCCTACTTTAATTCACTTCCTCCAGTGACCCTTTCAGTGTTAATCCACCACGCAGAAGTGTTGCAGTTTTAATTAAAAAGGAAATCTCTATCTCACTAAGCTTAGTCTGCCATCTGATCATGCAGTATGTCTTATGGACAGTATTATCTGTCTAATTTACATAATAAAACCGTGACTTAGGCAAAGCAGAACACATTGGCAGCCCTCAGTAAATAATGCTGCTCTAACAAAAATCAGCAATGTTTTAAGCAAAAGTCTACTGTAAGAATGGAGATGTGAGCACATCACACATGGTGCTGCACACAGGGAGGTTTACCAGGGCACAGAGAGCTCAGTGGGATACCTCATTAAAATGAAATCTCTAAATTGAGTTTGGACCAGCTTCTGAAAATATATGTTCCAACTCAACTGCAAGGTATGGACTAGAGGCAGGATTTACTGGATTAAATTATTTGGCTTCTAGTATAATGAAGGTTAGTGGTCCCTACTGACCTTTAAAATCCAGGATCTTAAATATTGGCAATGTTTATGTCCCAGGTCACCTGGAACTCCATCAATCAAATAGCATGGGGAGCTGCAAAGCTATGAACTGTTCTGATGGCCTGCACGAGGCAACTAATAACCCCAGATTCCATTCCAGCAGGCGACGGGATCAGCACAAGACCAGGACTCTGGCAAAAGTGTTTTCTTAGTTGTTCTTATGTTTGGGTCAAGGTAAAGCAACTGTCTCAGAGCAATACAAGGGTGAAGAAGAGCAGTAAAAACAGTCTTGCTGTTCAGCTCCCAATAGCACTGGCACATCGAGGTAGGAAACGTGATCCAGGAGTCACTGAACTAGAACAGAGCCCTACAACAACTATTTTTCACATTACTGTCAGATTTTTAAAACACTGTGGGAGGGAAGCAGTGGGGGAGGGAAGATGAGAGAGAAAATGGATCTTGTATTGCTTTAGCAGAGCAATGAGGGAGGCACAAGATCTGTGTCACACTATAAGCACTTTACCTCAGAGGAAGGTGAACCACGCCTGGCTGATATTAAATTTTAATGTATCAAATCATGTCCAGAAGCAAATAAAGCTCAAGGGACAGCTTATGATACCCTTTGAAAACAAGATCTAATTTAAGTAATTTGCATACCCTGACACCCAATCCTGCAGATTAGCATCAGTGGGTTAATGTACTGCTACCATTAGGCTCCCCTGAGGTTATCACAAAACTGTATTCAACTGCAGGCACTGAACTGAAGCATCTGGTCAGAGAAAACCAGATCAAACAATTAATACGTTGTCTTAATTGTGACCCAGTTTGGGATGCAGTAGACTGGCAGCAACCCTTGGTAGAAAGAAACAGTAAATTGATTTTGCTGAGAACCTCATCAATCACTGATCACAGTGACCCATGGATCATTAATCTCATTAAAAAGTTCAGCCTCATGGCAGAAGTAATAGCAAGCACACCAAAAGTGTGTAAATTAGATATGCTTTCACCAATTTGAATGGGTCTGGCTGGCATCCCAGAGGAGAACTCTGTTTTGATTTTGGGCAAACTCTTCACTAGCTGAAGTTTAGCCATTTACTCTATGGCAGATACCATCTTTAAGGCCTGTGGAAACTGTCCAGAAGCTATGTGACCTGCTATTGAGCCATGTTTATAATACCCAAGTCAGGGAAGGAAAAGCTGAATCAATGGGCATGGTACGTCACCTCTTAAAGCTGTGATCTTTTTGACAGCACATTTCTCTGCAGTTGGAGATCTTTAGGTGAGGTGTTTGGTAAATAGGCTGGGAAACACATCTGAGAGGACACAGACAAACCTGATTTTCTGTGCTTCTGTGAATCCAAGGAGTTTGCATAGTTTTGGAGGATGATATACGACAAACAGTAAAGCAAGTCTTTTGTTCACGGTCCTCTTAACTATGACAGAGCCAATTGTATCACTGAGCTGAAGGTTTTGTTGTTTTCACCATTGGCTTTCATATAAAAAGGATGAGATGTGAGGGTTCCTTTTTTGTAAGATGCTAAACTTTTGAAGGGGAAATTGCTTAATATTCCCTAGACTATTTCTTATCAGTACATCTGTTCAGTGTGTGGCCAAAACAGAGGCACACAATTCTGCAAGACAGGATGAGCAGATTTAATGGCTCACCACCACTGAAGGAGGAGGTCCTGCTCTCTCCTGATTTCTTGCACTTCCAGCTGCACTTGCCTGCTGTTTACCTTGTGTCAGCTCTGGCACTTGTCAGACCCACCCTAACTCAGCAAAAAGAAAATGGATGGTTTTCTCTTGGCTTATGGAGCTGCATGAGCTCACAGGTGGAATCAATGAGGGTCTAAGTGCACACATGAGGTGGAAGTGAATAGTCAGGAACAGGAGTGCAAAAGGGAAAGAAATGTGATGAGGTGGCTGGGTTGCAAGACCACTGCTTGGCAGTGGAACCTGTGCAAGACCTGCTCGTGGAACCTGTGAGGAATTGGTTTGAGATGCCATCAGTATATGGATGATATACAGATCAATAACTCATTTATATTGCTTCCAGTTGAGTACAGACTCCGAGTTTTCCAGTAACAAGATAGGCAAACCAGTGGAGTTTAAAGCCAGGCAAAGTGTCATTAGTCATTCAGAGAAATTGGTTGTCACATGCCTGAATGGTTCCTCTCTTCTTTCATGAGGTAGACAAGTGAATCTGGGGTATTTCCAAGTATCTATTTGCAGAGCTGTAAGAGCATGAATGCAGTTGCCAAAGTTGCCACTGGGCATAGCATAGTTTGAAAAACTGTACTTGTTCCTCTCAGACCTTGTGAACACAATCCATGACTCTGGGTGCATCTGCACAGTTCATTTGTAGTCAGGTTTGCCGCGTGGCCCTGGTCTCCTGGTCATCTACATGGAACCATATCAGACCAGCTCCTATCTGAAGCAAGCTAAATGGCTACCTTTGTGAAGAAGCCTGGATACATTTGAGCAGGTTGTTCGCAAGCATCCACATGCTATAGACGCTACCTACACAGACCTGGACACATCCAGTCCCTACTCCCAATAGCATTCTCCAGCACCTATAGGCTTATGCTCATGCACACAAATGCCACTGAACTGTGCTTACAAGGTCCCTAGTTGGCATGAAAAGTACAAATCTGAGGAGCTCTAAATCAATCCTCTCATTATTTGACCACTCAGAACTTTGTACTGAACCTAGTAATTAAAAAACCTAAAAATTTGTTGGGTGCAAAAAGAAATTCAGGACTTCCAGATGTCTACATGGCATGAACTGGCCAAGGCTAGTTCATGCTGTGGGTTTAGCCTGCAGCAGTAAGTAATTTAACTTCAGATTCATCAAAACAAAGCTGCACATGTTGAGAGTTTTGATGCCAACCATCACGCCAGAGCAGCTTGATATACACATTTCTGTCATGAGCTACACCAGTTGGGGACTGATGTGTCATAACAGTATGCTCTGTGCGGCACTGGCATCTGGGACTTGAACATCACGCTGAGTCTGAGAGGTCTAGGACCTTGACAAACCTTGCAAAAGGTGAGACATTTTGGAGCCATTTATTCACACCTTCCACCTTTGTTGTCATGCTCAGAACAAGTGGAGAGGCTCCAAGCATGAGGCCATGCCCCTGTCATTGCCTCAGCTCTGGTAGGTGTCTTGCCTGAGTTATATTTACTGGAGAGATGAGAGTAAGAAGTTATGTTTAGGTACAACCTATGTTTAGGAAAGATACGTTGTGTGATTTAGGGCATTCTTCAGCAGGGAGGGGCAGCTCAGCGACCAGGACAAAAGAGACTTATCTCACTCCGCACCTTGGGTACCACACACACATGCACAAAAAAACATACACATGAGCAGCCTTTTTCCACCAGCAACCTCCTGTCCTTGTTTGCCAACAATGACATCTAGGCCCCAAGAGCACTTCCATATAACAACTTGTTATGTCACAGCTTGGCTGGTAGCTAAGAGGCAGGCATATAATTGGGGCAACAGTAGTGCACAAACACCATCTGGCCAAAGTCAGCTCTAACAGGAATCTGTGTGTAGCCATTCATCTCCCTAGTTTGAGCTGGCCTTGCCTGCACCCCAGTATATGAGGTTTTCTGTGGTGGGACTCCGACATCATGACCTGAAGAGGCAATGGCAGCAGATGTGGCCACAGCAGAAGCAGGCGGTGTATTTTTACAACAGCCCCTGCTCTCATTTATTTGGCTTGATCACCTTATGAGAAGGATGCTGGTGTGGACCTCTGCTGGGCACGGGGCAAGTGCCTTCTAACCCCCGTGCAGGGGCAGCAGGGGGATGCTCACCCCCAATTGCAGACAGCAGTGGAGACTGATAGGATGCTGGGTTTGTTCCCAGAGTGTGGTCACAGTTTGTGTGCTCCTGACGGACGCAGGTCAAATTGTACAGGGCGGCCAGGGGACCATGGCTTGCTCCAGGTGTGAACTGCAAAGACAGCGTAAACAGGCTTTTTGTCTCCTCTGTAACAGGGTCCCAGTACATAGTGGTGTATTTGAACACATTACACAAACCCAAGGCTTAATCACGGGTGCAGGGAAGCATACCAGACCATTGCTTCCTAGATTGTTGAGTTAAATGTGCAGTGCCTAATGTTAATATTAACCTATATACTGAATAGTTTGGAAAGTACCTGTTTGTACCAAGCTCTCCCAACTGAAACACTTCAGCTGCAGAGTCCTCAGTGCAGAGCTCATTATTCTGAAACTTGCTTTCCCAATTAGCTGGAAAGAGCCTGATGGTTTTCACCCTTTGGATCACATTTTAACTCCTGTTAGCTTTACCTGAGATGGACTGATGAGCAGAGATTTCTTTAACAATGCTGTGATTACTGGCTGATTACACTTTTTGCATGAATGAAACTTTTCATGTAATTGGGCATGAATTTAGGGAGAGACTTTTAAACTCCATTAGCAGTTCAGCTGGATTATCTCTTCTGACTGGTATGACTTGCATCTGTCACATTAGTGTACTTCATTGAGCTGGGAGCTTCACTAAATGTATAATGTGTAAAAGTAAACTTAGACCAAACTGAAAGTCCTGAGTCTGTTTACACCCCAGCATGAACCCAGGGTCTCTGTCATGCAGTTTTGGCTTTTCCAGCTGAACACAACTACCCCCTGGCAACCCTATACATCATCAGACATGTCTGCCTCATTCCTTCTTGATTAAAGGATGGACTATGTGATCACAAGCCATTACCAGGAATTTGGAAAGAGACTGCATAGCTCACGGGTATAGCATAACTAAGCCTGTGGTCAGACTCATGCTTTCACCTCGATATTGTTGGTTTCATCTATAGCTTGTAAAAATCTACCCTGCCTTCATAGACAATACACCATGGAGTTAAAAGTGGTTCAGTAAAAAACACTTTGTGAGGAAAGACCAAGAAAGTCTAGGTTGTTTTGTTTAGAGAAAAAGTTGACTGTTTAGAGAAAAGGTAATTGTTTTCAAAACTAGAAAAGATCACTGTAGGTAGGAATGGATAAACTTGTTCATTATATGTGCTATGGACAGGACAAGAAGTAAGGTGTTTGGATTACAGTAGGGTAGATCAAGGAGGGTATGGCACTTCCATCATTTCCCCAAATGCCTGCATCAGCATAGCATGAGCAGGCAGAGATGAGCTTGGTCTGAAGGAAGGAAGAGCCTCAGCACCCCTGAGAAGTCCCCAGGTCACTACAAGCAACAGCAGAGAGGCTCCTGTCCCTTTGCCCCCTCCATTAATGGGGTTGCATAAATATCTGCCACAGGTATAGTTCATTCAGACTTATTTTCTAAGCACAATCATTAAGTTGCAGAGCTGAGGGAGGAACACAGGTAATCTAATTCTTAGCTATCTGTTATGTCCGCTAGACCACAAATACTGTCTTTCTCCTGAAATATGAAGTTAAGCCAGGCTAATAATGGCTTTTCACTACAGTACCATTTAATACAGAGGTGTTAGCAGCAGCAGCCTCAGGTCCTAGGGGACCATGGGAAACCTTAATTAGGAGGTGTGGATTTTTCTTGGGGAAGTAATTTGGTGGGCTAGAAAGGTATTCTCAGTGTTCTCCTATGGATGCAACTGTGAGCAATAAATGATCTTCATGCCATTGTTTTTGTAGCAGGTAATATTTCCACCATGTCAAGCATGCTGCTGTCTTTTCTGCAATAAAGCTCACCTAATCAAAACAAGTCAGAGCTTATCTAAGCCCCTAGCCCGAGATATCTCTGTGGTGGCTACAGAGCCAGGTTTCCTAGCAACCTAAAAGGCATTAGACAGGGCTTTGTCGACATTTATCTGTAACACACCTTCACCCCACCTGCCACCCCCCCACCTTGATTAATGTTATGGGTGTGACACCAACTGACAAAGGCCAGGAAATTCAGAGCTGGGACTGATTTTCTATCCTTGTTGTTCATCACTGAAAAACAAAAGGCACAGTCATGTGAGTGATGAGCAGACCAAACCAACATTTATAATTCCTGGCTTTTGTCCCAGATGAGATGCCATTTAAATGAGGTGTTTGGTATTAATTTCTTCTGTTTAAGACAGGTTTAATGCTCACAGTAGGTAGCATGTTCTCAGTGTTGTCAGCTTCCCCACGGTTTCACTTCTTCCTCAGAGGGGCTGACTTGCATAAAGAGATATCCCAGCCCCTCTGTGATCTTTGGTTTCTCCATGGTGAAACCAGTTTTCAGATCCATGCCTTCAAAGGCAAAGGCTGCAAGACTGCTCTACACAGGGCCACCATTGCATCCTTTGGTGGTAAAGACACTCCAACCACCGTTAGCCCAGAGTGTAGCTGGCAAGGACACCACACAGGTTAAAAACACTGTCTTGCTACTGCTGCTCAACTTCATAAATAGGAAGATTCCTTTTATGGTTTTCAAAGAATTCTTGGTAAAAGAACTTCAACTAGATCTTGTTATCAAGCAATATTGCTCTCTACAACTACCTGAAAAGTAGGCTGTAGCAAGGTGTGTGTCTCTTTTCCCAGGTAACAAGCGAAGGACGAGACAAAATGGCCTCAAGTTGTGCCAGGGGAGGTTTACATTGGATATTAGGAAAAATTTATTCATGGAAAGGTTTGTCAAGCATGGAACAGGCTGCCCAGGGAAGTGGTTGAATCGCCATCCCTGAAGGTGCCTAAAGGACATGTAGATGTGATGCTTAGGGACATGGTTTAGTGGTGGACTTGGCAGTGTTAGGTTAACGGTTCAACTTCGTGATCTTAAAGGTCTTTTCCAAGCAAAACAATTATGGAAACAAAAGGCTGGGAGAAAAAAAGAATTAATGTAGGGGTGTTTTTTTTTTTCCCCACACCAAAAATATATTGAGGACTGATGAATGGTTCGAAAAGTGATACTTCCGCAATGTCTTTTATTTCTCGACTTGTAGCAATAGGAGTGTTCAGAATGTCACAGCTTGTGATTTGTGGAGGAGATTAATGGAAGAAGGGATGGAAGAACTACCATTGCTGTTGACTGTCACTTCAGATCCTTGGGGAAAAAGGCCTCTGGAAGTGAACAGGAACTGATCACCTCTCCATAGACTTCTTGAGTCATCCCATAGAATTTAAAAGAAAATAATTATTTTGCTTCAGCTTGGTATAAAGTATCTTAACAGCACCAGAAAAGAAGACGTGTTAATTTTTAGTTATCATCTGGGGTAAACTAACTTAATCTGACTTTTCTGCAACTCTTTGAATGTGTACCATCTCAGCGTCTAGCTATATAGCTTTTTCACATGTGTATTTTCAGTGGTTTAGTGGTTTCATCTATGGGTCTTCCACACATTTTTAACAGTCCTTTTTGCATTTGTTTGAGGCCTGACATGAAGGGTTTATCTCCATGTAAATTTTTCCAGCCCACTTGTGAAACCTCTGAAATGGTTTATAGAGAAAGTTCTAATGAATCTTAGCTGTAGTTGAGTCCTCCAGTGTTGTAAGGGAAAATCCCCTGAATCGCTGTCAATGGGTGAGCAGCCAGGCTTTCATCCCCTCCATTCTTCACTGTAATCTTCATTAACATAAGAGATGGCGGTTTGCTCCCCACTCAGGGATGCCCCTACTGTCTGAACTCTGAAGGGTTTGTGGAATAAGGGCCTCTCTGCTGATGATACCCAGCATTTCTTTAGCAAGCATATCAAGAGTATATACCCTACATGTATCACAATGGACATGAATTACTGTGCACAAGCCTTTGAAAGAAACAGAAGTAGGATGTTCTTGCACTTTCTACCGTCATCATTTTTACTGTCCACCTAGTTGTTCCCCATTTAGTCCCACCCATTGCAAAACCCCTATTGTGTGCGGGAAGAGGTGACAATGGGAGCCCACTACAGAGCAAATGCACACATTGTTCCGTGGGCTCCTTATAGAAACCCCTGTCTTCACATGACCCATTTTCCAAAGTGTTTTGTTTTGTTTTGTTTCATGTCCCTGAATAAGGAGGGTAACACAAAAAGGGACGATGTGTCGTAGCTCCACGCAGATTAGTGGTACGTTCATGCCCATACACTGAGGTAAGTAATATGACCATCTTTTTCCCCAAAGTGCTAGTTTGTAATGCATGTGTGAACAAGCTTAAAATATTTAATGAACATTGAGATGAATGGAGAGTATGGGGTGAGGGGACAAAACTAGTAGAGGTAATTGAGTACACTTAGCAATTATAGCAGCTTTACATAGCTGTATCATATTCTCTATGGATAACAGAGCTGAGACAACATGGTTCGGGTTTTAAAATATCTAGGGATTTCTGTGTTAAGATAGTCATCAATAATTACAAACTTTAACATTGAACATTATTAGCTCAGTTAAAATATATACCTCACTAATGCATGACAAAATATTGTAAACCAGAGAACATTTTCCTTTTGCCATTTTTTCAGGGTTCAGGTAAGCAGGAAGGGTCTCTGAGAGGGTCTCTCCTGGAACTGAATTCTGCCTTGGGGAAGCCACAGGCTGCCAGAGGCAGATGGATTAAAACACAGAAGACAGAAGTCTCTCAGATTTGATAGTGTTTGAAATGCCAAATGAGATCAAGGAGACAGGTTGCTGTAACACAGGTTAATATAACCTGTAAAACTGGTGAAGTCCTTCAGCACTGGACAAAATCTTGCTAGATCTAATGACAAGTTTCCAGCTTCATTCCACTGAGCCTAAATCTGTACCTTTGCCTTTGTTCTGACTAGGACCAGGACCTCAAACCCACAACTGCAGCAACGCATCCATCTTAGCTCACACAATTAACTGCTTCGTTAGGGCTGCACTAGGGAAATTCCTGGTTTCATTTTCTGTCTGATGTCTGATGTCACTCTTGGCAGGACCACGGTTCGACACGAAGCTCTCAGAGCAGCTGAACCTTCCTGGTGACATACAGCAGGTTCAAGGAGAAGGTCTCATCTGCTGGGGCTTTTCCTCTCTCTTTTGAGATAATTGACCTTGACAACACCATGAAGCTCTGCCCCAGGTCACAACACTTGCACCATAGCCAATTACCTTAGCTGGAGCTGGGTACTAATGCCTGGCTGTTTAATTTGGAAGGCTGTTTAATATGAAGGTCACTAAGGAAGCTAATGCAGTCCTGTTGATTGAACGTGTGGATAAGGGCACCACAAAAACATAATCTACTTTGTTGGGGATGTGATAAACCAGGTTTATGTATGCAGTTGGCAAGCACTACTTCTGAGTGTTACTCCATCAATTAATCCAGACAGCAGAGCAATTATATATCCCTCTGGTTCCCTAATATGCCTTTAATCTAAGAATTAGGTCATTTACATATTTGTAGGATTTTCTAAAACGGTATTAAAAGTAACTTGTATTTACTTCCTACTTGTTTCCTGATTTTATTAATGAAATACTTATTTCTGTAACCAAGCAGAGGTAGTTTAAGGGGAAGATTTCTGTTATTCCAAAGGGCAAAACAGCAGTGGGACAGGCCATCTTTTTCAATCTAGAAGAAGATGTCCATAAACCCCAGATGTTTGCAGACAGATGCAGAACAGCTTCACTGCATGTATTCAGATGGTTAAGGTGTCCCTCTCGTGAGACTCTTCACACGCACAAAGCCCAGGTGGTCTGTGGATGGGCAGTAAACTTGCTGTACAGGTCGATCCAGCCCAGCCATCACCTGACACCCCGGGGAGTTTGGGTGTCCATGGCAGCCCTGCCCAGCACTCAGACAGCCCTCTCTGACAGGGAACCCTAGCTCACCACCCTGTGTGAGGCAGGGTGAGAGAAGGGAAGGATGTGGTTGTGGTGTTAAGGTATGATTACAGGGATTCAGAGGAAGTGCCTGCAGATGAAGGCTGGAGATTGATTGTGCTGCCAGCCTGCGGCCTCAGGCAGGCCCTATCTTCTAGCTCCTAGCATGATGGTCCTGTGTCAAAGCTGCAACACGGTTTATAGGATTCAGCTGCTAGGCAAAGGTATGCCTTTCTGACCAGGAAACATCCTGTACACATTATTGTCATCAGGTGTGAAATGATTCAGTGTTGAATTCTCAGAGGGACTCTGGCAATTTTACGTCCTTCCTGAAAACAAAGGACCCAGGGAGAGCTGTCACTTGTGCTGCCCTCTCCCAAGAGAGGGCAATGATGGACCAGACACCAAGGATCAGATAGCCCATCGGAGTTCAAAACGTAAAATAATTTAAAGAGTCCTTGGACTTTTTTTTTCCTCTTTTTTTCTCTGGAGAGAAAGTTTCTCTTCATTTCCTCCTATTACTCTTCTAAGATCTGCTGCATTTGTTTACCTACTGCATTTTAAAAAATATCATCTGAATGGATATGTAGGCTCTGTGTTAACAACATGCATAAACTTACATCTGACTACATGTGTACATGGTTAAATGTTTCTTTGCTTGACAACAGAAGCATCTGTCAGATGTGAGGAAACCGCTAGCTAAGGCACTGCCATCACCTCGTCTGTCAGCGTCACTTCCTCTTACCTCCCTGGCACTGGGGTGCTCACACCTCTACTCAAGGAAAGGTTTTTAATTATGTAGGAACTTCTCTGAGGAATGCAGAGGAGCTAAGAGCATGTTATGGCAGGGTTCAGCACCCTGAATTCCCAGGGCTGACAGAGACCTCCAGGCTCTGCTCTCATCCCAGGTAACAGTTGTGTCCTCTTTCTCTGCCCACCTAATTGGATCTTTCTGAATTTTTCTTTCTCTTTATCAATGGAAAAAACCTTGCAGTCTCAGGACATATCAGGTAAGGCTTTTCTAACCCAGGCAGAGAACTATGAATGCCGTTGAAGAGGGCACTGGTGAGGTCTCCTCCAGAATAGCATGTCCAGGCCTCGTCATCCCCTGCTCCAGAGAGATTATCTCTAATGGGAACAATTACAGAGGATGTCTGGAGGATGGACAACCTATCTGACAAGAAGAACTTAGAAGGGTGACTTATTACCCAGCAATGTGAAAGGGTAAGAGTGAAGTCTTGCTCTCTTTGGATGTGGATTCACAATTGATTTAAACCAATCAATGTCCAGGCTGTTAGGACAGGGGTTTCTGACCTCTCTCTGCCTGTGCTGCACAGTCCTGATACCTCTCTCAGCCCAATGCCTATGCTTGGATAGCTATGGGATCAAGGATCTTTTCTGAGTTAATTTTCAGCTATATGATTTTTCTGAGACTGACTGACCATGAAGTCAGCAATAGCGCGAGCACCACTGCAGTATGGAGGAGGAAGTGTGACCATATCATCAAGAGCAGAGAGAGATGCAGGATGTGCCCATACCCCTGGCTGGAGGCAGGTGAGGGAATGCCTGTTTGGCAGCAACTCCCACATAGAGTCAGCTTAACCTAAGCATGAAACCGGAACTGAGATGCTAACTTCATCCAGGGAGAACTATTTAAGCTATGGTATAAGGCTGGCACAAGAACAGGTGGACATATGGCTATGAATAAAATTAGGGTGGAAATTAAAAGGCTTTTAGCCATGAGAGGAGTGGGTTTCCAAAATAGCTTTCCAATGGGAGTAGAGGGGTTCAGAAGAAGTCAAACAAGTGTGAGATCGAGCTTAAAGGTGATTTACATGACAAAGTTGCTGTGATAGTAAGGAGCCTGAACCAAAGACCCAGAAGGTATATTTTCCCCCTATCTCCCCTGCTTGCTTTCATTTTGACTTTCTCTGTTACTCTCCTTTCTCCTTTGTTCCTGTTCCTTTTTCTACTCAGATGACAGGCCAGAAAATCCTGTCTGTGCATTTGTCTGTTGATGTTACATCCATTTGGCGGAACAAGGCAAAGGCAAATCCCATTCTGGTACGTCTAAATGGGTCAGTTGAAGTGTGCAAGCAGAGCCAGCATGGGGCTGGCCCTCGGGGCACAGGAGCGAGGGCTGTGGGAGGCCATGGTGCCCTGGTAACACAGCAGAGTCCTTGCATTCTCAGTGCATGTGTGGTTCTCCTTGGTTTCTGCTTGGGGTACCTGGTGACACAGTATCTGCCCAAGAATGTTGTTCAGAGGTAGATTAATTAGAGGATGGGGTGCCCTGAAATGTCCAAACACCTGCATAAACTATATTTCTGTGGAGCAGAAAGGTCCAAAATACATGTACAGTTATAATGAACATCACTGTAAACACAATGTTCTGTTTAATTGGAAATGGAGAGGCTGAACAGGTAGCACTGGCTGGGGGGAAACAGGACATGCTCTCAGACCCTGGTGCCAGCAGCTGCCAGCACCTTGGCCTGCCATTGGCACCTGTTGTGAGTAACCATCAGTTTTGGAGTCCAGTCCTCTGGTGCTCAGCAGGGCTGCTCCGAGGTGAAGCAGCACGGTGTCAGGCTTTCTCCCCCATAACAGTGGCACCATCAGAGCCTACACCTCTAGGCTCTGAAATTCAACTTGCAGAGAGCGGCTTGTTGTAATGTAATAAATACAAAGAGGAACTCTTTGACAGGGGGTATAATGGTTCCTGGCACTGGCTGCTTCATTTGCACTGGTGCCCACTTGCAGTGACTCTATTTTACGGCTTGCAAAATAATTGCTTGGTTTTCAGAATATCCTATTCTGTAAAAAGCAAGCATGTCTGGCAAGAAGTTGGTCAGTTAATTCAAAACTGAGTAGTTTAGATGCTAGACAAACCAAGTCACTTTTTCTTCTATTGCACTATTGCAGCAGATGTTTAGGTCACAGGCAGTCACCCGAAAATTTGCTACAGCTCTGTTAGTTGGCATTAGTGCCTTCATTTTACAGAAAGAAAGCTATTGTTTTCACAGTTCAGTCTATAATTCACGAGAACCTCAGCCATACATCAGCTAGTTGCCATGGTCATGCTCTTTATCTCATCCTGGTTATGGGACCCTGCCTCCTCCCGCAAACAGCTCCATCACTAACCAGCCCTGGTGCCCAGCCATTTCAGCATGCTAAACTGGCAGAAAGCTACTCCCTTTTTCTTACCAGACCAAAGGGGCTATGTCCAAAAACACCGGGAGCTGGCCAGCGAGCAGCCAAGCCTGAGGAATCTGCAGTTAGATGGGTTCAGGATGAGGAGGAGCAACAGCACCCCTGTGTTGCTCACAGTTTGTGGAGAACAGATTTAAGGAGTCCTGTGGCATAATTTAACTTGGTTGTGATCCTGATGGAGCTTTCCTTAATTGTCACAGTGTTGCATTTATCTCCCTTTGCTGAAACCCTACCATTAGATTTTATATGCACCTATATATGTAACCATCTAAATACAGTATTAACAACTGGGTGAAGTGGAATATTAGAACTACTGCAGTTTCTCTCTCTTGATCAGTGTTCTGTGGGTTTTCCTTTGTTAGAAAAATAAGCTAATACTCATTAAGATGAGAGCAGAACACAAAGTGGAAACTTCCAAAGTGTCTGTCACTTGCATGTATGCAAATTAAAACATCTCATCTACAGGAAACCTTGTACCTTTCTTTTTTCCTGTAGATTTTGGGTTCCACAAGTGGCACTGGAGCACAAGATGCATGCTGTCGTCCTGGCCACTCCAACGCAGCCCGCGCTCCATTAGTCCCACAGAACCTATCAGCAGGTTGGTATCCTACACTGGTACCTGTTTCACTGCCAGGCACCAGGGTAAGGGGCCACCAGCTGGAAGTGCCTCTAATGCAGGCAGGAGGATGTGACCAGGCATCCTTTGGGCACCGTGGTCCCTCTGAGTGTCTAGTGAATATTCAGAGCCTTTACAGTTTTTTGGTTTTGTGACCCTTTGGAAGTTTCTGATAAAGTTTAACCCTGAACAAAAACCATTTTATTTACAGCTAAGGAACACAGAATCTTGTTTGTCTGGTTGCAATAGAAACAAAAAACATCCAGGCCATTTTCATGGCCCGAATCTGCCTGTATTCTGTGCCCATAGAACTTGCTGCTGACTTCTTCTCAGGGCTATTTCTGCAACATCACCCATTGCTCTTTGGGCAGGTTTTGCTGGTTTTTTCCCTCAGACACACACACTTTGAACTTGCATTGGTTTTGGCCAGACAACCCCTCTGCTCAACCCATTATCAGGCCCAGGGGTTGCCCCATTGCGTTGAATGGCTGTTACTTTTATCAGGTGTTTCACTCTACCAAGGGTCTTAATAGAGCCTGAGGAAAAGTTCTTAGTGCTTTAATCAGATCTATGATTTTGGGTAAGACATATTAATGCCTTCTGATATTATTAGTTCTCTTACAGCAATGGGTAAAGTATCAGATACTTACTAGCTGTGATGTACTTCTCATAAAAATCTGAGCCTATAAATAATGAAGTTCTTCCCTTTCTGGAACATCCTTGATTATCATAATCCAGAGGTATCATTACAACCTGCAGGATGTATCCATGCACATATCAAAATTTTGCAAGGTGCCAAAGTATCCTGTGTAGTTGGAGGGATCATGTAATACAAAAAGGAAGAAATTGTCCAGCATGGTGGAAATCATCTGCTTAAAATGAATCATGATTGAATTAACTGCCTGAGGAGTGGAAAGAGCTCAAAAAGTCAGCAGAGCCCATGTTCTGTTTGCAAAGTGATATTGTCTACTGATCTGCACAGAAATGTGCACATTTATATTACTTATATGTGGAAAAGCATGTCAGCTGAAGAGAAAAAATAGTTGGTACTCTATCAGGTTAGACCTAATGAATACCTGTGCAGAAGCTAACCTAATATTTGTGTGCCAGACACCTTGACGTGATGCCCAGGCCTCCGAACAGCCTGTGGTGGTGTGACTTTTTAAAGAAAGGCTGCGTTTAGTGAGGCAGATTAAATAATATGAGACAGAAGAATGTGTGGAAGAAGTAAACAAATGTTTGTGGTAGCTCAGTGAAATGATCTGAGTGAAGCTATAGACATATTTGTCTTCAGACCTCACTGCTGCTTTATCCTGTCATCACATTCATGGCCGTTCTGCCTCCATGGGCTTCCTCTCACCTTCCGGGGTCTTCTCCAGACTTGGTCGATGCTGTCACAAAACTTGACTGCTTATCTGCTCTGCTGGCCATCGTTCATGTGGCATCAGCATGTAGCACCTTGCCAGCTAACGGCTTCTGGACTTTTTGTATGAGGCTACAGTTTCAGTTTAAATAATGTCGGATCAGAATGAGCTGTGGATCTATAGATAGTTTTCTGTGCTCTCCTGACTATTACTTGTTGGATTGTAGTTTCACAAGTACAGTTTCATTAGAAAGGCCTGCAGCGGAGATTGCCTTCCCACTCTTTCCTGTTTACATGATACTGCTTATGCAAACTGGGCAGAATAGACTTTTTATTCTCTGCAATCCCAGTATCAGACATTTATAAGTGCATAGAGGCCACATTGGTCTAATTTTACCGTGTCTCTGAAGGAGGGAAGGCAGGGTTAAGCCAGTTCATCGAGACTCGAGAACACTGGGATCAGTTCCTCACTTGATACAGCTAAGTAGGATAATTTCGTTCATCTATGTTTTATCTCGTGTCTTTTTAAAATGGCAATAATGACATTTAGGTATGCAAGACCACAGCAGGTCAGGGCTGACTGCTGCAGCAGTGGGCATTGCCATCATGGCTTTAAGCTCACTGCCACTGGTAGCAAAGCCCGAGATTTCAGTCTGGGCTTTCACACAAGTATAGTGTGTATAGAAAAGAAGCAAGAACCAGTTGTTAAAACTGTGTTCTCTTAGTTACCCCTTTCTTGAAAGAGAAAGGAGTGTTTTGAAGAGGCAGGAGTTGCAGCAATGAATTGGTGACAGCAACCCAGACGCCCTGGTATTTTGTCTGGAAGGGACACTCACCAGGCATCTAGGAGGACAAGGAAAGAAACAGCACAGAAGGCCAAGGGTGGTAATCTGCCAACAGGAAAAAAAAACCATTCCTAATCCCCCATGGTGAGATATTACATGGAACATGATTTATTTTCCCTCCAAAATCCTGAGTTTGTGCTTATGATGTACTTTTAACCCATTAAAGTGCCTAGTCTCCCTTTGAATCTACACTTTGATTCTATTCTCCACTTGGATAGCAGCCTGGGATAGTGTGTTTCCCTGTGTAATTATTCATTGTGTGAAAAAACATTCTTTGAAAGGCTTTGAATTACCAAACTTTCCATTTAGTGACTAACCTCTGAATTGCTGATAAGAATATTCTGTCTTTTCTGCTCAGTTCTACAGGACTTCAGAAGGATAGCTGTGTGCTGTGTGAACCTTGCAATATTATGTTTTGTTTTGGAAATTTAGTGTTGAAATGGAAGATGGTAAAGGTTCTTTTTTTAAAAAAAAGTAATATTTTTCCTACTGTGGCCAGTGCTTGCTCAAACTAGAAGGGAATTTTTTGTCACTTAAAATCTGAATTTTTCCTCTAGTGTAGCTGTGTTACTTCTTTTTCAGCCAACCTATGCCTGGTTCAGGCATATACAAATGCATATGAAATTTATCTTCTTTCTTATGAGTTTGGTGCGACATTTTGGCAACTAACTAGCACTGAAGATTCACGTGATGGAAGTAACTAGTTTTGATTGACTCACATAGTTCTATAATCCTAAATTATGAAACTTCTCAGAGACGAAAGACATAATTGAACATATTACCTGTTTGACTTCTTTAGTGATATATCTAGTCTCCAGTTCAAGGATATACTATGCTACATACTATAGCATCAAAACAGTTCCTCAATGAGAAGACACAATTTCAGAGCTGAAATCAAGTCAGTGTGACTAGAAGTGCTTGAATATAGATTGCATTTGGATTTCATCTGGGTTTGCTTCTTACACACATTCCTCTCCCTTACAGGTATCTGGCCTGTTCACTCACATGGACTGGGTATTTTCAGTAGTGGCTTGGAAAAGAGGGTGACTTAGATGGGTTGCAGCAGATCTGAGGTTTCGATTCTTTTCAGTGTGTTTGCCTACTGGAGACAAGCAGCAAAAGAGCAGGGATTAATTTATTCAACAGTGACTATAAACACATTTTATTCTCTGCCCATAGTCATGCGATTCATTCAGGAATCACAGAAGCAAGAATTTCTGGTGTGAAAGGCTGTGTTATGTCCCCTAGATCTCTTCTGGACCAACAGCAGCGCAGAAATCAGAAAAAAATGGCACTTTCATGGGAGTTTCAGGTACTAGCTGCCACATATACACTCCAAACTTAAATAAGCACAGTTTTTTTTGCTGCGGAGACTGACTTTAAATGTCCTTGAAGTCTGGTATTATGCATTCTGGCAAGCAGGTAGAAAAATGAGCCAGATGCACCAATTTAGTCATATAAGGATGTTTCTAGCAAACTTCTGCACAACAGGTTAGCGACAGTGTACTTAGTCAAGCCACATGATTTTTTAAAAGTAGTGCTATTGATTTTATTAGTGTGTGTATAAAATGTTAGCACATTCATTAAAACAGCAGCCTTCCAAACACTGCTGTAGGACAACCAGCAGGCCTGGAGTCAATATCCATCTGAATACTGGCTCACTCTCAAAGGGCAACTTAAAATTAGGGCATTGACTTTTCATGTTACAGAGGAAAGATTTTAAAGAGAGCATTTATCAAATAGAGTTAGGCAACATTTATCAAATACAGCTGGGCTGCAGGTCCTGTTTGAGCAGGCAAAGATGCGTGCATACAGCCATGTGCAGCACTAGCCAAACAACACATGTTTATACATATGTATTAATGTCTAGGGTAACGGTCTGGTATGGATACACGAGAATGATGAGGAAGACATCTATGTCTGGAAACTTTCCATCCTAAACTCCTGTGTGGGTATATTGAAACATCACTGAGCAGGTATGTAATATATTATGATGATTAAATAGATACTGTACCCTTATAATGTAATTTTTGTAGAGCACTGTGAACGAAGCAGCACATTAGGACAACTATATCCTTTGTTGGCAATAGGTTTACAGCAACAAAATACAGTCCATTATGTCTGTTGATAAAGAGCTAAGACAACATAGGAAAATCAACTTTTTTCTCTCTCCTTGTGAGAATGAGAGATAAGGGAAAAAGAGCGAAGGTCATTCCACTTCTCATAGATTTACTATGAATTTGTGACTTACATGTCTTTATTTTTTCCACTTTGTGTCTGTTCAGCCATTCAAACTCTCATGGTCCCTGAGAAAAAGCTCTGCAGAAGGGGTCCAGTACCTGTTGTGCATGTCTGTATTCTTAATGTAAACTCATGACAATGATCTATGTCTCTGGAGAGCAAACGTTCCCGCTATCAGGGCACTATTTGTTTCCATCACTAAACTGATGAGGTTTATCTAATATCTGTGGGTTTTGGTTGATTGGTTGGTTGGTGGTTTTTTGGTTGGTTGGTTTTTTTTGACGGGGTTTCTTTTAACCCAGGTAGGGTCACCAACCCTGTTCACCACATTGCTTCACTGTCATGTGCTTACCTGAGATGATGTTGGTAGAGAGAAGATGCAGATGTCTGCTTGGCTCCCAGGAGAAACAGCCATAGGAACAAAGCCAAAACCACCTTCTGAAGCACCATATTTCTCTTTCTTATTTACAGAGGGACACAAGAACTTTAAAGCCCCTAACTTAAACACCTTATTTACGTGGAAGAGAATAGGCATTTCCACAGTTGCATACAAATTTTAGCCATGATGATTCATCCTTCAGAGATGCCTCCATTACTGCTGTGACTGCAGAAGAACAGCCTGGTGAGCTGCCTGGTGCCAGGGGGTACCACTGTGTCTGCAGTGGTGGCTGCCAGCTGGCCCAGGAGTATTGTATCCCAGCTGGGACTGCCTCTACGGACACTGAATTCAGTGACATCTTCACAAAATCCCAGGCTGATCTATTCCTGCTTCCCAGCCACATGCTGAAGTAATCGAACTGCATTTTCCCTCCTTTCTGTATTTCCTTTCTGTTTTGTAATGCAGAGGGAAAGTCTAATAGGATGATTTCATTGGTTTTATTGTTTACAGGTCCTGTTAATTTTTAACCTGCTTGCCACTATGACTTGCTTGGTAAAGTTTGGTTTTTGAAAACTTCTCTTAAGCCTCAGCTGTCACACACTGAAAAGTGCTTTTGTGGTGTTGTGTGACAAGCAGTTGGAATAAACAGGTGTCTCAGAGAAACTCTATGTTTCTAATGAAAAAAAAAGGTGGGAAAGACCTGCCTCTGTGTTATTTTCTCCATTCAGCTGTCCTCATAGTTGGTACTGGATATCTCTTTCCAGTGTATATCTTCTTTGGAACCACGTTCAAGTGTTCATAATGATGAGACTTCCTTTGTTTTATTTTCTTTCATGTTGAATACATTATTACCACAAAAGATTTTTACTCTTTGTCTCAAGATGCATATTCCAAAGAACCTTATTTCCTCCCTCAGAAAGAGAAATCATGATTTTGGGCAGTCAGCCTGTGTAAAGCATGGCTTTGTTCTCCTCAGATTGCGACCTCTCTGAAGTCCATCTGAACTCCTGAATCAGCAACCCCATCTTTCAGGTCTGAACTCAGCAGGGCTTTCATGCCCTCTTGCTGAACCATGAGTTTTGGTGTTTTTTTGTTTGTTTGGTTGTGTTTTCTTTGTGTTTGTTTTGTTTTGTTAATTTAAACCTAATTCTTTAGTATTTGCCTAAAATTTGTTGAGCTTTCCATACGAAGACAGCAGAAGAGCTATTGCTGCTCCCCCTGACAGAAGATAATCTCAGCCTGGCTATGATGTTGCCCTAGAAGATACTTGTGTAGATCCCTGCACTTCAGCCCCTACTAAGATCTGTGGCTTAAGTCTTATTTAGGTAA
The DNA here is from genome assembly GCF_963082525.1 of Nesoenas mayeri. Taxonomy (NCBI): domain Eukaryota; kingdom Metazoa; phylum Chordata; class Aves; order Columbiformes; family Columbidae; genus Nesoenas; species Nesoenas mayeri. The sequence continues at coordinate 18,398,050 of NC_137548.1, read as the reverse complement.
AAGAAGGTCATACGGAGCAGGCATGTTCCTTGTGTGCAACAAGTGAAAGTATTTCCCATTCAATATTAACAGCAATATAACACAGAGTTATGTATAGAGAACCTCTAAGAAGGTGGCTGTTCCTGGGTGAGGCAGAGGCATGAATAAGGGGAAGAAACCCCAGGCAAGTTGAGTCCAGACTGATACAGAACTTCACCCATACAATTGCGGGTGGTGTGCCAGAATATGTACCGAGATACCACCTGAACACAGACCTGCAGCATCTACAGGTGTCTGAATGGGTGCAGCAAGGTGTGCATGCTGGATGAGCAAAAGCTGTGAACAGTAACTTTTTTTCCCGAAAAAGAGTAATTTTCTTGTACTATGAGCTTGGTCAATACAAATAAATCACAGTTGCAAAAGCAACTGTGAAAAGCTTCTAAAAGACCTTTCCTATGAGGACAGGCTGAGAGAGTTGGGGTTGTTCAGCCTGGAGAAGGCTCTGGGGAGACCTTATTGTGGCCTTTCAGTACTTAAAAGGGGCCTATGAGAAAAACTTGGACAGACTTTTTAGCAGGGCCTGTTATGACAGGAGAAGGGCTAATGGTTTTAAACTACAGGAGAGGAGATTCAGGCTAAACATGAGGAAGAAATTTTTTACCATGAGGGTGGTGAAACACTGGCGCAGATTACCTGGAGAGGTGGTAGTTGCCCGATCTGTGGAGACATTCAAGGCCAGGCTGGACGGGGCACTGAGCAACCTGATCTAGTTGAAGGGGGGTTGGATTAGGTGACTTTGAATGTCCCTTCAAACCCAAATTATTCTAGGATTCTATGATTCTGTGGTTAACACTTTGACCAAATTTGAGCTCTGGAGTCTAAAGGGTCACCCAGGATTCCTTACTATTATGATAAATTGCATTTTTCTTGTCTACTTTGATGAATGCTGAGCAATAATTTTAAACCTTTCTTCCCTAAACAGCAGGGTAGGTTTTCATCTGGAGTTGAGTCTCCAAAATAAATCCAAGAGAAAGTAATCAACAGAACGAGGGAACAGAGTATTGAGAAGCAAATACGGGGGGCACAGTGGGTTTCTGAGTCTTCCTTGTCGTTATACCACCAAAAAGCACTACTGGAACCAGTGAAATTAATTCTTGGCTTCTTTTCCACTTAAACCACCGGTTCATAGGGTGGCTTTAAACGAACCTCTTAGAGGAGTAACTCAGAGGTGGCAGCAGATTAAGAGTGGATTTGAAATGCTGGTTTCAGAAACTTGACCTCTGTGGCAGAAAAGCTGAGTTCCTAAACTGTGAGGTGTCCAAAGTATGGACTCATATCTCTGTCTGATTTTATGAAATGAGACCAACATTCTTTACCATGTTTGTAAAATACTCTGGACCAAGGCTGCCATGGGTATGCCAAGTATTAAGTTAGACTTATTTAGGTAACCCTTCTCCTCCTTAACCTTCTGCACCTCTCTCTAGTTTCAGGCACATTGTAGCTACCAGTGACCCAGCTAGGATCTGTCATGTAGACTGCATGGTGAGCTCTGAGAAATACTGAGTGTTTGGAAAGTAGCCAAATTGCCAAGTTCAGATGATTTATAAAAAGTTAACTTTCTCTCTCCTCTTTTTTTTTTTTTTTTTTTTAATTTTTCCTTTCAAAACAATCAGATCTGTTTGAAGCATGAGAAACAAAAACTGCAGCACTAGTTAATCCCATGAAAACTTCCCTCTGGTGATGCCTTCCTGTAAGTAAAACACAGTCCCCCAAGACTGCTTTCCAGAAGGAAAATGTTCTCAGATGGCCATGGAGATAATATGAAAAAATGGTTTTTGGAAACATTTACAGGCAAAAACCCTCAGAGGATCTCATTGCTGTGCTGGTTGCTGGATACTTCCAGTGTGGAAGGAAGCCCAAATCAACTGCTCATGCCAGTCCCAGCCACGCTCATCCTATGCCCGCAGCAGAACCTGGGCCCATATTTAGGGTGGTTGTAACATGTCCCCAGCTGACATGGCTGTGCCAAGGGCCACAGTTTGCTCTCTGCCATCTGTACAGATGGACACTTTGGGAGGGTGAAGTGAGCCATGCTCCCATGCTCACGCCCCACGGATGGATCGGCCATGAGACTAAAGTGGAAGGGATGATAGAAATCTGCTCAGAAATCAAGAGAAGTTCTGTATGTTATGAACCCAATTTGTTAAATTACCCCCAGATTTTATTTTTCATTCGAAAATGTGCTCTTTCCTGACTAGAAATTTATCTATTTGAATCTTAAATGACTTTGAGATTGAACTAAAAATTACATTTCTGAATTTTTAAATTCATTTTTAATTGAACATTGCAGGCCTTTGGAATTTAGGGAAACTGAAACTCTCTGAAGGCAAATGGCAGACATATTATTTGAAATTTGATGATGAATTTGTACTTAATTTTATGCAATTATGTTAAGAGGCGTCTCTGTTACAAAGCATTAAAAAGCACTACTAAGGCCAGAGAGGTGGTAGTGAAATCTTTTTTTCTGTCATGCAGAGCCCTGTACAGAATTGAGTGGGCTTAAATAAAATGTATCTTGATAGTTTACCTTAAAACTCTCTGTCCTTTTCCTCGGTTCAGCTGAATCCTATGAAATAGATACGCAGCTTGGAGAAGTTCTTCACACCCCCACAAATGCTAAAAATAGCCCTGATGCAACATGTATTTATGTAACAAAATCATCTGCATTAATATCTTCCTTTCATTTCTGCAAGAAGCACAGGAGGGACCCAGGCTGACACATTTTCATGCAGCCCCTTCCATTTTTCTCCTTGCATTTGGGGTAGCAGGGGCAAGCCATGTTTTCCCTTAAAAAACAGGCCACTGAATAAGCAGGAATATGATGTGACTGTTAATAGGGTGTTCGGCTGCAAACCTGCAGTCCGAGCTTTTGTGCTCTCTCCCTTTGAATATTCAGTACCCTCTTACAGATCAAAATTGGTTGGTAACGAGTTCTGATCTGATCTTCCAAAAGAGAGAATGTATTTAAAATAAAACATTTCCTCTACTTTGACTGAAAAGCCAGGAGACTGGCTGGCTGATGGGATCAAGCATGATGTGTCGAGCCTTTCACTTCTTATTGAGTTCTGGCAGAACCAAGTGAAAAATGTCCCTGCTTGGTAGCTGTTTGCTGTCCCATTTGTCACCATCACGTTCAGGTGGTTCTGCTCTGTAGGTCATAGCCCATCCCTGGGCACCTGGGCAGGTCTGCAGCATGAGAAGGCGGCTCAGGCACTGCCCGAACAAAGAGAAGGGCTTTATCTTGTCTCCCAGGGCCGGCTCCCTGGCTGAGCTGGAGGAGTGCTGTCAGGGTGGGGAAGAAGAACGACTTGCAGCTACTGCTGCTGACAGGGTCAGGAAAAGTCATGGTAACCCTGCCATGTTCAGCATCACCAAAATATCTGGGAAAATCAACAGCCAACAAGCCTCCTTGTTTTTCATACAGAGGTTTATGTAGCGATTCTGCCATTCCGCTATGGATGCTGACAGCCGACGGTGCCACAGCCCTTCCTCCCGCCATGGCTGGCCCGGACGGCTCCCAGCTGCGAGCCGGCTCCTTGGCCGGCTGTGTTATTCCCAGGGGGCTGTCCTGAAGAGCAACCTCCTAAAGCTTTTGAACTGATGCTCGCTGCCCCAACCTGCTGTCTGTTGTGGAAATGAATCCTGACCAGTAACAAGAATCAAACCAATGCTCACAGCAGCAGCTGTAAACTTGTTAAGCTCCCTGTCCTCTTTTCTTTCCCTCCACCCTGTCCCTCCCTTTGGTGTTGAAATGAAGGCAGAGACATGCTGAGAGAGGCAGTGCAGTGCTCTGTTCGCAGGATAATATGCAGACCACATGTATGTATTAAAGGCTGTATGGAGTTATAATGAGCCAGGAGCATTTAAATGCAAGCCAAGGGGAATTTGCTATTCTGTGTGGGCAGATTTCAATTGTAAGGTTGGCAGCTCTGGTATCCTGTTCTCTAATGCCATGGGATGAGAAAAAATAGGCTTTTCTTTCAGAGCAGTTGATTATTGAATCTGCACCAGCTGTTCACCCTAATCCAAGCTTTCTGTGCTCGCTCCTTGTAATAGAGGCATCCCTCATCCGTCCATCCATCTGTCCATCTCCCTGTTTTCATATTCATGGCTCTTTTATAATTTTCCAGAAAGGTGGTTGGTAGATATCAGCCATCTAAAAAGACATAAGCGTCAATACCAGGCAAGGGTTATAACTAATTAACAAGAGAAGGCACCCACAGCCATATATTGAAACTCAAATTATATTTCACATCCATGGTAAGATGGGAAAAAAGCCATAATGAATCAGAAGGCAGAGAATCATTTTTTTTTAACAGTGACACCTCACTGTGCTCAGCAAACCGTGTGGGATCAGAGCTGGAGCAAGTCCTGAGCTGGCACAGAGCGATGGCTTTCCCTGCCGCCCCACCGCGAGCTGAGGGACCCGCACCCAGGCATGCAGCAGCACTGGAGGAAATTTATCTTTTATTTTTTTTAGTATTAAAGGGGGAGGAAGGGGTGAGATAAGGAGTGAGTTCCTTCTGGGTGCTTCTCACTCAGCCTGCAATGTTATGTAAGGCTGGCACAGCTAATGCCTGCTCTGCTTTGCCATCAGCCTGGCTGTTTCATCCCTGCTACACAATTATTTCATCAGTCTCTCCTATTAGACATCACAGTGCTACTGCGATTAGTCACATTTATTAGCATAGCGGCTAAAAAAAAATTAGCAAGCACAAGGGCCCAGTTGCACAAGGGACTGGGTTGAATGTGGCTCCAGGTCGTCCCTGCCCCAGAGTCATTTGAATCTCCTGGAGAAGGACAATGTACAAGAGGGTGACACACAGAAGCCAAAAGAGATGTATGAAAGTAGCAGAGGAAGTGCTGTTTCCATGAAGAGCTTTGACAGGGAGGATGAGTTTAAGTGGGAATGAGCTGACTGGAAATAAAAAGCAGCAGAAGAAAGGACATTGTAGGGGAAAATAGGGTGTAGGAAAAGGTAAAATAGGAAGTGACAAGCTGAAGAGCAGAGGCTGATGGTGGGGAAAAAAACAGGATCTGCTCAAAGAGGCAGCCAGCACAGCAGATCCTCCCTGCCTGCATGCCTCCTGCCTGCTTTGTCTGCTGCTGCACATTTTAGCCCTGTGTCCAATTTCTTTGCAGTGTTTCTCTGTCTGAAAGGTGCCTCCTTCCCTGCTCACTGTGTCCTCCTGGGCTCGGAGGATTACCCCACGCTTTGTGAAAGGGAAGCCTGTAGCCTCCTCCCTGGAAATCTTGATTGAGTTACAGAGACTGAGTGTAATGCCAGAACCATGCAAACTGCAAAGCTGCATTAGCACTAAAGATTGTGTGTTCAGGTTTGGAAAACACAGATCTGGGATGCTTTTGGGTATGGTGGGGAAAGGGGACTGTGTGACCTGAGAAAGGACAGATGGGCAGGCACGTACAATTGCATTCCTGTATGTTATAGGCATATGGATGGAAAAACAAACCCTTGAAATGACTACTTGACTTCCAGGAGCTGGAGATGTCAAACAATGCCTGTGACTTAGCTAACAATTTTAATCAGTATATCTGGACAATTTACAAATAAATCTCCATAAAGAATTGGCTTGGCAACTCAATAGCTGACAGATGTTAATATAAAAAGGGGGATAAATGTGGTTCTTGGATGAGTAGAGAAGGGAATAAAAACTTGCTGTAATATGATTTTTCCTTTGCAAATGGCATTGGCGACACTTCTAGTGGACTATTGGATAATGCTCGAGCGTTCACATTTTCAGAAGAATATTGAAAAAATGATGAGGTTGCAGAAAGAATTTCCAAAAAGGCTTTGAGAAAATTACAATTATAATCTGAGCTAATACTTTCTAGTAAAAGACTCAGAGTGCTTAACCTGCTACGTTTATCGAAAAGAAGATTGAAAAGTGGCTTGATGACAGTGTGAGTACTTTCATGGTGAGAAAACACCAGGTAGTAAAGAACTCTTCAATTTAGTGGAGAAATGCATAATAAGAAACAATAGTTCCAAACTGAAGCTGACTAGACAAATTCAAATGAGAAATTAGGCATAATATTTTTGGTTGGTTGGTTGTTTTTTTTAAACAGAAGGAATTATTTCTGACTGAACAAATTTTAAATGCCAAATTCTTCATTTCTAGATATGTTAGATGAGAACTAAACTCCTTTCTGAAAGGTTCAATCAAGCACACATGTTTTGTGATTCACTGCAGATGATACTGGGCGAAAGTTGAGGGTTTGTAATATAATTTGGTGGCCTTTTTTTGCCTAGAACTCCTAGAAAAGCCTATTATACATGTATATATATACATATATATATATACAAGAGCTCAAAGCTTTTTACTCCATTTACTTTATTTGATCACTTCCTTCTTCACCAGCTTATAGGTAGAAAGCTGATGGATCTGTATGCATTTGAATAGCAGTTGGCCCTAATTCTGGAGATCCTCCAACTCATATGTTAAATAACTGTAATTAAAAGTTAAAACACAGCCTCAGTTTCAATCAAGACTGACTTCCAAGGGTATTTTTTTGGGCTGACAGCAACAGGAAGGCAGATATGAAGGTTATATGAGTTGGGTGAAAATTGGACAGAAGAGAAGTGTTAATTTGACAAAGTGGAAAGTTGCTTAAATCTGGCACTCCAGCAGGTACCTAAAATGGTTAAAACTGACACACAGTTTTTTGCAAGAGTGGCTGATAGGGTACTTGGAACTGCTTGGTGTAGAGTAGATGATGTCTGGAGTCTTCTGGATTGAACAAGTGTTACATGAAGTCTACAATCATGACTGGATTCAGTAATTCAATTCCTTCTGGTCTTATGGTCCTAAAATATCCACCGCTGGGCTGTGCGGTTATGCACCAGCAGGAGCTCTAATCCAAACTGCAAACACCTATCTTTGGACCAGAGCATCTCTCATTCCTGTGGGGCGCTCCCTTAGTAGTCTAACAAGGGAGCTGGCTGGCATGAACCTCAGTGTCAGTGACAAATAAGGGCAAATATGTCTCAAATTTAGAGCCAGCGAGTTTAATAGTAAATGTACTTTATAGGACTGCTGAAAATGAACTGCAGCTGCCAGGCTGTTTGTCTCAGCAACTTCTACCACCCCCTGGGTTCTGTCAAAAAAAGGGGAAAGAACATCCTATTTGAGCAAAAGCCTAGTAGAAAGCCTGCCCAAACGTGAATCAGTGCAGAGCCCTTTAAAGACTGTGGCTCAGCCCCACTTGTGGCAAATTTACCCCATGATGAATCAGTGCTAAAATTGTCACATCTAAGAAGCCTGTCTTTCTGTGCACAGCCTGCTCCTTTCTCATGCTTTCAAATGCACAGCCGGCCCGTTTTGTACACAGCTGCCACGGTGTGATTTGCTTTGTGTTTATGCCTCAAGCTTTGCCTCTCTGTTTCTGTGTCCGCAGCCTCTGTCTCTTTTATGTCACCCTAGCTGGAACGCATGCAAGAGAAACATCCCCTTCAGCCACACGTGAGGGCATCAGGGATGCAGTGACACCGCAGAATTCTGTCCCACTTCTCTGATTGACTGTAGGTGCTGTTGTGTGGAGAAGGGGTGTCCTCGTACCCAACAGCCCACCTATTCCTGCCCAGGACCGCCTCAGGTGTGGGTGGGCCATGGGTCCCAGGGTGCCATCCTCTGGCAGCTCTGCCTCTGTGTCTTGTCCATCATCTGGGGAAGGTGCTGATGCAGCATGGCAGGGGATAGACAGCCTGACAGACACAGTGTGGTACCCAGCCCCCGGCACCCCACAGCTGGGTTTCTGGGTTTCTTTGCAGGGGCATCACAGGTCCCGATCTGAGCCCAGAGCTGCGGTGCAGACCCTGTGTGGTAATGTGGGTGTAAACTAGGAGCAGCAGTTTTGAAGTGGGTGATGCGGCATTGGTGTGGAGTGGTACAGGGGCTGTGCTTCAGTTTAAGAAAAGGAGAGAGGGGGAGAAAGGGAGGGAGCACTAAGGTAACCACAGAAACATGGTATCCTTGGATATTAGCAATCATGACCTACTTCTGGGTATTCGCTCCCTTTTTTAGTGCTGTTAACAAAGGAGGACTAAGACGGAGGGCTTAAAGCTCTGGGGGAAAAAAGGGATCCTGCCATCATTTTCTAGTATCAGGATTATTCATTAAAATATTCAGCTAATGTAAATCTTTAACACTTTTATTCCCTTGCACATCATACTGTTTTCATTCCTGCTTTGTGTGCTATAGAAAGTATTTTAATAATACATTACTGAAGTATAATTGACAGAGCTGTATTGTTATGTGTATGGTGTAGATTGGAGTGACTGACTGGGGTGTTGTTGTGCATGTATAATCTAGCTGCTGTCAGTGATGTTAATCTTGACCTGCATCTGATTTAGATTAGAGAGAAACCCTCTTCACATGTGGTACCCGAGCCTGCAGGGCTCCTGGTGACCCTGCTGCAGCTCAGGAGAGATCTGCGCCAATAGCAGTGAAATCACACTGTTGTAAAGGCAGGAAAAAACAAGCCCTGGGCTTCAGGGAGATTTGCAGGATTTATACTAGTATGTAACTGACAGCAACCGAGTCTGTCTATTTTGTGCCAGATGAAATACCTCTTTCAGACCAAAAAACAAACGACAAGGAAAATGTGGAATTCACAGTCATCCCTAAACTATCAAACAGGAGAGCTTTATTGATAAACAAAAACAGATGGGAAGACAAGAACGTTGCCTGCTTGTGAGCATAAACGTTGTAAAGAGTGGAAAATACATACTTTGGGGCTCCTGCTGAACACCATTAAAGCTTTCACTTCAGTGGACCATGGACCATTGTAGTGCAAAAATCTGTACCTGGTGTGTTAATAAATACAGAAATGGAGGTTTAAATCCGTAACTTTAGCTTCTAGTCTTGTTTCACTTTTGACAATTCTGTACCAAATAAAAAGGAAAAGTTAATAATGAATCAGGGCTTGTCAAGGTGTTTTTAACATTCCTCTCAGCTGCAGTTCCTTCCTGCACACACAGTCTCAAACATTTAGACTATGCTGGTAAAAGGAACCAGAAAGAAAAGAATCTGAAAGTCAATAGTAGAGAAAGTGTAGCTTTCTAGCATGACATTTTGTTAACTGCTAAGTGAAGAGCAGATTAGCTGACAATACTAATGTAACGTTGCCTGAACTCTAGTCCAATATTGAGTATGTGCGTAGTTGCCTTCTCTACAAATTGAAATCCACAGTTATTTTATAGCTGTATCCTCTGCAGAACTTGAATCTCAACAGCAGGGTACTGGCTAAAGACGTGGCTTGAAGGAATCCTGCATAGCCCTCCACCTACACCAGACATGGCTCAAGCCAGGTTGTTCGTTCTCATTTAATTATGTGCTCAGATTTGACTATTCCCACTTTGTAGGTGGAAAACTTACACTAGATGGAGGTTAGATAATCTACCTAATGCCACACAATCATTCATTTTGCAGAACTGAGTGGAAATTCATGAATTCCAAGTCTGACAGAGCACAAGACTGAACTCTCGTTTTTGCAGGCTTTGACTCCAAAATTTTTGCTATTTCTTTCATCTGTTCAAGAAGCATTCATAGTCAGCTGTTTTCTGCTGATGATTTCAGCATTGTCTCCCGTAGACTTGCTTTGATCAGGCTTAGGCTGTCTGGATTGAAATCTTGGCTCCACTGAGGTCAGAAAGAGTTTTACCATTGACACCAATGGGTTATGATTAATGAAACTAAATTTCTGCCAGTTGCTCTTACCAGGAGCCTTGTCTACTCTGCACGGTAGAGCTTCACATACACAGCACTACCCTGGCAGAATCTCTGGTGGAAACAATAGCAAATTTAGGGCATACACTGCACCCTGCCTCCTCCTGCCTCCCCTCATCCCCCACTGTCAGCACAGACATACTGGGGAGAGCATTAAGCAGGCACAAAGAAGCAAACATGTCAGGGGGGAGGACGTGTCAGTGGGCTGTGGATAATGCTGAGCTCAATGTGCAGTTTTGCAGCGCTGTCTAATGCCTGTGTCCTCAGGGAAGCAGACTTTCTTATTTTGAAAAGGGCTTGTGCAGCAGGTTCATGAAAGATTTTTCAGAAAAAACACCTTCCTCAACAACCTATTAGTAACACGGCTTTAGGACAGACTCAGAGATATTTCTAAAGCTGTGAGCTTAATTTATTGTGATTGGACTGGGTGATCTGAGCTTTTTTTTTTTTTTTTCCTGTTATACTCCAAATTCAGTGTTTTTCAATTAAAAATACATTATGAAGATTGACTTTCTGGTCAGATTTTAATACCCCCCCCTACACTACACCGTACTTGCTCTGCTACGGGGTCTTCTTCATTGAATAGTATTTCCCACAAGCCTGTAAATTTTCTTCTTCATTTAAATAGTTACTTAGTCTTTTTTTTACTTTAAAGCTGAACTTAAAGGAAATGTAATTTACATAACAAGTCACTCAGAGACTATTGTATGTCGAATAAAAAAACCTGCCATATTTTATCCTTCTCAATTGACAAGTAGAAAGAAATATGCTGAAAGGGACATACTCAGTTATTAAGGGGTTTTGACAACCTTTTTTTTTTTCTTTAGTAAAGTGCCCTTATAATAAACTGAGATTTTTAAACACAAAAAGAGCCTGAAATATTATATTGTGCTGACTGGACTTTATCCTCAACAAGAGGCAGAATTACAAGACAAATGGCTTGTAGGAAGAAGCCACAAGAAAGAGGCAAAACTAACAGGAGATCCATGATGGAGAAGAGATCCAGTAAACTGGTTCTTGCATCCTGTACATGAACAATTCCATTGACTTTAAGTAAAACACTGTAATACCGGATCCTTTAATTTTATTCATCTGCTTGAAGTTGAAGATGTGCTTTGCAGCATGGGATTCACAGTGAAGGGTGCTTTGAAAGGCTGAGTTGTGGATAATTAGTGGAGTCTGAGCTTACAATTACCATCAAACACCTGAAGTTGTAAGGAACATTTGGGCAGCAGTAAAGCCTTATAACCTATGAAATGCACAACTGAGGTCATGACCACCCACAGATATTAAATATCCGAAGCAATTTTCTAAGTTTAGCAGTTGTTTTTGGTGTGCAGGTCACATTTCAGAGTGGTAAGAATCTGCCTATGGCAGTTTTACCCATCTCCAGTAATATATTCTGTCCCAAACCATGGCATGTTCTTCCCTGATGAAAAAGCTCCTGCTCTTCAGCAGAGAAGTGAGTCTCTCAGTGGACAATGACACTGATGCACTGTCCTCAAGGTGTTAAGAAAATATTTATGGTGAAGAGATACATGTAAATAGCAGATTTTCTTTGAAGAAGGTGGGATCTGCTGAGGCTTGACCCTACCTGTGAGCCTTCGTGGGCTGAATGGTCTGAAATCCTCCAGCACCAAGGACTGACAAGTCTGTCCGTGGCCTCCATCAGCAGCAGAAACTTCTTGCTGCCGTCTCCATGAGAACATTAGCCCTATATTTGCAGCTTTTTGCCAACGACGAGATTAGTGGGAACACTGGGTATCCCACTAGGGAAAATCTAAGAATAACATTAATAATGTAATCATTATGAATTCAAGCATCGGCCAGAGCCTTTCAGAAGCAGTAGAAGGGATGTGATACATCCCGCAGCTAACACGGAAACTTCAAAGTGCATGGACAGCGTACGCACAGTGCCACTAAGTGATATAAATACTTCTCTTAGCACTCTGTGCCAGCCTCCCTGTGGATACAAGCTGTTCACAAGAGATTCAGGCTAAACCTGTTCACAGACAGAAGAAACCCAAAAGGTTAGGGTTTTCTAGATGGAAACTATACGAGGTCTACAAGCTCCCAGTTATTAATTATTCAGTACTTCTTCAAAGTATCATTTTCTGTTGTAAGCTAATGCTGTATACTTTAACCTGCATGTTTACTCACTGGGGACAACTTGCTTTATGAATGGTGGGATCCATCCTCACCAGAATGACAGAAAATATAGTAGGATCCTTTTGTGCCATATCCCCACCTCTGCTATGTGAGGACAGCACACATGTTAGCACTGAGCCCAGTATCACATCTCACCACTCTGGGTAGTACACACTGTGAGGGGAGAGCACACTGTGCCTGCACAATACCCCTTCTCAGGGATCCCTATCAGGGATCCCTATCAGTCAAAAGGCCTTGGAGCCAACCACAGTACCCAGGGAAGACCTAGAGTAAAAAAGAAATTATAGAAGTGTCTGTAACAGGAACAAAGTTGTAGTGGAGATGCTGCAGAGGATCTGGCTACATATCCATGCTGGTCTAGGGAGACACCTTCTTCCCTCTCAGCTCAGAGAAGCTCAGTAAAATAGAAGGTATTTCTGCCATTTATTGCAGTGCCCACTGACAACACTGCAGCAACCCATTATGCGGACAAGGATGAGTAAGAGCATGCTGGCAGTGCCACGTAGCCATAGAGATTTGGAGTGTTCATCATTGCAACCCTATCATTGCATTGTCCAGAAGTGGAAACTGTCCTGAAGGACACACTGGGTAGAGCGAGCCAATAAGTGGCCATTGATCTTCAAGCATTGCCTTCTCTTCCTAAAAATCCCTAATTTTCAAATACCATGTCTATGAAGGAAATAACTTCTCTTTTTCTTCAGTGCATTCTTAGTAGGATGACAGGTACAGTACATCTGGCATTGGGCTACCCGATTACTCTAAAATGGAAAGACAATTGGTTAGCCTTCACAAAGCCCGTTATTTTTCTGTGGATCTCAGCACAGGGTGAATTTTGAATGGGAAAGGAGCAGTACAGCAACACATAATGTAAGCATAAAACCGTAGCTTCCAGAAGTTCCTAGAAGTTGCATAGGTCTCATTTTCCTCTGGACAGCTCTTCTTTTTCATAAAACAGATTTTACAGAAAGTTGGCTATAGGGAATTTACCTCTGTTTCACCTGTTTTGATCACTGGTGAAGGAGAACAGCAACTGTAGGCATTTGCAGATGATTACATTTTTAAAATCTGTCTTGGTTTTGTTTTGCTCAGCTTAGAGGGGTATATGGTTTTCTGGAAAGCTGCTCATTGATTAGAACACTAACTTGGATGCTTAAAATGCTCCTGGCCAGCTACAGAGTTAGGTGACCTTGCATATGTTACTTAACAACTATGCACTAGTAAGAGATGTCTTTCCCTTTTAAGGTTTTTGTCAGAATAAGAATATAAAGGATTGTGAACTACTCAATGTGGCACAGTGGACAATATACATTTAAGACTGATTTTTTTTTATTAATAAAGCATGGGTCTTAGATGATGTTATTTGCTATGCTTAATCAGACAAACACTGAAATAATCAGGGAGCTTCTTAAAAGTGTTCTGCACTACTTTACTGAGGATGTAGCAAGTTGTCCTAACCATAATAGTTTCGGAGAGTATCTTGATAGAAAAGGATCTTTCAGCTCAGAACCAGAAGGTTTTTGCATGGCAGTCAGGTGTCTCAGTTTCTATTCCTTTTCTACATTTATGTCTTGCTGTATTCCTCATTCCTCCCATGCTGGGATTTTCAAAAGTGACTACACATCTTGGATGCTTCAGTTTCTAGAGAGCTCTGAGAAGCCCCTCAGTGCCCAGATGCTCATGTCACAGGTTGCAGCTACAGGAGAGTGGGAGATGCAGACCCAGAAACAGGTTCAGTCTCTTTTCTCCCTAGAGCTGCAGATATGCAAGGCAGGAACTGAGTTCACGGAACTCCACATTTCTGTGTGTTTCTCCTTGTATGCATCCATCTGTGAGAAGCTCCGCTGAGCCTGAGAATATATATATATCTATATAGCTGGTGTGATAGAATACATAAATATTCACGTTCTGCATTTTTTTCAATCCTAGAACAAGTTACAGACAGATAGACTAATAGCAATCAGACCTATTTAACCTTTCTAAATGTATGCAGTTCATCCCTGGGTATTGAGGGACTTTAAGCAGTAACCAATATGGCCATGTGAATGTATGCCCACCAGCCTGTTGAACTGTGTGGCTGGACTTACAAACAGTACAATATATACAGAAATAGTAGATAAATAATGAGACCCCCTTTGGTTTTCTGAATATGGATTTTCACCCTTCAGCAGACTCAGTGTTAGCCAGTACCCTGCTTCTGGGACTATCACCATTCAAAGATAATTTACTGTAGGGGAAGCCATAGGAAAATGCGTTTGAATGGCTATGGAATAATCTGTCAATCAGCGAGGTTTCTCCTACCTCTACTTAGTATTTAGCCTAGGCTAAAAACATGAGAATTAATTGCCCTTTAAAATGTTTTTAATCCTGTCTAGTACAGCCGTGGGTATTTTTGTCATTCATATCAAAATATAATTCATCTTCTCTGTCCTTTCAAGATGAAAAGTCTACCTCTGGCATTACAGTTAATGCCACTGCCTGCCCTCTAGAATATATTCAACCTCTCATTCTTGCCATGCCATGTTCTTTTCCTTCCACTCAGAGAAACTAAAGCACAAAGCCTGGCTGCACACTTGCTTTCTGCAGGGAAGGACAACTGCACACAACATGGGAATGGGACCAGGAGTGGCCAAAGTCTAGAAGTGAATTAAAATGCTAACACCACAAGGCCAGACTCCTGATCCATTCCCATCTCATACCGAGCTCCCAGGGCAGAAACAGTCTGCAGCACACCTTACCCTGCCTGAACACTTCTCTGAGACACACACCAGTCTTTAATGGCTTTGGCCACCTCACCAGGCACTAGGAGAAGCAGATATCACTATCCTATTACAAGATAAATAAACCAACAGATGGGAAGTTCAGTAAGGCACGTATTTTCAGGTGAAGTCTTCCTACTAGTGCCCCATTTTACTATGGTCTGTTAGTTTTGTATGGAATTCTTTATCAGAAGTCTTCTCTGGAAATGAAGTAAATAAACAAAGGCCAAAATGGGCTCCTCTTAGCTACTGTTATTATTGCTAATGCAATCCTAGGACCCTGTGGCCCTTCTCAGAGCAGCATCTTTGGACTATGTTTCCTACAAACCCAGGTCTGAAGCATATGTAACCAGGCCTAAACAGTCCTGTGATGTCCAGTGTACTATACTGGCACCTAAAGAGATTAATAGTCTCTGGATAATGAATTAAGAGAAATATAGACAATATGTATTCTGATACACCTAATAAAAAAATATAAGATCAAAACACAAATATAAACCTGTACCATTTTAATTCTATTTTGCCTCTTTAATACTGAGCTGTGTTGAGATCAGTCTTCTTTTAAATATTTTTAGAAATAATGAAATAACTGATGCATTTTAATCCCAGTAGAGGCCTCACCATTGTACCCTCAGGCATTGCTCTGCTATTTCAGGCTCTGAAAGAATGCAGTTTAATAGAGTGAGAAGATCAGAAAGCTTTGTCTTTGTCCTAAGTTGATGTCTGAGTCCTTTAGGATCTGCTCAAATGCCCTGGGATTTCTGCTTAGTTCTTTTAAACATTATTCCAGTACTGTAAGAGAAGACTCTTGAGCTGGGACCATGCTTCATCTCCAGAGGCAAAGAAGCTTTAGGGTAATCATTTCATTGCCTAGGGATTTGGCGGAAGTTTAAGGCATCAGTGTGCCTGAGGATTTCAAGCTATATCAGGGACTTGAAGAGCCAGTGGAATGCATCAGGGTAGTTTCCACAGCCCAAATCAGCCCACAGCCTCCAGAGCAGCATATGCTACAGCATATTTTCTGCTCTTACTGCCCTTCCTTTCATCCCTGCCATCTTTGCTGGGCCTCAAAAAGCATCAGTCTTGGAGGCACAGCAGGGATTGTTCTTGTATCTTAGTTACCCAGCTCCAGTCCACATGTGCCTTTAGAAATGTACACTGGGACCAGACCCAAGGCAGAATCTGCCACTGTTTGGCTGGATTTCCAGTTATTTTCAAATTGTGACTGATGCAAACTCACTAAAGAAGAAATCTAGAGGGATCACATGTAACATTAATTATGAGTTACGGTCATAATTGAACTATTGTTACACAGTGTGAGTGGCTCTGCATCTATTTCTGTCTTTAGGTAATCAAGCCAACATTAGAAACAAAAAAATACATGGCAAATAGGTAATGAATACACTAAAAAACTCCCAAGCATAATAATTCAGATTTTAAATTAATTTCCATAAACAATGCTCATGCCTTTCCTCCCATTGTCAATGAATATTCAAGAAAAAGGTTCATGGTCAAAAGCGTTCACAAAAATAGTTCATTTTAATTACAATACAGAATATTCACAGAAGTGCATTTCCTACTCATAACTTCCAAAACCACACCAGAAACGTTTCTTCAGTAATTTTGCTCATTCTAGCGGGACGTGGAGACCTTCCACCTAACCTGTGTCCCATCAGAGCACTCCAGTTTTCTACATGCAGGAACAAGGCTCCCCTCTAACCATTTTGTCTTTGAAATTCTCCTTGATGTTACTTCATATCCAAAAGAACCTGAGTATTTTTAAAATATTGTCCTCTGCTGCCTTATTTGTCTGACATTTGAGCAAGATGGTTTAAGCAGCTGAAGAAATTGCCCAAAGCACTGGCCAAAGGGAAGAACATGAGTGACGATTTGATTTCTGTGAGCAAAAATATGTACTGTAAGCAGTGGAAAAACTCAAATTAGTGGTTACCTATGGCAGAAAGCCAGGAGCATGCGGAAGCTTTTTGTGCAAGAAAACTGAGAAAACCTCCTTTTTGTTAAATTACTGTATTGTGGGTTTTTTGAGTGTCCTTTGTAACCAAACAAGTATCTGTAAAATCCAGTTTCCATGGACAACATATGACCAAAAGGTATGTTAGTTTTTTGTCCTGTCAAAAAACACAGGTAAGTGTTAAAAAAAAAAAAAGAGAAAGGAAGGATAAGATGGAGGAGTTATGCCAAGTTAGAGGAGTCAGGGGGGCTCTGGTGGCCATGGCTGTGTGCTCCCACTGGAGGGGCTGTCTGCGCCATGGGCTGAGTTGCAATCAGAGGGGCTGGGCTGAAAAAGCAAACAGAAGGAGAAAAAAGCATTTCTGTTCTACCTCAAAAAACCTGGGAAGCGGTGCGGTGCCTCTGCCAGCCAGCCAGCACAGGAGGCCAGGGACCCGTGTGGGAAGGCTGCAGAGCAGACAGCCAAGTCTTTGCCTCACTGCCCTCTGTGTTTGCTGAGGGCACAGGAGGCAGTCCTTCCTGAGGTGCTGTTAACACAGGTTTAAATAATTCATTTTGTGTGAGTTTCCTGCTAATGTGAGGGGAAAGAGGAGCTGGGGCAGGCTGTGTTAAGGAGACTCATCAGTATGGAAATCACATGTTCCCAGGCATCTACTTAAGAAACATGTCACTGCAAGGGTGGGAGCACAGTGACTCAGTGCAAGCAGCAGTAGCAGAGGGGACCCACCATGGCCTCTGTCTCCCACCACCACAGCCACACTGCCTTCCCTCCTGCCTCCCTTCTGTCAGAGGCACAGAGGCACCTCTGGGGAGCCACTGCCAGGTGGCCCCACATGGCTCTTCTTTCTCCCCAGGCTGTGGAGGAGCCTGCCCCAGGCACACTGCGGTGCTCTGGGGACGGTGTGGGGGACACAACATGCCAGGGCAGCCTCCTTCCCTGGGGGAAATGGTGATTTCCAGTTGTGACCTGGAGCAAGGTCTGCAATGGGGCCGCTTCAGTCCTACACAGGACCCAGCTTGACCCCGAGCTGCTGGAACAGGTGGAGAAAATGGGCATGCTGGTGGCTCATGCTGAGGCTGAGTGCCAGGTCTGGGGCCACATTTCTCTGTGGCAAGGCTGGTTACGTGAGGTGCTTTAACAATGGAAACACCATCACCAGTGTGTGCGGCTGGGCAGCAGCAGGGTTGGGCAGTTGGATGGGTCTGGACCTGCTCACAGCATGGCACAGCAGGCTGGCACCGTGCGAGGGCTGGGGAGCCGTGCAGATGGGAGCTGCCCTTCTTTCTCATGGGACATGTCCAGCCACAGGGCTGCAGAGACTCAAGCAGCAGCTTGTCAGCAAGGTGTGTGCAATTTGTAACCCCTGTGGGTTCAATGTTACTGGAAATGTAGTAATTTAAGATGCAGAGCCTCTTTTCCCACCGCCCTGCACCTTGTAAGGTATTATAAAATGAAGCAGGCACGTCTGTCCAATACCTGCTTCAGGTAAAGGTAAGAAAAACATTTGCTTATTAATAATAAACTATCATATATATATAATCGAGTGGGTCAGTCTTGAGGAAAATGTTACTGAACTTGTACCAGATCAATGGATAGCTACTTAAAATTGTTTTAGATGGTGTTATTCTCCTTCTCCAAAACCATCTCTCAGAGATCACTCATGAAGCCAGAGCAGAAGCCAAGTAATGACTGTGCCTGCACAGTTTAGTTAAGACATGGGCCTACTTGGAAGGGCAGGAGACAGTTTAAGTTAAAATGGATTTTAAAGTTGGTAATGGATGTGATTACACTCTGCCTCGAAAATCATTTGCGGTATGCAAATTATCCATTTCTAGGTGTTGAAATATGGTAAGATTAACATTGTGTGTCATGTATATAAAAAAATGCAGTTTTGCACTGTGAATTACTTTATATTTTGCCTGAGGAGAAATAACAAGCGAGAAAGAACAATTTTCAGAAGAGAGTTTGCATTTTTGCAAAGTGTCATGTGAATCTGGTCTCAAACACAGCACTGCTATAGCAAGCCATCAGTTCAGAGGCATAAAACAACTAAACACAGAAAATAAACAACTAAACTCAAAACTTTCCTGACCAACAAGAAAATTATTTCAGCAAAATTAAGGAAGTTGTGTTTGAAAAATTATTCAGAAAGGCTGCTCAGGAGGGAGCCACTCGAGGACTTGTAGCTGTAGGGTAACCAGAAGAGCCCGAAGGATTTATCTTCAATAACAGTCTTGAGAGTAACCTGTCATTGCTTCCCAGAAGAAAAACATTGAATGTAATAATTAACCCATCTATAACCATCATTTCCCTCCTAATAGAGGAAAGGGGTGGAGAACAGCCTGTCAGTGTTTGCTTTCTTTGTTGTTGACAACATATCCTTGCAATGGGTACATCCAGAGAGAGAGAGAGAGAGAGAGAGTACAAGATAGCACTAACTGCAGAGCAGTTGGAAGGAGGGAAAAAAAATCCCTTGATGGAAAGCTGGGAACATTTATAGCCAATTGATATTTTTGAACTGAGCTAGGAGGACAATTTTGCTGTCTTTTCACCTATAAATAAATTACTAGAAATAGATTCAAGTGCTGGTGGGACAGCACAGTCTATTTTTCTGCCTCTTAGCAGAATAACCTGGCTATATGGAGGACTATATCTTGTATTTTGTTTTGAAGCGAAGAGTCTCAATGGGTTGCTCAGAAAACAAGTTTATACTGAGTAAACCATACTTCGGCCTCAAAGACCAAATTTAAACATTGAGAATCCACTTGCCACTATGCAAACTTCCAGACAGAAAACTCAAAAAAGTGCTGCCATTGATCGCTCCTGCACAGCTACTTGGAGAGGGGCTTCACTTTCTTAGGACAAGCTCAGCTCTTTCTGAAAATCAGACATTGTTGAAATGTTACTAATTTTGTTAGTGCTCCTCCAAACCCTGGCTCATGTTCTCCATGCCTGTAGTACCCCAACAGCCAGCATTTGTCGAGAGTCAGATGAGGACGAAGCTTTGTTTCTTGACTTTGATATAGTGCTCTAGGAAGAGCTGACAGTTAAATAAAATTTACTGATTCAGCTTACCCAAGTACCTCTGCAGAGGAGCTGCCACACTCTTGACACCACATCAGTGTGGTGTTATGCTCCTTGAGGAGCTGACTGCATGCTAGATGGAAAACGCTCTTCATTTTTCTGCTTGCATCTATGCAACTTTCATGGGGATTTTTCTTAAGCTCACTGCTGTTCTTGGTCACGCTCTGTGTCAGCAAAAGGAGGAAAAGTTTGTCCTTTTTGCTGCTGAATACAGATGTCTTCCCTTTGGCCTGAGTCCTGGTTATGTAGCTCTGTAGGAGACGAAGGAAGAGGGAAGTGGAGAGAAACTTCAATATTACCAGCTTTGCTTGCTCATGCCCAGTATGTAGGAAAGACTGGAGCCAATGCAACAGGACACTGTGCCACTCCAGCTGTCACCAGGGGTTGCCACATGAGCCATGGATGCTGGAACACTGTAATACCACAGTGATAGCTCTCCTGTCACCAGAGGTAGCTTTAAGTCATCTTTAGTTGATTTTACAAGTGGAAGCTTATTTCATACCAAAAAAGTGTGTTGCTTCCTTTGTGAGACCCGCTGGATTGACCTACTTGCACAATTCCCTTTGCAGCAAATCTCTGTTACAATTTCCCCCGCTTCAAACATGACAAATATCCTTTCCAGTGTGGCACCTGAAAGTTACTTGAAAGTGGGGTGATAGCTTGATGCCTTATAGTGAAACCTGTTTAAGGGTCTGTGCTCTTGAACTCAAGCAATTAAATTAAGTAGATTTTTGATGCTCTTCACATTGAGTCAGTCTATATTATTCTAACCACTGTATGTTATCAACAATTCTCAATAGTGCACAGAGAAAGATATATACAAGAAAAGATGTTAAACATGTTTAGCTGATTATTTTTGTAGTTTAGCCCAATGTGGAGTTTGATTGGGGTGCAAGGGATTACCCTTAATCCCTAAACATCCGGAGAAGGTGTGAGCAGGTGGGATATAACCTGCAACTGCTGTAGTCTCTTTTGCCTTTGATTTTAAATTATTAGAAAAAGAACTGAAACTTGAGCTCTGATTATTAGAAGGCCCTTGGTATTCATCCGTGATAGCCAGCTAAATGTGGTTTCCTACAAAGAACATTAGGCAAAAAGCCTAACCTCGTTATACGAAGAGACAGATTTGAACAGCAGGTCAATTTGTTCTGATTATAGCACCGAACAAGAACCCAGTTTGGGATCTGCAGGTTTTGGGAAGAATCAGGAAAGAAATAGTCATGGTAAATGTGCTTGATGAAGAGATGCCCAGTGATAAACCAGATGCGTTTTTAACATCATGCGAGGGTGGGTTATTAACCTGGTTATAATCTGTATGGAATTGTATTAGATGTGCTAGTCAGGAGACAAGATTACATAGCTCTAATAATCTCATTAGCCTTTTACCAGGAATTTTGTGACTCCTGCTAAGTGTGGTTCCTGTGACGAGCCTTGTGTAAGTCATGACAGGCAAATGAGTGCCTAACTGCATGTCAGAGTTGTTCCTCTGCCCAAGGAGCAGCCAGCAGCTATTAACAGATAGTACTTTGCCTTTAAATATTTTATTTTGATTCTTTTGTTCTCTCACAAAAGTAGCTGAATGATGATGGACTGGGGTAGAAATCAAGAAACAGGCACTATTCACTGAAGAAGCTGCCATGAAGATGTGGTTGACAGTTCAATACAGTTCACTGTATTGAACTTTTGTCTAATGCCAAGAGTTGAAGAGTTGGGATCTAGCATTTAAATGTTCTACCAGTTAAAAAACAACAACAAAACAAAACAAAAAACCAAACAAACCAAAACCAACCAACCAACCAATCAAAAACAAACATGCAAGTAATCCTTAGGTTAAGGAAAAAATCTCTGTATGTATAGATTTGGCATTTACAGCACAGATCCCTTGGTGAAATACAGTTGTCAGTGGTCCTTGGTTAGGTTTCATTGTCTTTTATATCTAAAGCAAAGGGTGCAAAAGCCTCTTGCAATGAAAGAATGACTCTGACTCTGTGCATCCTGAACTTCCCTATTTGGCAAACTGAACTTAAACATACGAGGGAAAACAGTCCTCCCAAACAGAGGCACAGAAATACAGCTGTAAAGTGGCAGGGGATGATTAAGACTCACTGGAACCAGAATCTCCTGATTTGTGAGACTAAATCTTCTCTGATAGCTAGTCAAAGAGGAAATTTTTAAAACATAGGTTTCTCAAAGTGACTAAACAATCAGTTCTTAGCTGTCTGTCCAGCATGAGAAAGAAGCTGAAAATTAATTTGATTGCCAAATGACAGTTTATAAGAAGTCTGTTTTCAGAAACAGCTAAAGCATCTTTCATCAGAAAATCACTTTCTAATTCTTGACCCTTCTGCTATATTTAGATATCTAAGAGGATGACTTTTGTTCAGATGTACTAGGCAAAGCCATCCTTACATTTGCTTGGAACTCAATGTTAATAAATTTTTTATTTTTTAAGATAAAGATTTAGCTTTGATAATCACAGAAGGAAAAATGGAGAAAGTAAGGCTAAAAGCTGAAGGCTCAGAACCCAGGGAATAATAAAAAATTATTAATTTTATTCATCAAATTTTATTATTTTAAGGTCAACAGTGTGATCTCTAGAGACTCAAGTTCATGATTAATTCCTCTCTCTTCCTGCCAAATTCAGGTTCAAATATAACATTAGGAACTGAGAGTTGACCATTTTGATCAGAAAATGATTGTGGCATTTTTGGTGCCCTTTGCGCTAGTACAAACCCCACTTTCATATTTTTTTCTGAAGAATATCCACAATTGTTGGAAACAATATAGCTAAAGTTCTGGTGGGAGGTTAACAATATTGGCATGACTGAAGTTCAGCACAAGAGTGCCAATACTCCAGCGCCTTTATCAAGCCCTGGTAAGTTTTGGTTTTGTTATTTTAGGACACATTAGAGGAGACAAACTTAGACATCAGCTAGATGTAGAAGAAGGTTGAGACAGGTAAGTGTCTGTCTTTTGATCCACCTTGTCTAGCTTTTTAATCCATGTCCAACTGCAGCCAGTGAGGCGTGATTGACATTGAATTTAAATATTGTGAATTCCCTACTTGATTTATCATACATGTAGGGGGGAGAGACACTGGTAATGTATCCACAGAGATGGATTGCATTGTGAAGCCCCCAATTTTATACACCAGAGAATTCACAGAGGAAAAAGCAACCATGAATTTCCTGCAATTTAAGCCAGCTCTGTTCAGACTTTGTTCCTACTAGTCATGAGATACACCAACCACGAAGCACACATCCCTAGGAAATCGTGCTTTTAGTTATTGTGTTATAGGACTACTTTGTTGTTTTTGAGCAGTAAAGCAAAGATCACAGTTGTGTTCTCCTCTAACAAAGGAGTTGCTCCAGATAATATTTGCAAAGTTGTGTTTGAGGACAAAGTAAGTAGTTGCTGGTGTAAATAGAGCAGGATGTAGGCTACAACCCCAGGGGAGGAGAGAGCATTGGCTGCAGGGGGTTTGAGAGCATGCTGAAGGACCTTGCCAAAAAGAGATGTGAGAGCATGGAGAAGCAGAGGCAAGAAAATGAGGTAATGACTTTAATGAAAAAAGGAATAAATACAGATGCCTGAGAAAATAAACTAAATATTCTGCAAAGTGACAGAGTTAATGAAATCCTTTGAATCTGTGCTTTGCAGCTGAATTCCTTGGTACTAAATTTTCCTTATCATTTTTTGTCCAGCATCTGGGAACCCATAGCATGTCTTTCCTGGGTGGATTCCATGTCTCAACAAGGGCTGAGCTTCAGTTTCAGAGCTCCTTGGTTGGAGAACTAACAAGATCTAAGAGGGAGCTGACAGGAACAGGTAGTGCATTAGTGTTAGTTATCTTTGAGCAGGTACTTTATATTTAGTCACTGGATGGCTTGGACATTTTTCTGTAGACCACCTCCTGCATTATGAAGGCTTTTTCTCCAGTGGTGCCTGAGGTAGCTGTGAGAATGTGTTTTCTCACTTCACTACTCATTTTGTTCACTAATACCAGACCATCCACATCCTGACAAGGAAGAAATATTCAAATTTTAAAGAAGGTATTTTAAGAAGGTATTTACACTTAGTCACACTGTGTTTCAGTCTTATGCTGTTATAGTAATCATCTGTACTCTCTTTGCAGACTCTCAGGGACACAGAAGTGGGTTGGTGTAATAGAGGGTGCATGAGCTTTTATTCATTATTTACCCAGGTTTCAGACTTGTGCACAAACCTCAAACCAAATACAACATAAGGCTTTAAATTTCCATTACTGTGGTCAGATGTTACTCAGAAGTAAGAGGAAGAAGTAAAAAATAACTTGAGTGAACCTACATACTTTTTAAAATGCATTCGTCTTAGCTGCCAAAGCTGCAGCAAGGAAACTAATTATTTCGGAGAAAGTCCAGTCTTGCTCAGCCTCTAGGCATAGCGTGGGGTTGAAAGCTTGCCAGCACTTTTGGGTTTTAGGTTTGGTTGGGGTTTTTTCTGGGTAATTTACTCCCCATGCCACAAAGCCCACTGAGTTGGGTCAGGGTGAAGGCAGTGCAGGTAGGAGGCATCAGGACAGCTGCTTGGGACTTCTCCATCTCCACCAGCCTTCCCAGGCAGCTGCCATGCTTCCCTCCAGCCCCGCACTGGGGCAAGTCTGGGGCACCCACAGGCCCCCAGAAGCGGTGGTGGTGGCGGGCACAGCAGGGCAGCATCAGAAGCCTGAGGGGTGACACACAGCCGGCACTGCTCCTGGCAGCATCTCTCAGCGGCTCAGCGCCATGCCTGGTACTAGATGCTGCTTCCCACCTGGTGTTGCCATGGCAACAGGGAAGCAGGCATTGTTTTGGGCTCTTTTCTTGGCAACAGGGTCTGAACGGAGCGGCCAAGGCATGGGTGCATAAGTCAGCCCTGCTCCACACACTCTCACTATAATCGTCTATATACATGTATGTATATATAAATACATATATACACAATTTTTTTTACTAAAAAGCCCTTGCAGAACATGTTTGAGGAAGTAACCTAAATGATTTATATGAACCAGAGAATCAAGAAGGCAGCTTACGTAGGGGAAATCCTAATTTTGGAAAAACAGTCCAACATTCACCATTCAATCTGAGCTGACATTTGGTTCTTTCCAGTGCCACCAGCTGTGCAACAGATGTGGAAGAAGCCGGGTGCCCAGCACAGTGGTGCCAGGTGGGGAGGCAACCCTGAGCCACAGGGACCCCACGGAGCTCCCAGCAGCTCCTTGGCCATGTGCAGGGAAGCACTTTCTGCAGACAGGGGGGCTCTTTAGGTGAAATGCAGAATATCTTGGTGTGCCGGGGATCCCACATGCTTTGGGGTTGGCCTTGCAATGCTCATACAACCAGGGAGCTCTCATTTGCCTAAAGGAGATGCATCTCACCACACTGAGGACAAAGCACTAACAGTGATCTGTTCCAACACTTTGGCTACAGGCAACTGCATATACACTAGTCATGTTTGTAGCCTGTGAATCCCTTTTACTTGCTTTGAAGAAATAATATATTGAGACTTCTATTTTTTTCTTTTTTTTTTTTTCATTTTGTTTTGTTTTGTTTTGTTTTGTTTTTCTAAATAGTGTGGCCAGCAGGGCTAGGGAAGTGATCATACCCCTATACTCAACACTGGTGAGGCAGTGTTCAGTTTTGGGCCCCTCACTACAAGGAAGACATTGAGGTGCTGGAGAGAGTTCAGAGGAGGGCAACAAAGCTGTCGAAGTCTGTAGCACAAGTCTGATGAGGAGCGGCTAAGAGAACTGGGGCTGTTCAGCCTGAAGAAAAGGAGGCTGAAAGGAGACCTTATTGCTGTCTACAACTACCTGAAAGAAGATTGTAGCATGGAGGGTGTTGGTCTCTTCTCCTGAGTAGCAAGTGATAGGACAAGAGGAAATGCCCTCAAGTTGCACGAGGGGAGGTTTAGATTGGATATTACGAAAAAATTCTTCACAGAAATGGTTGTCAGGCATTGGAACAGGCTGCTCAGGGAAGCGGTTGAGTCACCATCCCTGGAGGTGTTTAAAAGATGGGTAGATGTGGTTCTTAGAGGCACGGTTCAGTGACAGTGTTAGGTTAACAGCTGGACTGTAGATTCCAAGTTGGTTTGTTTTTCCTTTCCTCAGGTGAAAAATTTGAGATGTGAATAATTCTTCATTTATTCCAGCATAAGTCAAAAGTATCCCTTTGAATCTGCCAGAATTTTACCGATATAAAACTCTCCAGACTTTTTGGCCCCTAAAGCAGTAGCAACCCTTGCAATTTTTGGATAACATTCACCTTAGCCAAGGCTTTTGATAGAGGTCATCATGTTTTTGTTGTTTAATACGACTCAGTAGACCAGTTCCAAGTGACTTAGTGTAGGATTATGGACTATTTGTAGATTTGAAAGCCATTAAAATAAAACCATAAAGTAGGAAAGAAGATCATTGGTCCTATGATAACAATAATCAATACTATATAAGCTAGATGCGTTTAAACTGAAGAAAAAGAAACATATACATAAGCTTTTTTCTCTTTTCCAGACACCTGTGTTCTTTACCAGCATGATTTTTCTTACAGCATACCTCTGAGATCCATCATCAGAACAGTAGGTTTCTCTTTGGTAGAAGTCTGCAGCTGTTTCAGTTCCTAGAGGAAGAAATGACAAATGCGAAAGGGAATTACTCAACTGGAATTTAGCCAGAATTGCAACAAAGTAAGGTGGCAGAATAAAAGAGAAAAATGTAGCAGATTAACACAAAAAGAAAATGCAAGGAAAATGAGGCTTCTTTGGCCTAACTCACTGCATTATGCTTCTCAGGCATTGCTGATGTCTCTGAACTGCAGGAGTTATGTGTTCATGGAGTCACCTTTATAGCAAGGTCAATTTGGAGCAGTGGGACCCTACTGTTCTGGCCTTACATTTGAACATCCTTGGTCTCACTGTATCATGGATGCTTTCTTAGTGTTATAAATGCCAGAGTCACTTCTGTAAGAGTGTGTGAAATACCATGGAAATATGTCAGTTCATAATTATACAACTACTAAAATTAATTTTGTACGTCCTTGTGATCATTCGCACCAGCCATTCGTTATTTCTTCCAACTAACTGAGCAGCACGTGTGACCTCACTGGCTGATCTGTTTCCTATGTAGGATCAGGTGAGGATTTGTCTTCTATAGGAGAATTGCCCAGGAACAGGATAGTGTGTGTCCTTTTTGATCCTTTCCAGCCACTTCCCTGTGGGAGCAATGCAGTCCCTAAAGTGGCATTTAGCTGGGAAGCTTGAACTTCAGTGAACTTCAGGCCTGAAAGACAGCACTACCTTTTTAGCAATGCATCACCAAAAATATATTAACTGTTTGAGCTGTAATTCTGTGATTTCAGGTTCGCTGTGCCATATACTAATCTTGCTAGAGATAGATACCATGGATGTGCATGCAGAGCGAGCCCTGACTTGCCTGGGTGACACCATGAGGAATCCCTCAAGTCTTCTTGCTGGAAAGGCAGATATGGGGACTGAGTAAGAGCCAAGGTCTGGGCAGGGCTGAGGTGGGATCCAAGGGATATGCAGGCTTGGAAGTTGCTATCTACTAAGTTGCTGGACTGACAGGTAGTTAAGGGTATGAGGCATCTGGAAAAAGAATTCAGAAGACAGATCTTGCCCAAAATATAGCCACATGAAACCAGCATAACTTCAGTGATTTTGGAGACAATCATTACTTGGGTCTGAATCGTGAGTTTTCAATTTTTTAGATACTGGGTATTATTTACCTGGGACAAAATATGCTTCTCTATTATTATGCTGAGCTCCCATTGCAGAGCAGCTCCCACTGCAGAACTTGGCCAAACTTAGCATTACGCTTTGCTCCTTTTTTGTCCAGATTTTGCTCTCACTTTATATACAGAAGAGTCTAAATTTACTCAAGTTTTATCACCTGCTTCAGAATGAAACACCTCATTTTTCTCACTGAATGTGCAAGTTAGGTAGCACTGAGCTCCAAACAGCCAGGGCAAGCTGAGTACAGTTGAGGCTCCTGTAATCAATATGTTGGTGTATCTAACAATTAAAAAATATAGTTATGTCAGTTACTGTTCCCTACAGAGTTTTAATTTTAGTTTAATGCTGTGAAGCATATAAACTAAACTCCTTCATAGACTCACTTTGCCGCTTTCTCTTCTGGATTTCCAACTTTGCTTTGATATATCTTTTTAATTGTAGAATATTTACCATAGCTAGGGTGGAAATATATTAGTCATTTAGACTTTTATTAAGAATCTTTAAGTTGCAAACCAAAAGCACATCTTCTTGCTTGCACTGTGAGGGCAGCTCACTACCTCCCAAAAAGCCATGTTGTCTCAGCAAACTGCCTTTGGTTCTGGACCTGCAAAGATGAGGGACCAGGATCATGGCATGAAAGGCAGGAGGGGGCTGGGCTGTATTAAACACCTCACGTTTTCCCCAGCTTCCCTCGAGATGGACAATAATCAAATCTGGTTTTGTGGCTTTTTAACATGAGAAGCACTGCCAGCTTGAACAATGACCGTATGGTAACAAATAAGAAAAGAAAGTGGCACCGAGCAGTTTGGTTTTGGGTTTTAGACATAACGGAAAAACACAACCAAGTAAGAAAGTAAGCAGCACATATAGCTAAGCTTGTTGAGCTAACTATAAAACACACCCAAACGTGTCCTGTGGAATTTGTGATCTAAAAGCGTTGAAAGTAAACTGGATGATTTAATCTGGTGATTGTGATCTGGGGTATTTAAGGGACGGTAACTTCTATGACACCTCTGTGTGAAGAAATGTGTATATTCCATTTTAATGGTCTAACATCTTGTAGTTGGAGAGGCAAAAATATTTTGGTAATTTTATATTCACAATATCCTGTTGCTGTACAAATTGGTTTATGTTCTGGCTGTAACTGGAAAACCTCCTTCTCCAGTCACTCATCTAATTCAGTACCTAAACAGTCTAGTTTGTCAGGGTGAGCCAGCTCTGGCACATTTATCACCATTTATCCACTATTGAACTGTCACACTGAAAGCTGACTAATATTTTGTGGTGCTCTGTCGTTTTCGATAACGGTAAACAGATTTCTATGACAGGTTGTAATTCATTTTCTCTCACATGTAATTAGTTACCCATCCCATTAAACACAACATATAATGTTTGAGTTTTAGGAATATTCAAATTGGTATTTCATTTGAGACACATGTGGAACCAAAATGACCAGTTATCTTGAAAGTATATATTTTGAAACAGGGAACTGTTCCAAAGAGGCCATCACATCTCTGCATATAATATAGCATATCTGAAAGACACTGACAAATGCTATTTAAAAGCTTTCTCGTAGCAGGATAAGACCCTGGTGAAAGATCCCTCAGTTACAAAGCAGCATGGTAGTCTCCTGGGATCACACACGGATTCTCTACAACTGCGCTCTCTAGTCCTATAAAAAGTCACTCAACTATTTTTACTCTTTTTCTGGAGTTTTTACTGTGTTTTCAATGTGTGCTTAACTTTACAGACCCATACAAAGCTTTAGGAATTAATTCTGAATATGAAGAATCCAAGCTAGCTCTCAATGGCCTAAATGAGAGGGGCAAATTACAAAAGATGCCTCACTGAAGGAAGGGTTCCCTACTCAGTTTCAGAAGACAAAGCCCATCTGAATTGGGACTGTTATTGCTTGCCTATGCTCACAGTCAGGCAGGTTAGCTCTCCTCTCTCACATAATTTCTCTATGGAAGGAAAAGCAGATATGCATAAGCAGCAGTTATAGACACAAAGTATTTATGTGAAATTTGGATTGAATTATGTTTTCTCTTGTCTCTCATGTTCCTCTTCATTGCCTTTCTCAATTCCCATGCCTTTCTCTTTGAAGAACTGTCCCAGATAAAAATTCCCTCTTGGCATTCATATTCTGCGGGGTAGTGTGGGATCTTGTCACCTCCTTCTCATCTCCCCCTTCCACTCTGACAGCAGCTGCCTCTGGCATAGACAGATATGGTATCTGCAATTATGGCATTATTAAGCGTAAACTCTTTTTCCACAGTAAAGATGCTACAGAGGCAAGGAAGGGAGGGAATGTGGACTTGTCTGCTGCAGGCATAAGGAATGCTGTTGCAACAGGAGATTATTCATGTGTAAGCAGCCTCTTCAATCTAGCAAAATGCTGACTTCACCTCCTTGTAGAAAGAAATACTGAACCTTTTACCACTGAATCATTTACCACCGCAAAATGGTTTAAAACACATATGAATTTTCTTAGCAAGCAGTCCCTAGTAAATATGTATTCTGTGAAATCCTGAGTTGGTTGTGTTGGTAGTAATACCCTTAGAGATTTCAGAGGGACTAGAGTCTAACCTGGACTATCTATTTAGTCAAGATGACATGAGCATCTGCTTCTCCAATAGCTGAATTGTCATATTTCTATAGGGCCTGTCATGCGTCTCCTCTACCTAAGTACTCGTAAGGCTCCCATCACCACTGCATGCAAATGTGAACTAGATCTCACATAAAATAAGCTTAGTGGAGCTGTTCCTGATTTACAATGCCATCAGTTAAATCAGAATCAAATCGTAAAAAAAAATCTCTGCAGAGTGCTTCGAGCGTTACTCGGAGTGTTGTAAGAGAGCCACAAACAAAGGCATTTCTTACTGGAAGTTGAACAGATTTACTGAACTGTTGCAATGTAAACACCTTACAACTGGGACACATTTCTTCAGACTCTCTCCAGTCCTGGGTAGAGAAAAAGGTGAGATGAGTAACATGAATGGAAGTTTTTATTTAATCTTCTAACTTGCTATAACAGAGAGAATTACTAGAGAGTGTGTTGAGTGACAGTTCTCTTAAAAGGATTGTCTTGAGAACATTTTAACACTGATAAAATGGTGACTAACATTTCAGAGCTGTTACAACACTGCAACTGCAGAAAGGCCACTCCTTGGGAATCAGGCCAACATAGTGTAAGCTACGAGAACACACGAGGAAAAAGACCTGCGGAATGAAGAGACAAGAACTGGTGAGAAATCCTAAGTATTTATAGACTTGGAGTAGTCCTCTCTCC
Organism: Nesoenas mayeri; assembly: GCF_963082525.1. NCBI lineage: Eukaryota > Metazoa > Chordata > Aves > Columbiformes > Columbidae > Nesoenas > Nesoenas mayeri. The sequence continues at coordinate 18,367,225 of NC_137548.1, read as the reverse complement.
CTACTGTCAAAACTGGTGTTTCCTCCACAGGTCAGTCAGGATTTGCAAGGCTGGGAATCCCTCTTCGTTGTTGACACTGCTCTGTGACTGCACTGGCATCCTCAAAGCTGCCTCTGCATTTCATGCAAGATCAAAAGTCAGTGAATCTGTGTAATAAGAAATGAAAGAGGCAGGAGCTGCACAAGGTGAGGCCAAATCTCCTCTTGTTGAAGCAAACCTCTCCTTCTCGAAGCCCCCAGCCCTCAGCAAGCCAACCTGCTTCTGCCAATTCACCAGGTGTTCCCTGAGCTGCCGGTTCCCTCACTCAAACCCCTGCTGCCACTTAGGCAGCGAAGGAATATGAATCTTTCCTGCAGTGTGCAGGAGCTTTTAACCTGCAGTTTGCACAATTATAAATGAAAATCGAAGGGCGGAGGCAGAGAGGGATGTGAGAACAGTACTGGAGGAAAGAAGGGTACTGTCTCAATCCTTAGCAGTTGTGCTTTGAGTTTGCCCTACATGACTGTCACGTGTGGTGTTTGTAAGGCCTGGTGTTGTAGGTGCCTGCTGTCTTTGGGATGTGACATTTCAAATGGTCTGTGAACAGACAGAGACAGACACACACGCACATACAGTGCTGACTGGTTGTCCCTGCCATGGTTCTGGCTTTGCATGGTCACAGCTACAAAATCAATAGGCCTGGTGTCAGAACCAGTTCGAAGAGTGGTTTTATTTTGCTTTCCTGACTACCCTCCTTACCTCTTTTAATTGGAAGAAAGGTTATTTGTTATTTGTTTCTTTAATTTCCTACTCTAAACTATGATAGTAATTCTCTATGTGTTTTGCTGTGGATAGGGATGTTCCAGAATAGATGGTCTTCAAACCTTAAATACATCCATTACTGTGTAATTCACCTACCATTTATCTGTGGGTAGGGAGGTTCCCTTTAACCTGCTTTGGACCTTTACCAAGGAACTGGAAATTAAAATCTATCCAAGAGTCTAGTTCTCAAGGGGTTTTTTTGTTTGTTTGTTTGTTTGTTTTTAATGATGTGTTGATATTACTTATGAGAATGACAAAGACATTTTCCAGCCAGGAAATTTTGAAGTACTGATTTTAAAAAGCCCAGATAACCCTGAATAAATTGTAACAGTAGCCTAAAACCTGCTAGCTAAGTGCAGATCAGTGTCTTCCTCAATGGAACAGAGAAAGGAGTTTCAACAGCAGTTAAAGCTATTGAAACTGATGCTGCAGTAGTGAGACCTGAAGCTGTGGACAATGTCAACTCTGTCAGTCTTTTCTGCTACGAAAATATAAGTCAGTCCACAAGCGGAAACAAATCAGCATGCTTCAGCTGACAAGTTGTCAGTGCACTACTTTCTGGTAACGTCCTTACTTTCTACTTCCTGAGCTTCCAGTTGGCCTTGACTACGCAGCCCTACTAGTTATCAGTTTCGCAAAATCACAAGAAATGGACTGTCCCTATTCTGCATAATTTGCTTTGAAGCTTCATGTTGCATAGAAGTCTTTCTTCAGTAAGCTGAAGTGATTTCTGTTACCCTTAAATGTCTGCTGATTGGGCACAAGCCTAGGACAAAGGAGCAGGCAACTCTTCTGAAAGGTAGCAAATGACAGACAGGGGGGTGTGACCTTTATCAGCAGAACAGGGCAGAGACATATCAGTGAGCTTTACTTTTCTGTGGCATGTGTTGACCCTGCTTGCAATGAGCCACCTCTGGGCTGAAGCACTAACTTAGGCATCACAGCACAGTCAGACACTGAGATCCTTAACAAACCTGCCTTGCAGTACTTCCAGGCTACCCATTGGAGGCTGTTGCTTTGCAACCACTCAAATTCGAGACCACATAACCTGTTGGGTAACTTAGGGGGGTTGCTAGTGCTGCATGAGAGAGCTGATTTCCCCTTCTTAACATTCTGCAGCTACCTAAGCACCAACAGATCTGCCTTCTGACTGCCATAGTGTTTTCTTTGGTTTTGCAGAATGGATCATAAAAAATATATTCCTGACCATGTTTCAAGCAATAGAACACTTCCATTATGAGATTAGTGATGGTCATTCTTAGCAAATAGTTATCTGACAAGAAGTTACTACATGTAGACAAATGCAGTCCGTGTTATGCTTACCTGTGACCTTCAGCACAGTGGGTGTTGAAAGGAAGAATTTAGCAAAAATTTGATAGCAAGCAGGAAGGACTAAGATTATCGGTAAAAACAAACAAACAAACAAAACCAAAACCCAACCAACCAAAAAAACAACCCAGAGAAACTAGAAAAAGAATTGCTTTAAAAGTTTTTGGCACTCCTTGTTTCCTAAAATTGAACAAATAAATTGATGTAGACAGCAGCAAGCTGAACAAAAATAGATTTGGAGGCATTTTTCTAATTCACAATCTTCTAATAACCAGGAAGTGCAAACTATAAATGCTTGAGAACAGGCCCTATATATAGCTATTCCACATGACAGTTAGCAAAATAGTTACCTGTGACTCCAGTCTGAAGAAGGTATGGAGCACAACATGTTGGAGTAATCTGACTATGACCTGAAAACAGGCAGGTAGACCTATGAGGCTATGAAGGATGAACCCTATTCATGTTCAGATCAGGATAATGTAGCAATACGGTGTTGAGTGACATGGTAACTCTGAACCACGCTTCATAAAATGTTGTTGATAATAGCACTGGAGTAGATGAAACCAATTAAGAAATTGATGAGTCAGATGGAGTTTAGAGGGGTTATGACTGGGTCACCTCATTATGATTATGATAATGAAATACCAGGTGTGTTTTCAGTAGCATCTTTTATTACAAGAATAACATCTCTTTAAATGTATTACTTACTCTGAGTGGGAAATTACAGTGACTATCTCTGGAAGGAGAAGTAGTTTGGTGTGCCAAGTTCAGTGCAGCGACGCACTACACATAAGATAAGAAAGCTAAAAAAGTATGTGCTTGTACATAAGGAGTATTGTATACTATCTCACAGTATGCCAGTGAAATTGTTGGATTTAACTGTTATTTAAAAGTCTAATTCCCTTTCAGTCCTATAAAACGACAAAATACCTTAATGCCACAGGGATGTATTTTTGACACATACCAGTTGGGATTCTGTGAGGATGATAAAATGTACAGCTAAAATAAATTGCTCAGACAGACCGATAAGCAGTAGATACTAAAACTTCCGTGCTGGATTCTCCTAGGAACTGTACCACTTACCCTGGCTATTGCTCAGCTACAGTCTTTTGCTCAGGTCTAGGTCACTCTATAGTTTTTCTGCTTCAGGCAGATCTTCCTGCAAACAAACAGTATCACAGATACTTATGACTTAAAGAATGTGACCACAAAATACCTTAAATATTGTACAGGGGAAGAGGACAGGGAGGAAGGAGGTTTCACCTTTCTGTCAATAATGTATCAAAATGGACTGGAGCCATTGGATTAAAGCTCTGATCTTGATGGATTAGACAAAATTAGTCAGATCTGTAGCTAAATGAGCTGTGAACTGGTAAATCAGGCACCGAGGGAAACAGTATTGGATCCTCTTTCCTTTGATTCAGTTCAACATGCTTTTCAGGGGCAGTGCTATTCAAGACTTGCTGGTTTTTTTGACAATTAATGAAATAGATAAAAAATAAAATGCAAGCACAGTCATTCGTCTCTGAGAGTACAGGCAGCTGGCTTTCTATTTCAGCTCTCTATACTGTACACTTAGCCTTCAAATCTTCATCAAATTCCAATGTATATTGTTAAATGCCAGACTTGCTTCACAGCCTCCACATTTCTGCTGTCTGAATAGCCAACATATTTAGCTAAAAGGGGGCTGTGTTTTAAGAATGAATGAATTCACACCTATGTGCATATGGATTATACAGCACTGAGATAAAAGCTGCCCTGTAACTGGAAGTTATTATTGTACTAAAATTTTGTTAAAGAATACAAATAGTTATATTCCCTGGAATCAGATGAGTGTAGGTTCTATGATATTTGCTGAAAGGACTCAGTTAATGGATATCAAAATCCCAAAGTAGCCATACCATGAAATCCCACTTTTGATTCTTAAAAAAACCTCAGCTAATATACAAAATAGCCCTGCCAGATATGGTATATATTATTTCTGAACATATTTAGTCTGGCTAGATTTTTATCTAGTTGATTCTTTGTGCAATATCTTTCCCAAAAAGTTGTCATCTGATAAGTTTAGCTCATCTGTTTTTCTCTTGTGCTGAGTCAGTTTCTTCAAGGTTAGATTCTTAGTCGACCAGTAATCACTGTCTGGTTAGCTGCATCTCAAATTGTTTGTTAATGATGCCTGGTCAATCAAATAGAAGCATTTCTGTGCCTGCACTAAATGAATGTATCACAATTTCCATTTCAGTGTCTCTGTTTGGGTGTTTGAAATAACAAGTACTTGCATATTGATGTGTCTCAAGCACTATGGTAATTCTTTTTATTAGTGCTAGTAACCACCATGTGACCTAACCTTATCTCAGCGAAAGGAACAATACACATTCACTGGAATTTCGCAATTCTCTGAAACAAATCTGCCGGTAAACTATGCATTGTGTTACTAATGGTCATTGAACAGAATGGAAATGTAACATACTTTTTGCCTGTGTATGGCAAGCCCGTCGCCTAGAAATGATGGCTGGTTCCACCTTGATTCGTTAATTAGAAGTGTGACTTGTTAACTCTTCTGTGGATGAGGTATGGAATGGGAGAACCTTGCTGACAGGTTTTCAAGGAACAGAGGAACATAAAAATTACCACAATAGGTTATATTTTCAGTCTGTCTAAGTTGGTGTCTGAATTTTGACAAACTCGTGTATCAAGCATTTTGGATAAAGGTGAAGGTGTGAGAAATGTAATGTAGGCAAAGAGGAGTTTAATTCTAATCTGGTTCTGTAGTAGTTAGTTATTGGCATCAAAGGTAAACCAGGAATCTCATAAAAACTTCAGAATGGTCCTAGCTTTAAATTTTGGACATAATTTAATATTGGGTTTATATTTAATATCAAGTATAAACATATTAAATGTGTTTCATAGTAATTTTATTACAGCTTTTAAAATACAAATTCTGAGAGATGTCTCCAGGAGGCTTGTGGAATGCTACACCATGGACTGTGTAGGCAAAGGGAGGCCACCTGGAAGGCAGAGGCAGAACTGACTGACAGCCAGTGGGAACAGTTTTATGCGTCCCTGTCTAAGCTAAACATGAGAGAACTTCACTGAGCAGTGGGTTTTTAAAAAGTTAATTGAATAAGTCCTTCCAATTGCAAATCACAAATGAAAACTGACATTAATGCTGCATATTCAGAAAGCTGGCATTGGTAAGAGACTTATGTTGCCTATTTTCAAATGAAAGAGGTCACTCCTTTACTCATTTGTTTGGTGTTTCTCATAATAACTGTAATTACCAGGCACTACTGTGATAATTTAATGTAATTTAGCACATAATTAGTGAACAAAAATCCTACACAATAATTCTTTCATGGAACCATGCTACTAATAAATAGTGGCATTCAGTGACATCCTTCCTGTCAGTGCACTCATCAGGCTTATGTAGCCTATAGTATTTTTACTTGTCTTGTTTTTTTTTGAAAGATGAGCACAAGTATCACAGCAGAATTACTGAAATGAGATCTACAAAAAATGCTCTGCCCTTTGGCAAAGAATGCTAACTTGTTCATTACCCAGTGAGTACAGCTAAAAGAAGAGTGTCCTCTGAAAGCTTCATTGTCCTTTCCATGCTCCACTGATACTCAATAGAGTCATTGCTGCTGATTCCAGGGAAAAAATATTTCTATTGATGGGAGGGGGGAAAGTAATTTCAACAGGCATTTCTTGTGCAGACTCCTCTCAGTGGATCTCTAATATAGGAAACAATCTGATGTTTTCTCTTCATGTAGAAGAGGAAGGGTTGAACTGAGGTGTTTTGTGTCTGCTCTGCATGTGTGCCACAGAAAACTCAGACAATGCAGTTGACACATGCTACAATCACAGAGTTGAAGTAAAAGAGCCAAAAAGTCCTCTCTTTCAAAACCCTTCTAAGTGTTAATGTGACTATGTAAGCAATACTTCATATAATTTTCTTCTCAAGGGATCAAAAATCTGAAGCTACAAGATTTCCAGTCCCACAGCTTATGTTGGAGGGGTAACTTAATCCTTAATCAGATTTTAAAATACAAACATTTCATTAAACTAATGTTTTGCTGAAGAAGACTTGTGGGGAATCTTATCAGTGTGTAGATACCTGACAGAAGGGAATGAATATAAGGGAGCCAGACTCTTTTCCGTAGTGCCCACTAACAAAAAAAGACCAACGGGAACCAACAGAAATGCATGAGATGTTGTGAACACAAGAAAACATTTTTTTGCTGTGAGGGTGGTCGAACACCAATGTAAGTTTCTCAGAGAGGTTGTGGAACCCAACTGGATGCAGGCCTGGGCAACCTGAAGTAGCTGACTCATCTTGAGTAGGATGGTTGGACTTGATGATCTCAAGTGGTACCTTCCAAGCTCAACCGTTCTGTGATAGGTGAGGGTTTTTTGGGTTTTGGGGGGTGTTTTTGTTTGTTTGTTTTAAATCATCACCTTCCCAAGCTGTGGTCCAGCTTTTTACTTAAAGAACAGAATTAATGGGATTGAGATGAAAACACCCACCAGTGACTAGGATTTAAGTTGACAGCATTTTGCATGCCATATCATCTGTGTCAGTCCTGCCAAACCGTGGAAATGTCCACTGGCAAGACTTTCCCTTCAGGAGTCATTTTCAATAGCATGCCAGAAATAGACCTTAACTGTCAACTCAAGATGTCTAGTTTATGATGCTTCATATATTGTAACACTGTAATTGCAATAAATTCTGCAAGCATTAAGTCTTTCTAGGCTTTCTGAGAGAGCAGAATCATTCTTTATTTCCATTTTATACAGGGACAGAAAAGAATCAAGTAGCTTGCCTGTCACTGCAGATGAACATCGGCTTTGAGTGGGACTTCCCACCTCTTAACCTGGTCTAGACTTTTGAAATGGTAAAGGTCTCCGGAAATCTGTAGCTGAATGGAGCATCTGCAGATAAAGCAAATTGGAGAAGAAAGGCGAAAGACATCCCAGGAGTAAGGTCCCCATAACCAGCTGTTGATTGTGTTAAAAGAGAATTGGGAGAACACCACATTTGCCTCTGCACTGTGATCTTGTCAGCCTGTCTGAGTGATGCAAGGGTGGGAGCTGGTAGTGCCCCTTTCCACAAACCTGTTTTCATCAAGTCTATTCACAGCCTTTCATTCTAAAGCTGAACCCTCATGGTCCTGCCCTTTCTATATCAGCCTATTGTATGGGGATGTGGTTAATCCCCAAGCCCTTGACCTTTAGTGATTTGTACTGCTGTCAAAACACATTACACAGCTTTCCAAGCTGCCCTGCACTACAGAAGAAAATGTCCATGGTAGGGTTCTTTTGTTTAAACTACCATGCAACAGTTGTCAGTTTTATCAGGCAAACATTTTAAAATTTTCCTTCTGGGGAAAGAAGCTCCCCCATCCCTTCTCCAGAAGAGTTTCAGTATGAAAAACAGAGCTGAGAAGCTAGAGTAGATGTAGAAGAGCTGCCTGCAATTTGCAAACCAGTGAAGATTATGCTATTCCTGCTGGGAATGAAGCTGAGAGGAAAATGGGAGTTTAGTATTAATACCTAGGAAGAAGATGGATTGATTTTTGAAAGAAAAAACATAATTTTTGAACCATCCCATAGCTTTGACAAAAAATGGGTTGCTGGGGTCTAGGAGCACCTGTAAGGCACTCAGGGACCTCAGCTCTACTCTTCTTGGGTTTTGGTGAATAATAAGTCTGCAGAAAGGTGTAGCAACTAGATGGTGTTCTCCTTGTATCCACAGATAGAAACACAGTGGATGTAGTATGTACACAGTCTCCCACCCTCGATGTTCCTTCATTCAGAGATGTAACCTTAGGATAGCAGGAACAATTTATTTTCTCTGCCACTCCATTTCTTGTCTTTTTGAGGATTTCAGCACGTGCCTCAGCTGGCCTAATGAGAGTGTTGAAATGGACTAAAATTAGCAACTCATTTCACAACCATCAGTGGTGACTTTCAGCTGTCAGCCTAAGCTGCATTTTGATATGAAGCTGATGAAAGAGAAACGACTTGGGTGTATTAGCAATTCCCATTAAAAAAGAAGGTTAAAGAAAGAGTTTGCTTCCAAGATTTACCATGTTCTATGTAATAACACCATTCTCATGCCAAAGAGAGCTTTAATACTGCATTTTCTAGCTGTTACCTTTAAGAATCAATTTCTCACATCAGTTTGTCAATAGGACTATCTACCTTGCATGGTAAAGGAAAGATTAACATCAGATAGTTTAAGAGCAAACTCAGGAAAGAGATCTTTAGGTCATAGTGGGTACTTCTCTGAAAACTGCAGTTCAGTAGCTGTCAAAAATACACAGATATTTGTAGAGAAGGACCTAGATAAAAAAACACTAATACACCATTGCATAAATCCATAGGTTTCTGGCAGCTAGAGTAGCATCTGCTTGCAGCTGTGGTCATGCAACTCAGCAAGGGGAAGTGGCAAACAATTATAACAAGGGCAACTGGGATGATCACATACAGGGAACAACTCTCTGCATGGTGAATCAAAGAGCCTCCAGTTCTTTGTTATAAATGAGAGATGACTGAGGTGGAGTTGATAGATTTGATATTATCACAGATGTTCTGGAGAAAGTGAGTGGGAAATGATTATTCACTAGTCCTAGCAATAGAAGTTAGCTAATGATGTTATCTATTGGCAGATATAAACCAAACAAAGTTAAGCCTATTTTCCCCATACAATCCATCCCCTCAGTATAGTTCTGATGTTAAAGCTGTGAAACTCATTGCTATGAACTGTTGTGGAGGGCAAAGTTCTGAAAGTGATTAGACAACTTCAGGAAGGGTATGTGTGTTGGAGCCTATCAGATATCAAACCTGGCAGCAGCCTCCAGCTCAGAGAGTTCCCAAACTGCACATCACCGAAGTTGGGAGGCTGCTGCCACAGCGGGATTGCTCTGTCCACACCTCACTTTGCTCTTTCCTCTCCTGACAACTGCTGGAGACTCTAAGGGCTAGATGGTAGACAGACCTATAGTCAGACCCTATCTGTAGTTATCTACTTGAATTATCACCAACAGCACTAAACATGTCAATAGGCGTTACAGTCCTGATAGCTTGGATAGAAATTCGTGGCAATAACAGCAAAAAGTCTTCAGAGAAACATGCCCATGATCTCCACTTTGCTCTTGTAACAAAGGTCTTGCTGTGACTTCTGCACAGTGCCACAGCTGAACCATATGTTCATGTTCCACTGTGATTTCTCTGTACACTGATGTGTTTTGTAATCGTACTGCAGGGTTTTCTAATCAGTGAAAAGACAGTTTTTCTGGATTCTCTATTGCTGCTGGCCTACCCAGCAATAGAGATTTTTAGAGTTTCCATGTTCCTAAAATCACACCTCCCTTTATTGCCTTTTGTAACAGTTGAGACCTTTCCCAGTCCACCACCTTCCCCAGTTTCACTTATGCCAAATAAATAGGGCTTTCAGAAAGAAAAGACCTGCTTGACAAAGGGAAAAGTAGGACAAAGGGAAAGACAGGCAAGAAAAGGTAGAGGAGCAAGGCAAAGGGCAGATAGAACTTTTCTGGGGATCCCAAGATAAATTCTGTGTCCCTTTGCAGGGAGAGAAGGAAGCAGAAGGCCATGGGGCTCATGGCAGCAAGAAGTGAAACATGATAAAATCCAGGCTGAACCAGGCTAGTAGGATCAAAGCTCAGGGTCCTTTTTGAGGAGCTGCAGCTGTACCTCAGACTTCCACATCATGAGCATGCTCCCAAACATTTCCCCTGGTCCTCACAGAAGGGCAGGTTTGCCAAGCTCAGCAGGAGCTGAAGGCCTGAAGGGAACAGCTGCCTCTGAGAAATCTGGCTCCCAGCATTGGTCAGACCCTGGGTTTGGCAGGGGCCACTCTGCCCTTCAGGGGAGGCTTTTCTTACTCCCAGGGCCTCAGTTTCTAAACCGAGCTCAGCCCCAAGAAGGCAATGACTTAAGAAGGCCTGGCCTATGGCTGTGAGACAGCGACCAATCTGTGGCCCAGCAGTAGCAGATTAGGGAAGCTGGATCCTGCCCAGTTGCTTAGGAGCACAGAAGATCCTAATGAGCACTCAGCTGGATTTGCTGTAACCCCGCTCTGCTGCCGGTGAGCTGAGCATGGTAACCTGCAGTGCAGGCGATGCTGGCTGCCAGCAGTATGGGATACCTGAGCTCATGGATGGGTAGTACATTGATGGAGTGAGAAACCAACCCAGCTAAGTCACAGGCTGGTGCTGGGCTCTTGCAGGCATTCCCGGTGGGTCTGTCATGCTCCAGAGCAGCACCACAGTCATATTCAAAATCAAACTTGGTGTACAGTCACACTTCAAAGGTATGTGGGTGTACATACCCCAAGAGCTTCAGGAATACCGTGTTGCTGAGTGTGCAGAGTTACTTGGGTTTGCAAAATGGTATCAACTGACAGAGCAAATTAATAATGGAACAGACACTGGCAGAAGCAGAGAGGTTTGGAAAGCCCATCAGAATATTCACCCACCCAGCTCTAGCCACATTGCCTCCTTGTGCCTCACATCCATGTTTCCAAGCTAATTTGTAATCCATTGCAATAGCTCTCAGTCTCTCCTATGCTTTGAGTTTGCGAATCAGTCTGCCTGTCTAGAGCCATATCAAATGTTTTCAACCAGCTCCACTCTTTCAGCCCTGTCAGCCATGCTGACTAGATGAGTAGGTTCAGGAATCAGGCAGCACTAGCAGACGTGACCTTCTGTGAATCAGCTGCAGACAAGCTTCGTCTAATGGGACTAGAGGCACTCTCCAGCAAAGCTTGCCATGGTAATTTAAGACTTTGCTGTCTGCGGCTCCCTCTTTTTTAGGACTTGCTGTTTCACAGTGGAAGAGAAGTAGTCACTCCTGCCTTAACTGACTTGCTCTGCATTCCCCCACCGACTTCAGCCAGCCCCGAGAGCTGCAGTGGTCCCACTGACACAGGGCCACTTCTGCTGCCTCTGCCACAGGGCAGGTGCTCTGTCTGTCACAATGGGATCTCCCTCCAGCTGCCTGTGTTCATCAGGAATATTCAGATGTGGTCTTTGCTGAGAAATAAGTTAGTTTTTTGTTGTTTTTCACAATAATTAACTCAACTGAGACAAGATACTTTTGTTTTGCTTTGGGAGCTGAAATAGACAATGTCAACTCTAGAAACAGCTGCTGGCTGCAGCTGACTTTTTTTTTCCCTGAAATATGTAGAGTAAGGTAAAGCAGCACATTTAGTAAATTAATCTCAATTTTACTAAATTTCTTTAGTGGGAAGGAACCCTGAAAAAACCTTTTAAAACATAAAAGTATTTTGTTGAGATGCTTTCAAATATTCTTTTCATTTGAAGCAATACTTTATTTAGAAATTTTCCTTGCTGTTTTGAAGGCTCAAACAAAACATTCTGGGTCATTTTTATGTTCCTTTGAATAGATAAAAAAAATTCCCCACATTTTGGTTTGCACAAAATGTCTGTGTTATTTCACTGTAGTTGACCTCAATTCCCAACATAGATCCAATTTTATTAATTTTTTTTTAACATGAAAGAACCAAAACATCAGCTATTAGCACATCTCAGAGTGCATCTTGCCTGTTTATCTCACAGCAGAAAAGATGTTTTCCTTTGCTTCATTACATCCTATTTTATTCAGATAGAGTCTTCTTGTGCTGCCCTGACAATTCCTCTGCCTCCTCCTGGCTGTCCTCACCTCTCCAGGACTTTCTGTTCTGTCCTTCTGCTCTATGTAGGTCACTACTGCATTTCCCTGGAGTCTCCCCTTGTCGTTTCTGAAATGAGACGCTTCATTAGCCACTCTCCAGTCTTCTGGCATTGCTGACTTCTGCAGTCAGCTTGCAGACACCTCTGCTAGTGGCTGTCTTCCTCCTCTCACTGTTTGCCCTGCAGAGACAGTACCAAACGCATCCATGAGTCAGAAACTCCGGGGAATGCCCATTAGTGTGTGCTGGGTTTCTCCTGTGTGTGTTTCACACTCTGAATCTTGCGGAACCTGACTATTTTTCTTTTGTATTTAGATGCTTGGCATAGCTAATATTTGAGGAGGACAGATGTAAGGTTTTAATATTTTTTCAAAATCCCTTAATTGCTGTCTTTTGGGGTAGAGGAAGGAGATTTTTCAAATAAGAAGCAGATCTATGATTTCAGCTCAAATGGCTCTTATTTTACCCTGAGAAAAATAAAACTAAATGAAGAGGAAGAGAATTATTTATATGAGTCTATGCAGCTCCCTGCCCCTTTCAACAGGAGCACCGAATCCGAACAAGGCATGGCAGTTGTCTTCTGCTGGGAAGAGACATTTCAAAGGTAGGAAACAGGGAGAACAAAGCGTGCATGTTCCAGAGCTCTGCACACAATCACCAACAAATAAGCCTGGCAGCGCTTTCTTTTTCTGTAGGAGTGTGCTCCATACAGCTAATCCCCTCGTCCTGAGTTGCCATCTGGAGTATGCCAGGAGCTGGTCTGTGTAACTGAGGTGTTGCAAGCCTGCGACAAGGCGGGCAGCGTACCGAGGGCCTGCCAGCAGCCATGGGCTGTTCTTGCTCAGTCACACTTGTAGCCTAATACACAAAATGTACTCGGTGAAGGGCAACCGCCTCTTGTGAGAGGTCTCCTGGAAATCAGAGCCTGCATTGTATCTGCACTGTTTCCCCTCGACAGCCTGGGAGCTGTATGGCCCTCAGCATGCTGCTTGAAGTGCCACTGGCACCCTGCGTCAGGGAGACTCCAGAGAGTTGGAGAAATAGCAACAGCCAGACAGCAAAAACTGCTGAGGTCCAGTGAGAGGATTGTTGGCTCACACTGTGTTAGAAATGGCTGGTCTCTGGTATGAATGCCGAGAAAAGGCTGTGAGGTGGCCAGGGGCTGGCGATTGCCCTGTCACCCCACCCTGAAGCCACCCACAGTGCACATTGCTCCTCATCACACCCAGCCTCTGTTGACCACTCATCCCAGCCAGCAGCATCCTGGCAACCCCAGTCACCCCACATGCTTGCACAGGGCAGTTGGCAGAGCCCCAGCAGCTCAGGTGGAGACCCCCTGGGTGTCTCCCCACCTCTGCTGAGCCCCGGGGTTTGTGCCTCTCCCCTGGCCTGGCACTGGGGGACGCACACTGCCCCACACGCCTCAGCAGCCACAAGTCTCTTGGTGGAGGACAGGGTCCCTGTGGGCTTTTTACAGCTACTGCTGGATGATACGGTTTGTGTCTCTCCCGTCGTTTCTTAGCTTCATCAGTATCCTAATTGTGCTCAGCTCCCTTTATGGCATGTAGGTAACTACAAGTTTCCAGAATCCTGGCAAAGCTTTCTATTGGAAAAAGGCAAAAATGACTCAAAAAGCACAGTGAAGCCCTGATGGCTGTAACTGCAGGACTATCTATCTCCCGGTTTTTAGGCCTGCACTCTGTACTGGGCTGGCAGAGCAGCAACATCTCTTGGCAGTGGCAGTGCTTTTCCACCCAGCGATCTCAAAGATGTCTGCTGAGAGTGGTGGACTCTGGCTAATCACACTTCAGGGACACAGAGAAGGAGAAATGGAGATGTGACATGATCTCCTGCCTGCCCTGCCTTCCTCCTGTCTCTCCTGACAGCTACAATATCTTGCCACCTTGAGACTAGGGCCCTCATGTCACACACGCAGTAGAGAATCATCCATTAATCTTCCTGTTTTTCCCCCAGGAGCTGCAGTGTTTGTTCAGACAGGGATGCATTTGCATAGAAAGGCAAGTGCTGCCCATGGGCAGCAGCCACCCTTTCTCTGCCTCTCTCTGGAGGGCTCTCCCAGCAGGGCGGCAGCAGCAGCCCCTGCTTGAGGTTCATCGCTGGTAAAACAGCAGACAGGTCACCTGCTGCTCCAGAAGCAAATTGCTGGGCCCCGTTGTTGATATTAACCTCAATAATGAAAGGTGCAACTTCTGTTTGTAAAGAAAAAGAGAAAAAGGGCAAAGGTTTGGGTCATGTGTCCCACTGCCCCTCCCTCCAATGGCTTTGATCCATTTTGGGCTTTGGTTCAAAAGCTCATTAAAAGGAAAGTACAGCCAAGTATTACTCTGAAAGAGAGGGAAAAAATGGCTCATCCATCAGGAGAAAGACAAACAGTGTCAGATACTGGTTGCTAATTTGCTCTCCCCAGGGACATCTGCTTCTTTTTAACCAGAAGTGTTTTGCCACAGACAAATGTCAAGTCAGACTGACTCTTTCTTACCCTAGGCTTCTCCCTTGATTGGCACAACTCCAGGGCATGTATCTCCCACACCTGTTGACCTCCTCTGAGGTGCTGGATGGGCATTGCTTGCAGAAGACACCTCACCAATGTGTAAATGGCACCTGAATTCTCCTGCAATGTAGTGAATCAATGTACCATGTAATAGCAGGATGGTGACAAAGACATATATTCAAAAGAGAGAAACCACTCTGAACTATAGAGCTATTATTTTATTAGTGTGGAGAAAAGGAGGCTGAGGGGAGACCTTATCGCTGCCTATAGTGACCTGAAACAGGGTTTTGGCAAGGCGGGCGTCAGTCTCTTTTCCCAGGTAACAAGTGATAGTACAAGAGGAAATAGCCTCAGGTTGCACCAGAGGGAGGGTTAGATGGGATATTAGGTAAAATTTCTTCACAGAAAGGCTTGTCAAGCACTGGAACAGGTTGTCAAGGGAAGTAGTTGAGTCAACATCCCTGCAGGTGTTTAAAAGGTGTGTAGATGTGGTGCCTAAGGACATGGTTCAGTGGTGGACATGACAGTCTTATGTTAATGATTGTACTTGATGATATTAAGGGTCTTTTCCAGCCTAAATGATTCTATGATTCTGTAAGAGCCAAGTAAAGAAAAATAAGGCATTTCTTCAAGGTTGTTTTGTTGTTTTTTTTTAACATATTCTGGGACAAAACTAGCAATATCAGTGGTACCAGCCCAACAATCAACAGAGTACCCGGTCAGGATAAGGCCTATGGAGGAAGCTAGATGAAGATGAGAATGTTGCATGACAATAAGGAATGTTTTTTTGTCCAGAAGTCACACAAAAGGCTTTTGAGCAGAAACTACAGAAGGTGCTGATTTGCAGTATCTCTAGGAGCCCCAGGAAAATGCCAGAAGAGTGGAAAAAGAAAAATGTTTTGTCATGGGGGGTGGAAGGGAAGGGGTGGGGGGCGGCGCTTGTATCTCTTTTTCTTTTGGGTTTGCAACTGCCTTCTGTGGCTGGTCCTTGATCCCACATCTTTGATGACTTTTATCAATGGTCTGAAGGGCAACAACATGAATCCTGCACTGATCACATTTGTGAGTCATATAAAAGTTGGAGCCTGGTGAAGAAAGAGGGGCTGTGCTTACTGCTACAGCACAGCCAAGACTGCTCAGTAGGATGGGCACAATGTGAAATGCCTGCTTGGCAAATGCACTGAAAGCCCTGCCTCACTGTGGGAGCTACTGGGAACTTCGTCTTTCTGGCTAAATTAAGCTCTCATCAGGAACATGCTGTTGTAGGGCTCCTTGGACTGGCAGGTGAGAACAGAGTAAAAGCAAATGGAAGTCCCACGTCAACAGCTTCAGCGTGGAAACAAAGCTCAGATTTTTCATGGTCAGAGGAACCTCTCCTTTCCGCAGCTTGTCAAATGTTGTGGTCACTGGGAACTCAACATCGGGATAGGATATTTTTCCAAATGATGTGCTCATGTTCAAGTGGAGCTGATACAGGGAAGGCCTGTGGTCTCTGCTGGTAAACTACCTTTTCATCTGAGGACTCCAAAAATTTTTGCCACTGAAAATGCAGATCCCTTAGAAATGTCATTTATGTAGATTGTAATACAGTTGTTATTTAAATTGTTTTATTGAAATTGCACTGTTAGTCATCTTTTCCATGTTTTAGAAGACAGTCTGCATGAGAACTATCATGGGGTAACCCTGACAGTCCTGCCTAGCTCATCCAAAAACTGGTGCTTGTACCAAATTATTCACAAGAAAAAGATTTATCCTCTAGTACAGCATTAGTCAGCAGTCTCCTCTGCTTCAACAGTTGCTATTTTTTAGTCTTTGGAAGGAGGGCTGCTTTAAGAAATATCATTTTAGTCATAGGGAAACTGAGCAGAGGTCAAGTCTCACCATCCTGAGCAGGAAACTGCACTCCCACTTCCTTCCTGCCTCTCTCCAGATCTCAATGATCCTCTCCCTCTCGCCTTTCTGTCACTGAGCTGCCTGGGGACTCAAACCTGGCCCCAACTCCCTCAGGAGCCTGCAAAATGCTCCCAAAAGTGGCATCCCCTGAACCCCACTAACTGCCTCCTTTGGTGAAGCTGCAGGGTATCACTGGGATGCTTCGTGAACCCTGGGCTACTCTCAGCTTCATGTCCATCCCTTACTGTGTGTCTTATGGCTCCTGGAAAGGTGAGAAATAAAGTGTCTGCAGCCGCAGAATGTGGGGCTGAGGCCTGGAGGATAGTGCAGATCTCTGCAGGCTGTGCCCCTCATCAGCACAGCTTCTGCCAGGTCACCATGCCTGAGCAACACCCACTTGACCAAAGCACTTTGTCAGCTTTAATTATTATTGGTTTTGCTGCAAGTTGCATATTTACTGCTTAGTTAACTGATTAACAACACAAGGCAACTATGATTTAATGCCGTTTTGCAAACAGGGAAAGTTTAGTCTTGTTCCTGTAAGTGACGCCATGGAGGGATGTGGCCAAGAGCTGCATGAAGAAGTGGGAATTATTATCGGTTTTGCTGCAAGTTGCATGTTTACTGCTTAGTTAACTGACTAACAACACAAGGCAACTATGATTTAATGCCGTTTTGCAAACAGGGAAAGTTTAATCTTGTTCCTGTAAGTGACGCCATGGAGGGATGTGGCCAAGAGCCGCATGAAGAAGTGGGTCAGTCCTTGGGCCAGCTTACCAAGGAGGAAATGGCTGAGGATTCAACAGCTGAGCATGTGTGTGCCTCGTAAGCAGCGCTTGAGGCAGCGCTTCTGCCCTTCGGCGCAGAGAGGAAGGAAGCTCAGGGGTGATAACGCAGGGGAAGGCAGCGCTGGCTTGCAGGGTGCAGGGAGGAGATGACTCCACACATGTCTCTGCAGTTGGTCCAGGAGCTGTGCCAGGGGGTTCCAGTGGCAATTGCCACTGTGGTGGCAGGGAAAGGGCCTCCACAGCTCGGATGTCATGTCTGGCTAGGGAGAGACCCTGAACAGGGAGAATGGGCTCAGCTGCCCTGGTAATAACAAAAACACTGCTGGTGCTCATACTACCCTCTTGACACGGGGTGGAAAGATAGGAAGGAGAGCTTTCTGTCTGATTTAGAGGAGACATGCACATCTGAGGGGTCTTCACTTTGGAGATATGTGTCTTCACTTTGGAAATATGTGTCTTCATTGCCCTGGACATGTCAGTGCTGTCACTGAGTGCTTTTGGCTGTCAGACCAAATTTCCCTCTATATGTTACCCTTCACTCAGGGTCCCCATAGCTCTCTGCAGTCCTTGATTAAACCAGTGCCTTCTGGAAGTATATAAGTAATATGTACTTCATACATAGGTAATGTGTGTATTTCATATTATTATATATCTTATATTTTTTAAATAATTTAAAACAATGTTAATTTTTATACATGCTGATATACCACTGACTCTCTAAACTGATGTGAGGAAGGAACAATGTTGGTCTCTTCTCCCATGTAGCAAGTGATAGGACAAGAGGAAATGGCCTCAAGTTGCACCAGGGGAGGTTTAGGTTGGATGTTAGGAAAAAATTCTTCACAGAAAGGGTTATCAGGCATTGGAACAGGCTGCCCGGGGAAGTGGTGGAGTCACCATCCCTGGAGGTGTTTAAAAGGCATTTAGATGAGGTTCTTAGGGACATGGTTTAGTGCTAGAGTGAGGTTATGGTTGGACTTGATGATCCTGAGGGTCTCTTTCAACCTAAATGATGCTATGATTCTATTCTATGGATTCTTGCTTCCTGCATTTGCAAGATGCATTTATCCAAGGCTAGCAGAGAGCTTTGATAACACCAGCTGTGCATGTTCATTCTTACTTTGTTAAAGGTGGCCTTGTGCCTCCCATTCTGCTAAGCCCCACACATGGCAGGCTGATGGCCCTGGTGCTCCAGCCTCTTGGGCACAGAGAGGACAATAGACAGCTGTGGATAACGGGGCAAATCTGGCAAATACTGGCAGCTCTTTGCTGCGTACATGGCAGTGGTGCATCCTCTGGGATGCAGCAAGTGCTGTTACAGTGCAGCAACTCACCTTGCTGCAGCTGAAGCAGTGTGGGTTTGTTCAGCTGTGTCATTTGCTGGATTTATTTTTATTTTCACTGTGACAGCTTTTACACAGAGAAGTCAAACTCTCCTCCTAGCTAAACCTTTATATTATTCCATTGCATTGCAATAGAAAAGTAGAAAGACTATTATTATCTGAAAACGCCTATACCTACAGTTAATGTACTATTAGGGAATGAAAGAGGAGGCTCCAAACTATTTTTTTTTAAGCGAAAATAAAATTATGATAAACTACATCTCTTTGCTTGCTGAAGGATTGGGTGTAATGCAAGTTCTGGACAAAATGTCCAGTGGACACTTGTAGTCCTTCTGAAGCCTCATCTTTCATTCATCTGCATGTGGTCTTATCTGCCAAGCAGGACACAGTATCTCTGAGAGCCATGGGCACAGAGAGCTGCCACTGAGCATCACCAATGGTTACTCTGCATCTGTCAGCTGGATGCCTCTGCAAGGGCGTTACTAAATGTTTGTCATTCACTATGTCGTCTGCAATTAGCAAGCTGGTATCTAGAAAAGGTGTAAAAAATAAAAACCTCAGAATGGGTTATACTACATTTTTAAGTAGAAATATCCCTGTGAGCTGCTGTTGTGCCCAGATTTCCTCTAAGCAGGATTATTTTGTAACCAGAGGGCAGCTCATCTGTGAGCCCAGGTAATCTGTTTTGAAACCGCATTTCTGAGGAGACCTCATTATGTTGTCAAATGACACTGAGCTGGCCTAACATGCCAGTCTTCCAGGGCAGGATCTATGGCAGGATATGGTGTTGCATTGGGGTAAATCACTGGCCATCGGGAAGACCTGGGTTTGTAGGCTTTATTGGAACAACATGACATGTCCCGGAAGACTTCACATGGAAAGCTGAGAAGTGTTTCTGGTTTCCTCCTACCAATTCCAGAGCCCATGCTTTCTTGTCACCACTATGGGGAAGTTGACCACAGACATGCAGCAGAAAAGGCTGCTGTGAGTAACAGGTGGTGGGGCCGTGTTGTAAAACTGCTCCCCGTGACAAGTAGGGAGTGTTTCTGCAGAGAAGCCTGAAGCCAGGGAGAAGGTCGGGCTGGGCACATGGACCATGACAGCAGAGCACACGGCCAGCTGCTTGCTGCTGCCCTGCCCTGACTCAAAACACTGGTAGCAGAAAAGTGACCTTCTGCATCAGCCAGGCTTGGGCAAAGGGTGCTGTGTAGTGAGCCCCACTGACAGGAGATCAATGTTTCCATACCCTGAAATTTATTGGACATGAAACAAATCAATGATAGGCACCATGGTTGTACTCCAACATGAAGGAGAATCAGTGGTGGGGTTGCTCGTACTGCAGTATGTCTCCAAGCAGTATTTTTGTGGATGCCTGAACATAAATTGTATGGTATTTTCATCCTTGCAATGAAGGACAGACCGTTTGACTAAAAATAAAATCCAAATGCAGACCAGAATGGATTCCTCCAGAATATTCCTTTTGGCCAAACTGTTCTGAATTGGACAACAACATCTGGAAAATCTTCTGTGTCCCTTGGTTGGCTAGAGAAAAAATTGTGCTTGATCTTGGCAAATATCCCAGCTCTCTTCAATGTGCAGAATGCTTCTCTCCTTTTTGACCTCGTTGCTGGTGGACTCTTATGCCAGCCAAAGTTTAGACACTCTCGCTTTATTGAAACTGAAAATGGCTGGCAGCTGAGTTCAATACATGCAGGAATACGGTGGTTTATTCTTTCTCCAGAAAGGCACAGAAGAAGGGCTTTGTCCATCCAAGCATTGCCCACAAAAGGTACGAAGCTGAGCAGATTTAATCAGCTCCAGCCCACAGAGACTGCCCTTCCTAGGAGGAAAAACATCATTCTGTAACACGTAAATTGGCATTTTGCTCTGTGGGAGAGGAGACCTGTCTGCCATGTACCCAACTGGGCTGCTCCAAGAGTTGTCAGTAACAACGTGCCACCTAATTTACTCTTCCAGGGAACTCAGTTACCCAGGTTTGAAGCACCGGAGTTAGTCATCATTACCTTTTTAGCCCACTCTTCCATCACGTAATATGCAAGTACATTTTTACCTACCAGGACATTTATTCCATTGAAAGGCAAAGGAGCAACACTTGTTTTAAAGGGAAGTGCAAGTGTGGGTAGGAAGTCCCTTCTCTATCCATGCGTGGTGAAGTCATGTGCTGCACTCTGGAGCTGGCCCTTGGGTTGGGCAGAGGGAGCCAAATCCTCTTCCTCTTGTGGGGCACAGGAAGGGCAAATCCAGCCCTTTTGGGAACAGACACAAGAAGGGTGCCCATCTCCCACCCTACCCATGTCAGTGCTGGAGACAGATGGGCCAAGAGACTCTGCGGTTGACTCTGCAGTTATTCACTAGTGAGATTTGCCCAGTTTCCCACCCACCTCCTGCCTGTGTCCTAAGAAGTGTGAGAATTTGATTTCCTGGCTGTTTCCAAGCTGGCACGCAGCCCACGGGGGTGAATCACAGCACCACCAGCCTGCAGCCGGACTTGACTTGCCCTGAGCTGCTCGCTCATCGCCAACAGCACGTCCATGGAGCAGGATGGCTCCTCCGCTCCACCTCCACCTCCAAACAGGCTTCGGGCTGGTGCAGTCCCTCCTTCTTGCTGACATGGTCAGGAAACCTGTGGAGGGCAATCCAAAGCACCTGGGTGCTCCAAATTAGGCAGGATTTTTACTGCACTCTAGGGAGTGTGGGCTCATACAAGATACATACCTATACCTAAATAACATGGAGAACCTTTTTCACATCGTAAAGACTACCCATTTTTTCTGACATGGCCTCCCCTTAATTAGCGCTCCTCTCCACACACCACTTGATCCTACTAGACCTGTGTATCCACATAGATAGACAGGCTTTCAGTTGTGTGGTTGTTTTCTTTAATTAAAATTTGGTTTTGAGAAAGAAGGAAATGAGCTCAAATACCAGAATGTGACAGCTCTGGAATATTACACAGCATTAATCTCAGCAGTGGGTGGGAGCAAGACACTGAGGGATGCACAGCCTGAGAAAACCGAAGAGGCTCAGTAAGTAGCAGGAGCAGATAAAAGCAGACAGATTGGGAAGATTTTTGGAAGAGAAGTATCACTATGAAGAAAGCAGACAGGAGAGAGACAATCCAGACCACTCCCAGGGCAGACCTTTCAGTGAGTGCGTGCTGATGGATGTGGAATAGTTTTATGGATTTCTCTCATTTCCAGGCTCTTGGAAAACTGTTGTCTAGTGGCTGACCTAATGGGGAGTGCAACTGCTCAACACAGGGAGCACATCCAAGAAAAAAAACAGAAAGCAAAAAATTAAATTCAGAGGTTGTCTTTCCCTATTTTTAGCTCATCTGCAAGATATCTGGAAATGCATGCAACTTATTTTGGAAGATTTAGAAAGCAGAAGGTGTTGCCAGTTCTTGCAGTATAAAAAACCAAATGTGCTGCATTTCTTGTGACAGATGATGAGCTGCAAAAGATACCTAAATAGACAGCATCAACAAAGGAAGGCTGGTTTTAGACAGTGCATTAAAGATTTTTCAAGTAAAAACTGAAGCACTTGCCTCGCTAATGTTAAAGAGAAACACACAGGGAGAGGGACAGAGACTCAACACCTGTCGTTCTGTAGCTGGTATCATAGGTTGTGTAACTGCTCAGAAATTAAAGAATTGCACTTCAGCTGTATAGTTGCTTTGCATTTCTAACCCACCCATAAGAGAGAGGTTGCATTTGATTATCCTTTGCAAAGATGCCTGTAGATCTGGTGGGGATATGGTGGCAGGAGTCTTGTCGCTGAGGGTTTATCCATGTTACAGGCAGGCCAGGTGAAAACACTGTGCATGACCTTCCTGACCCTGTTAAGCACTGTGCCCTTCTGTGACCTGACTCATTGGCAAGCTGCAGTCTGAGCTCCTCAAAGAGCAATCCTGAAACTTTCACCGAGCTCCCACTTTGATTTGAGGTCCAGCTTCCCCTCCTGGAAGGGGAGCAGTGCTTTAACCCTGGTCTGTGGCTGCCTTGAGTCTCTACTCGGTGCCTTTTTGCACAGACACAAAGACCTGGATTTTGTTTTCCTCTGAACCACTGCATCTCACTGACGCCCACTGACTTGCTCCTGGTGGAGACCTAAAACTGTCCCTCACCAAACAGCGCTACACCTCATGCACACAGGCTCCCTCTTTCTTCCAGCTGCATTTACTGCTAAGGGCTTGGTAGCTCCCCAGTACATTTTCATTTTCCTGGTCAAACCAGGAATCTATCTGAGGTGCCATCCCCCTGTGTGAGCTCTGGGAACATCAGCGTCCTAGAGGCAGAATCACACCAGAAGGTCATAGCCCAGGGATTTGCATTGTGTTCAGCCAGAAGGTTATTTTCTGCTATTCTCAGGCACTAATTGCTTGATGAGACTGTGTGTATGTAACACATCTTGTTTCTAATCATGCAAACGAGTATTTTCCTGGTCTTGGCACTGGCAGCCAAACTGCGATTAAGATTCGTTGAGTTTCCTCCTCTCCTTGGTAGCAAGCGTTCCCACCCAAGCCAACAAAGGCAGCTGCCTTGTGACATGAGCCGCAGCCTGGACAATAAATTCTGCAAAGGAAGATGCAAACCTCCGGGAACGGCCAGTTTCCTTGGAAGGTCTGCAGAGCCTGTTGCTTAGAGGACCCAGCTGCATCGCTTCAGCAAGGAAAAGGCAGTGCTGCCCCACAATGGACAAAAGGGATGTGATATCCCAAGGTCTCCTTTGGCATTACATTCCCGAGTTCAAGGGAGGAGAGGCTGAAAAAGAGGTAGAAATGTCTCTGCTGATCCTGCCTGCGCTCTCTTGAAATGCCTTATGTCTGTGCATCAGGGCTTCTGTTGGTGACCTGTGGGGCCAAGGAGGACTTGCTCAGCTCCTCGCTGCAGACCTTGGACACGGGGGAGTTTGCTTCTCTGTTATTCTTGTCCTTTAGTGATGCAGAGGACTGTGGCATCAGCAAGTGATGGCGTGCAGAGAGGCTGGGCTGTGCTGCCAGCAGTGTGCCTGCTAACACCTGTGGGCTTGCGATAATGTGCAGGAGGAATTATATTTTCCAGTCTAGGTTGATGGAAATCACGACACAGCTTTGTTTCCCTTTCCCTCTCCTTTTCCTTTTCCTTTTCCTTTTCCTTTTCCTTTTCCTTTTCCTTTTCCTTTTCCTTTTCCTTTTCCTTCTCCTTCTCCTTTTCCTTTTCCCTTTCCCTTTCCTTCCCTCCCCTTCCCTTCATCTGTGGTTTGGGGTGGCCTTTTACTCCCTGTTCTCACGTGGAAATTGCCCTGAACAAGTCCCGGGCTGCCACAAAGGACCTGAACATAGGCAAGGCCCATGGGGCTCCCTGGCTTGCCTCCTGCATGCAATATGATTTTGACTTTCTCCAGCCTTTTGCAGACTTGGTAAGTGAGGCATGGCTGCTCCCGTGTCCCCTTGCTGGTCTCTTAGCTGGTCTCAGCCAGGAGGTCCAAGCCCATATCCCAGTTGGATGCTAATTTATTCAGGAAGGCTTGCTCCTTTGGCAGATGTTCTGCATTTCACTGTATAAGAGACTCAGCTGTCAGCAGAGAGGGCAACATACATATTCAGGGCCTCCTTTAATGTTAGCCACTGCAGAAAGTGCCTGTCACTTGGCAGTAACTGCTTGAAATGCTGTGCAGCTGTCCGTAACACGCCTTGGTGCACTCTGTGCAAGCGAGGAGCTCCCTTTCAGGCCTCCTGAATCTCATCCCATTTATTAGAAGGGCTGATTACTCTGATCTCTACTCCAGGATGCTTTTCACTAGCAAGGTGAATTTACAGTCCACCAGGTCTGGCACACTTTCACCTTAGGTGCCTAATGAAATTCAAGTTTTTCTTCTAGAAGGTGGTTTAATGCACTTCTTGCAAGTTTCTTGCAAGTGATTGCCAGTAAGCCTTCTGCTATGCTACAGCGAGTGCATGGAGACATCAGGCTGGTTACTGTGTATTATCTGCCTGAGGTAGCCCTCCATGGACATTCAAAGTGGTCAAAGGTGGTTGTTAGTGTTTTCCATCTTACCCTACAGAGCTTTGAGTTAGAGCTGACAAAACAGTAAATACCTAGCATGTAAGGGCCTGAGTGCTCTGCTAATAGCAGTGAAATGGGAGTTGGTGCATGCACAACAAATAGTTGATATAGTTGCAGTACCATATGTGTGATTTTTTAAAAATTCAGTTAGGCTTCCTGGCTTGCAATTGCAACTTGACCGAAGGCTGGAGGCCTCTGGTGTTGGACTAAATGGTGCTAAGGAACCTGAAGCATGCAATGCAGTATATATATATATATATATATATATATATATATATGTTTGGATGCTGGTGGCATCTCATGGGTGAAGACTTTCTCCATCTTACTGGAGAAAAATAACTGGAATCATTGCAGTGTTCCTCTTTCAGGCTACTTCAGACTTCAGCACATCAGAAACCATCAGAAGACAGTTACTGGAACCATCAGAACATGGCCTTCACCCACTCTGCCAGTGTTGCTGGGACTTTCAGCTAAGACCCAGGCAAAAGCTGAACTGCTTATTCCCACCTGAGGTTACATTCCTTTGTGGTATTTTATTCCTCAGGTCTAGGAGGTTAAAGGGCTTCACTGGGTCACACTGTTTTCTTTAGGATGCTGACTAGTTATAGTGCTTTTCAAGATTACTGGGCTTGCTTTTGCAAGGCAGGGGGCAGCCAGTAGCCAAGCCATGCCAACCAAGAAGGACATAGATCTGTCTTGGAGAACATCATTTAAGGATAAGTCTATATAATATATAGAGTGACACCCAGAAAAGTCTTTCACAACAGCAGGGTCAGCTCACATTAACTAGTATTCCTGGTGTAGCACCTCACTACAGGTTCACAAGGTGGGACAAGTTTGCTATGCACCACTTTGCAGCTCTGCTGGTAAAGAAGATACCCAATCGTCAGCTGTTGCACCAGCAAAAGGACTCTAAGAGCTTTGTTGCTAAGGGATGGCCTCAGTGTGAGTTTTTATTATGAACGTCACGTGTCTGCCTGACACAGTGATGTGTGCAGAGCAGTGACAGTCACAAGTCATCACCAGCTGCAGCTACCAGTGAGTTAAAATGCTCCAGCAGCTCGTCTGCCTCCAGCTCTGGAGCCAGAAACTGGCAGTGCTGGTCAAGAGACTCGGCTTAGCAGGTACCTCCCTTTGGGGGCACAAATGAGGCCTCAGCCAAGCATTTGCTGCCATTTCCCTGCTGGGGCAATGGATGATGGTTACCATTTGCCATACCCAGCATTAACTTGTGAAACATCTTAAGTCTGTCAGCCTGTGGATTTGCTCCAGGCAGACTGAGAACCTCAGTGCCATTTCAACTCCCCATCCAAGGCTTAGGGTTTAGTTAAATCCTCATCTCCCCGAGATGGTAATCTGGAGTTAACACAGGCACCAGTGGTGCTACCCAGCTGAATGCACTGGGAACAATGGTGGAATGTAGGTGACCACTCCGGAAAGCAACCTGCTCTTCCAGGGGTCAGGAGGCTCAAAGCACTAAAAATTCCCAAGTATTCCTGGTCAGTTCAGAAATTTGTGTGTCATATTAAACCAATCACCACATACAGCCAGAGGTGCTCAGGTTGGGCCCATTAAACATCTGGTTCCTAATACTGAAGCTTCTGCACTGCTTTGCAACAGTCCCCTTGGGCTTTGTGTGCAAATGTGCCCAGATCGGGCCCAACAGAGGACACCAGCACCGCCGGTGGCTGCAGTGACCTTTGCCAGTCCTGCCAGAGCCTCTAGCCAGGCTACAACAGCCCAGACCTTACAGCCTCACCCAGTCTATAGGGTAGTTCAGGCCTTGTCTAATCTGGGCTGGGATTGTTTGGACACACAGCATAGAGGGAGGCAGCTAATCAGTGTGGTAAGGAGGAGAATCAAGGAGAAAGCACCCTCTTTTGAGGCTGGCTGTCCTGCAAGGAGGAAGGCAGGGTTCACAAAGGCTACACAATGTTCAAAGTAGGGCCCAACAAGCGCAGAGTCCCTGGCTTGCAGAATCCATATGCTTTTTTTCTTTTTTGTAAGTCAGTGACTAAGATAAAGCTCTAAAACTCACAGTCACTGATACCACAGTAAAATTTCTGTAAGAGAATCAGAAAACCTGAATTTGACCAAATGAGGAAAACTGGCAATTTTAGAACCACCCGATATAACTCTGATGCTGACTAAATCAAAGCTCATTGCAGAACCGAACTGAGCCTGACTGCTGCAGCTCTGGCCACAGCACCATACCATGTAATTTTTCCTGCCTCTCTTCCTGCAGCTATTTATACCACCCCCACTTCACGCAGGCTGCAGCTGCCGCTGTGCCTGAGCATCTCAGGCCGAGTGAGCTGCTCTCTGGAGGATGCTTTCTTCTAGGAATCAGGACACAGAAGCCATTGGAGCGCATCGTTCAGTGTCTCCCAGTGAAACGGGAAATCAAGGATGGAGAACAGGATGGAGGCAGCGCTTGTCACTGATCACATCATCCATTCTCTTTGCACAGAAAGGACTCTGAAGCATCAGAACATGAGAAGAGCATTGATATGCATGTAGAGGGGAGTAGAAAAAAAGGAGGCAGAATCCATGTCTGCTTTTGAACTGCTTATAGCAAAGCTAATGCACACTTCCTCCAAGATGGTGGGAGCATCCAAGTTTTCCTGGAGCATGTGCCAGCCCTCAGGAGGGCTCATTAGCTGTTTTATGACCGTCCCTGCTAAATTAGTGGGAATGGACTTGAGCTGACTCTGAATACTTCCGAAAATGTATTATTTTCTCACCTTTGGCTAGAGCCTGTTAGACATTTATCTTCTGTACATTCAGTGCCTCATTTCCCAGGCAGAGTGAGGCTGTCTGGGCAAAGCCCTTGCTTGCTGTGTGTTTGTATAGCCACACCACAAGGCCACACCACAAGGCCACCGCGTTGCAGTTAGATCTCTGGACGTTACAACACAGAGGGCTTGTTGTGCACCAGGATTATCACCTGGAGAACACCTCAGGTGTAGGCAAGGCTTGGCACAGGTCCCTTGTCTTTCAAATAAGAGTAGGATCCAGCGGTGACCTTGCTCTCTAAACATAGCTAAGATTGCATCCCAAATACCACAGTATATCACACCCAGTGAAAATCCTATTAGAAATGTCTGCAAAGGCTGGATGCTGACAGAGCTGTCTCATGAGCACGGCGACATTGCTGGGACTGTCAGTCCATCTCATGCCAGAGCCCTCAGTTACTATTGGCCTAATTTGGGCCTACAGCAAGAGAATTATTAAAAACTGCAACCCATGAGAGGCAGCACTGAATGTTTGGTGGTGATAATGGCCAAGAATCACAAATCAAATCCATTTTGAGGCCAGGAAGGGAAATAGTTGTGCAATAGCATCACTTCCTATCGAGATTTTCTACAGACAGGGAATCAAGGTCTAAGATAAGAATCACAGGGTGAGGCTGATACATTCTGAGGTATGTTGACCGTTTGTTTCGAGTCTTCTCAGTTGTGACCTATATAACCTGTGCCTCCTGTCCTCCAGTATTTCTAACGAGGCTGGGAACTATGGGTCTAGGCTACTGTTAGACTCCAGCTAAACAAATTCTCATGATGCATTTGTAAGCTACAGTGAGCAAAGTCCACCTTATTTCTGAACAAGAATGTCTACATAAACACATGGTATATTTTTGTCTTAGAGATTATCAGTATCACAGTTGTACCAAATGCATTTTAATTTTTCTGAGCATCTCTATTATCACCCAGTCTCAATTTTTCAAATTATAATGTAACAAGAGACATCAGTAGCATAATACCTGAGGCTGCTATTCACAGCAAAGGCATCTCAGCTGGGAACAGAAACCCACAATGCTCTTTCCTACTGCATTTCTAAGGGCAAGCATGGTGCTCTGCAGCCAGGATGGGACAACCACCCTGTGAGTACATGTGGGTGAAACCCAGCTGGGAACTGCCAGACCGACTAACTTGTGCTCTACCAACCTACTTCAGCCTTTGTTTTGATGAAGAGTGAGGGCAACATCAGTGCAGGTTCTCAATAGGCATAATCCAACCTAATTGCTGGCTACTTCTGAGAGGGGCTCACATCACCTCCCCACTTCCACTGCCTCCTCTGCAGTAAAAAACCAACCCCAAAAGTAACGGCCTTGAGCACCGTGAGCTGGTCTGACTCACCCTGCAGCGTCACATTCACAAGACATAATGCAACAGGAGCGAAGCAAATGCAGAGACAAGGTCTCCTTTTCAATAATATCTGCTGATGGTTTGGGTCAGGCATAAGATGAAGTTGCACCATAACCTGGCATCCAAGACATGTTTTGGTTAACCCTTTCTGCTGCTGAAGCTCAGCCTTGCAGTACAAGATCATTCAGGTGAAGCCTCTAACACAAACCAGATGATGAAGACCTTACCAGAGCTCTCTGAGAGTAGAACATGGAAACTGTACAAGGGTTTGTTTGCATCTGCTGGTGGGCCCTCTCTGGGGCTTTTCATAAACCAGAGAAGCTTGTGCCTACTCCCTTTTTTATTTTTAATCTCTGAGATGCCGATGCTGGCTGACTCAGCACACATAATGAAGCAGGTGTTCGCAAACAGGTGTGTTGTGACTTAGTGCTCCATGTGGTGCTGCCGCCCTGTGCAAGTCCTGCCTGGGGAAGCAGGGGTGCCAGGCAGGGGCACCTGCCTCAGAAACCTGGCTTCCCACAGGCTGCCCACCAGCGTGGGGAAGCACCAGAGACACAGGGCAGTGGGATCATCACACAAGCAGGACTTACTCCTGAAGCACATGTGTGGGAAGAAGTGATTTTAGCCTAAAAGCGTGTAGGTCCCATGTCAGTAAAGGCAGTTGCTGGGCGCTTCAGTCATAGGACCTGCCCTGCAGGTTGCAGGGTTCCCGTTCCAGCACCCAGGAGTTTGTTACCCTAAAAGCTGTCTTGCAAGATTAAAAAGAAAAAAAAGCCCAACCTTCTGGCAGGGGCCCTTAAAAATAATTGTTCAGTCAGAAGATTTGTTTTACTCCAGATAAAGAGCTATTTTTTGCAAGGCAGTCGAAAGGAAAGCAACTTGTTATGTTTTATGGCCTCTATTGCCCCCTCCAGTCCTACATTAGTAGTCAGTGCTTTTTGAAAAACAAACATCCTGGGAAAACCTGCACTAATAATAATGTCTCAAGACTCGTTACTTGATACACATCTGACATGCATTGGAAGTGAAAATTGAGGTCAGAATTTCCTTTTCTGGCACCACTAACTTTCTATCAGAAAAACAAAGTGTTTATAGAGGAGACAGCTTTACAGGAGCTGAAGTGAACTTGCGGAGCAACTTCGAGTTTTCTCAAAACTTTCTGCCATAGGTGTGCGATGCACCTGCAACCTGGCTTGCTGTAGCCTGCAAGCACGTGTGTAGAAATAATTACACTTTAAAAAATTGTAAGCACATACATTTTTCTCTTTGGTGGCAAGCCCGAGGGCACACACGCTGATCAGATGCTTGTTCCTTGGCTGCACCGATGGGAGGGAGCCCCAGCTTCACCCTCCTCCCAGCACAGTGGGGCTCAGCTACAGAAACAAACAGAAAAACACTGACTCCACACCTTTTTAAAGCCACATCACTGTAGTAATAACCAACACCTTTTTAAAGCCACATCACTGTAGTAATAACCAACAAACATTACCATTACCTTATGTCTTATGTCTACTGATTATTTTTTTTCAAGCTTGATAGACAGGGCACCTTGATTAATTCCAAACTGAAGAGTGTCATTTTCTTCGAGAGACAATTTTAGAGGCAGAGAGGGAGCCAAGAGTTAGTCATGCTGCTCCAATGCAGACGGGGGGAGCAGGCTGTAGAGATTTATACTCGGATGGAGCAAACAAGAGTAATGTCTTCAACGGAGGTGCCCACCTCAGGTAAGGGCACAGAGGAAAATAATTCAGCACGACAATAACATATTTCATCAACCCTTTAATGTCCAAAATAGGATTTTACACTCGGTTCCTCCACGCAACATTTCTAAGTGAAGGGATATTTATAAAAGCAAAAGCACTTTTCCTCCTACCTTTGGGAGCTTTGCTGTGCTCCTGCCATGCCTTACGGACTGCATCCAGAAGATCATCGGTGTCACCTATTGGACTCAGAAAATGTACAGGAAAAAACGACAGTGCAGTGGCACTAGTGCTTGTCTGTCCCAGGACTGTGCACATAATAGGACAGAAACAGTTACATCTTTTCAAAGAATTTGTAGATTAAAAGGTACAGTTTTCCGTCTATGAAATAATAATTAGGGAGACTAGGCACTTGGGCTACAAAGGTGCTTTGAACTGGGAACTAGAAAGGCCAGGCAGCCAAGGTGGTGACAAACCAGCACATTAGGGCCATGCACCCGCAAAACGTGGAAGAATGAAGTCTGACCAACACCCACCCCATAGATACTCTACGTCCCAAAAAAGCTTAGGGTGCATTTCTTTCTGATTCTCTTTAACTTCACTGTCTCATCTTTTCAAGCACACCTGCTGGCTTCGCAGGTCTGAGAGACTCCCACCAACTTTCACGTAATTAGTGACAACAACCATGCAGCCCAAAAGCTGAATATTCACCGTCTTCCCTGTTGTCCATGAGTAGGATTCTTACCAGCTGTTTTTTTGTGACAATACAGATGCATATGGAAGTGCAACACATTCCCATATAGCCTGCTGGTGGGATCAGAGAAGGTAGTTTGGAGATGATGAGGTTAAATCGATGAAGTGCTGGAGAAGTGTACGTGCTGAAAGCATATCTCAGTGTACAAGGTTTTTAACTTGCTGCTAGAGAGGATGATTGATTGCCAGATTGATGGTTAAGGAAAATGTCATTTTAACTGACAACTGAACAAACAAAGAATTAGTGAGGTAAAACTGGAACTCTGATATACCCAGACTTACGCTATCATTTCAGAGTAGAACAGTCTACTCAGGAAAAAAACCAGATTTTCAAGGAAAGTTGCAGCATTTTTAAAAATAGCCTTTGATGTTTAAAATGCAGACAGTTAGTGACAAAAGTTTTCGAAGATACAGTTAAATTAGTTCTGCTTGGGTTGCCTCTGTTGTTCCTGTGGTTCGCTATCAATCATGAAAGAAAAAAAAAACCTGGAGTAAAAATGGTTATCTGCACCAAAACTAGATATGAACTGCAACCAATTACTTGAATGATAAGTTTTCTTATCGTAAGCACTGCAGAGTCAGACATTTTATCATATGCAACAGATTGTTGTTACACTCTAGCATATGCTTAGTACACCGAACATTAATCGCTTTGAGGATCACAAGCACACTGCAGAGGAAGGGAAGTCCCCTTCAAAACCTGCTGTTACAGTCATAGGATAAGAGGAGCGTATTTGATCCCTGCTGAAAGGCTGGAGATCTCAAGCTTGTGCAACTTGTCATTATAGCGACACAGTTAGAGTGCTTGACAACACAATTTAATCACCATTTTAAGCTGGTGCAAGTACAGGCTGCTGTGTGGAGGGGAAGTCCTGTCTCCCCTTCTGTTAGTGTTACTACTTACACAAGAAATCAGAGGAAAGAACTACCTGGAGCCTCTCCTAGGCTTCTACTCAAAGCTTACTAAAACCCAGCTGCAAGGGAGCAAGGGGTTGGCTTAATTTTCAGCTGGATCAATCCCTGATTTATCTCAGTGTTCATCTGAACAGCGATTATTTCTGACAGAGGCTGGTGGAGCAAGAGCACACGTAGATCTGCATGTCCACTTAGAGATGATCAGCCACGAAGTCCAGGAGCAGCCCTCATGCAGATGACACCAACCCACCAGCACCAAGGGACATGCTTCCCCGGACTGGCTGTCCACGCTGGAGCTGCTTGTACCGCTCCTGTGACCGAAATACCGGAGTGGTCTGAGAGCAGATTGCAAAAGGCAGATTTTTCTGTATATCAACTAAAATAGATATAAAAATACAGTTACAGCTATAAAACTGAGTAACTTTTTTTTTTTTTTTTTAAGTTGAAAACTAGAAACAAATGTTGCTGTTTAATTAATAAGCTGCATGGATTTCCACTCCTGACTGAAAATTCCTGAATGTACAGTCTTACAGTGATAACCCATTTTTAAAAAACAGGTAGCTGAGGCTATTCCCAAGAGGCAGAAGCTTGTGGATTTACAGTGAAACTGATTCCAGTGTCAGAAAAATGAAACAGATACTCAGGTTCACCTGATACACACAACAGCAGTGACAACTTCTCCACAAATAAAATACATGACACAATTTGACTGCTAACCTTTCCACTTTGGGAGCTTATCAAAAGAGAGGCCAGGACTTTAAATTAAATGAGAAGAATCAAAGAAATTGTGCTATTACAGAATTCTCCTATTCTCCACTTTTGTCTGAAGGTCTCTTGAGCAACAGCACCAGTCTCAGATCTAGGTGCAAACTGTCTTGTTAGAAAAGCTTTGATTTTATAATAAAAGGTGAATAAATACTGTGAAGCAGCATACTTGTGAAAGGTACTCTATTACAATTTTCAGTAACTGAAGTGGAATAGCAGAAAGGCTCAGGAGGAACTGAATTAAACAAATAACGGGTTTGCAGTATCTTTTGGTACGCCAGGTACCAATTCCAATGGGATGAAGTTCAACAAGGCCAAGTGCCAGGTCCTGCACTTTGGCCACAACAACCCCCTGCAGCGCTACAGGCTGGGCGCAGAGTGGCTGGAGAGCAGTCAGGCAGAAAGGGACCTGGGGGTACTAATTGACAGGAAGCTCAACATGAGCCAACAGTGTGTCCAGGTGGCCAAGAAGGCCAATGGTATCCTGTCCTGTATCAAAAATAGCGTGGTCAACAGGACAAGGGAAGTGATCCTTCCCCTGTACTCTGCATTGGTGAGGCCACACCTGGAGTATTGTGTTCAGTTGTGGGCCCCTCAGTTCAGAAAAGACATTGAAGTGCTGGAGTGGGTCCAGAGAAGAGCAACACGACTGGTGAAGGGACTTGAGCACAAGACCTATGGGGAGAGGCTGAGGGAGCTGGGGTTGTTTAGTCTGGAGAAGAGGAGGCTTAGAGGTGACCTCATCACTCTCTATAACTATCTGAAGGGAAGTAATAGCCAGGTGGGGATTGGTCTCTTCTCCCAGGCAGTCAGCAATAGGACAAGGGGGCATGGACTTAAACTCTGCCAGGGGAAATTTAGGCTGGATATTAGAAAGAAATTCTTTACAGAGAGAGTGGTCAGGCATTGGATTGGGCTGCCCAGGGGGTGGTGGACTCGCCGTCCCTGGAGGTTTTTAAACTGAGATTGGACATGGCACTTAGTGCCATGATCTCGTAAATGGACTGGAGTTGGACCAAGGGTTGGACTTGATGATCTCTGAGGTCTTTTTCAATGCAGTCAATTCTGTGATTCTGTGATAGTGGGTGCTAAAAGACAACAGGGCCAGAGTGTACACAAACTGAGACTAGAGAGAACATCTGGCAAATAAAAAGAGAAAAAAAAAAAGCTAAAGACAGTGAGAAAAAAACCATGCAGAACAGGCACTCTAAAAGGGGAAGGGAAACTTTTTGCAATGAAGAAGACAAGACAATTTCTCCTGGCTTCTAAATAGATTTGAAAACACTACTTATTATAGCCTTTCGGTCCATTTTACAGAGAACATATGGTCTAAGCACTAAGAAGTCACAATCTGAAAGTAGCCTCAGCCTCAGCTCATGAAATGACATGGGGGGAAAAAAGAAGAGGCAAAAATGAAGAGCTCCCCCAAGTTTAAGCCTTCTGCCATTTGGAGATTCTCACTGGAGCGTGCTGAGCCTGTCTCACAGCAAGGATCCTCCATGCATTTGAGGTGAGTAAGCTCTCTGGCGAGCAACAGACTAAAACATTTGCTGTTATTTTTCTGAATCATCTGTTATCTTGTGCTAAGCACTTTAAAACTGCTTCTTGTGACAAATCAGGTAAATATCAAGGAGCACCCAGTCTGACGGGGAACCTGGAATTCTTCCCAGGCTCCATAAGAGCACAAGGTTGTGAATGAATGAACACCAGACTGCCCAGCTCGTGCACACCGAATATTCATTGCAATAAATGACTCTTCTCCACACATCCCAGAAAGACTCTGGCAAGTATTTATCTACTAAACATTTGGCCCTATTACTACT
The DNA here is from genome assembly GCF_963082525.1 of Nesoenas mayeri. Taxonomy (NCBI): domain Eukaryota; kingdom Metazoa; phylum Chordata; class Aves; order Columbiformes; family Columbidae; genus Nesoenas; species Nesoenas mayeri. The sequence goes on along the minus strand of NC_137548.1, from coordinate 18,332,672 downwards.
GATATTGCAGTAACATCTTACCAGCCAGCTTTTCCTTCAAGGGACGCAAAGCACAGGAGATGTTGAGAAAGAGCTACTGTGGTGGTGTGCTCCCCCCACCCCCAACCTTGCATTTTCTGGCAACTCTGGTCAAGTGATAACCACCCATGATGGTTGTGATGGGAGCATCTGGTCTTGATGGCTGCACAGTGGGAGACAGATAACAGCACACAGCCAATGGCTGATGTAGAGTAATGTGCCCACCTGGACGCAGTGCTGGTCCATGCCTGGCTCAAGCCCAACTCGGAAGAAACTGGCATCTGGGGTTACCATGCAAATATGACTGTGAGTCAATCACCTTACTGCATAGTGGACAGCCCAGAGCCCTTTGAGCTCTCCTGCACAGCAGTGAGCTGCATGCCGGGTTCTCCCCTTGGGCAAGGATACCCTCCATGGTTACTCCTCGAGGTTGTGAGAATCCTTATCGCATCAGATACTTGGTAAGTGAATGGAGAACAAGTGCAATGAAATGTTAAAACCTCAGCTAAATCATATAAGGGGTTGACTGTACATATGTAATTCTTTAGACATAAACCCTTGACCAAGTCTGAGGCTAAATCTGGATCCAGCTGTACCTGCACTTATCTCTGAGAAGCTGTTTAGAAAGCCAGGGGGTCCTTTCTGAACCTCGTGCCTCAATGGGAGGGTCTTGCTGACAGTCTTGTCCTACCCTGTCCCATATGCAGTAAATAATCTAGTGCACCTTGCCATCGAATCTTCTTAAACCACTGTCACATTTACTATCAACCTTTGTTATCAATAAACATATTGCTGCTTCTCTCTTATAAGTGAAGTGCATCACTCCATTCACAAGAACTACAAAGGCAAGTAAAGAAAACTGAAGAATAGTGTGTAAATATTTAACATGCTCTTCCCAAGCACTATCAAGGCACACATAAATGTCCACATATTATTCAGAGGCACAGTAATCTGGCTTCACTGAGAGCTGGAGTGAAAGGAATTAAAAAAAGGAGAAGAACTGAAGATTTAAGGAAACCTGAAATCCAAGATAACACCACCACTGGCAAAGAGTATAGCAGTTTGTTTTCTCTAGATTGGCCTCACGGTATTTCATTTTGGCATTGCTCCTCTTTGAGGGCAGATACAAGCCCCACATCACAAACGTGTGATCACAAGGCATCTATATAACCATGGGTTCCTAACCAGGACACAGGAAAGGTTCCATTTAAAAATCATTTTATTATTAACATAATCTTCCCATTTAGCCAAGTGTGGGTCATGTATAAGGAATGTCGGTAAATATTCCATTTGAGGCTTCTTTTTACATATTTCCATTGATAAATAAACTCTGAATTCACATAAAAAAGTTAAACTTAAATAACTAATATATTTTTTGTAACAGGCATACACTGGTAAAATATAAATATTCTTGTACTCAGCCTTTGCTCTAAATAGAGATAACAGTTAGCCACACATTACAGTTATTAACAACTGAAAACAAGAACTCAAGTGATTCTCTGGCCTGGACTAAAATAGAGATGGAAACAGAAAAATTCACATTTTGACTTTGGGCCAAAAGAGGTTGAGAGGCAGGAAGAGAACAGTTTTATTAACAGCCGTGTTAAAAATAGTCTGCTCTGCCACTGAATTTTAACGGGAATATATTATTCTATGTCTGGTAGTTGATTCCATTATAATTTTATGTAAGACTCAAGTATCACGAACAGAATATGGCACATTATCCATGAACAATATAATGATGTTTTAAAACTACAAGGGCAAAACTGCAGGCGATATGAGTGATTTGGTTCTGGCTGACCATTTTGTCCTCTCACTCTAACATTAATATATTGCATCACATCACCAGTTTGGCCACTTTCCTGCAGAAGACGGGAGTTTGTTACTTGTAGCTCTAAAGTTTTCCTTACTAACCAGTTACCAGGCAGCCTGATACACTGGGTTCCCTCACCCAGAAGTCAGACCAAAACAGGTTGACCGAGATGCCCTCTCAAAGGACTCTGGGAATGATGGTAAAAGGGACCACGGGACTGCTGGCTTCCAGCTCCAGCGCCGTCAGGAAGCATTCAGTTGCAGCATCATCATTGCCTTGAGCCTGCAGCACCTCTCCCAGGCCATTCCAGACCTCATGGGCTGTGGAGTTCACCTGGACGGCATCTCTGAGAATCTTCTCCGCCAAGCTATAGCGCCCGAGCTGGTGAAGTATCAGAGCCTGCAAGAAAACAAAGGAAAAATGGTTGAAATTGACCAGCACGACTTCTGTGAAGCTCAAACGATATGTTGCAACAGTGAAGTAAGTGTAGGTAGCTCTTGGGTTCAAAGAGAAATGACCTGAAGCAGGACTGGGGCAGTTTATTCCACACCAACAAGGAGTCAAATGGCTTTGTACAGAAATCAAAGACACTGAAATTAAAAAAAACTGAATTGAACAACAAAACCTCCAATCACCAAAACTTGGTAAGTACCTGAGCTTTTGCAGCAAGCTCCTCTGTCTAAAGTCCTACTAAGGGGTGTTTGTATCCCATCCGTGCATCTCAGCATGCAGCTCACATCTGATCACATCTGAGATCACACACACAGCACCAGCGGCTCTCAGGGGTGGCTCTAACAGAACCAAGTTCAGCCCCATGAGCAACAACCACAGGATTTGATTCATCCTGTGAAATGGGACGTGTGCTGGGGCTGCCATTGTACCAGTAGTGTGGAAAGGTCGAGCAGGCAGACAGCCTCCTCAGTAGTTTCCTAGACACAGATTCTTCGTATTCCTCTGCAGGATGCGATCCAATTCAACACCACACGATCCAAGAAGATGTCCAAAGCCAGCAGGATATGGGCTGAGTGAGGCAGTGGAATTCTCCATCCATCATATTTGGCTATGTTACTGTGCCAGAAAAGTTGAGGAATGACCAAGTAAAAGAGCTGGGCTTATAATAATCCTAATGAAGTTATGCATTTTTACCTTGTGATTCTGTATTGCAAAATGTATAGGGAGCACAAATCTTTGATTTCCAGACAGGCATCCTGATTACATGCTTACAGGTTCCTTATGACTTCTCCCCTCCCAGCTCCTGCACCTTGGACCATGATTTCTTTTATTTCTCTCTGTAACATCTGCCCCATAAATCCTTACCAACCTAAGCATCGATGATTACAAAGTACTGAAATTCCATGCAACTCCTACATATCCACCAGGCTGACCTTCAGCATGGAGAGACTGCAAACTCCATCCTGTAGAGCAACAAAGGAGATTATGCTCTGAAAACAATGTAAAGGGCACTGTACAGTACTGGCAAATCAATAAATAAATGCAATGAAGGCTAATTTCTACCAGGCTAGCAGATGTTCTCACATAAAGGTGCCAGAGGGCTTTTCTGCTTCTGGATTTTTTTTGAGCTGTCAAGTGAGTCAGCATTTCCAGAGTGAGCAGTACTTCCAACCCCAAAATCACACACCTCTCAGGGCCCGTACTTTTTCCCTGCAGGAAAGTGATTGTCAGTGATTGGTACGTATCAAATGTGAAGCTACAAAAAAATGAAGCAAGGAAGTGGAATATATGAAGATGGTTTGGAGGCACGTACTTAACCTTAGTAAAATTAAAGTGTTCTTAATTTTTGAGACGAGATTCTCTAAACTATTTCCAAAATTCTTCCTCTTTTTTCTGTAAAGATTTGTGTATTTTATACTAAACACGTGTGTTCTTCGAATATCGGTAATATTTTTTTCCCAAATATGCCAGACTATTTTCCCTGCTTGCTAAGGATACAAGCTGTTCTTTTCAAGAACAAAGGAAACAACCAAATTTTGCAGATATATGCCTGTTAATGGGAACATAAACACATTGTGTGACATCTGCCCTTTTCTATATGGATAAATGTGTTGCTGAGATTTTCCAGGTGACAGAACTAGAGTGAATACTGGCTGTTTGCCTGATGTTTTACTTTTCTAAGAATATAAGTGATAGAGCACTACTGAAGGAACCACTCTTGCATGGGCAATCAGGTGGCATCCTGCTCCCTTATGCTTCTGAAGCCACAGCTGGTTAGAGGGAGAGTCTCCTGAAAGCCAGCCAGTCACTGGTGTCTCAGGCTGGGATGGTATGAAGATGCCTGCCTTGGGTATCAGCACTGAGACAATGAGCTTTGCTTCCGAAAAGAAGCAAGGGAGAGAAAATTAGATTTGTTTCATGCAAAGCATCAAAAGGACAGTGACACTGGGTGGGCTGAGCTCAAACAAGTGATCTAGAGAAGGAAGACATGATGTCCTCTGAGTCACTAACTCCCTCAGAATGATGGACAGATGCCATATATTATGAGTGCCTAGTTTGTAATCTCCCTCCCAACGACTTTATGAAAATTCCAAGGCACAAAACATTGGAAATTGCTTGCAGTCCTTGCCTGACTTTGCTCTATTAAAGCGTCACACTAGAGACCAGAGGAGAAGGAGCAGACATGCCTGTCACACAGCAACAACCCCCGCTGACCTCACACCATCGCCCTACCCAGAAAACTGACCTCGCTTCTACCAGCTGTCAGCACACGCTTGCTCCCGCTGCTAAACACTCCAGGAAAACAAACAAAAACCAAAACAAAAAATAAACAACAACCAAACAAACCCAACATCAAACCACTAAAACCAAAACCCCAAAAAAACCTGCAAAGCAAAACTCCTCTAAGATCTCCCAGAAATCAATACAAATTATCCTAGTCCATCACTGCATATTTTTCTTTGCTTCCTAACTGGAAACAAAATCTCAGAGCTAGTAGTTTAGTAGTTCTGGCCTTTACCTATTTAGCAGCAGAGGTACAGACAACATTGATCTGCAGAATAATGTGAGGTCTCTTGCTTTATGGCTGGAGATGGGCTTGATCAACACATCAGATCTACAGAAACGCAGTGGGGTACCCAACTGACATATGGCTCTCACCTTCAAACCCGGCATGTTAGTTTAAAACCTAAACAGAATGCCTTCTCCCTATATCTTCTTTATAAACAGACTGCTATATAATCACTTGAGTAAATAATAAGAAATATTAGTAGGGAAACACCCATTATACAGAAGATTATGAAAACAGAAAATTCCTAAGGAATTACACAAATCTAAGGCAATCTATTTGTTCTTTGTACATTTTAAAATGCTGCAGTACTTGACAGAGGCATTTAAGACAACTGCTGACATGCTGCTAGGAGAAAGCAGGGTCTTTCCTGCTATTGCATCTCCTTCACTACTGCTTTCACATGAAAGACCAATAAATTAATGACATTTCTTTCTTGCACTTATAAAAGCCTCTAATGTTCGTGGGTTGCTTAATTTTGTTTGTTACTTTTCCCCATGCCTGGTTTGCTAAGAATTTTGAGGCTCTTCTGGGGTTGTTTTGGTTTGTTGGGGTTGTTCTTTTTGTTCAGTTGGTTGGGTTTTGGTTTGGTTTGGTTTTGGCAAAGCATTGATCTCCTGTAAGCATGTTAAGGCTTCCAGCTTCTGTCTGTTCATGGTATCTTTATGTTGTAACCTCTCTAAGCAAATCTTATTTTTCTGTTAGCCAGTTCTACATTGTAGAGGTTGGTTTTGTGACTCAGAAAACTCCAAGACAAAAATCTAATCAGAAATGGCACAGGCAGAGAGTAATAGGAATCTCTGAAGAAACAGAGACTTTTTTTGTGCCATTATCGCAAGAAATGAAAGCAGTGCTTCGTGTCTCCAATTCGTTGATATTTATACCAGTCACTCTGAATAACTACCAGTACTCACAGATGTGTGGAGTTCAGATGCTCTACTCAAGGAAAGGTCACCAGCCCTTTACAGTGCCCAGGCCACCGTCAGGGCTCAGAGCTGGGAGTAACATGGACTCTTCCAATGTTAAGGGCTGGCTTTCTAAACAACAAAGAGTATTACCGTGTGCTGCCTGTGACAGGGAGGTACGGCAGTCCCTGGAATCGAGGTTCTACAGAGCCTTCATATCGCAACAGAACAAAACCCCGCAGAAATTAATAAAAGTGAGGAAAAGTGCTTCCAACTTTCTTCTACGCCACAGGTTATTTTCAAAATCTTGACAATTTTTTCCTCATCCAGTCTGGAGTCACAAAGTCTCCCTCTAGTTAGTCAATGATTTTACATGTTTCTTCCCTCCATTATCACCCTTATACTTCATTTGATATAACCTCACATATAAAATGGCTGTCCTTTGTTTATTTTGCCAAAGCATCTGTCCAAGGATTGTTTTTATAATGCTCAGCCAAACAAGGTCCAACCCCTGACTGAAGGCCCTTAGCACTGTTGTCAAAACAGAAGTAATGTGTTATTTATTACTCAATATCTCCTGGTTACCTACACAAATACAGCCCAGAAAAACAGCTATTGAGTATCAATAGACAGAAATATCTTAATGCACCACCCTAAACATTTGGCTGAATAACCTTCATTGATACTTATCTTGCATGCGCTAAGGAATGGGGATTACAGCTTCTGTATTTTGGATACTGCCTTGAGACTAATCATGTTTAGTATTTAATTACTGTCACATCACAAGAATTATCAGAGAGATGACACAATTAACTAAAGAAAAGTGAAGAGGATACGATACTGAAAGCAACAGGCTGATCATGAGAACCAGGGTAACAGAAATATGGCAAAAATCAGTATAACAAAGTGGAAAATAATCGTAACACAAGTTCTGCAGCATGGTGGAAGCCTGTTAGCCAAGCAGCTTGGGAGAAGGACTTGGCTATATCACACAGCCACAGGATGACAGCGTGAAAAGGTGCCAGTGTGAAAGTGGAAAACCCCAGTTACATCGGGAGAGGTTTCCATTAGAGAAAAAGGCAATAGAGACTTCAGCAGCTGTGCGGTACACAGCTACAGCAGGGCCTCCTCCGGCACCTTGTGTGGTCTCCTCTGTTCATTGAAGGTCATTCAAACTGCGACACACCAAGAAACTATTGAGACAATCAAGAAAAATCTGAATTTACAAGAGGAGACTAACAGACTTCATTTGTTTAACCTACCAAATAAAAAGCTGAGACAAGATGAATTTACTTGCTATAAAAACAGTAGAAAGAAGAGAATATAGAAAAACTACTTTAGTTAGAGAATAATGTTGACACAAGTATACGTGTGTATGAGTTGGCTGTAAGTTTACCAAAAAAAAAAAAAAGGTGAAAACATTACTGAGATTTTGGAACAGCCTTCTACTGGCAGTAGCAGGGTGCAAACAGCGTTAAGACCAAGTCCTTGCTCTGGTGCGTGTGAAAAAGAGACTTGTCTGGAACGCCCAGGGAGCTCCCACTGGTCCTGTTCCAGCACCAGGTTCTCCCTCAATTGCACTGAGAGGACAGAGAGCGTTAACATGTTCATATATGAGTACTTGATGCTTCTGTTGCAAGAACAACTTTCTCTTGAGTCCTTGTGTTACACCGAAGAAACAGGTTCAGAGAAGTGTCCAACTAATGACTACAAAGATTAAAAAGCAAAATTACGGTAGGTAACGAGCTTCTTTATGAAAGAAGAAAACTAGTATGAAAAAATTAATAGATTCTGAAATCTTCACATCTGTGAGGCCTTTTTTAAAAAACAAAAACAAAAAAAGCAAGCAAACAATCAAACAGCAATACCTACACCGTGTTCAGAGTCTTTTGGACACAGAAAGATGCATAATGGAATTTTCAAATGCATGTAATACAAGATGTTTGATCACCATTCAGTTCAACAGGACCTGAATCCTTACTCCACAACTTTCAGTATGTCATCACATGTCAATCTGTATCCTGGATAAAGACGACACCTTTAAAATTTGGTCTATGCTGATGGCACAATAAAAACAATAATTGCAATTAATACCTTCTTCAATAAGCCAGAATTACCTTTTGATATATATTGAAATGTCAAAATTATATTTTGGCATAGTTATTTCCCCCTTGCAGTTCAACATATTAAGGTTATTTTTCATTAGCTAAATGTAAACATGTTTAAAAAGGAAAACATTCAAATGAGTGATAATTTCTAAATGCAGCTTTACACAACCTCCAAGTAAAACCTTCAGTTAGCAAATGCATCATTATTCATTAATAAAATATCGTCACTCTGAATCTGAACAACATGATACAATAAGCAACTGTATAAAGCCATAATTGTAGCGTAGCCTTTCACTGCAAAGGTTATCTTTTTCTCCAAATGGGCTTTCTCTCTTTGCAAATTAACCTGTCATAACGATTAACTAAACAGTCAATGGAAAACACACATCTAGAAAAATAAACATGGGACAGAAATGGAAAAGTACTTAACTAATTTCTGATTTTGAAAACATGATAAAAACAGCCATTTAGAGGAAGAAAAGAGGTCACTTTTTAATTTGCTTTTAGGCAAATATGAAGCTAACATTCAAATTTTTTCCATGGAACTAACTTTTAAAAAATTAAAGGCATAATTATCACCCATTGTATGTGTCAGCAACCCAGAGCTCCGTCATGAACTGCTAAACAAGTTCTGCAATAACTGAAAAGAAAACAAACAAAAAAAAGAAAACAAGTTCTGCTCAAGAGAGCTGGAGGTTTTCTCAAGGTTTAACCATCTGACGACTTCTCCACCTCTCCTGGAAAATAAATAGCTCTCAATCTCAACTGAAGCACTGCTTAAGATTTCTACTTTTATTTGATATAAAGAGGAACCATTTCATCTTCTCTAAGAAAAACAGAGACTGTAGGTAGGAGATGTTCCCAAAAGCAAGGACATTTATTTCAAAATTGAAAGAATATAATGGGAACTTCGACCATGAGTCTATTTGTACTTTCACCTTCTTCAGAAGGGAGGCTGAACTCTCAGCTCCGAACTCTCAGAACTCTGCAGAGGAGGAAATAGGTAACTGGAAGAAATGGTGAGTATGAGGGGAAATGTGGCCAACATAACATACAAGAAAGCATCAGAGACACTCACCATGTTTAAGAATCGCCACTTGTTGACCTGTAAAAAAGACTCAACTACAGAGACTTTGAGTTCTACCAGATATTAATTTTTTCCTAGTGGGTCTATGACACGAATTTTGTTAAAGAGCTTCTACATGGAGGGTGCTGGTCTCTTCTCCCAAGCAGCAAGTGATAGGACAAGAAGAAATTGTCTCAAGTTGCACCAAGGAAGGTTCAAATTGGATATTAGGAAAAAAATATTCAGAGAAAGGGTTGTCAGGCATTGGAACAGGCTGCCCAGGGAAGTGGTTGAGTCACTGTTCCTGGAGGTGTTTAAAAGACACAGACGAGGTTCTTAAGGACATGGGTTAGTGCTAGAGCTGGGTTATATTTGGAATATATGATCTTGAGGGTCTCTTCCAAGCAAAATGATTCTATGATTCTGATTCTAAATTTATAGGATGCAGACCTTATTTAGCTAAAAAAAAATACCCCTCAGAACTGTAAGTTTCTCTTGCAAAAACAGCTAGAAGAAAACATGATAAGCACATGAAAATCAGAAATGGACTGATTTTGCTTTTTATGATAAGAGCAGGGAGATAGAAGAACAGTGGAAATACTACTTGCCTGGTTCACTGATGAACTGCTGAAGGCCAATAAGCTATTATAGCAGCTATTATCAGATACAGAGCTAGGCAGATGAGGAAAATAATATATATTTTTTTAAAGTTACAATAAAAGGCCTCAAGAACTCACTGCATCCAACTTGTCAGTAATTTTCTCAGTTCACTATTTTGTTGAGTTTTTTTTTAAACAAGCCTCAGCCTGTCTAAGATAAAATCAACTTTCAAACATGGTATGCAGAAAGATATGATAGAAACATCACATCTTATTAAAAAAAAAAAAAAAAAAAGTTAAAATCAAGGATTACGACCATAAACAGTTACAAAACTTAATACACAATGTGTGCATTGCAAATCAATGTAATGTAATGTAATGTAATCATTGCAATGCAATGTAATTTTAGCATCACAAAACTGCCCCTTGTTACATGCTCATGTTCGACTTGCTGTCTGGGGGTTCTGGTCGACAGCAAGTTGAACTTGAGCCAGCAGTGTGCCCAGGCAGCCAAGAGGCCACCCGTGTCCTGGGTGCATCCAGCACAGCATGGCCAGCCGGGCAGGGAGGTGCTTGTCCCGCTCTGCTCTGCACTGGGGTGGCCTCAACTGGAGCACTGTGTGCAGGGCTGGGTGCCACAGCATAAAAAGGATATAAAGCTACTGGAGAGTGTCCAGAAGAGGGCTACGAATTTGCTGAAGAGTTTGGAGAGAAAGCCATATGAGGAGCAGATAAAGTCACTTGGTTTGTTCAGCCTGTAGAAGAGGACACTGAGGGGAGACCTCACTGTGGTCTACACCTTCCTCACAAGGAGAGGAGGAGCGGCAGGCACCAAACTCTTCTCTCCGATGACCAATGACAGAACCCAAGGGAATGGCAGGAAGATGTGCCAGGGGAGGTTTAGGTTGGACATTAGGAAAAGGTTCTTCACCCAGAGGCTGGTGGAGCCCTGGAACAGGTTCCCCAGGGAGGTGTCACAGCCCCAAGCCTGACAGTGTTCAAGAAGAGACTGGACAACACCTTCAGACAGGTGGTGTGAACTGTGGAGTTGTCATAAGCAGGGACAGGAGTTGGACTCAATGATCCTTGTGGGTCCCTTCCAACTCAGGACATTCTATATGATTCTATGCTGCTTTTTCAGCCTATTTAGCATGTGTTGAGGTGGCTGCTATTTTCAAACAAATTTCTCAAACTTGAAGGTTTACCAGAGACTTGACAGTGTTATGCTATAATAATGAAACAGAAGAAGAGTTAAGCAAGGCAAAACAAGAGGAATTTGTCATGGTATATGGAAAAATAAGTAAAATTCTCCAGCTGATATTTCCGATCCTCTGTGATAAAAAATACAGATCTTAAATGTATTCTATAATCAATATTTTACACTTACGTAGAGTGAAATAGCATGTCACTTAAATACTATGCTCTCCTATTTTCATTTTAGTTGATGAATTTGTGCTGAAACATGTCCCCCTAAAGGAAGTATGACTTTGCACAAGAAATCATTAATTAACTCCTTCTGTGGAAGGCATATACCAGTAACAGCTGCATGTTTACTCATTGTAAGGAACTATTTTCTGCAAGTGAAAAAAACCTGTGACATGGTGCATCAGTTTGAAATAAGTCATTCCAACAGAAAAACAATGCATAAAGACAGCTCATGCAATGACAGACACAGATATATTTCAATGCAGGGATTTTGAAGGGTGTCCACACTATAAATTTTAAAATAACTGGGTTGACCACCAACGCTCACGAGTAAAGATTATTTTCCATAAAATAAAAACATAATTTTTTTTGAACTGGAAAAGAAACTGCAATGTGTATGTAATTTGTTTCCAAAATGCAGAACACAAAACTACTTAGCTCACTTTCTCTAATAATGCCATTCTTGTGAAAAATAAAAAGGGTGTTTCTTCAAATGTGCTCAAAATAAAATTTCCTAGCGGCTCTGAATGTTTTGTTTTTATATAAAATGAGGACAACCAGCCAATAACATTACAGCTGATCGCTCACTAAACCAAACCAAAGCAACTGATGAACAGATATGAGTCTGCGCCTGCAGGCTGCATTTCTGTCCCAAACCCCAGCTTGTCTCACACGTCCCTTCCTGCCCTGTCCCCCTCACCTGCCTTCCTCGCCCCTCAGTGCTGGGAGCGATGGGGCAGGGCTGCAGTAAGCTCCCAGCCCCAGATCACTATTTCTTTCCCCTTTCCCCAGCGCCAACATTGCGCCCCAAAGGTATCTGATTGCCTCTCCCGCTGCACAACACTTGTTGCTAGGAGAAAACTGACTGCTTGGCAACAGATTTTTAAAACAACAACTTTGGCTTTGTTACTCGCTGAACTTTATGTTGCCAGCATGAAATAACGCCCATGCATGGTTGTTAGTGCGTCTGTGTATTTATAACCCCCTTGAAAATGACTGCCCCCTTCCAACAGGGATGTGCTTGCCTTTTTGTTCATTGCTGTTCATGGCTGACAACACAAAAAGGTTCAAAATTGAAAGTGGAGTGTGTTTTGTTGTTGTTGTTTTGGTGGTGGTGGCTTTTTGCATTTTTGTTTGTTTAATTACTGATCATATGCTTCTACCAAGATGGAAGCTCTCGGGGGACTTTTCTGGTTAAGACAACACAATCTTACAATAACCTGATTTACACTTTGTGAATGTCACAGCAGCTTATAAAAACATAGCATGACTACCACAGTATATTGTGTGAGAACTGATTTGACTATAGCAAGAACATTGGAGACAAATAAAACACGTCACTGATTGAGTGAAACACCTAGCTGACTTCAGAAATTATTTAAATTTTATCTCCATCTGGAAATTATACTGAGGGTCTGATTTCACATGCAGAATCTACAAACAAAGTAAAAACACAACAGTTCTTTCACCAGAAGTCAGAAGGCTACAGCTCTGGCAAGTACTGCATCAACACTGGGATCAGGGAATAATTAAGTACAACCTTAATCCTCAGATTATGGCCAGCCCCAAATTTGGAGAATTTGTCACCCGGTGCAAACATTTTCTAATACATTTCCTCCCAGCTGTGGTATCATGAAGAAACACGCATGACCAAATTACAGTATAGTCACTGCTACAATCCTACCATTTTATCAGTCTAACCTGTGCTGTATTTCAACATTGCCTGGTTCAAAAGCAAGGCTGGGTCACCGTGCTACCTACTGAGACTCCTACGTACTGTTTGTTACTGATGCCATTATCTTCCCAGTTTTGAGTCAAAGCGTTAGAAACAGAGAAAATTGTATTTCTGTTAGTCAAGGCTTAGGATGAAGATAAAAATGCTTTCAATACCCAAAAGAGAGAAAAACTCCAACCAACAAAAAAACCCCAACATCCGAAAAAAAAACCCCAAACAAAACAACAACAACAAAACCCCCAAAACCTACAAACAAATCCTCCAAAAATTTATACAAGTGCTGAACAGGTAAAGAAACAGAAAACCTCAGACGAAGATTCTTGAAACAAGCCTCAAAGTCGTCCCACTGAGTCAATATTTGAGCACTGAGGATCCTGGGAATTCAAGTGTCCACTTAGGTACTCCACTACCTAAGGACTAGATTTCCCTTTAGTACATCTGAGCGTTCCTGATTTTGAAAGCTGTGCTCCATGCAAAGTTATCACTCATCAAGAAATTCACGTTCTTCTGTCCATCAGTCAACCATTGACAGAATTAAAGAATAAATAATAAGAAATAACAAGCAACAGCTTTTTAAGAAGTTGTTTTCCATTAATGACAGTTTTTCGATAAAATCACAATGAACATGCCGGGGGTATGTGACTTCTAGAAATAGTAATTAGAAAAATTGATTTTTCTTTGATGCACAAGCTATTCCCTTGACTTCAGATTCATTTGTTTGTTAGAACATTTGATCAAAGTTGCAGATCCAGTACTAGTTTCTGTGGTTAACACTTACAACTAATAGAACTGTCAGAGTTCAAATTGAGTTCTCTGGAGATCTTTAGCTAGATCGTCACTATAGTGAAGGCACGCGCTGGTTGTCCATACTTGTACACAGTATGTGTACAGAAACCAGCTCTTACCTGTCTGAACTTTTGAGACTATGGAAAAGTCAATACTACAGAAACCAGCTCTTACTTGTCTGAACTTTTGAGATTACGGGAAAGGCATCAGAAGTGAACGATACTCCTCTGAAGTACCCTTTTTGCATTTATGCATGTGCATTTCTCTCAAATATTCTGACAAAGGCTGTATTAAATATTCAGAGTCAGAACTGCAGTATAAGATAAAAGATGACCAGTCCTTTCATTATTAAAATAAAACAGAAATTCAAAGATTAAAGCACATTTTTCACATTTTTATTACTTTTGCCCTTAGCCAAAGGGACTTTTGCTTATAGAACATACATATATCATAACTACGGCTTAGTGCCACCGTTTTGAAAGTGTTGTGACACCACAGCAGCACATACTACTCTGCCATTTCAATAACTTATAAGAAAAAATAGGTTATTTTTAATAGAGCGTTGATAAATATATTTTTATAGCATCCCCAGGAAACAGACCATTTCCTCCTCCCCAAAGCAGACGTGAGCTGCCATCTGCTCCTCGGGCCAGCGCACTACAATGGGAAGAGCCACCTCCACGGCATTTTGCAAGAAGCTCCCCAGCATGAGGGGGAATGTGCCCCCTTTCTCCTCCCTGCCAGATCCTTACACAGAAGGCAGAAGTTGCAGGTCCACTGCTGACCTGTCAGTCCGACAGGACAAGTGCCAGCAGACCCACCCTGACGGGAAGGTGATTTTCAGGGTGAAGGGAAGGCACACAGCCTCCCATCTGGGCACCATCAGGCGGAGATCAGGGGAGCCAAACCCCAACCACCAGCTAAGAAAGGGCTTTCAGCACTTTCAGAAAAATAAACACTTTCTCTGTATACCGACTTACCTTTCACAAAACCTGAAAAAGTGGAATATGCTGAAAATCAAGGAAAAAAGGCTTTGGACGGGACGATTAAAGAGAGAAGCTGAAACATCAGTATTATGGAGAAAAAAAAAAAAAACCCACACTAAAAATAATTAAAAAAAAAAAAAAAAGAATAACATTAATATACCTCAGCAAATCAGCTTTGCTAATACCAGTCTGGAAGCAAACAGATAGATATAACTGAAGTATCACCTACCTCCATATCAGACTATTAGGTTCTCACAACCATCTTTTTCTGGATCACTGTTAATTTTTTTTTTTACTTAAAACTTGCCAAAAGTAAGGTATTTGCCATTTAATGAGTATCAGATCAGAAGAGCCCTCTTAGGCTATTCATTTGCTCCCCTGTTGTTACTGACAACCTCAGCACAGGATTTCTTGTTCCACACAATGTTTAGAGTGTGACTGCCAGGAATACTCTTCAAATCATCTTCCCAAATTTGTTTTCATTTGTTCCAGTGCCAGTCACCTAGCCTTATTTTGATTATGCTTATTCATCTCATGTTTACATGGAGCATATATTATTATTATTAATGTTTCCTACTCCTCCCAGGAAACACTCCCGAGATTTTCCAGAGCTACAGTTCGGGCACCTCAGTGCTCCCTGCGTATCAGCACAATCCCGGTGCGCAGTGACAGCCCAGTGTTGACATCCAGCCACTTCACTTGGGAATCACAAGAATCACAGGGCCAGCCTGCGAGAAAACTCCAAGGGAAACCTAATGCTTTAGTACACACCGAGGGTACACTTGCCCTGTTGGTCAGCCTCAACTGGTTTTACTGGGCATAGCAGCCTCCATATTTTGGGGACATGAAGCCGCCAGTGGAGCTAGAACACCACCACCTTCCATACGGGAAGGAGAAATCTGTAGGCTTACAAAATTAATGGTGAGAGTACACTGTTGACAAGATGATGACTTTGATAACTGGGATGTAATATCATGTGTTGAGCATGGCCAACTCATCAACAACGATGTAGCTCAGAACAACTTGTACTCCAGCTCTGTGTCCTCCCCAGTCACTTCCATACTCAGTCTTGCCCTTGCATTTTATATTTGTGAAAGCCATTGTATTTCTTTTTCTGAAGCATCTCAAAGTCTCACTTTTAACTGAAGTGACATCTGTCTTCTGCAACTGGTCAACTCTATACTCTTCCAGCAGCAAGTACTTGCCACTATTTCCATGCGTCCATTTCCACTGCTAATTTTACCTTTGCCATCCATGCTGAATATCACATGCCTGCTAAAGACTGAGGAAAAAACCACTTTAATACAGTTATGGATGTTTTATAAATTGTTATTCATCACTGCACTGATTGACACAGCATGTTAAATCATATGCTGCGGTTGGTTTACAGCTCTTGAAATCCATTTTCCAAACTGTATAATAAATGAGAGCACAAGCTTGGAATCTGCAAAGAAAGCACAATTCAAAATGCAGTTTCTCCCTCAGTCCTTTCCTTTGGTTTACTACTGTCAGCTGACAGGCAGCTGAAATAGATTTGAATCCTGCTTCCAACAGTGTCAGAATCTCATCCATGAGTCACTTCTGTAGTTCACTGGAGCACAGTTGGCAGGAAGAACAGAAGAACAACAGAAGAGGCACTCCCATAGAAAGCCAGGGTTTGATCCAAATGAGCCAATGGGGAGGTCAATGCTCACTAAGTGACGAGTTGAAATCGAGAGTGGCAGCTTCCACTTTCAAGGATAAGAACAACAGCAACAGCATGGGTTTGGGCGGAAGGTGGGAATTCTGGAACTTAAAGCAGCTGCTGAGTGTGGGCCGAGATACAAACATCTCCTACCAGCTATTGTGTTAAACATCCATGGATTTTATTTTCTGCAAAAATATTCAGATATAAATGTTACATTAAATCAAATGTAATGCACTTGGTGGAAAGACCGTGCCTACTAATAAAACTTCCTTCAGTTTTAGGAAGCTTAGGGTTTGATTCTACAGCAAATGAGATGATTTTGGATGCCCAGGCTAAAGCTACATCATTTATTTTCAACAGAGATCACCAGCTGCTCACACTATCATATCACAATTTTAAAGGAAATTAAGTTTGACGCATCAGTTACTTTAATAGATCTGACAGCTTTTCATACCATTTTAGACTTCACATCAAGAACAGTTACTTCTGGCGACTCTAACCTACCAACTTCTGGCCAGGCATTCAATTAACATGACAAAGCATCGTCACAGCCTGCATTTGTGCCCTAGCATGTCACAGCCCTCTGGTAAGTCTTTGGCTCTGTGACCCTCATAATACCATCTGTTCCGATGCCATTGTGGCTATCACTTTTTCAAATGCTCATAAATTAAAAACCAGACAGAAACCCAGAGAAGCCATTGTCAGCTGTCAGGACAAACTGTAACAAGGACCATGGAAAAACTGGAAATTGCAATGGCTCTGCAGCTGACAGAGGTCTGCTTGCTCATCTCTTGAGCATTTGTAACCACTTGACAAACATCTGCCTCGGTTTATTACATGCTCCCATTTAGAAAATAAAGGTGTTTGTTCTTAAATGAGAGAATATACATTTAAAACTATGTCTTTATTTAAAATTACTTATTTTAAGGCAGGAAAACCCACTTACCAGCAGGGAAATTTTAATTCAGAAACCCAGGTAGCTTTCTCTTTTCTAGGTCAGATGTTCTCTGACAGAAGGCAAGTATTATTTCAAAGTGCTACCTAATGCAACCTTTATCCATGCACATTT
Source organism: Nesoenas mayeri (assembly GCF_963082525.1). Lineage (NCBI taxonomy): Eukaryota > Metazoa > Chordata > Aves > Columbiformes > Columbidae > Nesoenas > Nesoenas mayeri. The sequence continues at coordinate 18,315,456 of NC_137548.1, read as the reverse complement.
AGAGCTTTGAAACCATTTTCACACTGTGTATTGAACGTATGAAATTTTGAGTCTGCATGATTTTAAGAAAATAAAATAAAATTCCATGGCTCTTTACTGATATTCATAACGCAATTCACTATTTTGTCTCAATATGTTATGCTATCAAGTTGTAGAGCTAACTAACCTAATGTAGCAGAATACATTATGTTATGTTCTGAACTAATTCTAAAAAGTTAACTTTTAACAGCTACCTTCATGAGCACTGACTGTAATGACGCCTGGTTTGGTTTTCTAACAACCGTGTCTTATATTCCTGCAGCAGAGAATTTACAAATGCTCACTCTCACGTGTACTTGCTGATATCTAATAAAAATTTGAAATAACAAAACAGCCTTCGTTGTTTTTCCTCTTGTCTCTATTTCTGTGATATTTGCACAAGGGTAAATGATGTTCTGTTCTTCTCACCATTCCCTCTTCTGTCCGGACAAAACCAGCTAAAGAATTTAGAAGTTATGAAGAGAAAGCTGGCAAACACAGACACTCAAAGAATAATGATTCAGTAAGCCTGATTTCCTAAGGATATCGCCCTTCAACAGTAAGTTCAAGTTCTGTGATATGAACAAACTATCAGCAGTAGCTGAGGAAGATCAAACACACTGAGCTGCAACAAATCATTTCACCAGCATCACTGATTAAAAAAACCTAATCAATGCATTACAACCCAGGAAAAAATTGAACTCAAATGTTAATATCAGATACATCCAGACGAGAAACATTAATATCCCAGGAACTAAACTTCATAAGTGGAGTTAAGAGGGAAGCATTTAAAAACAACTGTATTTTCATTGAAGTATTCAGAAAAACAAACAAAAAACAAAAACCCAAACCAAAACACAAATGTCATCATCCTTAATGGGTCTACTAATCCCCGCTACATTGCTCAAGTGTTTTGGGTCATGTATTTCCTGGCGCTGTTTAACTTTTAACAGCGTGAACAATGTTCATGTTTTCCTATTTCTGCCAAGTAAGTGTTTTGCTCATGAATTGCTTTGCTGGGTTCATCTGAACAGTACTAAAAGACTGAAGATTTCTTCCAGGTCAAATGCTTTATGTGAGATGTGTGGCTCTTGAGCAGCAGCACTCCATTTTAACATCTCAGTGTTTTGCTAATAATTCTTTTCCCTTCAGTTATATGCCAGTTCTTAAATAAGAAAAGCTGTTCTTAAAGCAACTTTAAATTCAATGTAAAGGCTATTGAAAGCCACCTTCTTCAAGCACCACAATAGCATCTATTGTAATGCAGAATTTCTCAGATTTGTGTGAGGAAGTCAGACATGCATAAACCACACGCTTATGTTTCAGGTCAGAGATTAGCAGAAAGAAGCTGTAATGTATTGTTATGTACAGAGCTTTTTTAGTTTTCCAAGACTGTGACAAGCACATTTTTGTAAAAATGCAAGTACAAAACTATATTCAACCTCAAAATCTGGACAATAATAAATATTTACAACCATTCTGACAACCTTAAAGATATTAAACTGCCCTCTCTTCTTTATCTCCCATTAAACATAGACTGGGAGCACCGAGTTATGGTTTGTCACATCTTAAACTGATCTCCTTGCCCAGAGGATACTGCCCCCCTTCAGGAAGTAGCTGGCCTGAGAAGTCTCATTCAAAACTACATTTATTGCATATAATGGTAATCATATAAACACACAAGCAACTTAATAGCAAAAGGAAATTTATTACATTAGTTCGCCAAATCTGACTCACGCTACACATGAGTAAATATGCAAGAGTGATAATGTGCTCACCAATTCATGTTGGGAGCTATAATAACCTCCAGCTTCACCCAAGGACACATAACAAGACTTAGTCCTTTTTTGTTCAAACCCAGGTAGGATTCTGATTTGTAGGACAGGAGGATGCATCAAAGCATAGACTCAAACAGAACATCTGAGAAAAACTAACAAGCCATTATCGTGAAAGCAGCAATCCTTTTTCCTTTAGATCTCTGTATCCACACTTCATATTTAGTGCTGGTTTGAAGTTAGCTTTCTTGAATTTTGAACTTTCTACTACTGAGTAATAACATAAGAAACAAAGATCTATGGGAGTAGTTTACCTTCATTACCTATAAAAGTGAATTACTATAAACCAGTACCAAGTTTAACTAAGCTCTCAAAATCAGATCAAAAAAGAATGAGAGAAATGAAGTATGGATACCAGATACACTTGTGGAACAGTCTGCTGTCCAAACAGTCATCCCCTGCACCAACCACCTCAGCTGCAATGACTTTGGAAAAATTACATTCATTGAGCAAATCCAAGAGAACATTGACAAAATCTTCCAGAAGGAAAGATAGTTGGGGGAAAGAGAGATGTAGGTAAATGAACTGATTTATTATTTAAAAGTATTAAAAGTTCTGCAGTGAATTTGAGACAAGGGCCTCATTTTACTTGGCTGAGCTGAAATGGCTATCAAGTAGCTGCCACGTATCCCTTTGCTTATACTGCGTGCAAAGGCAGTAACTATCAAGAATATAATTTTCACTGATAAATGATAGAGCTGTTTTAATAATCTGCATTTTAATAGGAGGTCGATCAGTGACAGAGTACTAAATTTAAATATCATAAGGGAAAACCCTTCTTAAGTCTGCCAACCATTTGCAAGTCAAAACCCACAAAAGCCACCCCGCAGGCTCCCTTCAGCAGGCAGCGGAATATTGATGCTGCTGCCCTAACAAGACTGACTGATACACTGGAGAAACCTGTGAGGAACATAATTTTCTTCAGATTGCCAATGCACTGCAAAGAATAAGCACAGGAATTAAACATGAGCCCCATGAATGTGACACAGAGAATGATAAATCAGGAGGCTTGTATCATATTTAAAGCTAGGTAAGTCGCAGCATCTGTGCCTCGGTTTCCTCATTTCTTGACAGGGAATATAAATAATAATTCAGGGCAAAACGTATTTGAAACTTAACATGTCAACCATTTAAAGTTGTTGCAAAACCAAATATAACCTTTTTTAAATATCTAGACTTAAGATTTAGAAAAAGAGTAGGAGAGATTTCAGTCATTGTTTTACTATCTGCCATACTAACTGTCTTAGTGCCAAACCTTCTTCAGCCACTTCACTTAGCTACATTTTTATTCCTCTAAGCTTGCTCAGAATCTCAAATATTCATGCTTAAAAATATAAAAAGCTGAAACTAAAAATGCAGCTATGCAACCAAATACTAAATATTATATTAAAGATTTAAATCAGTTATTGGTTTAACAATGTAAAAATTTATCCTGCATAGGTAAAAAAAGACTATAACTAATGGTATTTTTTTCAAATGCCACAAATTATTTGCAAAGTCAGCGTTTAAACAAAACGTACAGACTAGATTTGTACCTATGTGACTAAGTGTTTAAACTAAAAAGCTCTAATCTTTTTTCTCTCTATAAAATCCATGCATATTAATATCAGAATTAAAAAGGCACAGATCAGCACTGCTGATTGAAAAGTGATGAAAGCCCAAAACAGCTTTCTATTTTCAAGCTCAGCACTACTAAGTCTCACTCGTGATGTATTTTTCCACTCATATCAGTTTAGCGAAGTAGCTTGCTGTGATAGAAGTGGCATTACAAGTGTTAAGAACTCTGAGTTCACTGTGTTTCATGTCACACAAACTTGGACTAAACACACAGTGGGCAGGTTTACTTGCTGAAAGCAAAGTACTGGAAAGAGTCCAGTTTCAGAAAACATTCATCCTTGGGCTTTTACACACAGATAACTGGCTCAAGCAAATAAACCTCTGATCTAGGTGCAGCAGCACTCAGGTTAAACATAGCCAGCTTACTCCAGCTTCAGCAAGCCTGCAGGATTGACCAGACTTTTTAGTCACTACCCAGTTAAGTAAACACAAATTGAAACTCAGACCATTGTTTCACGATGCCAAACACACAGCATCATTTCCAGTTTACCAAGATGCCAGCTCGTGACTTTAGTGTTGATGTTAATTTTACATAACATCATAGCAACAGCATGAAAAGATCCTTTATGCTCAGCAGAAAATCAGATTTAAAAGGCATCCAGACTTTCAAAGTGAAAGTAAAGGAATTTTCTTTTCCAAGCCACTGTAAAACCAAAACCAGAGAGACCCAGATAATCAAGTTGTGATAACCGGATTACCTCTATCTAGAAAAGGACAAAAAAGAAAAATAAGACTAGCTATCAAGTTAACAGTGGAAGAATTTTTACTACCAAAAAGTACTATACTGTTTGTATTTCAGAAAGAAAACTATTATTTTAATTTGATGAAATTACATGCAAGGCTTTAGAACAAATGCTGAAGAAAGGAATTGTTAGCAGTACAGTAATAGGGAAAAGTGGAATAAAACACAGCATGTGTTTATCACTGGTGAGACACTAAGCTAGCCTCTACAGTATTTGATTAGATAAATTGCAGAGGAAAAAAATGTTGTAGAACTAATTTGTCTGGATTTCAGTAAAGTTTCAATACAGCTGGATATAGGAAAAGAAATCAAACTAGAGATGGCATAGAGCAGCACAAGAATATAAAAATGAGTTAAGATCTAGTTTCCACTCATCCATCCATCCAACAGGGCTGGAAGATGGTGAGTAGACTTCAAGGTTTGGCCACCAGCCATATCTTAGTTTAACTTATTGTATTAGCATATAGTTATCAAGAGTGCTGATGAAATTCGATCACAATGAAGCTATAGTACAGAAGCAGGTAATCCAGAGCCTTTTAATGACGAGCTTGTGTGATCCACAGCTTTGGCCACAATGGTTTTACCTGACAGACTATTCTCACCCCTGGTTCCCCAGCTCTGGTTACAGAAGAGAGCAGTCATTTGTATTCAGAGAAAACACTGGCCTGTTTTATTGACATCCAGTATACAAGGTGGCCAAGCATCACATCTCCTCTCCTCTCCTGAGGAAGAGACAGCAGCTTGCTGAAGACTAGTAGCTGCCTATCACTTTCTACATACTATTTGTTGCTACTCATTGAAAAAAAAAACAAAACAAAACACAGCAACTCTAATATGAAGAATAATGGAAAAATAACCATCAAACCTTAGAAAGGAACACAGTTTTCAGAGTCAGATGAAACACACTTCCAATTTCCCTCACCAAAATAATTGCTTTCTCTGTTTGATCATCTAGATGAAAATATCCTGACACAAAAAATAGCCTGGCACCAACCTCAAAGACCAATTCTTTAACTTCATCTAAAATCAGTTAGGTACCAGAAAACACAGCCTATATTTAAAGAAAACTGATCTTGGATAAATTATATTATGCTCTTCACGCATAGTAAATTGGCTGAATCCTTTCCAAATGCAAAGTTCAACTCATCTTTAAACTGCAGACTCATGAGCAGGGGAAGGAGTGCTAAGTACAACACTGGCTCGCAGGGACGGAAAGCTGCAGTAGATGGAAAAGAGGTCTTCAAATAAAATTTAAAGTGAGATGAGTTGGAGAGATAAAGAGACACAAAAAAACTGTTTCAGATTGGGGATTTGCAGAAAAAGCTCTGTACCAGAGTAGACAACTTATCTGAGGAATGCAGCTGTTTGACATAACCCTGGCAAAAGCAAGCATTAAAATAATTTCCTGAGGGACATTTGCTTCCAGATCTCTATTTCTGCCTTAAGGTCAGGATATGATAAAGATAGGATAAAGCACGACTTTTAAGAACATGTTGTTTATAATTCCTAGTCAGAACAAAGGAATGATCACTGATTAGGTAACTACTGGTCTTCTCAAGACCAGTCTGTAGTCTTGGGAAATGGCTTATGCCAAAGCAAGTCAAGCCCCCTTGTGAGAGGTATAAAGCAAAAGGTAATTTCTTCAGGGCACCAGAAATGCACCTGAGAACTGCCAGAGTTTTATAGCTAGATACATGCACTGGTTATTGTATGAGAGACTGCTAAAGAGCCAGGTCTCGGACAGCGGGCTACAGTGCTGCAAGTGTCTCACACTCATAAATGACAACCACAACTTAACCACACTGAATGGTTTGTCTGGCTCAGATTGCTGGTGATGGGAGCATTTAATTATACTTCACCAGTGTGTATGCAGCACACGGAAAAAAAAGTCAACGTATGGTGATAACTTCACATCTCAGATGTTTTCCTGTAGTTAATGAGTGCTCACCTACAGAATCCTACAACACAACTTTTTTCTCAGGAAAAGGGAAATAAAATCCCTTTTGTTCATTTAAAGTTGAGGATGGCTGCTTGCTTCAGCATTTTTCACATGCTTTATATTTACCCCAAAATAAATCGTTAAAAAGATATCTTTATGAATTATATGAAATTCAATTATAAATGATTACATAGCAGATGTTATCTACCAGTGAAAGCCCACAGAGACCACAGAACAGACAGCCATGCATACCAGCTGCCACATAGCCTTGACTGCTGTGTAAGTTCTCAGCTCCAGCTATAAAGTAATTCTTTAATAAATTCAATGAGCATAAAAATGCCCAGGGAAGCAAAATTATCACAATTAGCCCAGTGCATACTTCAGTAGAATGTCCTAATTTAAAAAGTGTTTTGCAAAGCAATTCTCATATTGAAAGCAATTACACAGAGCAAAACAAAAATTGTATTTTTGAGATCCGTGTAAAAAAGCACCAGTGAGTATCCATGAAAAGCGATGTAAGAGACTACAGAAGATAGCAGAGAATAGCACACATTTTCAATTTCTTCCAAGCCTTCTGTTGTTTCCATTTTATGATTTTATTTTCTTAAAACAAACCAACCTACTGACCAACCACAACAAAACCCCCAAACAAACAAACGGAAAACTTAAATATCCAGAGCAACTATTAGCACTTTACTGACATGAGGCCTCTTGGCCAAACCCTGAATAACAGGGACTAAGAAGACTGACCTTTTCAATCTGTTCCATTAGTCTTGATTGTTAGCATACTTCCACTAGTAAAAAACTGTATGGGTCTTTTTTCCCCTCCATCCTCTTTTAGGTGGTCAGTTACCCAGCAAAAGGCATGGAGGAAAAAGCAAAGATTACTTTGCATATCAAAAAATCCAAAGTCATGACTTCAATGTAGTCAAGCCCTTTAGAGGGTAAAAGGCAGAAGGAGATAAAAGGACTCTGGAAAGACTTCTTTGGGTTCTTTAAATGATACTAGACACACCTTTGCCTATAGAAGCCTCAGTGCAGATCGTTAACGTGTACTTGTACCTCACATGAAAAAAACATTGAGAGAGAGACAGAAGCCCAAAAACTTAATTTGTGAAGATCCCAACCGAGGCTTTTCAGTTGCATTGTTTTGCCACTGACACTTTTGTACGGATATTCCCCAACCACATTGCATAAGCAGGCTGCATGAGGAACATGACTGGCAATATTTCAGAATCAACTGGCCATTCTTGCAGTTGCATTATACCTGCATGCTTAAAAAAAAAAATAAAATCATTAAAAAGCTCAAGTATTAAAAAAACAGCCAAATCAAGCATATAACAGCAGACTTGACACAATCAAAAATGCATTGTATTAACTAGCTGTCAAAGAATGGGCCATTTTGTGGAACTACAGGGTACTGCAATGCCTGCAAGACAATGAATGACCAGTTGACAACAACCAGGTTCCACGGCACATGGTTTGACAGCTTTTACAGTGCACAGACAATAAGGCATCTCCAAAACATTATGGCAGGTTTGTAGCAGAGAATATATGTATACATATATACATATGTGTGTGTATATTATATATGCATGCATGGAAGAGGAGTGAATACAGTTGAGAAAGATCTTAATCTTTTGCGCCTTTCTTCCATTATTGCTGTGGGTAACATACCATGGAAGTGAGGAAAAAACAAAACAAAAAACCCACACATTTTACCTCTGATAAAAAATAAGGAAAGTCCTGCATAATAGGAAGACTGTAACAAGATTTTGTCCACAAACACACAAGTATTCCCATCACGCTGTCTAACAGAAACCATTGTCTCTATCTACAAAGCTCATCTTGCTTGCATACCCAGAACTGCAGGATGACCAAAGTAGGAAGGGACCTCTGGGGACCATCTACATCCAAACTCGAAGTAGAGTCACCTAGAGCAGGTTGTCAAGGGCTGTGTCCTGTCAGACTTTTAACTTCACATCCTCTCTGGGCAAGTGGATGCATTTTACACATGTATCTGAAATACTGTTACTTTTCCGCAGAAAATACATGACCCTATTCTTGTTCCCCAGCTCTTCGCCTGTCAGTCACCAGACATGGACAGTGTAGGGCAGGGAGTCCCTCCGCACAAGCTTTGTTATGATGTCCAGCAAAACCAAGGCCCCAATCCAGACTGGACCATTGTGATCTTTGGGTTTTATTCCTTGAACCCAAAACAATATTTGGTTGCTACCTACCAAATTATAATACTTAATCTGTACTTGCGTTATATGCAATTAATTTATAATAGCTCAGTTTTGATAATAGAACCCAGTTCAAAAAGACTTTATGCTATAAAACATGAATCAAGGCTCAAGACGAACATGACTTGTATTTTGAAAATGGAAAACAAAGATTCTTAAAATCTTCTGAGCAAAGAGAGCAATTTTGGAGTAATACTGCACACTGTAGACTGACCTGCTGCAACAGCCAATTGTGATGAATTATCTGATGGGTGGAATTTTATCAGTTCCACACAATGCAATAAAAACACTGGAATGATTCCTGACCTGCCAAATAAAGAGAACTCTAGCCAAAGCATCCCTTCCTTCTGCCAGCATCTAACACTAATTAATTTTCCATTTTTTAAAATGGGAACAAATAGAAGTGATGAAATGGTTTTTGGCATGCTGAGCCTGAATTGATAAACTCTGGAAAAATCTATCCCACAGATAACACGAAAACAGAGGAAAATAGAAAGTTAAAGCTGAGCATACCGGGCAAAAATCCCTATGTAAAAACAAAACAAAAGACACCTTTGAATTCAGAGAGAAATTCTCTTTCAAAAAGAAATCTCAGGAAAGTTAAATTAAAAAAAAAAAAAAAAAAAAAAGACCTAAAAACACTTAAGAAAAAGCTACAGAAAGCTGCCTTAACCATTTCTACTAAATTCCCAATAAATCCTACACCCCAATGGCTTAGATTCTCCATCTTATTCCAGTTCTGTTCAGTGTAACAGCAGAGCATGCTTCCCAAAATCAGATTACCTTTGTATCTTCAAATACTCGCAGACTGTCTAAACCAAAAAACTAACACATAACCAGTTGCAGTATTTCTCTTGTAATGGCCGTCAGCTGAGGACAGTACGGACAAGCTGAAACCTGTTGAAAAGTCCTTACCAAGCACACTCTCAGGTGGTGAAAAGCATCCAAGAGTGGAGGTATTTTCTTGTCGAAAGATCTGCTACTGCTTACAGCTACTTTAAGCCATTTGGAGTAAATACACAGTAATGTGAAAAGAAGGTCTTTTATGAAGCGGGACCTGTTTCATTAGCCCCAAAGTGCCACTTTCAGAACAACAGTTCTCAGGGCAACAGCACAGACAGTCCTGCTTTAATAAATGGGAGCTCACTGCTTCAAGTTCTAAATTAAATTAGTGCAGTAAATCCCCATAGTGACTTTGTTTCCAAAAGAGCAACCAAATACTAGTTTAAACTCAAATTTTTAGAAATTATTGTTGTCAAATACTAAACAAAAATAGATCTACTTTAAAAGAGTACTGTGAAATTCAGATAAAGCATCCAGGAATTAAAAAATTCTATTGATACTCCTCCAATGATAATCTTTAAGATAAGGATTAGTACAAAATAGTTAACTGCTGTACTTGAACTCCATAACACTAAAAATAATCGGAGATAACTTTGAAACAAATAGGGGAAAAAACCCACAAACTTTCTTGATTATTCACCTTGATTGACACTTTTAAAAAATATTTCAAAAGCTAATGACTACGCAAGTTGGTGTTATGTACTGAGTATTGCATTAAGCATCAATGGTTTTCTGCTGTAAGGCTGAAACCGGAATTAATATTTGCAAGGCAGAAAAGAACAGAGCCTGCGAGTACCACATGACAGGCAAAGAATTTAAGGTGTAATGAAATGGTTCTTGAGTCACTTGAACTCAATGGGCGTGTTCCAGGTTAAAATGCAAGCAGAACTGCCATTGATTTCTCAGAGTGCAGAATGTGAATACTTGAAATATTTAGATGTGACAGTGGTCAAATCACAGTAAAACACCACCTGCAAGGAGCACCGAGATTTTGGCTGAATGTATGTTTTGCTTTCTCTACTTTCTATGAAATAACCTTGAAGTTTCTGAAGGGCAAACCCACAAAATTTTACTAACAAAACCAATTACCATTTCTCCCTTCTTTTTCAACCATCATATGCATAAGGATGCACGTAGAGAGCAAGTCAGATGAGCACTAAGATTTGGCAGTAGCATTTAGCTCTACAGTGATCAGTTACAACACAAACCACCCAGAAGAACTAACATAACATGTTTAGGACAAGCCTATGTGGTCTAAATCAATAATTTTTACAGTATAGCAGCCCAACAATGAAAATCAAATAAGTTAGTGAATGCTCCCTAGATGAAGTCCTTGTTATGAAAGGAAGAATACACACAAGAGAACACTGCCTCACTGAAGGAAAAAAGTTCGTTTGCGTGACTGTGCTTAGTTTTCATCTTCTTTAACTCCCCTGACTCCTTCAAACAGGGTCTGAACTCATGTTTCTAAAAGCTTCTCTGCTTTTCCTTTCAGTCAGCTCAATATCCTTGACAGGCTCATAAGTGTACACAACCCATACATACTGCTGGGCTCCTTTCTGGTAGTCTTTGGGTCAAAAAAAAAATGTAAGAAGTCAAAGCAGTTAGAAATAAATAACAATATAACTGAAAGGTAAAGCACACATAGTTCATCTAAGTCTTAAGAGATCTTAGTTCTGCCTAATTTTAGGAAACTTTAACAGATACCTAATAGTGTGGAATGTAATTCTTTAAGATAATGCTTTTTGAAAATGCATTTCTACATGAGTAATTTTGGATAAGTAATTTATCCCTTTCTGGTTTAGTTTTCTACTCTTAGAAGCCAAGCTACTAATAGGATTAACTGGCAAGTGCTATGATGAATTACTTAATATTCAAAAACTACTAGTCTTCTAGTATTATGACCATATACAGATGTTGGAAAAATAATTCCATGTGAAAGCTACATTTAGCTAATAATTTTTTGGCCTGAGAGAGAATACATAGATTTGTTTCCTGGACAATGGGTTGAAATATTCATTGCCATTTCAGGCATTACTGAATGACGGCCCATTTCAGGACTTTTCAGACGTCAGCAGGAGGGGCTACTTTCCACAACAGCACTCTGACTGCAGGACATAATAGATAGTTTATTCTTTTTTCACACAGGAGGAAAACAATGACAAAAGCAGGAAGGCAGCAGCAACGCAGAAATCTGGAGGTGATGATAAAGGGTAGGGAGAATAGAGAAAACTGTTTACATAAATTCATTGTGGCCAAAATCAGGCAGATGACAACTAAGTATATACAATATTTAACTGAAGTGCAAATCATCATTTTTCAATTTAGTAATTAAAGAAAATTTTCGATTTCATCGTGTCTGATAAAAAGTGATTTGAAATACAGAACACAAACTGAAGTATTTCAAACCTTTAGAGCACAACTTAGCGTAGTTTTCCCCGAGTACATCATAGAACCCTTAAAAAGAAAGAACTATTGCTGCTGCCTTCTGTGAAGTACAAGGCATTGACACCAGCATGTCACAGCTTCCCTCTTGGCACCTTGCAAACAGCCAGAGCCAGCCAAACAGCAACCTGGTGTAACCCTGACCTCAAGAACATTTCAGTTAGTGACAAATGGTAAAAACCAGCACCTGAGAACAGGTAGATCTTAAAAGGAGAATTGCTCAAGAGAATACAGTGAATGAAAATATGGATATAAACATCAACTATATGAGGAATAATTTAGCTGCACAAGCAACTAAGGAGAATTTTAACAGCATTTCTTTTAGAAATAACTAGTTTTATTGTTCAGCTGGTTTAATGAATAAAAACCCCAACATTGTAGAAGGGACAGAGACAGCAGTGAGCGTGAACACAAACACACTGCCCTCTGCAGCCAGGTCTCTGTTAGAATATCTTGTATCTTGCTTAATGGAACAGTATAACCTGATCAGTTCCATTTCCCAAGAAGTTTAATTAAGCAGAATACAGCTAAACAAATTGTCATTTATTCGTGGATCAAGCCCCCACCACCTGGTGTCACGTTGTCTTAGGCTTTTCATCACTAAGGCAAATACAGCAAGAGTTAACCTCTCCCTCTGAACCCTACCATTTAGCATTGGCATTTTGTTGGTGAACATATCTATCACTGCTACCTGCTCCAATTTTCACACCATTACCTAGGCCTCCTATTTTTCATTTTAGTAAACCTTCAAAACAGGAGTAAATCAGTGAAGACCTTAGAGATAGCAGTATAATTAATAATAATTTGTTTCTTTAAAAATTGTTATTTTAGACAAATATAGTCTTTTAACAGCTCATACCAGCCACTAAAGGGTAACTGCATTCAGAGAATACATTACACTTGTGCAAAGTGCATGTCTTCATGGTCACATTAACAGAGTGTGGAGTCTGCACTTGAGACAAATGCAAGAGCCTTTAGGCAGAAAAGCTCCAAAGCACAGGACATGCCCCAGCTCACGGGAAGAAGCACATTAGTTCTCAAGCCACAAGACTAAACTTTTTAGTCTTTCTTCACACATTTCATCAGTAATGCAGATTAATAAAGTTGTTTCTGTGTAGAAACAGTAGATCATATTCAGGAATAAGTACTTAGAATTACGGCTGAAAAGTTGCACTGAAAAATAATAAAGCTTCAAAGTTTCATTTTTCATCGTTCTTACTAGAGTGATGTATCATCATTAAAAGGATGGATTATAAAAGGAGAAATCTTGCCTATTCCCAGTAAACCATTCTTGTCCATACAAATATAGACATATATTTTATTTAATTTTTGTTCTTCTCTGGACAACTACATGTAATATCAAAGATCCAGATTTCTAAACCACTAGCATCAGGAATTTTCACTGAGTGTCAGATATCAGTCATTCTAAAATCTCTATTAAAAGAAAAAAAAAATCTTTCAAAACTGATATCAAGTTCAACTGCTTCAAGTAATTTTACTTGGAGAGGCAGGGCTGGATACATATGCTACATGCTACAACTTGTGCCTTCCTTCAACCTTTTTTCCTTTTTGTTGCAATTTATACCTAAAGTTGTTACAATCTATACTTGGTATTTGACCAAAAAAAAAAAAAAAAATTACCAAAGCTTACTAAATACATCTAAGCTCTAAGCTAACTTAGGTTGCAACAGCAGCATTTTATATTGCTTTCTAAGCATCATTAGAAAGCTATATCAAATAATTTTTAAATATCACATTAATCACAGAAAATAAGGTACTTTTCCACAGAACTCTGGTTCATAAACTGATTGTTAGTTTAGAATTGTGAATACAAATATTACAAGTTACTGTTTCAGCTATTGTTATAGAGGCTGGTACCTCCACAGTGTTGTTGCTATAGCTCCCCAGCCACTGAGATCATATCTCTTTATAATAACTAGGTAAATATACACAAAGTGTTGAGATGTACAGATATTCATCTATACACACAGGCAAGAGTAAACACTGCAAACTTCCTCCTCAAAATACTTTTTGCAATAGTCAAACGATCAAGAAGGACACAATTCTGTACTTTTCCCCCACATAGAATTACATAGACAACTATTTTATAGCATACATCTTTAATATTTGTATTTATGCAGCATAAATCTCTCAGTGTCTATTCAAAACATCTTAGTAGAGAAATGATCTTAGAGTAACAGAAAAAGTTTTTAAAACCAAAATTTTAAATTATAAGAATGCTTAAAAAGGACTGGCCAATCCAATGAAATGAATACCTTTCCTCCAGCTTGCACTCAAACTGAAAAGGTCATAAAAAGGAAACCCGGATTGGAAGCACAGTATTTTTCATCTCACGTGCCTCTTAAGGCAGCTAATTTCTCAGACATTCTGAAGAGCATTCTGTGTTTACAGACTATTTATTCAAAGGTGGATTCAGAGGCTGGGCAAAAAGATACCCACAAAAACATGAGCTTTCATTTTCACTGAGCTGCACTACTTTAGGTCGACTGCCCGCTTCTTCGGAAAATCAACCTTTTGGCATTTGTCAGTAGGCTCAAATATCCTGAAATGCTGAAAAGGTGAAACAAAAAACTTTCCCTGTGCTGCCTTCCTATCTGATCTTTTGTCTCATATGTCCCCCTCAGGGATGCACGAGAAATTTCTCTGAATAATTCATAAGCACCGAAGCAGAAACTAGCTTCTACTTCTGAACAAAAAGATTGGGCAAGAAGCTGATTGCAGCTGTTCTACTCCACTCTACCTGGAAGAAAACTGCATTAAAAATAATTTTCCTAGCATAGTAAGCACAGAATATATACATGCATGTATATACAAAATATATAAACAAACTTACGCATTTAAGCTGGGCAAGGCACCTTTGTATTTAGAGCTATACATTTCTTCGAAGGCAAGACTGATTCCCACCTTTCAAAACTCCAAGAAATCACATAGCATGAAGGTAATCAATGTGTAGAATTCAACTTTTGGTTTGGAATTAGATAGCAGAATGACTGCTCTTTCCTCTAGACCACAGTGTCCAACTTTTCTCTGACCACGAGCCACCTTTCTTTTCCAAAAGCACTGAATATTAGGCAGATTCAAATGACTTATTTTTCTGCAAGCTCTATTAGGACTGAAAGAGTCCTATTGCCTGCAGATAGCCTTTATGTCCCAGCACACACAGAAGAGAGAATTAAAAACCAGAAAAGACTGTTTCCAAAGATATTTTGCTAATAAGAGCTCAGATCCAAAAGCCATACGCTATGGGTTACCCGTATCAAGTTCAGATTTCACAATACAATATCGTAAGTTGAGACGAAAGTACTCATGAACATGGACTCAAGACTTACCAGCCTCTGCATGCTTTTCACATGTGTAGGACTAATAGATAAGGCCTCTTCATACCAGCGTTTGGCTTCATCAATATTTCCACGAAGTTCAGCCACTTGCCCTCTCATGTAGAGAACATAGTGTGACATGGGGAAGAGGTTTGCTGCTTCCTGGGTACAGGCGGTGGCCTCAGCAGGCTTCCCAATGCCTATGTAGACCTCAGCTGTGGAAGGAATGTGAGGAGCAATGAATGACTCTTGCTTCAGCATACCATGATGAGATGTTGGCATATGTGCTGCATTTGCAAATAGTTTCATTCTAACCAAAGTCTAATTTCCTTAAAAATTTGCAGCTTAAAAGAAATTATTCCATAAATTATTTTAAAGAAGTTATTCTTTTAGGAAAGATGCTTTTCTAAACATAATAGAAGTTTGAACCTCTAAATAGCTGTTTTAAACGCCAGAAAACTCTTTGTTATTTTTAACTGAAGTCTGGGATTTTTTTCATTTTAGTTTTATTTTTAAGATGTGAGCATGCCAGTATTCCAGTACTATTTAAGAAGAGAAAACCCAACACAAAACAGCACACAGAGATTCTCACAGTGGGTAAGAGAACACAACCGATTAGGGGGTTTTCTGAATTTTACATGTCAGCTGTTAAGGAAGCAGCAACAATTGCTCCAGCTACCAATCACTAAATAACAAGCCAAGTTACTGTGATACTGTTATAAGTTTCCTACTTCAGAGCATTTAGAAAGAAATATAACATCATTTGATATGAAAAGTTTCCTAGTTAGGGTATCAGAACATGTGAAATGCTTAATCATCATTCTGATTTGACAAAATTTATTTGTATTTCCAAGCATTTTATCTGATATCATTCAGAAACTAACACCACTTAACTCTGTACTTTTTAAAAAAGGCTATATTTAACATGAATCATTCCTGATGAAAGCAGTTGAGTAGCCTGACATGCACTTACATAAATCAGATTGAAAATACAAGAAAAAGAAGTTCATTCAGTAAGTGATTAACAACTACCAAGAGAAGAAGTATTTGCCTTCAGTATCTCTTATGACACTCCTCAACGCTGCTATTTCGCTATCCTGCTGCATTATCTCAATCTCTTGCTGAAGGAGCGGGAGAAGAGAGGAACAAAGAGATACTGAATGCAAGAAAAATATATTAAAGGTTCTGGGTTGGGTTATCTATTTCTTTTACTTTGCTACAGACCCTAGAAAAATTGAGCCTCAAAGTACTTAAAGTGCATTCTATTGTATCGCCTTGTACAAGAGTCTTATAGACTAAGGTTTCAATCAAAATGCTCCATCAAATCAGCAAAGGGAACTATGTCTGTTCAAGGCACACTTCTCACCGCACCATACAGGCCACTCACCCTGGTTGGAAGGCTCTCAGACCAGGATCTCACACTGCTGTAGTGCATTTGGGGTTATGCCTAAAATGCTGGATGGGACTGATGACTGAGTGCCTTTAGAGAAGATTTCTTCTGAAATAATTGCACCAAACAGACACTGATAAGCCCAACTAGTCAACTTCAGTACAGCAGACTGTATAAACCTTAACTTACAGGTGATACCTGCTATGAATAGCCAAAATTATTTCCATCAAAATTATAACAATGGCTAACAAAAACTGGACTTTCGGTAGCAGTTGGTGAGTAAGTACAGTGTAAATGTCCCACTCATCTTCTATTTTTTTAACTGATTTTTGTAGGGTAGCTGAAATAAGTTATTTTCTTCCTCTGAGACCTTACCCTACTGATGGGAAAACAGAAATTTCCACCAGAAGAGCATTATTTTGCTCCTCAGTTGATTCAGTGATTTCACAGAGTACATTCTACTTAACTTAGTATGTCCATGTGGATGTATGGAATAAGAAACTAATAAAATGCTTTTTGACTGAAAAATGTCCCATCCACATAACAAACTAACACATGAAATTGCTGATCCAGCAACACTTCTTTTTTCCCCTCTAACCCTAAGAACCACCTCACATAGTGAGAGATGGAACTGTATAACTAACGAATAGCAAAACTGGAAGATAACAAAGGGATACAGTTTTGAAATAAAAACCTAAATTTGGAAGAAATTATTTTTTTCTAGGGTTTTACTGTTACTAACTGCTGGTAAAATTCAAAGAGCAAATTGTAGGCATCATTTGAGAGCTGGACACACAGCATAAAATGTGAACTGTACCAAGAGTTTAAAAAAAAAATTGGAAAAGCTCTGGGTACTTCATTTTTGAATGCTTTTCTAAAAGCTACATGGTCAATATTACTAAGTGAGAAACAAGATTTTAGTGAGTAAAAAATACACTACATTATTTAAATGCTAACTATTTGAGCTTTTCTGGTTTTATTGTCTCTTCTCCAGCACCATGAGACTTGAAACATAGTTTTAAGTACTCACTCTCAACTTATTCAGTGAAAAGACTGAGGCAAAATATAATTGACACAGACTGTAAAAGTTATCAAGCTATAATTTTTAGCAAACCATATGCAGAAACTAAAAATTACTTAAGTAGAAGATTAATCTGCTAACACAATAATTGTAGACTAAAAAATAAGCAGAGACTGGCTAATTTAAAGGCTGGAGTTGAAATTCTGTATTCCTTGAGGGGAAACAAGTATGGCAGCAATGGCTTTTTACACTGGTCAATAGAGTCTGCAATGCTCCTATTCAAATTAGTCTTATGTTACTTGAAGGGATACTAAATCTTGCTGTCCTGCTTGCTAACTGCAGCACAGAAACTTGACAGTTGTTAACAGATCCTCCTAAAAGTATTAAATTTACATGAAATATTTCATTTATGTTTAAAGTTATTACAGAGTTATTTTAAAAATAACTTCTCATTTTCTCTAGCAGAAGTTATGACACCCCAACAGAATATATATAGTGGGTTTTTTGAAAAACTATGGTAGAATGAACAGAACATTAAACTTGTAGCTAGGTGTTAAGCATGAAAATTCATTCTAGAAATTTCTCAAACTAAAGGAGTTCTATTAATCTGAGATACTGACTTGAAACTGAATAAAAATGGTAAAAACCAACATGGCAAATTCAAATAAATCAGTTGTGGAAAACTGAAAAGTGCCAGCATACTCTGTAAGAAAATCTCACAGAGAAGCAGCAGTTTGAAGAGAAACCAGGTGCCCAGTCTGATGTGTCCTCCTAGAGAATCACAGAATGTTAGGGATTGGAATGGACCTCGAAAGATCATCTAGTCCAACCCCCTGCTGGAGCAGGAACACCCAGATGAGGTTACACAGGAAGGCGTCCAGGCGGGTTTTGAATGTCTCCACAGAAGGAGACTCTGCAACCCCCGTGGGCAGCCTGTTCCAGTGTTCTATTACCCTCAATGTGAAGAAGTTTCTTCTCATATTTAAGTGGAACCTTCTGTGTTCCAGTTGCTACCCATTGCCCCTTGTCCTATCATTGGTTGTCACCGAGAAGAGCCTGGCTCCATCCTCATGACACTCACCCTTTACATATTTATAAACACTAACGAGGTCACCCCTCAGTCTCCTCCAAGCTAAAGAGCCCCAGCTCCCTCAGCCTTTCCTCATAATGGAGGTGCTCCACTCCATCATCTTTGTTGCCCTGTGCTGGACTCTCTCCAGCAGTTCCCTGTCCTTCTGGAACTGAGGGGCCCAGAACTGGACACAATATTCCAGATGTGGTCTCACCAGGGCAGAACCTAGAATGCTTTCTGGCTCAAACCCCTCCAATGCTCCCACTTGCATTTTATTGAGAAACCAACATATTTTCCAATTAGGCTGCATAGCAACACTGAGTTCCATCTTGACACATTTCTTAAAGGACCATGATTGCCATTGATCATTTAGTGACACGTCTGTTTTTTAATAGTGAGTTACTAGAGAACATACTAATTGCAAAAGTAATTTACTTTCCCATTTAAAATAAGCCTGATTTTCCACCTTTACACTGTATGCCCAGAAAAGAAATGCTGAAACAGACTATTAATAAACACAAGATGAAAAATTAAAAGCCAGTTACTGTGTGTACAATCAACTTCTTTTGACTGAATGCCATGCTCACTTGCACAGCTGGAATGACACTGTACACCCATAAGAACAATAGTTTTCTCTCTTTTTCACATCATATTTCTTAGTTTGCGTAAATATATTCCACTAAGTTTTGCATGTATTAGAACTTCTTTATGTAACTTTTCCATGTTTCCATAATTTAACATGAAGAATAATTCTCAATTTTTGTATTTTAAAATTTAAAGCTTGTTAAAGATTTCCCTACACACACACTAAGAAGTAAAACACTGTACAATACAGTGAGTCAAGCAGTTAAACGTGACATGAGTCTTAAAAGGAAACAATTTCCCAGTGGTAAATCTTCACTTTTATTTAAAGAACACGTGCTGTAAGTAAGGCCTTAAGTAATTTTATCACTGTTTTTGATGCAAGTAACCCATATCTACTGAAGGAGATACCTTCCAGAATATCTGCAAGAAAACTTTATTATGAATGTTCCTACAGTGAAGAGTCTTTCTCAAGGCAGAGGGCATTTACTGCGGCAAGACAAACAGCTGAATAGCAGGATACCTAAACACCCTGAAATGCAGCACAAATCACCAGCCTGAAGTATCAAGAATGGGATCATCCCAAAGTGGAGAGGAAGCAGAATTCTGGTTGCAGTACCTTCTCTGATGGCAGACACAAGCTCTTTTCCATCTTGTTTTTTTCCTTCATTCCTCCCCATATATAGTGAGATCATACTTTGTCATGTCCTTCTCCTGGATATTTAACACTTTAGCTCATTCTCCAACTCTCTCCTACTTCTCACCTAAGCTTCCTCCTCTGGTAATCAAGTATATAACCTACAGACCACAGTTGCCAAGATAGATATTTCTAAAAGTGAAATGCAGAGTGTGCAGCAGACCAGCAACATGGATGCAAACCTGACTATGTTGTGAACTAAAATGGAATCAGCAAAGAGTGTCCAGACCCCTCCGTTGTGGGGAAAACAGTAGCAGTCGCTTGCATGGACTTCATAAGCAGTAACAGGACATGACCAACAAAAACTGGATGCTAAGAGGTACTGTAGATGGCCAGCTGTGATAAATATTTAAAATCAATGATGCCACCCATGATGCAGGGCAGGTGACTACTCTGTGTCTTGGTGGACTTTGCATTGTTCTAATCTGTATTGCTTTTGAGGAGCCCTTCTGCCCTCACATGAGATCACCACTATTAATCATTATCATTGCTCTTTCCAGTCTTCTAGGCTTTTTCTCTAAAACACTGATTAATAAATGGAAGCCACTGCCCAGTAATGACTTGCACACAATAAAACTGTTAAAGTAAAATAGAAAAATTAAAACACTAAGAAATACAGCACTGTTTTGTTAAATGTAAATATTAAAGAAAAAAAATTATATCACTGAAAAATGCGCAAGTCTGCGAGCAGGCAAAAGCAGAACAATTGCTGACTGATTCCTAAATTACACCTTCCTGAAAAAATGAAAACAATTGCAGGGTATACATTTTTAAGTGTGTAAAAATATACTGCATTGTCATTTTCTGGTTGAAATTGTGTATAACAGCTACTTGTGAAATTCCATTTAGCTTGAGGCTTGAAGCAGCAGAACAATATTAAACCCACTCAAGATGACTGTACATTTAGGAAAACAATTCTGGGTGTTTTACATTAATGAATTTAGAAGGAAGAGAAATGAATGAGAGCTCATTATCACAGCTGCAAGGGACAGGTTGTTCAACAGAACTGTTACCCTTTTTTCCCACATATGCAGAATTATTCATTTTCAATGATAAAGATTTTATAGTTGCAAGAACTCTTTTTTAATTTCACAAATATTTTCTTCCAACTGATGGAACTAGGGCATCTAAACTTGCAAATAGTTTGAGGTACTTCATGGATAAGGGAGTGTTGCCTTTGTTCTACAGAATATACAACTCCACCGATAGCAGCTGCATTATAAAACTATTGCCTTATCTTACATAAAACATCTTACACGCATGCGACTCAAATGTACTTTTTATTTCTTAACTTGGTTCAGTGCCAAACACACCCCTGAAAAAATGAGACCTGATGGGTGATAATAGATTCTGAATGAAACCAACAGATTTTTGCAAGCCCTTAGATTAGCAAGAAAAGGGAAAGCATAAGAAAGGACTTCACTTTCATGGTACCTGCATGTAGCCATATTTGAGCCAGAGTCATCCAAGGGTGCAGGGGACCTTGTTTCGGGGCACTGCTTTGCAGAGATGAAGCAACCTCAGACAGTGCTTGCTCCACTCTGGAAGCTGCTATTGAGGTGGCATGGACTGAACCTGTAGAAGTAATTAAAAAAAATTACCATCAGAGAAATAATGAAGGCCACACACATTGCATAAAATACGTAATCATAACCATTTTCCTGAGAGGTTTTGGCCCAAACTCCTCTAGACTGAATTTACATGTACAGTCTTGGAGAAATTTTGTGAAATGTCAGGTAATTTTCCTTGTTATGAAAGCTTTTATACTGTTCTGAAAGACTATACGAAAACCACACTGAACACTGGAAACTATACCTGACACATTTTTAGTTTGCTACTATGAATAACTCACACCTCTTTTCTGGCAATGTACAACCCAAAAAAAAACATTTGTGATGGTATCATACAGTGTAATCTTCAGGCTGCTGCATGCACTTTGATGTTAGTAATTGCTATGTTTTTCCATAGAGTGCAATTAGAGGACTATTTTAAGGCTAGTAACAGTCCAAAAAGGAGAACTAACATATACAGGATGATCACAACATACCTCATCACAAATACACAATTAAACTGCACTGAATGTAAACCTTAGCTTATCAAGAAGGCTGAGTTAAAATGCCTTGTGCCATACAAGTCCCGTGTAAGAAGAACATGTCCCCCTCCCAAGTCAAGACCATGAACGTTTTAAGCTACACTCCTTCCTGTCATCTAAGCTTCAACGTCTCTCTAGTTGTTTCATAATTACAAATAACAAAATCATAGACTAACTAGGCCTGATTAATATACAATATTCCATACTGGATCAGATGATAAGTCTTCTAAGCCCATGAGTATATCTGTAACAGTCAACAATGGCAGGTACCTCAAAAGAAAGTATTAAATCCTGTAGAGCAGGGTGACAAACTCTTTTACACCAGGGGCCACATCAGCCTCATGGTTGCCTTCAAAGGGCTGAATGTGATTTTAGGACTGTATAAATGTAACTACAGTGCCACCTGCATTAGGGTTAAAACAGAGTGGATATTTAGTAAATTTCTGTAGTAATTAACTCCTATCTTGGACTTTATTCTGAGTGGCAGAAAAAATTTTTAAAAACTTTCGAAAATCTTTTTCAAAATGTTATTCTTCAAATTGGTTATATTTCTAGTTTAAGATAAAGGTATCCCTTAACATATTGCAGCAATTAGTCCGCAGAAGAAAACACACGCATATGCAAAGTAGCAAAATAATAGTCTTTGAGTATCCTTACTTCAATTAAACTATTGGAAAACAGCTACCTCCTATAGAGCTAATATTAAAATATATTCTAAATCATGAATATTAACAATCTAAAACTCAACGTGGACCAAATAACTGTGTTAGAAACTCAGCAGACTGCAGATTATCCAACATAATCAACTCAAACGGCCTGTAAACAACATCCCAAATAATGAACTCTTGGGGTTTAAGTTCCAAGATCAATGTTAAGCAGCACACGAAGAAAGTCAGTCTCGTCTTCTGCAGGGCTGTTTGGAAATCTCAGCCTTGGAAATCCTTCATGCTTCAGTCTTATTTAAAATGTAGAGAACTTCAGATGTTGTGAAACAGCACAAGTGCATTGATAATTGGGCTTTTTTGCTTGGGTTTGTTCCTTTAAAAGCCCTCCTTGCAGTGGCTATTAAGAGAGCTATCAAGCACAGAGGGCTATACAGTTTCCAAAAGGAGGAGGGATGACCTTTAGTGCAGACTTGCATATGTAATCAGCACAGCCACTGTATCCTTCATCGCACTTTTACATCTTTCCTATTATCTTTTTTTCCCTGCCCAATGAGGCATCTTTCCGCTAGATCGCACTCATGCTGATAGCTCTAACCTATCAACCACTAAATGCTTCTTTAGTATTGCAACAATTTATGTCATCTGACTAATTTGTGGTTCCTTCTGCTAAAAAACAGTTGGTAAGCTTTCATCTTGCAGACAACCAAAAATCATTTAAAGACCATTTAAAGATCCTATGTGCTTTTGCACACACAAATCTCCCCGCTCTTCCTAAACAACTTCTAGATCTGCTGTTACAGCATGACACTTAGGACTCAAGAAAAAAAATCCCTCAAAGCAAAGACTGTGTATTTTGAAATACAAAAGTGTGAGGTGTGGAAAAGTAATATATCACCAAAATGGATCCTGGCTACTCACTTTCATCTGGTTAGTTTCGTTCTGAAGCTTGTTTATACTAAAAAGGCCAAGTGCAAAACAGGGGCTGTCTTTGTAAGATCTAGAATTCACTACTTAAATTACTCATTATTTAACATCTGGAATCACAATCTCATTGCACACTGCGAAGTGTGACAGATGGTCTTAATCATAACAAAAAGTTTCCAAATCAAAGTGGTATAACCTCCCACTACATTTCTTATAATGACACTTGTCCAGAATTTACAGAGTTCCTACTCATCATACTAACGTGGTATCTGGAACAACCATGGTTATATCCATGTTTCAATTCAATCTCAAATAGAAAACCTACCAACTGCCTTGTAAAACACATTTTAACCCAAGAAGTTAAGCCATCTCACAGAAGCCCTTCTTTTCCATGTCACACCTACAGTTCAACTTCGAGGTGTTCTATTTATTCTCTACAGACTTTTCTTCAGATAAATATTACAGGAGAGTCTACACAAACCCCATCTTTTAAATACCATTTATAAGTCACCCTATGTAAAAAAAAAAAACCATATTATGACTTCTTCAGTTCTTTTCTTGCTCATTTTCCAACAAATTATTCACAGCATACCCCCCAATGGACATGAACTAAGACATGGACTCTATCAGCACTTAGCTGGCATGCAGGCTTGGAGAAAAAGAGATTTTTCTTCAGAAAATGAGTAGAAGAATGGACTATCATCCTTCAAGAAACATGTCCAAACCAACTAACGAAACTAACTATAACAGGATTTCTTTTTATACCATACAAGATAATATTATTAAACAGTTTTACATTCATCGTGTTTTCAATATTTCAACATTTACATGAGGCAAAAAATGCTTTAACAGCAATGCTCATGCAGGAGAAAAGAGGCTTTCAACTTTGCATGCACACAATGCTGGCAGTTAGAATATTGGTGGTGTGACATACAGAAAACTCTGTGCTAAAAAAAAAGCAGTCGTGTGATACAAAGAGGCAGTACCTTCTGCAGGACTAACATATCTCTGAAGTGATGAATTTCATAACACAGATCATCTGGTTTAGTGAAAATTAACAATTTTCCCTATAAAATTAATTAAGTGTCTGAAACACCTTTCACGAATTACAAAGTGAGGTTATGTTTTGGTACAAAGTTATGCACGAAGATATTAGCAGTAGGTATGGGCAGCATCATTCATAGAGCATCCTCTTAGCTCTTTGTAAAAGGTTTTTTCATGCTTAGTCACTGTCAAACACACTGTTTTACACTCCTCCTTACTTTTCTCCAAACTGGTTTCCTGTACTACCTCATAAAAATCTATGAAAAAGTAATCAGTGAAAAAAAATCTGCTGTTCAAGGCTAAATGCACAGCTTTATAATGTAACTGGTTAAAGAAAAAACCTTATTTCACATCCTGGTTAAAGCAGTAGTTATTTTTATTGATCTATATTCTTCATTCTCTCTTATTTAGCTTGTTTTCATCATTGCATTATGTTAAAGTGTACTCTTAAGAGATGTATTCTACAAGCAAAATTTGTACCACAAGAGAAAGCAGTAGTTTATTATGACTCATGACAGCATTTGCAATGTTGTGTTCTGGACCAACATAGTCCTTAGGAAGAGCAGTGGCATAAAATCTTCTCTAATACAACCAAGTGGCAGCTGGCCATTATGGTATACAAGACCTTCCTAATATATCTTTATTTGCAGTCCTCTAGAAAGGAATACTGCCTCTTTAATTATTAAATGCAAGCGTTAGTTGAGTGCATTCAGATCTTGTAAGATTACAGCCCTCGGGGTGACTGAATGGGCAAAGAGCATCAGCCTTGCTTTACACACTATCAAAATTCCACTGCTGATAGACAAAACACGTACGTTTTGTGGTAAAGGAAAAGGTGATTTAAGTCCTTAAGAAATTAATAGAACTACACAGTCAATACTACTTACAAACTGAAAAAAGGGAGTAAAAACCATGAAAGTAAGCATCTGATGGATTGCCTTTGAACAGATCAAACCACAAATTAAATTCCAAAGTAAGAAGGAGAAAAAAAAAAGTATATGTGTATATATATATATATATGTATGTATATATAAACCAAGAACTCCAAGAAAGCTAGAGGATTTCTGATAATCTTCAAACTGTAAATCAGGTTCACATGGTTTCAAAAGACTAACAAAAAAAAAAAAAGAATATTACTGTTTACAACAAATATCTTCTTAGATCCTTTGCTACAACTTTAAAATGATGTTACAGTTCAACTGAAATTGGAATTCAAGTCAATAATAGAAAAGCCTTCTGCTGCTTTCAGTAGAAAAAAAAAATGAACTGAGCAAGATACAGAACATAAGATTTTCAGCCTTGGTAACTGTACTAACATGTCAGAACCATCTAGGCAAACCTCTACTTACTCAGAGAGCTTTAACTTTCATTAATTATTGATACTATACAAAGAACTCCAATATCTGGGTTTTTTCATGGTTCCACTAATTCTCATGCATATGGTAGAACTTCTTTCCCTGAGGATATAGCAGTTTAGAAATGGAAAACTTGGGCTTTACATAATGGAATCCATGCTTGGGCTTCCGCGTTTTTTCAGTTTGCCTTCATTCTTGAGTGAGTTCTTATTAACTTATAGCTCTGCAAAGAACAAGTAATTTAATGCTAACTTAGATTGTGCTGTTTATAAAGTAGGTCTGAGCAAGTTCAACTCAGCAATGCTCAAACCTGTGATAGCAGTGAATCAGCTATTCAAATGCTTCCAGAACAAAGTCAGACTTCAACCAGTTAAACTTCTGTTGGACGGCAGATTTCCTGGAGTCTAAATGAAGCACTTTCCTTAATTTCCAGTTAGAGGCTTACATATGAGCTAGTGTCTTCAAAACTCCAGTCTTATGTCAGCTATTTTAATGAGTGAATTTTGCTAAATACTCAAAGATTTCTTTTCTACATTTTATTAGGAATTAATATCTTTGACATGATATCGGTTAACAGCTAGGTGTAAAAAATGAATTTCTTAAGATCGGATTATAGTAAATCCAGTGACAAAAACAGCACTATGCATAAAGCTATGAGTAAAGGACAATTTAACAGAAATTAAAGAAGTTAAAAAGAAATGGCTGGAAAACTATGTTGATTTCACCCTGCCACCTGAACCACTCTGGTAGCATTATAGCACAGTTTATATTCAAACAATATGTGGATTGACTTTACAACATGTTTAAATTGGTGTCATTTCAATGAACAGAATGGCTCTTCACTTTAACAGCATAATGCTCTAATACCTCTGAATCATTACAATATGCCCTACCTGCAATGTGAGAATAATCCTGATATTTGGGCAATTCTTTCCTTCCTGTGCATTTTCAGGGAAGGTTTTAGATGCAATTAGCTAAAGGCTATCTGAAATTAAGTTGCTAAAAACTGTACAGATAAGAAGGAAATTCTGTGGAAAGTACAGTCTTGTTAGGAAAATATGGCAGTAATGGAAATAATTTACAGCCGTAAATGCTGCAAAGCACTATTGGCCAATAACCTCTTTTACTAAACATCGGTCATTTTCTGCAACAGTCATGAGAATACAGTATTAAATATGTCTGTATCTTTACCTCTTCTGGGATCAATGAAACTGTCTATTCTGATGAAGCTCTTAAAACCCATTCAGTATTTAATGAAGAGCACCTGAAAGGCCAGATTTCACTGACACTGTTGAAACTTAAACTGTTCAAACACGGTTTATCAGTTATGAAGATTATCAGACAAATACAGCACAAACTAGCATGCCCATCAGGAATAGAAAGCCAATTTACAGTGAGAAGGTGTACAGGGCTCAGGAACTTGGTCACAGTATGGAGAGGCTGCATGGGGCCAGACAAAGGTATCTGGTTTGGGATGAGGAAGATGAGAAGATACAAACAGTTGTAGAGGAGACTCTGTTCTTGAGAGAGAAGATGAGGAAGTATCAGAGGCTAAAAAGCGAAACAAAGACAATGATAAGGGTGGGAGGGGGGGCAGAAAAGAAAAAAGATCCAACAGGGTTTAATGGACTCATGGATGACAAAAAGTGGAAAGCATTTATTTCACCATTCAGTAAGATGGAAACGTCTTCTACATAAAATAAATATAACTTCTTCTGGAAGCAACAGAAAAATATACCATGTACTCATATGTACTCGCCTTCCATACTAAACTAGATTAAAAAAAAATGATTTTTTTCTCTATGTTCTAACGCACAAATTTGTAAAATGTAGTTAAGTGGAAATAAAGACCAAAGTTTAAAACTCAGCTACTATAATTTCTTACTATGATAAACTTAGTGGACTACAACCATTACACAACAAATTGAATAACGTGTGATTGAGTGCAACTTACCTTAACCAAAATAGCCAATTGAGTCTCAATGATCTGCATACGCATATCTACCTTTGGATATGAAATGTGCCTGCCACCCTGTGAGATTTTACTCCAGTGATTAATTCATCAAGCCTTTTTTTTTTCCTCTCCATATTTACTAACTGCAATACATACAAATATGGGTGCATGCCACTCACGGTAAAACAGCTGAAACAGAAGGCGAAGTTAAAGTAGATTTGCCACAGTAATTGATCAGGTCACTAGAATTAATAGTCTAGCTTGTAAGAAATCCACAATACACTCGTTTTATACTTCAAAGGTTACACAAACTTTAATTTGAATAATTAAATTATTTCTGATTATGGGACTGGTAAAAGTTCTATATAAATCTGTTTTAATATTTTTATTCTTTTTTTTTCAAATTTCGTCTTCTGCACAATTGACACAACTAAGAAAAAGAATGTTTTACACTGGTTACAGCTAGATGTATATATATTTTTTTTTTTTTTTCTAGAAAAGAGTTTAAAATTCAAACTGCAAGTACATAAGTCTTCAGATATGAATTTTAGCTCCCATTTCATGGTACTCAGGTTGAATTCAGACTAGAAAAGCAGAGGGGATCATCACCATAGGTGACAAGCAAAGTTAGGAAGGGGCAAATTTCCAAATGTTCATGTGAATACACACATACACACACACACACACACACAAATGCATACACATGGTAGCATTATACTTTATAAAGAGGAGGGGAGCAAACATTTCTGTCCCAGAAGGATCTTCCACAATACCCTTCTGCATACCCCTATTTTAGCTTTTTTTTTTTTTTTTTTTTTTTTAATATCAAATTCCTTCTGCATTTCTACACACTGTGGATCCACAGAATTTGCACACGAGCTCTTTCAGGCGATCAAGGTTGTACATCTCGACCATCTATTGTTTCTGTCATCTGTCTTTTGTGAACCATTTTTTTAGACAGTCTGCTTAGAGTCTCCTCAAACAGCATGACAAGCTTGACTTCTTTCATTCTTATAGGACCGGAACCTTTTAATTTCTGAAAAAATTTTATATAATATTTTGGATGAAGAATTTTGGACAAAACTTGGGTATGGAGTTTTTATAGGTATATACTGTATACACAGTAGACAACAAAGCTCTGGTTCTTACCAAAATTGGAGTATTGTTATTGCAACAAGGTTTCTTGTGCTAAAAGTAACAAATAAACAAAAAAACCCCACAAACAAACAAAAAAGCCCAACAAACAAAACCCGAAACACAGCAAACTAAACCCCAAAACAAAAAAAACACCACACAACCATTCCCCCACCCAACTACATTTTATGAGAAAAATAATCAAAAAGGGACTCCATATTTTTAATTTCCCATTTTATCCTCCTTGACTATAGAGACACACTAATGACATAACTGAGATTCAGAAAAAAGACAAATTGGAACTTGCAGGAAAATCAGAACTTATCTATAGATCTTGTTTTCCAATCAAGCTGTTGGCTGCAGGATTTGAATCTGGGGCGAGCTCTTTGAAAAGCTCACTGTTTTGGATAAGGGCTCATCTTTACTTAAAAGCATTGAAGAATGTGCAGTCTTTAAAAAGCACCAATTCACTATGCTTCCAAGTGTGGCAGATACAAAATAGGACACTCTGATCAAGAGCTCTGTGTCCCCATGGGGGAAAACAAAAAAAAACCCCACAACTAATTAAAAAAAAAATAATTCCCACAATGCTCCTATAAAAAGTATTTTTGAAACCATGAATTAAATTATATCTATGTGTATCTATATATGTATAAAAAAACCTGTCAAATCTATTTACATCCTTAAAATGAAACAAGCTAGACTAGAATATAGAATGGTCGCTATAGAATGATATAATGTTATCTTATACATTTAAATTACATGAACACAAGATGACAGAAAATTCCACATTAGGGACAGCAAGCTAATTATGCCATACTTCAGACCATCTCAGATTGCAATCCTTTGAAATCAGGTGACCTGATCTTTGTAATCAAAACTTTTTACCACTACAGCAAGCACAGATCACTTTCTATTTACTTACATGATTTTGAAATTGAGTGAACATTTGATCCAACTTTAACTTTCAGAAGTTAAATATCTAAATAGGATTGTTCTCTACTGCACAATTCTGATATTAAACAAACACATCGATTACACATCTCAATGTATCTTAATTTATGGGTCAGCGTATCCTAATTCACAGGCTGGCAAACTTCCACATAGGCTGTTTGTGTCAAAGAGTGATGAAGCAGAAATTCACATCTGCAAGGTGCCAGGAAGGGTTTGCTACACTTTAGAGATAAAACTCAGGAAAAAACTCTCAATATTTAAAATGCAAGTAACATAGTGTACAGGTTTGTGTAATGAGCATTATCATGGTAATTCCTTCTGCAATTTTCACAGAATGCATGGCTCATCTGCTTTTTGATTATATGACTTAAGGCATGTCAATTTGCATTGTGATAACTGATCATATTTAAATAGGCAAATTACATATTGTAAATATTTACTGATGTGTAACAGTCTTAGCTTTTATGTAGTGCACCTGTACACCACAATTTTTGATATGTATATCAAAATATCACATTATATATAATTTGTAATACATATATTTTGCTTATAATGTCAAAGCTATGTCTAGATGAAGCCAAGCCATCCATGTAATTATTTTTAATATATATTAGAAATTTTAATGAATTTAATTAGCCATGGTGTCTTCAGGCTTTTTGAGATTAAAAATTTTCTGAAATTTTTCAAATTTACCCTTTAAAAAGAAAATATGTGCAAACATCAAATGGACAGAAAAGCATAGGACTTTGGCAAATAGGCTAGCTTAGCATACTGATTTTTAACCCTACATAAGATAATACCCCTAAGCTGAGCAAGATCCATACTATAGATATTTTAATTTACAAAGAATGTGGTCAGCAATTATTTCATAAATAAAAAAAGAAAAAAATCTTATATTGCACAATGTCTATTTACACTTATACAGCAACAACGAAATATTATTTCATTAAAAAATAATTAATGGAAAATCTACCTATGACCAGACTGTTTTACCTATTTTATTGTTCAAATGCAGTTCTTACCTGTTTCAGGATCACTGAAATCTGGTAATGTAATTGTATTAAGCTGTCGTCTATCAGCAATAGCTCTGTCTAACAGGCTGCTCCCACGTCCAGAATCACTGTAATGAAGTACAGAAATTGTAAGCTATTAAAATATAAATCTATATACTGAAATACAAGTTGCTTGCTGGCCTCCTCCCACAAAAGTTCTTGCTATGAACAAATTTAGTACTAAGAACCACTCACAGTGCATTAAACCAGTTGCATTAAAACAGAATTAAGCTGAGCAAATCTAAATCCATATTTACTTTGGCAATGATGTTTTCATAATTAACACAACCATGAAGGGAATCGAGACTTTTAATTTGATTCATAGCCAACAGCTTCACAGAAAGGATTTATTGTACCTTAAACTTTTACAGAATATGAGGTTCAGCTCTCACAGGTACCTGAGATGGCAAATTTATGCTTGAAAATCCACCCTTTTCCCAGACTGAAGAAAAACACTAAACTCAAGACATCTAAGTTTAGGTAAAGATGTTATAAAGATGCCATAACTACCTTTCACATAAAAAGGAGTTACTCTAATGTCCAGAGTTTGGGGATGGGAGGGGTGAGGTGGTGGTGTTTGTTTTGGTTTGTGTGTGTGTTTTTATTTTGTTTCGTGTGTGCTTGTTTGTTTTTTGTTTGCTTGTTTGTTGCATTTTTAAAAAACACACACATATACACACATATTAATTCCTTAATGTTGAATTGATCTTAATAGCGCAGTAGGAACATCTTGAACAATTCCAACACCTCAGAATCGTAGGCAGCAGGAATTGTTTTCACTGATTGCTCCTGTGGACAAATGACTTAATTTCTGCTTTAGTTGTAACTCAGTATCTGTCCCTCAGGCTTCTTGTCGATACACCTGCCAGAAAACTAATTGCTCCTGGCACTACTATTAAAGATTTAGCAGAAGAACAGGGACTGAAGAACTAAGTGCTCCTTCTCCTTAAGATGAGGTGAGTATTGAGACACATGGACAGTGTGAGGAAACACATATGGGCACTCCTTCTTTAACATTCTATGGGTAATACAGTAACTTCATTTTTAGTACTAGTCACTGTCAATTAATACTTTTTCTAAAAACCTCATTAAAAAAAAAGGCACCCCACAAACTTAAAAATAATTAAGCTTTAAAGCAATTGGGCTCTTATCCCAGCTTAGCACAGTGCAAACTTTTGCCCGATTCTTACTGAAGAGAAAAAATTGCAAAAAATTCCTAGCTTAATGTAAAGCCTGAGAGACTTTAATCTAAACTCCAAGACTAGAATTCAGTACATCTTGCCATTTGCCTTCGTTTTAGAATGCCCTCCTTCCACATTTGAACTGAGAGAAGGGCAATAAGCCTTTCAGCAATTTCCTTTATTTATACAGCTGTTACTAGAATGCTATAAATAAAATTTTGCACAACACTAACATTATTGCATGACTGATTTCCTTACAAGATGATGCCAGTGTAGAAACCCACAGGAAACAGAAGGGAACATCCTGGGACACACACTATCAGCTCTAGCTGTTACATCGGTTAGTGCATATTTTCTGGTAACCACTGTATTAATTATTTCCTCATTCTACACGCAATGACATGCCAAACATTGCTGACAAGGAGAGCCAGGCTTAGCATAAGTATCTTCTAAACACAGTACTGGCATTATGATTAGTTCTGTTTTCCTAAAGCAAACTAAGAACTGCAAAAGAATTGCACTATTTTCTAATGAACTTCAAGCATTAGGCTGAAGATACATATTTAAACCTTCCAAGATTTGCACCACAAAATGAGTGTTAAATTCATATTAACCATCTCATGAGGAAAATGGTTGTATGCCAATTCAAGACTACAGAAAATTGTTCTAAATCAGCTGAACAAACGTAAGGCAAAATGTTGCATTTAGTCCTTTCTTTGTGTGGTATATTTAGTTACATACATAATTAATTTTCATTATTAAAAGAGTATGAGGACCCAAGTTTACTCCACAAAATCCAATTAATTGCAGGGAGAAATATTTCATATAAAACACAGCTTATCAAAGAAGTGAGCTCTTATCTCATTGGGAAGATGACACATCAAAATTAGTTTTCAGTCTAAATCAGCACAGAAAAAGAGGTTTCGAATAAGCATAAAGGATATTTAAATCTTTGAAAAACTACATTCTAAGAAGATTTTAAATGATTAAACGACCTTTTATTATTTGCTGAAAGAATTATTAAAAAAGCTTCAATTATGTCCAGTGGGAGACATAATTTTCAAATGGTGCTTTTCAACACAATGAAGTGTTAAAATTATAGATGTTGGATACTTTAGGTATTCACAACAATCCTCCTCCATCATTCTTTATTACAGTTGAGTGAATAGAACTTTCCAGTCACATTTCATGTCTGAGTGATAATTGTTACCCAAGTCAGCCAGACCTGGATCACTGTGATACAATATGAAGGTATTCAGCCTTTAAATTTCACAGGGACTGTCCAAAGAAATGTTACAGCTTGGTATCCATATTCACTGTTTGCTGTAACTCTGGAATGTGTGATTCATGAAACCTGTCTCCTTCCATCATGACATTTATTTACAACTCCAGTCTATTCCATTCCTAATTTGGTTTTGATTTGTTACCATAAACCAGAACTTCAAGAAAAGCTTTAAATGTCAAGATAAAGAAGCAGTAAAAACTATCAAATGTAAAGTAGTCCTCGTTAATTTTTTCACTTAGATGTTCTTGAAGGAGAATGGCGATATGAGAGTTGGCAAACTTTGCTGTTTGAAGCTGACACAGCCAAGAGTAAATTTTCACAGTCCCTGCTGATGTCTGAGGGAAGCTTTACTTAATCTGTATCTAACATGGCACAGTAGCTCTTAGCACAACAAAAAAAGTAATGACAAGCCTTGATTAGAACCCTGATGTGTGTAGAGGTTGTAACAGCAGAGATGGAAGGTGAAAAGTTGTGCTGGAGTACATGCAAAGCCTCACTGAAATTAAGCTTACATAGAAATCGTAACTATTCTGCACAGCACAGCATTTTGACAGTGAACTCTTAACCCCTGCTCCCCACACACAGGACCAGCCAACTAAAATAAACCACCACCCACTTAGAAGAGAAATTCTCTCCCAGGTCCCTGCTGCTAGTTCAGTGATTTAGAGTTGAAAATAATTCAGCTCAGACCCTTCTGGTTGCTGACGTTCTTGCTTTCTATAGCAGCCCCCGATTGCAGCTCGCTGCTCCACAGCAGAGTATCAGAGTCTCTCTCAATGTGCTGGGACAGACTCTAGTTCCCTCTCAGGCTTCTCCTGCTGCACCCTCCAAAGTCCCCTGCTCTGAACTGCCCATCGGCTTATTCAGGAGAGAAGCAGTTTTCCCTCTTTGGCCATTTGGCCAACTCAGTCACCTTAAAGAGATGCATGTGTTTGTGTAACTGAGATCAAACAAAGTAAGAGCAAAAACTGAATAGATAAATGTTGACCTGTTATACAGGTATCTAATGCTACCTGGTACAAAGTTCTTCTCTTCTCTGGAAACTGTCAACCCTTCAAATAACCAGATAGCAGGAAACTCTGCTTGTCATCATCTCCAGGTACTTGATGTGCTGAACTGTACCAGGATGGATTTCTGCAAAGTAGCCTTCCTGTTTATTTCACAGCTTATCTAAATATATATGGCAAAGGACCTTTGCAGAAGCACTCTGGAAACCCTAATAGGAATGTATCAGCCTATCCAATTACTTGTTAATGTGTCTGAAGAATCTAAATTGTTTCATAAGGAACATCTCCCTTCAATAAAAAGCCATGCTGGCTTTGCAAGAACATCATATTTATCCATGTAACCTCTGATGTTTCTGTAGCCTTAATTAACATCTAGTCCTTTATTTTATTTAGTGAAAGTCATTGAACTAAATTTCCACTATAGCAATCTCACCACAAGCCAATATAAAAGGCTGTATAACCCAGATCGTGGGAAAAAAATAAAAATAAAAATGAAAAAAAAATCAAGACAATACCAGTACCATGAGCCCCATCAAGGAGAATGGCAGAGTTACCAAATCTCTGTGATCAGCCCTCATCACTGCAGAGTTCATTAGCTTTGGTGTATTATATCTTACTTGACAGAACGCTGGGTAGTTTCTGCATGCCAGCCAACTGGTATCTTTGCAATTAAGTCTCCAGGTTCCCAGAGGATTAGTTTTTTCATATGAAATAGCAGACCGAGTAAAAGCAGGAATGCTGACCTAATATTGTCCTGAAAGGCTACTGAGCAAGATACTAAGCAGCCTAGAATTCTACACCATCTTACCTTGGGTTAGTGAGATTGTAGCAGGATTTCCAAATCTGAAGCATGTGTTTACAGGTAAGGAGTGCTTCATCTGGACCTCTGCACAGGGACTCCAATTTGACTTTTGTAAACAGTAATCTAGTGAAAAGGGAAAGGAAATTAAAAGAGAAAGAGATTCCAATTCAAGCAAAACACTTTTAAAGATAGCCAAATTCACATCAAACAGGAGAAAACATAACTTCAAAGAAAGGGTTAATTAATTTTTTTTTTTCATTAAGTAATTAAAATAAAGTCAAATATCTAATGTCAAAGTAACAGGGCTTTTTACAAGATGGCCTTTTCAACTGGACAGAAATAATAGTTGACAGGATTTTTTTTTTTTTAAAGTAAGACAATATAACTTAGTGAAATTAGCAAGACTACTAAAAACAGTACTTCATGTGTTGAAATGAAAAGAGTCATCTTTACTAAAGAAAATCATTACTACTTTTCCATCAACTGGCTCAGATGATAGTTATCTAACATATAACTCACGAAAGAAAAGAAGACTCAGTACTGATGCAAGTTACTTCCCTATAGCATGAACTTCTATTATAAGAAATGGAAGTGGTTATACTGAAAAGGATACCACTAGACCAGATAGATTCAGGAGGGGTAGTCAGTATTGGTAAGATCAACATGAAAATGTAGCCTCCACTCTACATTATGTTGCCATCAGCAGGCACTGAAATTGACGTTTGACTTGGATTTTGAACATTCTGAACATTTACAAGTGACAACCTGAGGAAAGCATATCATTCATCAAATATGCAGCAAACTATTCATAATGGAAGTGAACACGTTTGCCAGAAGCCACTATAAATTAATTCTGATTTCAAAGTTGATGTTTCTAATGGCAGCAAGGCTAATAAAGTGCATCGCCTCTTAAGATGATAACTGCATATTCATTCTACATTCCATATATCAGTAGAAGTTTCTCCACAGAGATTAACTTAGACACCTTCCCGAATAATTAAAGAATATCAATGCAATGTGACAATAAACGACCTAGTCAATTGGTATGCATATTTATAGTAGTCACAGCATCTGGGAACAGATAACACACTGAAAAAATACTAATTTAAAAGCAATTTTTAGTAAATTGTGTGATTAAAGAGCACATAGCAGAAGTAGAGTATGCATATAAAACTGTTAGCCTACTTTCTCTTTTTAAACCCAGGTGTACTTTGGCATTTTATTCCAGTGCAACCTTAATCATCTTAAGTGAAAAATTTATGTGATTGGTCATATGGTTTGCGTGGGAAGACTGAGAAGGGTGTAGAGGGTGGGCATGTGTGAAAGCTCAGAACTTTCTTATCCCAAAAACAAACTTTGAGGCTGCTAATAGTAACTGCAAACTGCCAGAGGGTTTTCTCAAGAATAAGAAATGACATCAACTGCCTCAGCAAGTCACAGTAGCTAAAGCTTTAGTGTTGCACTGAATGTCCTTTGCAGAAACAACACAGCATGTAAATCTAAAAATGAATCACACTACTTTAATTTTACAATGTACGCGTTGGTGGCACTGAGGAGGAAACGAAAGGCAGGTCACTGAGTTAGTTTAAGAGAATGAGCACCTGTGGTTAAGCAAGGTAAATAAGGTCATTTGGAGTCTCATCTGATGCCTTGTAGGAATGCAGAACAATCAGTTACACTAGTTTTGCTTTCTTCCTGTCAGTAAACTGGATTTGAGTACACAGGGAACTATACACATAATTTCAAGTCTTATTTCTTTGGCAAAGCAGTACTTTCTAGATACTCGTTTAACTGTGATGATATCACTGCAAGAAAAGATGTTCAGGTCTGTCCATCATTTTACTCCAAGAAAGGAGGAAAAATGACAAATAATATCCTCCTCCACTCACAACATCTGTTCTACCCTTAACATATGCACACACACATCCCAGCCAAACCTCTGCATCAAAACCCAAAATCACAGGAATCCACCTCATACGAGCCGTCTCCTGTTTGTCTGTATGTAAAAAGAAGAGAGTACTTTCACAGTTTGAAGAGCCTATCGAAGTTCGGTTTCTTAAAATTTGTGATCCTAAAGCACTTTACAAAAGTTATAGAACATAATAAATTCAGAAGCACTGAATTTACAAGCCATTCTAGAAAGAAGGTAATTACTATATATACCCTATTATGTACAGTTTACAGATGGACTGAATTTACATTAACAACCTTCAAGCATTTAAGATTTTCGGGAATTTTGTAGCAGGGAAAAGGCACTGGGTCAGTAAATCACTAAGATTCAGCATGCAAGAGTTAAAAGAAAAATTGAGTGGGAGGTAGAAAGGGAGAGGATTTGATTATTAAGAAATGACTTAAAGATGTGTATAAAATAGTAGAAGTCTGTGCAACAAAAATGTCAGAACTTGGACTACTAGTGCAAGATTCAAGGGCCAAATAGCAGAAGAAAAATATACTAGTAGGAATCAAAGTATCACATCAGAGTTTAATACTTTTGGATGCAGTCGGTATAATCGCAACATCATCTCCATCTCTTACATATTATGGCAATCAAGGGGACTGGACGGTTGCACATTTCCCAAAATACAAACAATAAACAAAGTATGATGGAAAAGCGTTCATAATTGTAATAAGGAAAGGCTAGGCAATTGTATCTAATGGGGGAAAAAAAGTATACCGATGTGCACTTTTAATAATAAATAGAAAGGTTTTGAATAGAATAGGTTGCATTTATAAAGCCACACAGAGCAGTTCCCCTGGGTCCAAGAAACATTTTGACTGTAAATCACAAAATAACTAAGACACTCTAGAAAACTGATATGAGATGTTAATAACAAAATGAAAACCTGTCAACTAAACATTCACTTTACAAATGAGGGGAGGAAGGGAAAAAAGAGGAAGGAGGCAGTGGGTAAGAGGAACACCATGTGACTAACAGGTCTCCCAAATCAACTTCATTCTTCCAAGTTCCCCTGAAATAAGGCTGGAGGTATGAGCTGATAAAATAAACAAACAGCTCAGGGACGAGTATTATCAGGAAGGTTTTAGAAACCATGAGTTAGATCATCTGAAACAGGATTTTCTGAAAGGTCAGCTTCAGTCACCTGCAGAAACAACTCTTCTGGAACACGGCCTGCTTTTCTGACACAGAGAATTTTAAATTTTATAGGGACATTTTCACACCTGTTTTTAATACACTATTACAAATGGTGAAGAATGGATAAATGGCTCTTCAAGAGACAGGATGGTAAAAATCGAGCTGTACATTTTGAGTACTGTGAATTACCTGGTTGTATCTGTTTGTAAGAGCCAGAGGTTTAAATTACCAGCACACCATGCAGAAGAAAACACAACAGAGTAACCACAGCATGGTGGGACAGCACCCATGACTAAGAATGCAAGTACTGAGGAACAGACAATATTCAAAGTAGAAATGCAGAGTAAAACAATGTGTGTTAATGACGCGTCAAACTGGAGTAAATATAACAGATAACAAGAACAGAAACCTGTTTGGGTCAAATCTTTCGGGGAAGGGAAGTAGGTAAAACCAGTTCTATTAAAGACATTAGACTAATGGAGCATTTGTTCCAGCATCAGCGTTTGATATGGAAACAGATCTTTAACATTAGATAAAAATAAAGTGAATTGTATCATTTTAGGAGACTAATTACCCAGACACAAAATGGAGAATAAATCAAACTCTTAAGTGGACAGGCTTAGTTACTCTTGGAGCTAATAGCTGATGAATTTATGAAATAGCTACTGAAGCAGCAAATGACTCCATTACTTCAAGACTGTTCTCACTCACTAATGAGGACATTATAGAAGAGCTGTTTGTAACCTAATCCATATACGACTGAGTTTTTATTTAAATAATGAAAAAAATCTCAAATGGGTTTTTGAATTTCAGCAGTATACACCTATATAATTTGATAATGAAGGTTAGCAAAGACATCTGAGATACAGCAGAAGCCTGGCATTTAACACAAAGATGCAAAAACATTTAAGAATCCAGGCCTCAAGTTGAAGGGGTAAAATTCAATGTTTGAAAAGCCAGTCATTGATAAAATTGTGCAAGTAAGACATCAGAAACATGCAGAGATCCTATAAAGAATAGCAGGGGACAGAGTGGGGGGAAAAGAGAAAGAAGAATCAGTACAGAAAGCTGCATTTAACATACATAGAAAAAAGTTACACTAAACTATACCTGAACCCGTTATTACATGAAAAAGTTACAGCCTTTAAAGGCTTTTTTTGTACTTAAGTAGGGAAGAAAAAAAAAGAAAATGCATATCCTGAATAGGGACAACAGGATGAACATTAAGAATATTCAGGAATGAATTCTCAACCTCTACCATAACCCCTGTCTATGTTGTCTCATATATTAAAACAACGGCAAATGTAGAATAGAAACACCTTAAAAATTGTTCAAGTTAATGCAGAAAACAATAAGTTTCTCAGAATTATGGAAACAGTGACACATAAGATTGTCCTTAGTAAAGTAGGAACTTTAAAGAAAATATAACTTCTGTAATGACTGGGGAACAGCGACTATATTGCCAATGTTGTTTTCAAGAGGGAAGGCACAGAAGAATATATATAATAATAACACACTAAATTTTATATAAAAATAGCATATAAAAATGAAAGGAGTATTAGATAAAATTGTTAATGGAAAAATGGTTATAGTTCAAGTTTAATAAAGGGATTGCACCAAACAACCTGTGTAACAGTTATTCCAAACCAGAGCTGCTTGACAGACAGGTTCATCAAGGTGAGACAGCTGCGAAGAGGGCAGATGCCATTCTGGAATATTCTCATTGGAGCAGAACGAGAGACCGTGCCATTGTACAATAGCCCAGTGAGACCACATCTGGAATGTTACACATAAATCTCATTATAATGAACACACACACACACACAAAATTTCACATTGGAGCAGCTGCAGAGAAAAGCTGCAAGGGTGACCAGCTGACTGGAGACTGCAGAGTATGAAAAATACTTCATTTAGTCAGTCTAGCAAAAAAAAAAAAAGCCAAGAAGAGGTACAAGTTCTATCTGTACATACAGATAAGATAAGCACCATGAAGGGAAAAAGAACAATTTATCTAGAGGATAAAGGCCATATAGACTATTAAAAGAGGAAGGGTAGAAATTATGTCCCAAGATTATAAATGGGACTGTAGAAAAGACTGCTTCTTCACAGTTGTTTTGGATAGACTGCAGAAGAGGTGGAGCAAATAATCCAGCGGTTCTTAAAAGTACAGCTGAGAAGTTCATGAACAGTGTTACACGCAGGACAACGGTAAACAATGGGGCCTTGTGACTTCCCAGGTTCTTGCTAGCACTCTTTTTCCTAACTCTGCTACGTGATAACACTATTAGTATTGAAAACTCTTAGTTCTTCCTGTGAAAAGGTATTGCTCACCTTGGGTGCAATTTTAAAATCAGCTGCTTTGCTTTTGGGATCAAGTAAGCAATTTTTGCAACTTGCTGTATAGCGTATAAGCACACCAGCTTGGATCAGCCAGAGCTGGATATCTGTGTTCCACACACTGCTACACAGAAGAGACCTGCATATCATTCCCCAATTCTTTCTGCAAACCTGGCAATATGACATGCTATCCCTCATTTTTTCCAGCAGATCTGCCTGCTGGAGCAGAGTCACTCAATGCAGTGGTCAACGGGAATCTCCCTGAAGTCCTTCAGACTAAGAAACCTTCTACACCAAACTTTTAATTCCACTAGACTACTTCTTCTGACGGGTCCACATCCCCATATCCTGATCAAACCTGAACAGAATGCTTTCTTTTTATTTAGGATTGGGAGTAAACTTCACTATTATTCTCTTATTATATAAATTATTTACATTATTCAGGCCTTGAAGAACACAAGGGAGAGCTGTGCATAACACGTGCTTTGAAAAACAGTAAACCTTCAGCATAACACCCCAAAAGCCTCACAGAGAACCCTTTAAGGACTCTTCAGTATGCAGGAAGGTCAAGGTAAGTCTGTCCATCACACCAGTAAACATCTGTCCTTCTCAAAGAAACTAAAATTTAAAAGGATGCATCAAATCCACTTGTTTACAATGCAGGATTACAAACACAACTACCTTTGTTTTATGTTTAACCTACTTCGAGTAAAGTTTTAAGAAAACCTTTTAAAGTGATTTGACAGTTTGCATTTCTAAATTCAGCTAATGGTATTTTTACATGATATTCAAAATATGGTAGGAAAGTAATTAATATATTTGGAGTCCCATAAATACGGTAACGACCAATAAAAAAGCTATGCAGAAAGTGCAAAAAATAACTTAGTCTCCCTGACAAACATATTAATTTCCACAATAGCTTAAATATAACAATAAAGTTTATAAATAATCAACTCTGATAGATAGCCTGTTACTTATTAGAGCATAAAAGAAAGATGACAAATAGTTCTGTGTAGAGTTATATATTTAATTTTGGTTTCAGATTTATGTGTCTATTTAATATATCCTACAACGTCAAATCCTGGAATGGTAGGAAAATCCAAAGAAATTGTTCTGGTTTTAAACCTGGGCACTACATTAAGGACAAAAGAACCACAAAAAAACTTCACCAAGCGTAAATGTATGATTTGTGAAATCTTAGACTAACTAGCCTGACAAAGATCCTGTACTAAAAACCACCACCACAAACCAAAAAATCACAAAAAGTGTGATGTAGAATGTAACACTATAGAAAGATACTAAAGTCTGAAAATAAACTTTTAAAAAAAAAAAAAAACTTTAAAAAACCAACCAAACAAATAAGGTATGCTTGTTTTCATATGATCTGAATTTAAGGGAAAAAATACCTATGTAAAACTTATATTCACATGCATACTTCATACAGCTGCATCTCA
The DNA here is from genome assembly GCF_963082525.1 of Nesoenas mayeri. NCBI lineage: Eukaryota > Metazoa > Chordata > Aves > Columbiformes > Columbidae > Nesoenas > Nesoenas mayeri. The sequence continues at coordinate 18,273,337 of NC_137548.1, read as the reverse complement.
TTTCTGTAACAAACTGTCATAGTGTCAGTTGCTTTTCTATATTAAATCAGATTCACTGACAGAACCCACAGAGTAATTAAGGTGGGAAAGCAGTACACAGAATGCATAAAATTAAGTTTGAACAAATATTATTCAATATTGATGATTTCAAAGAATGTAAATCTATTCACCTTTCCGAAATAAAGTGTTAGCAAGTCACTTCTTGCACTCAACAATTACATATATAGGAAAAACTTCAGATGACTCTTACAGGAAACATAAAAGAAATGAAGCAGTAGGAGGAAGCCAAATCTTAGCAAATTCAGTTTCTCTTCCCCAGTACGTACTATCAGCAAGTGCAATTCTGACAGTTTCGTAGTTACCCATAAATGGTTTACAATAAAAAGGTTAAAATCAAAAAACATTCCTAGAGTTCTCAGCATTTACTTCATTCACCGTCCAGAATCTGACTACAGTTTACTGTCTGCAAGTTTGTACCTTCTTTTAAGAGGAGGAGGTAGGGCTGACTGCTTTAAGACCCTTCACTTGGGAATCCCACTTGAATCCAAAAGGACTCTAATTTATGTGTAATATACTGTCCTAACAAAAAGATGCTTATAACAGCACAGTAGGAAACTTTCCAAACAATTTGTTCAGCAGACAGCTTAATAGCTCTCAAGCTGGATTTCTTTTTAAAAACCCAGCATATAGCTATAGGAACAAGTACAGGCTTTGCACTCTGATGTGAAAACACATCACGGAAATAACTGACCGAGAAGCAAATAAGAATGCCAGCAAACAAGTAAGGGAATATAAGCCCCCCAGAGAAGTAATTACACTCAAAATAACTAATACAATCCTTTTCAGCAGACACGATGCGGGTGATTCTCTGTATAAAGCAGTAATAAATGATGCTGAAATATTTCATGCAGTTCTTGTTTACATGTGATGAAAATCGGCCACAGTTAAGCAATGCAAAAGATAACTGAAAGGCTAGAGAATGTCCCCTACTGTCAGCAAGTATGGTGACGTTCTTATTGGAAAGGACACAGAAGCTACCATCAGAATGTGAAGTCACCAGTATTTCAGAATGCTTAGTAAAGAATGATAAAAAAAAAAAAAAGGCTGGAAACAAATAAAGGATTAATTCAAATTAAGTACAAAATCACAGTCTTAATGAAGATTGTACTGAAACACTGAAACAAACTACCACACGCTGCAAAGTTTTCTCCAGTTTCTGGTGTGTTCTTGCCAAGATTGGGTGTCTTCTTGAAGGTATGCTTTACTTAAACCTGTATCATTGGAAAAACTAAAGCAAATCTAGCAACTTCTGACATATAGAAGGTACATCACATCTATAATGAAAGTACAGAAAGAAATTCATAGACATGTCTGCTGCAATTGCAAGGTTAAGATTTGCACAGTCTACTGCATTTTGAGTATTCAAGGAAAGTTTTATTATCAGGAAAGACAGATATGTCACCATTTCTAAGTACCTAGAAATAAAATTTTGCTGAACAAATTAATCTTATTTTCTGATGATTTCTTTTGAATTTCTATGACACTGCTACCCAATCAACTTCACTTGCCTTACCCTGAAGCCAGTTTCCTCTTTCCCAATTAATCACATCTGCTTCTCATGTTTGTTCAAAGTGTCAATAGTGAGTCTCAATTATCCAAGCTGCATTTGCAAGCCAGCAAGACACAATTAATGAAAAGAGGTTACGGAACACAACTATCAGCAGTGTCTACTTGGATTGTTTTTTCAGCTGCTTCCATCAATCTGGTTCCTTCAAGAATCCAACTGAACCACTGAATGCTCAATACTGACAACAGGAGGCCAAGCAACCAAATTATTATTTTTTTTTTTAAAACTGAAGAAAATAATTTAACTTAATAAAAATGTCTCCTAAACTGTTTCTCAAAATATTACCAAACATACCCAAAAGACATGAAATCTGTTTCAAGTGATTCAGTAGTGACAGGTTTCCATAGTGCCAATATTAACCATAGCAGTCATCTCCTCCAACTTTGCTTGCACAGGTCTCCAGTAGCAGGATGCCCATTTTCATGTAGAAACACAGATCAAGTAAAAATAGGTAGTTCAGACTGCTATTGAAAAAAACAAGCAAAAGCTACAACAAAAAACCAGCCCTCGAGTCCCAAAATAACACAATTTTGTGGAAACCATGAATAGGTAGAGACTTGGTGTGCACTGGATGGCCTTCTCTGCACCCTTTGAAATATTATTCCTCATATATTTGTTCACAAAGTAGTAACATTACTTCTTTGGAAGCAAAAGCAGCGGTCAGTCCTGTGACTTTTGGTGGAGTTTTTGTATACTGTATTTTATTTTATGAACTCAATGTCCTTAAGAAAACTAACATTTCTAAACTATAATGATGATAATTTCTGACTAAAGCCAGAAAAAAAATAGTTACACTTGAAAACTTCTTCTTTTCCTGCCTGGAACACCCTGTGGCAGCCAGCTTGTGATCCAAACTGAGATTCTTTCAATCAAATTTCAAAGAGGTATCTACAGCCTAGCCATGCCTAGCAAACATAACTCGGATAACACTCTGAGGCCAATGACAAATTCGTTATATAAATTAATATGTACCTATCAACAATGTCTTTTTAATTGGCCATTCTGTAAGATCATGGAATAATAACCAAGGGGGATAGGGAGAATAGACAAGCCCAACATGAAAAGAAGAAACACAAGCAAGTCTTTCATGACTTACAGAAAAATAATTCCTGAGAACAAATTCAGTTACCTCTCAAAACAGACAGGGTCAAAATGGAGTGGATTTGGAAAAGCTTGTTGTCATATGTTGTCAAGAATGTATATGCCAACCTGGAAGACATGATTTTGGCAAGTCTAGCAGATCACTGCTTCTTGTCCAACCATATACTCCCGCCCTTTCCTCAAATAATTCCCAGTGCTCTGTTTATCAAGGAAAAGAAAAAAAGTGCAAGTTTAAGCAGCACCACACACTGCAGTGCAATTACAATGAACCTTGGGAAAACAGAACGGCACGGATTATTCCCTCTAATTGATAAATACATCCCTGTCCCACAAAACATTGGTGTATGTATCATCATACACTGAAAGTACCAACCAGCTCTTCTGTTATGCCCACCTGGACAACTCACATATTAAACAATGGAGTGAGAGGGATGTTAAAAGGCTCTGTGATTCTGGGAAATCTACTGTAGCTCAAAAGAGCCCTTGAGGGTCAGGAAGGAAATGATTTAATAGTTTTCAGAAGAGTGACATATTGGCCTGATGCTTCTGTGAAATATTCTTGGAAGAAAAAAAAAAATCCATCACACTTCAACAAATGTAAATGTTTAAACTGTGAACTCAGTCTTCAGTTGTCTTCAAACCTGCTACCATATGTCTTTCCTTTTTGAGTGTACTTAACATTAAAATAACATGCTTGCACTCCTCAAATAACCCATCTGCTGTTCCCTGCTTCTGCTACTTTATAAGCTTGTCAGCTGCTATCCATTGTAGTTCAATTTTCAGCATAAAATTAGCAACTAATATTTAATATTTATTTATCCTAATTACACTAGTTTCAGGCATTAACCTCATCTTTAAGTTCCTCAACACTTGACAAAGGAACCTCAAACAGCTGAGATTAAGATAACGATATAATGAGTATTTCATTAAAAAACTGAACCCCATCTCCCTCCTTTGAGAATATACTTTTGACTAACTATGAAGTAGAAACAGACAGAAGCCTTGTTTCAGGATTTCATATCATTCAGAAGACCGCTAAGATATAGTTTCCTTGTGACAAGCAGATAAAAAGACAAGAAAGAGTAATGGAAAGTAGTTTGTAAATGCACATATAACTGTACTGAACCCTACAACTGTATATATATAAAAAACTCTGTGTATATACATATATACACTGTATATATATAAACTGTATATATAGAGAGTTATATATATGTAACATAAAACTAAAACTGTATATATATAACTATATATATAACTAGAACTATAACTGTACCCAATATAAACCAATGCAACACAACCACAACTACCTTGCATCACCTCAAATACACTTCAGACTGTAATGCACACCTCTGGGACTGCTGACACATTCAGAGTAGGCAAACATTGGATTGAAATAAATAAAATTCAAGGAAAACCGAAACAGCTAAGACCTCAAGCCTCCCTCACAGTTAAGTTCTAGTAATTTAGCTGTGGCTCCTTCCTACCTACTCTCTTTGTAATCAGGACAGCATGTCCCTGCTTCTGTTCCAAGTCTAGAGATGGATCATTTCACCCAGTCTCCCACGTAGTTTGATGGTTACGATTTCTGAGCTGCATCATTCTGTGGGTTAAAATCCTGTCAAACTGGAGAAGAAAAGAACTTCACATTTCTACTACAGGGACAAGTTGCCTAAGGAAAGTTGGGGAAAAAACAATGTAACTTTAGATGAATTAAAACGCAGTAGGACCTGATCGAGGTTAACCAGACTTTTTGATGCTGGCACTTTACTCCCATCCATCTCACTAAAGCAGTGTAATAATCTTTTCAGCAATCTTAACCCATTCAGTAATCTTTTGTCCAGAGATCTTTTTGTCCCTGGATCAAAGCACTCTCGGATTTCAGAAGGCTTCAGAGGTTAGCTAGCATTTAAAAGCAGATTGATTGTATTGCTTCGACAAACACAACTAACTTGTTTATAAGTAGATGGTTACAACCTGGCATCTTAAGTTTACAAAAAGTTTGAAATGATAATGCTACAGATTTCCAGCAAATATCTTGCATTTTTATAATTTCTCAAAAACATTACTGCATATCTATTTCATTTTTAGAATTTCACCAATATTTCTTCCTATACCTCTTAAGGTCTCAGCAGATTGCATATTTCTGCTGCCAATATAACAAACAAAGGAAGAACAATCAACTCTCTATTCAAAGAAAATCTTTACCTTGCTGCTAACAGCACAATGTTACATTTGCTCATTCCTTCCACTGCTTTAGGTAATGACAGGCCACAAGTCTTTGGTTCTGAGAAATTTCTTTCTGCTTACTGACCCAGAGGTGCATGGGGGCAAAGTCATTTCTGATTGGGCATGTTTATTCAGCAACTTCCTAGCTTTATGGGGCAGGAAGGCTAACACTAATTTAGAATGCAAAGGTATGCTTGCTATATGCCTCAAATAGTGACCATGAATTCTAGGAACACATCAGATTTTCAGGTTAAAAACTGACAGGCAACATATTTGTTAGCTAACTATAACAGAAGAGTGCTGGTAAGTATCAATTTCTCAGCATGACTCTCAATGTATTCCATGACTTCCTTGCAACCTCTGGCATTTTACAAAGATGTACTATTATAAACTTCTGAAAATTTAGGATCCTTTACAAAGAAAAGCAAAACAAAAAGAACACAAAGCTGTGAACAAGGGAGGACAGCAGTCGGCATAGCAATGCAACTACAGCATACAGAGGTATGTGAATAAGAACAACAAAAAAAGAAATAAGAAATACTTTAATATTTTCCAACTACAGAGATTTATTATGCTGCAAAGCTACCAAAGTATCATTTTGCATAATGCTGAGGTAATGGATTCATTCTAAGCGAAATACAAAGAAAAACAAGAAAAGTCTTGTACTATTTATCTTACTGGGATTGCAGACATAACCAAAAGATAAAACATAAAACAAGATGACATTTGAAGTGTTTAACAAAGCCAATAAAATACCATAGGCAAATAACGAAATGTTGCAAGTATACCTAAGAATTAGCGAGTATATCTAAGAATTAGTTCCTTAGAGGAACACAAGAGGATCTTCCCAGCTTGCTAGGAAGTACTGTGAGACTGTGCTGTTTACAGAAGGTGCAGAACAAGAAAACAGAATCATCAACACACTAAGCATTTGTGGTTTATATTTTATATATGTGCACATACACGTTCTCAACCATTTCAAGAGCACTACATACAGTGTGCAAGAGTAGATTGTAAACTCGAGATTTTGCTGAAAAATGCTTACATGAATGAATAAATCCATATTTATATTACTGACCAGGTGTGTTTGGCTGTCAGTATCAATTGCAGAGAGCACACAAAGAATGTCAATCATATCCTTGACTTCTCAAGGAACCAGAAGTACCTGACAGCACTAAAACATGACTATAAAAGACTGTCTAGATAGACATATAGGTGTGTTTCACCTTGGATACTTCAGCAAATGTTGCCATATCTGCTCACAATTCCTACTGCCAAGATATTGCTCTAAAATACCCTTATTTGTACCAGTAGGTTGTAACAGTACACTGTATTACCACGGTGTTTGTATTATACAACAGGACTAATAATTTAGAACCACCACTATGACCCGTATGATTAATACACATATGGGTCATATACACATATATACATTAATAGATACATTCTTTTTAAAACAACTCGGAAACATGTTTAACCACAATGTGCCATTATAAACAAGTACGGAAAGGCCATGAAGCATATCTGAAAAACCTATAAACACCTCACGAGAGTAAGTTTAAACATTTTACTCAATGATCATTTGTCATCTTATCACAATAGGGAGAACTGCAGTTCCAGAAATACTTCAAGACTACTATCATTCTGAGAGATATAACAGCTGCTTCTTTGTCATTTACATTGCTACTGAGTGGCAGAAGATGAACCAAGAACAGACAGAAGATGACAGATCATGGTGCTTTGAACATATTTGTTTTTAACAATAATAGGATATAAAATTAGGTACCTGATACTTCAATTGCCTACCAAACCATGACTTACTGACAGGTCCCTCAGACCTGGGAAAAGCACACACAGGTTTGGGAGAGGAACTGCTACATAGTTCTGAAATCATGAAGCACATGTGCAAGCCCCTAATAAGGCCAGAGACAAGTTACACATGTGTGGATAAACTAGGAAGTGGTAAACAGCTAGAGGCACAACAGTAGTTGCACAGAACTGAGGTGATATAAACAGAGGTGCAGGTCAGACCCAGGAGGGAAAATGCAACTACTTCACACAGACAGCCAAAAGGAGGCATGAAGTTTTAGGAAAAGAAAGGAAAAACACTTTAATCCCTATTTTCAAACGAGTAATTCTTAAATAAATAATTTTTCCAGTATGTTGATATAGTAACAACTTAGGATACAGGCCAGTCATTTAACAGTTAAGGTTGAGATACTTCAAAAAATTATCTCAATAAACATCTAGGATATTTCCAATACAATGGATTACAATCTTAGTGGCTGTTGGTAAAGCATCAGAATAGAACATTGGAAGTTAATGGAAGCTGTCCCTGAGATATTTTGCTGTGAATTGTTTCATTAGATTTCCACAGGAAAATAATTTTTAAAACTTGCAAAAGTACAAGATCCAAATGTATTTTACAATATATTTAACATGAAGAATAAACACAAAGAATGACTTCTTTCTTAAACAAGAGAACATCTATCAAACGTGCTTCTTCCCTGTTTACTTGTTTAGCCAAATTCATGTGACTGGTTCTTATACCAGCAAAGGAGGCGATTCTTTGTTATGATGTATTTTACAGGATAGATTCCACACAATATGCACAAAGTTATCTATAGGATGGGACAAATCTAGCTAATCATAAAGTCCTTTTTATCCTTTCCAGAATATTGCATAAAAAAGAAGACAAAAAATACTCTAAAGCACGCAAAAGGAAGAAAAGCTCTAAACAAAAAATCTGCAGGAAAAAAAAGACAAAATATGATCAACTATCCAGCTCTAGCCTTCCTTCCAAAACGAAATCCATAATCACTATTTAACAAGACTTTACTAAAATGCACACTTCCATTTAATGAGCAGGAGGGAACACTATTGGAAAAAAAGCCAGACCAGTCTTCAAATCTATCCCCTCTTGAAATGAATGAGATGAGAATCTAAGAAAAAGAAATATGAGAGAAAGCGTAGAAAGCAAACATGACATTCACTCACATAAAATTTTCTGGATATTCACTCAAGGCCATATCAATGATATTCAAAGCATCATGATAGTGTTTCTGGGCTGATAGCAAGAGTGCAAGGAGATGAAGAGAGTTGGCATCATCTCCTTGTAGCTGCAGAGCCTGACGAACATAACCCAAAGCTTCTGGTATCTGATTAAAAAAAAAAGGCAAAAAAAGAAAGCACCACTATTAGAAGTATTGCCTACTACTCGATTGCACGTCCATAACATTTTCACAATACTTATCTGGATACCATATAGAATTATATAGACTCCTGTAAGACATTGCTTAGAAGTTTAAAATGATGCTCTACGGTGAATAGTAAATACTAAATAATTTTTTAGGCCTGAAAAATAAGATACAAGTTTTAATAAAACAGTTCCCTTCAGCCCTCTGAAATATTCACTTATTATTCTTTTTCAAGTATTGGTTGTATTTCTATATGATTTTGAAAATATTTTAATTGTAATACATTAAATAAAATGTATAGCTATACTGCAACAGTAACTCTTCTTCACATGGAATTTACTGACCTCCTCAGCTGCGTGTGCTTTTGCTCAAAATAAGTGCACTAGGTGCTAAAAACAGGGAATTTAATTAAGCAACGTGAGAAGTTTGGAATTCAAAAGTACAGAGTCATAGGCTGTTACTGAAAAATATTTTGTGCTATTACAGTAACAATCCATTCCACTCTAATGTGACACAGTCCAATGTCTTTGCTACTCATTAGCAACGAAAAGTAGTCACCTATAGTCTGTAAACTACTGTGCTCAAAACTACTTGGTAAAGAAAACATGACACAGGAAGAGGCTTACCATGACATACACAAAACAGCTCCACGTTATCCAAATTCACGTGATATATAGTAGAACCATAAACCTCTTATAACAGCTGTACAAGTTGGACTGCACTCTGATCTCTTCTACAGCTTTACAATATTTTCCAGCTTTCTTAAACATTTTGTTCACAATAGCCAAACCTCTGATGAGTATTCAGAAAAGGCACAGATCTCAGGAGATACTCAAGACTTAAACAGTGTCAAGATCATTAAAGATTAGATTCAAGAGTCCCACTCGCCAGATAACCAGCCTAAGCAGAGATGACACATAATAGGTAAAAACAGGGTGAAAATTGATTTTTCTTTTTTCTCTCCATCCAGCAACACATTATAAATGCTGAAGCAAATAAATGGAATGTCTTCTGTCTTATTTCTAATCCTAGAGCTGGAAATACTGTGGCAGAACTCTGGAAAAGTGTACATGACTGAAGGCGTTCAGATAGACTATTTAGGGGATTTCTTCCATAGATATGTGTATATGCACAAGGAAAAACAGGTTTGTATTGAAGAAATCTTCATCTGTATCCATCAACAGACACAAATTCTAATCTTCATATGACCGTGTGAGGTTCACTTTTAAAACCCAACTAACCTGTCTCGATATGGCAAGCTGCAGTGCCAAGTAAAATGCTGCCAGATGATCTGTTGGAGACAAACTGTGAGCCCTTAAAAACAAAGAAACAAAACAAAGCAGTGAGTTTTTCCTGTTAATACAGGTTAGACATACACAAATGCATATATATTCACGCACCCATATTCATATCTCTTCACTACACACATGCTCATATTTTGACAGAAGCAGTGTTCATTACAGTGACTTTTCTGTCACTTTCAACAGAAAATAATTATGTCCCTTTTAACAGAAATTATGTAATTTCAGCATAAATATTAAAAATTAGTAAAACAAAATTATTCTTCAATTAAAATATACTCCTAAACAATTAAAAAAAAACCCCACAAACAAACAACAACAACCAAAAAAACCCCACCACAACGACCACCAATTCCTCAAAACAACATGCCTTCAAAGACAAGAATTATGTCTTGTGCACGAGAAGCACACAAGCAATAACAGCACCCCTGACCAGGATGCTTCTGAAGCACAGAATTCAAAGAGGAACAGTAGCAGCAAAGTAGATCAGAGTTTTGTTCGTTTTTCAGACTCCCAAAGTTTAAGCGCAATTTCAGTCCCACACACTAAGCCTCTTCGGAAGCCAGTTACTTCTTGGCTTTGAGATTAATTTAGCAGAGCACCTTGCTATGTAGCAGTGTAAAAGAAATCTAGGCTAGATGGCTTCTTTGTCATAGCCGTACAGTACAAGGCAGCATAAGATCAGACTCATCATGAACCTCTGTCTTCCCAAGTGTAAAGAGACAGCTCCATTAGTTTAGCAACTACACCCAACACATATCAAGGTACTTTAAGTTATTAGGAAATAGTTTCATATTTTGTTAAATTTATCTCTACACTGGAGATTGGAGTAAAAAAACAAAACAAAACAACAACAACAACAAAAACCCTAGCAAAGTTCAGGACCAGGGTTTTTTTAAAAATTTAGGTTCACAAATCAAGCAAGACTAAGTGAGAACAAGAGATCGTAACTTGGAGAGTACTTGTTCAGTCACCCAAGCTTCAGTTAGCAAAAGAATAAAGCTGTTTCTATTTATTGACCATTTGGTGAGTTCCGTGAAACTTCGATTCACACCAGCCACAGAAGAAGCACTGAAAGTCTTCCAAAATAAAAAATAAAAATAAATAATAATAATAACAACAACAACAACGTTTGTGAAACAAATAACTTCTGAGCACTGTGCAAAGATGGCAATAAGCACCTTCTGAAATGGCCACTATCACAAACTGGTAGCCCTGAAATCCAGCATAGGCAATGGTCCAAATCATAACTGTATTTCTTCAGGAATTAGTCCCCTAGGTAAGTGATTAAAAAATCTCCTGCCTCAAAAAAATCCAAAACAAATAAACAATCCCCACCTCACAAACCACAAACAAACAAACACACACCACCAAAACAAAACACACACACCACACAAACAAACACCACACTTGGCAGATCAAAATACTGAGGCCAGTACGGCTACTTGTTTTATAAATTGTGTAGGAGTTGAATGGAGAATTTCAACTTCCACCTCCTGGAAAACATTTATTTTTAAGATGTGGGAAGAGAATGTGGGCATGACTTTGGTATGCTGAGCATAACATACACTCTGTGGTCACAAATTTTTGGTAACATCCTATACTTATGTTACCAACATAAGGAACCAGCAACATTATCAGCCACATGTAAGTGTATTCCCAGTACAGCTGATCTGTCAGGTGTGAGTCTGTCTATGAATAGAAGTGGTGAAACATGTCAATATGCAGAACAATCACCTTTCAAAATAGTCTTTTTGCCTTCTCAGAAGTTATCTATGGGATTTTTGACAAGCAGAAACTCTGTTTCTTTTGAGGGCCAAACCATTGTATTCAAGATTCTGCGTGGAGCCCGAGCTACTCACATTAGCAATATCACTAACAGCAATATTAGCAATTCACTAGAGTTTTCAAAACATATACTGTGCACATTACTAAAGCCTCCAAAAGATATTTTCATTAAAAGCCTACATACAAGTTCATCCTGAGAAAGGCCAGCAGAAAGGCTGAACATATAACTTAACATCAATACCCTGGGACATGCACTTAAAAATACAAAACATCATTTCTAAGAGGTTGTATCAACTGGAAAAAGAAAAGAACAACAGAACCCCCAAAACAACAGAAAGACACATATCAATCTGATGCAAGTAGCCTTCATGTTCCCAAGACTTTCTATGTATAAATTTGTGTTCTGCTAGTTAGCACAAATATTTCAAAGCTCCATAACACTACAAAACTGAGGTTCCACTCAACTGCTAAAGGACATCTCTAACGGTTCACTGAAGAGACACCAGATATGTGTTTGGATTTCAGCTGGCACTATTCACTGCTAACGAGCCTTTGAAACAAAACAGTGAATAAGGTATCAAGAGGCTTATTGTTCAGCTGTACAGAATGAAACAGAAAAGTTCCTGGGTGAAAGACAACATAAGACAACTAAGCAACAATATTGGAAGAGAGAGTATGAAAGTGTAATTTTGCAGTGATAAGAACCTAAATATTGCTTGAAAAACAGTTGTCCTAACCTACTGTGTAATGCCTATTCTCTTTTAACTCAGACCACTTATTCTTTTTCTAGACCAACCTAATAAAAAAATACCACCATAAGCAGTATGCTACCTATACAAGCATCCTCATATTTACGGGTGGTCAAAACACGCTGCACAACCTCAAACCTCAGTAAACGGTAATTTTCCAGACAGATCGATAGCAGGGAATGACTCTCAGAATTTTGGGCATCACTAGACTAAACAGGAGGGTAGAGTCAGCAGGCACTGAACTGGAATGGACTGACTTCAGGCTATGGTTCATTTCATCCCTTGCCGTTTCAAAGAATCAGCAGAAGAATGCAAATCGCTATTAGAACATCAAAATTAGTGAATGGGTACAAATGGCAAGAAATGGTTAGCACAGTATTTTTGAAACAGTGATGATTAAGTCAGTGGCAAGAGGTATGGCTAAGGAAGTGAGGTATTAACTAGGAAGTAGAAAGTTCAGTTTCTACATGAAGAAAGAATGCTGAAATAATAAAAACTATTCAATCATTAAGGAACAGCAAGAGCAAAGATATGTTAAAACATATTTACATACAGAGGAATCGTTAAGATAGAAAAAGGAAGGACCAGTACATACCAGCCTTACCCTAAAGTTACCTGCAAAATACTTTTTCAACCCTATCCTCTCAGATACAAAGTCACCAACAAATATCCCAGGCTCGCACAACTCAGTTTCCCTGACGCATTCAGGCCAATCTCACCAAAGTAGGGTTTTCAAGGGTATATAAACAAAAAAAGAGACATATTTAGATGTTGCAGCACTTCTGCCAGCTTTGCCACCAAGATTTGTTTCTTCTATAATTCGATACATTTACCTGTTTATTGTTATTTCTTTGGCAGAGTCAAACCCTCGAGACTGAACTACTGTCAGCCAACAGCGCTATTTCTGTCTAAGGCACCAGGTAGATGGGAGATTTGCACTGTCACTGCCTACGCTGTTGAATGTCTAGGTAGAATTTTTGCTTTTTTCCCCTAGCTTACTACCTTACTACCTGCATTTCACCCCTCATCCGCAGCAGCAGGATCTCCATTATTACTCTGCCTCTACAGAGATAACTGCAAAAGCCTGGTATATGACCTGATCAATGCCCAGCTCTTCTAGAAACACTGTCACACTTGAAACCTTGCATCATACCCTTTTCCCTTCTAGATCAGAACAGAATACTCCTTTGAGCAAATATTTTATACTATAGAGCCACACAAATGTCTTCAAAATGAAATAAAATCAAATTCTTATAAATTGATTTAGATATTTTCTGACAGAAAATGAAGTAAATGCGAAAGAAATACATTCTGTAGTCCTGAAGGGAGACTCCCAGGGATTAAGTTCTCATTACACAATCTTTTACAAGTCCCTCTTTTTAACACATAAAGCTTTCCACCACATACAGCAGAACAAAATGAAAAGATTAACACCCACTCACCTCTGAAATGCAAGAAGAGCCTTTCTCTGCAAGACCTCTTGCATCCCTCGCAAAGATGCTGAAAAGGATATACTTAATCAGTGATATGCAAGATCAAGAAATTTCATTCCACATGCTCACTGAAGAAGTTTTAATAGAATGACTGAAATAAACGGTTGCACACACAAGCTTTAAGTCTAGCATTCTGCTAGGTATCTCTTTTTAGGAAACATGGGAATTTCCAAATGTGAATGTTTATTCTTATCTTACCATCAGTAGCCTGCAGACTGTAAGTCAATCCCAGTGCCAAGTAGCCCTTTGCTTTGAACTCTGATGTTTTGTCCCCAAGATCAACAACTGCTTTGGCAAATCTTTCAGCTTCTTCCAACTGAAAATATTATGAAACATCCATGTAAGTCTAAAACTAGCTAAAGCTTATGTTATAATGACAAAAACACAAAAGTATGTGTATTATGCATACTGAGTCTTGACATCTCAGCCATGACTGTTTTTAAGGACTCATTTTTTTCATTAGACTTAGTTTTCCTGTGAAATACTGAGTATAGAACACAGATTAAAGCTGAAACACCCATTCCTATGGCTGAGAAACTCTAGCACATAACACACAGATCATTCTAAACTTACTGTGGTTTTGCCTTTTTTTTTTTTTTTTTTTTTTAAATAAAAATGCATTTCTGGTCCATATATGTCATCTACCATTTTTTGCATTTCATAAATAGTATTCTTGCCCCATGAACCATTTCTTTAGGAAAACCAGTTACAAGAACTACAGCTCCAACCTTGCAGAAAGAAACACAGCCATGCAGAACTCTCTACAGTATTGCTGAATGTGTGCAAACTCACAAATAGAGAAATACGTAAAAGATAAGGGTTTAACTGCACACCCACCCTAACACACTATTTCACAATCTAGAAAGAAAAATAACATTTGAATCCATTCCAGTAAATGTAAATGCTAAGTACAGTAAGTTACTCCATATGGAGTCAATCCACAGGGAACAATTTACAGAACTAGGATCTACAGTAATTATTAAGACAAAAATATTGTCAGCCTCAACAAGTCATGTTTCTGTCACTGCTCCATTTTCTTGATTTATGATTGTGACATTTCCCTCTTCTTTTACTCCTTTTTAAAATATGCTCATTCTTCTAAAAATTACACATATATCTTGAAAACCACGCAATGATCTTTGATAACCTTAATGTTTTTTATGTGCAGATACAACATTTTCAAGGTTATCTAAAATACAACTCAGGTAACACTTCTTAAAAAGACACTACCTACCACGAATTCATCAACCCCAGCTGTCTGCAAATGTGGTATCACCAGAAGACTGTCTTGAATGTAAGACATTTGTCTCATTATCTATCCTCTTGCACAAGGAATCAGAAGTCTAACTTGCATTTTTAGTCTCTGCCTGCCAACAATGTCTCACTTTCTAACATATTTTAGCTGTGCCTTAGATCAGCATATACTACCTTGATAAACATAATCATTGCTTTCAAGTATTTTAAATTAGCTATGCAAACAGGGCTGCACATGTGCTGTATCTGTGCTATATTTTCAGAGATGACCAAGTGCATTTAGTCACCATGCCAAATGTATTTGCTACATGCCTAAGCCAAGATTTTGTTGCATCTTAGCACAGCTCTTGCTGAAAAGACAGAGTGGCAAAGCTTACCCAGTGGAGAGATCCCATACAGAGCTTTGCAGCAAGCAGTGGAATAGTTGCATCATCTGGTTTCAAACGTATACATTCCTTCAGGACTTTAACAGCTCGAGCAGACTGTTAAAAACATTTTCCATTGAAATTACTAAAAGCATAAATATGTTTCACAGATAGAGGATTCCTATTTCCATCATTTACTGTATTTTTCTCATGTGAAGGAGACATTACTAAACATCTTATTGATAATTTGTCACAATGCCTCACACAACTGAAACACAAGACTCGAGGCACTGCTGGTGACATTCAACCCCTAAGCATCCCTAGTGAAACAGTTGCCCAGAATGTGATTCCAATTGCACATGATTCAGAACACAGTTTGGAGATGCCTTTAAAACTCTGCTAAGCCTGTAAGGTCACAGCGTTTGTGCCAGGCAAATGGAAGAGAAGGAATGGGCAGAGTTTTCAGAACAAGCAGTGGCTTAGTGCTCTTTGGGAGTTACAACAGCACTTAAGAACAGCCCTGATGAAATACTGTGTAACAGACTGGCACTGCTCCTCTTTCCTTCATTCATTTGCCTCTACCCAATCACAGTTTAGAAGATAACTAAGAAAACAGACAATGGGAAGAAGAATCAAGCCCCTTCAGAACCAGTGTGCTTCTAAAAATATTTTCCAAGGAAAATATAAATCATTGTTTTCCCCCATACTGAAGATAAACAAACCACCCCCATTGAGAATGATCTTTTAGAAAATTAGTATTATTTACATTACATAATGCACGTGATCTGTTTTCCGTAACATGACAAGGAAGAGCAAAAAGAACTGAAAATTGAAAATTGCATCTGATACAAGTTATACAGAATTTTTAAAACATACAACTCAATTTAATTGCACAGAATATGCAGTCTTAAAGAAAGTAATATTAAGAAAAAAGATAGTGAGAAATTCTCAAAGAAGGAAAAAAACCAAGAGCATCATGAAGCGGCACTAATTTGTACCTAAGCATAAAATTTGTTCATCAATATAGCACTTAAACAAGGTTGTTACTGTATAATCTGATTTGGCGTAATTCAACACTTATATTTAATTAGCTTAGTTTAAGCTTGTTGACAAGATAGTTCTTATGACCACCTTTCAGTCTTCCTAAATTAGAAACTATTGAAACAACAGCCTTCTTTATACAGCACTAGACACAACAAATTCAAGAGGACAGTGTACTTAGCTGATTCAAGGTTTAGAATTATTTTCAAAAACACTACAGATTAAAATTATGGAAGTGGCAAAAATTGTTATCAAAAGCCATCAATACAAGAATTACCTCCAAAAATTAAGACTTACTTTTCCTGCTGCCATCAAGGACAATGCAAACTGATACCAGAGATGGAACTCTTCAAAGGCAAACTTCATGGCTCTTTCTAAACACTAGTTTTGGGGGAAAAATTGTTATTGAAGGGTATGCTCTTCAATTATTAAGAAAATGTACAAAAATTTTCTTATAGACTCATACCTAAAATAAACATAGTTTAAAATTTTAATAATTCAAATAAGTGAAAATAGCTGCCAGATTCTACATGGAAAAAAAGAATGGAACAGAAAATTGCTTTCTCATTTATTATGTTTGTTTAAGTACTTCTGCTCGTACTGTCCTATTTAGAATGAAAGAAAAAATGATAAATGTAACCTTACTGAAGGTATTACCTGCAAAAGGCAGGAGATGTCTTGAGTGAAAAAGAAAATTGTGCACACCCTCTTCCTAAATTGTGAACACTTAACAAGGAATGTCACCACAAGTACTTATCAGTACCACTTAAAACACGGGGGAAAGGTTCACCTGACAGTATTATTTCTATTTTTATGAATTTTAACTTCACACTCAATATTCTGCTGAGATTTTTAACTTAACAACTGAATGCTAAAAGGAAATTAATTTACTATACTGAGATTAAATATATTAAATTAGCATTATATGCTAATTTTGAAAGTTTCATATCTGCTGCTGTCAATAAGAATTATTTCATTTTCCTATGGTCATTTTACTAATCAGGCCAGCTCCAGATAGTCAAAGGTAGAATAATTTTCTTTCTGGATTAAACTGATTTAGCAACTAACCTTCTAGTCTGCAGAGTCTAACGGCATGAAGCAGCTTTTCTGCTCCAAATAGCTGTAATGTATATGTTAAACCATAATATCATTAATTATTTTTCACATTCAAATTCAGCCTTAACATGACATAAAACACAGCCAAGTGTGTAGCACGTTCCCACACCCTAACAGAACCTGAAGCAAAGAACAGCATTGAGGATTAAACAGAACAAATACAACAAGTGCATTTTTCTACATATATGCAATGCATGCTAGTATTTTTCCTACTATGCAATGTCTAGTATTAAGACTATTACTAAATAGAATTTTATTCTATGATTCTAGAGGAATTAAGTTTTTAAAAAACTAATTATTTCCCATACTGTTGTTAGAAATTCATCCTCAGATTGTATGTGTAGTAAGTTAATTAAATGTCTATTAAGAAAACCAACACGTGATTCCTTTTCCCATTGGACCTTCTATCAGTGGAAGCAAAATGACCAAAGCAAGAAACAAGTAAGTTATATGTCACATCATCTATTACTCTGGATACTTTACAGGGATGCCCAGGTTAGTCACGCTTCTCAACCTCCCACCATGGATTTGGCAGAAAACACAAGTTGCTAATCCCTTTCTCTCTCTCTCTCCCAATTAGTACAACTCTGTTGCTAACCTGAGTGCCTCTAAATGAAGGAGAATGAATTCAGGACTATCTTTTCAAATACACTTCCAGATACAACACACTCTACCTGTTTTGATACCAGTGTTTTACATATGATTTAAATAATTTCAGCACTTCTTCCAGAGCTCTGACCTACAGAACTCATAAAATCCCAGACATTCACACAAAAAAGTGCTGCATGGAAATTTAATATCTAAAGTCAAAATAGGTTTATAACTTTTTAGGCTGCCTAATCATACCTTCTTCTCCCATTTTTACATACTCAGATATGTATGCATGTGCATTAATTATACAGAGGTACTTAATTAAAAATTAACTGCCAATTCTAACTGGCAGAAATTAAAGTTGGAGAAGTTGATGCTTTATGTTGTTATAATTTTGTAATTAGAGGGACAAAGGACACAATTGTACATTATTCTAAAAGGCTTGAGTTTCAACATACTAATGATCTATTTACCGTTCTTTTTTCCTTGACGCCAAGTTCTATTCATTCAGTATGAAATGTGACAAATTGTCATTTTTTGTCTTCCTAAGATCACAAAGTTGTTGGTTAGCATGTGTGGAGGCAAGGGGTATATGTGCACATAGGCACATATGACTTACATAACAACACAGACACCTCATAAACTGGGTTCTTCTGTGCTAAGGAACAACAAGGAATTTCCAGGAGCAACCAGGCTCCATCGAGAGATGAATGAGAAATATATAACAAGCAATGGTACCCTCAAAAACTGCAGGTTAAGATAACATTCAGAATAATGGCAACTGCCTTAACTAATTGAAAACACATTCAGTACAATCGCACTCCTGAAAGGCAGAAATGCAGCTGTTGATATTGCCTTGTAAATAAATAATCACAATACACTATATGGACAGGTGATGTTAAATGCGTTCCTGAATTCTGTTGCTTAGCACTACAGTCTCCTCCTGAAAAGAATATGCTTGGAGGATTGAAAGATTTCTAGTCTGGAAACATCTCTCCTAGTAGGGCACTGATAAGCTCAATATGTCACATCCTATGAAGCCTAAAAACCAACTTGACAACAGTCAGAATACTTCTGTGTAGGAGAGAATTATGACAGTAGAAAGTTCTTTGATCTAGTTGAGAAAGCTATAAGAAATTGAAAGCCCATAGTATACAGATTGATATAAAGACATGGCATAAAGAAATCAGACCTTTTCAGTTAAGAATGTGACTCAGTATTAGAGTAGTTTGACAAGTATGAGACAGGTTTTGGCCATTTAATGTTTTTATATCAGAGTTAACTACTTTTGTAAGTAATCAGCTAGAGCTAAACCAGAAGATTGTAACAAGATATTGGAACTGCTGGGTGAATACCATGTCCACAGTTAGTGTAATGGTGCATTGTGACTTGAAGCTATAACAACTCCACTAAAGTAATCAAAATTTGCTCACAGAGAATGCAGCTGGCAAAAAAATTACATGCCTATTACATAACTGAACTTAACATTTTTACATTTCTGAATTTGTGTTTATTGTAATACTTAGTATTACAATATGTAAGTATTGTAGAAAAAATATAATATATATGGATGTATAATATATATTAAATTATGAAAGTTTCAGACTAAGGGCTGCAGGATTTGAGGGCAAATCCCTCTAACCGCTCTCTAAACTGTAAGAGCTTCTTAAAGTCTAGGTTTTCTACTGTGCTTTGGATGACAAGAACTGGAACAAATGAAATGTTCTAATCTTTTCCTGATAAGCTTCTGCTGCACCTGTATATCTAGAGTATCCATATGCTCAAGTAAGTATAGTCTAATTACATTAGGTCTTCATAAGATATTTTTTCATGCTCAGAATAGTTACATCATGGACATATAATAAATACATTTAAATTATTCTCTATTGAAAAGTATTTATCAAACATGTTAGAACTATTTTCTGCTTTTCAAAAAGAGCATTTTGAAAGAATATACATACAATTTTGATGGAATATAACTACAAAGATGCTAGACCCAGGTTAAAAAAGAACAATATAAGACCTTAAAACAAGCCTCAGGTAGACTTCAGGTGTCAAAGCTCAAGGCAGTGGCTAAAAACCCTCAAAAAAGAAACTGGTCAAACATGGAGACTCTCTAACTTTCCAGATACTTGTGGTTCTGCTTTTGTCTGTAACCATGATTACTACCTGCACAAGCAACTTCTAAAGGGCACTGAAATCCAAGATGCAAGTCAAGTAAAACATCTTCTATTAGTTAGAATATTCAACCGTGCTCAAAACACAGCAGGAAAAGGAATAGGCTGTGGTACTTGTCTGTCAGCTCCATGGGCTAAACCAGCCACACAAGCAGCAAGGGAAGCAAACTCTGAGCTCTTCTCCAGGTTACTGGACTATCAGACTTTCCTCCTACCCTTCAGGGTAATGTCCTAGACTTCAAGATACAAGGCTAAGAACAGAGATACCTCTAGCTTCCTTGGTGAAGACAAAATACTCTAATAAGAAAGGCATGAAAAATCACATAGAAGCAGCTGTGTCTACTGTGACATAAATACTACCCAAAGTCTCCCAAAGGAGATGGTGGAAGTATCCCAGGAACTTGTGGTTTAATGTAAAAAAGCAAAACAAAACAAAAAACCACACCCCAACAAACAAACAAACAAAGCACACATAAAAAAACCCAACAACCCCCAAACACCAAAAAACCCAAAACAAAACAAAACAAACACACCAAAAAAACCCCACCACAACACCACAGACAAAATAAAGGAATCTGAATTGAGCATATTTACATTTAACTAATCTCCTCGCCAAATCTTCTGCTATATTCCCATACATTGTCCATGACTATTCTTTAAAAAGTTCTAGACCAAAAGATATGGGGACTCATCTATTACAACTTCAGTGCCACCACCTAAAACTCCATGAAGGTGATGGTGTCTGTAGTTGCAAGTAAATTGAAATACTATTGATTAGATTATGTTGTAGGGTCACAGTCCTGCATGAGCTTTCATTCTCATTAGTTTTGTGAAGGCTTTCCATTGTACTGATTAAAATTGACTTGCATGGACAACTTGCAGCTCCGAAGTACTTTCAAGAAGAAAAATAACCAAATTCAGAGCTTAATATCGCAGGAGATGCAGATGAAAGCGTGGCTATTAACCAGAGAAGAACTGGGATTTTTTTTTCATTTTTATCTTAATGAAAGTCCTCTATTATGGTAAAGAGAAATCATTTCTCAGTAAATCAATCCCTGGATATGCCTTTCTAACACACATGCTGAAGTATTCCTTCTGGATACCAAATATTAGTCCCTGTCAGCAACAGTATCATGCTGCTGGGTGAGCACTGTTTTGAGCAGCAGAGAGATCTGCTCTGCCCAAAGAGCTGTAGTTGTTTCTCAGGCGTAAAGCTGTTAACAACATTGAAAATTTCCCGAAGAAGTTGTCACAATCTAATAAAACACATACAAGTTTTGTAATCAAACACCAGACATTTGAGACAGAGAATGAACTTTCCTACAGACCTGAAAAAGTAATACATTTCCGTTTTACTAACTTCAAAGCTATTTTACAAACTACAAGGACTTTGGAGGACTCCAAATCTTCTGATGTGTAAGAGACAGTTTTATTTTGAAATAAAACATCACAAAGCCTTGTTCTAGATGTTTATATCTATCACTTATACCCACAAAATCTTTTGCCATTCCTTCCTGCTGTCTCTATTTAATGTCTATCTTTTTAAGAAAATCTGTGCCTCTCTACCTAAAAACCATGAGAACTGCTGTGCCATTCAACATTCATCACACCTTTCACACAATTTCCGTGCTTGACCACCTCAAGTCACTCGTATAAATTCAGACAGGAAAGTTTTTGGAGTGGAAATCGCCTACTATATTTATACAGTAGTCAGAACAATAGCATCCTATATTTGTTTAGCCCTTAAGTACCACCACAACTAACATGATTAACAGAAATAAGCAATGGAGACACAGTTGAATATTCACTACTATCAACAAACCTCTGAGAGCATTTCATATTGGCCTCTTCTTCCCAAAGCTATAGTAAGTAAATCGTAGACTACAGATGCACTTTGCAAACTGATGATACGATCATTTTTGTGTTCCGGTATTCTGCTCAATACAGCATCACGGTTGGCCTGAAACATACCAGGAAAAAAAAGAAACAAAATCAGCAAAAGTCACCCAACCTACATTTTCACTCAAGTAACTACTGTTCTATTCAGACTGACAGTCAGCATGTGATAGACGTGCTACAGAGAGATAGTAACTGCTACTAATTTATAGAGAGCAAGAATCACCAACTTTTTACAATAATGGAAAGATTTCTGTTTCTATGTGGATCTGGTTTTAATTATTTTATTCTAATTACATCAGCTACGGAAAGTATTTAAAATAACTGAAGAGTTCTCAGAAAACAAATAAGGGTAATATAATGTATATTCATATTTTAAAATTTCTTTTTGTATGCAAGTAAAACATATTAAGAAGGATCTTCAAATCTTCTATTCCATCTTTTGTAAAATAAGGAAACCGATTTCTATTCATAACATTCTGATGCTATCCTCTCACTTGTGAGCAGTAACCTGCCCAGGATAATCACACCATCACCTTCAGGAGTAAGCAGTGAAAAGCAAAAACTGCCCCTGGTTCTGAGCACAGGTTTAGAATCAGGCCATGTTTGTAGTAAGGCTTTGTACTTGCATTCCTGTTTTGTGAAAGGCACGTTACAAACCTAAGTCCTTAATTAAGTGGTTCCTTTCAAGCAGAAAGGAAGTTGAGCTACAACTGGATTAAATGGATTTACAGTGTTCACAGAGAAATCCTGTTAAAGAGCAAAGGATAAAATTCAGGTCTCCCAGTACCTAAGACTACCTATATTCTCCTACCCAGTACCGCTACCACTATAGCATCAAGTGTCTGAAGATACTTTATCTTGATATCTTACATATTTATAGATTTCTTCACGTTTAATATTCCCATTGGCACAAATGCTAGTATATCTGGCAGTCTCAAGTCAGAAGTTAAAGGCCCTTCCCTCTCTTCCTCTCCCCCCCGCCCCACTTTTTTTTTAATTACACAGGGCATGGCGCCCTTAATACATTTACTTAAATACACTAAATTTTAATGGATAGCTTATTTCCTGTTTTTCTGAGGGGAAGAATGACACACATTAAGAACTAATAAATGTTTTCTCTGCTTTAACAGGATAATATTTTAAGCTCTGAACATACTCAATATATCTTTAAAATCAGAATAATTAAATAATGAAATTTTCAGAGGGATACATGGAGTGTAAAATGTTCAGACATTTCAGGATTTATCAAATGAATAATCCACAACTGGGTTTGAAAACACCCCCCCCACACACACCCCAAAACAGATATTTTGCTTTCTTTTGATCAAGAAGTCTTTGGCTTTTCCTTTCTACACTGCATAAATATTTAGCTTCAAGAACGTCTTCCTTTTCAACTCCACATTTAATCATTGTTTGACTAAATTCCTTGCAAGTACAGAACAAGTTATGAACTAGCACTTCTTGTGAAAAAATGGTTGACAACAACAAAGCAGTATTATAGGAGAGGATGCCTTGTAAGTATTCAAGATATTTTATATATTTGAACAATCATTTTCTGTGTAATTATAAAACAGAATGTACATATAAACTGAAGTGCTCACTGTTTCAGAACTGCCATGATCTCAGATGCAATAAAGTGACAATTAGTTAAGCTGCCACATCTACCCTATACAGACTTTAAGCCTGAAGCAAATGCAAGCCCTGTAACTTTGTTCACCCACCAAAAAGACAGGATATGCTCAGCCATTTACCATTGGCTGAGAATAACACACAAGGCTGAGCCCAGGAGGTGGTGACCAGTGCAACAAAGTCTAGTTGGAGTCCAGTAACTAGCAGCATACCCCAGAGACTGATACTGAGCTTGATCCTGTTCAAAATCTTCATTACTAATCTGGATGATGGGACAGAGTGCACCCTCAGCAAGCTTGCTGATGGCACAGGAATGAGGAAGAGGAACTGAAAGAAACCTCCTCAAAGGATTCAACAAAAACTTGGAAGTGCAAAGTCCTGCACTTGGGAAGGAATAACCCCGAGGCCACCCAGCTGGAAAACAGCTTGGCAGAAAAGGACCTGAGCATCCTGGCAGACACCAAGTTGAACAGGAACCAACAGCGTGCCCTTGCAGCAAAGAAGGCAAGTGGTACCCTGGGCTGCATGAGCAGGAGTGTTGCCAGCAGGTCACGGTGATCCTGCCCCTCTGTTCAGCACTGGGGAGGCCACACCTGCAGTACTGGCTCCAGTTCTGGCCTCCCCAGGAAAAAAGAGATGTGGAACTACTGGAGACAGTCTAACAAATGACCACTGGGATGAATAAGGGACTGGAGTATCTCTCCTATGAGGAAAAGCTGAGAGTGCTGGGACTGTTTAGCCTGGAGAAGGGAGCATTCAGGAGGGAACCTTATCAATATGTACAAATACCTCCTTTCAGAGGGTACAAAGAAGAGGAAGCCAGGCTCTTTTCAGTGTTGCCCAGTAACAGAATCAGAGGTAATTGGCACCTCTGGTTCCTTTCGAACATCGGGAAACACTTTATGTACTGTGAGGGTGACTGAGCACTGGCACACGTTGGGAGGTTGCAGAGTCTCCCTCCTTGGAGATATTCAAAAGGCATCTGGGCACAGATGCAGCCTACTCCAGGTGGCTCTGCTTGAGCAGGAGAGCTGGACAACATGGGGGGGCTCTTCCAACCTCAGGCATTCTGTGATTCTGTTACTACAGCTCAGCTGACACGCAGCAGTACATGCACTGTTATGTGAAGGTGTCAGTCTCTCAGATCTCACCTTCCTGCTCATTCCTGTCTAGATAGGAAAGGCTGGTCTATACTTCGCAAGTGTAGCAGCTGGAATACAAGGACATCCTACAGTAAGAGTGATGGCAGAGCTGCAGCTGAATTTCCTCACTATGCACAACAATACACTGTAGCAGCAGTCACGTGGCTAAAATAGACGATTTGCACTCTGAAATGTACCTGTAAGGGAATTAAAACACTTGAAAAATCACAGAACTATATGTCCCAGAGCATTTCTTTCATAAATATTACAATTTAAATCTTACTAGAAGCATCCTTTCTGAATTCAGAAATCAAGGGCATCACAGAATCACAGAATGTTAGGGATTGGAAGGGACCTCAAAAGATCATCCAGTCCAATCCCCCTGCCGGAGCAGGAACACCTAGAAGAGGTTACACAGGAATGTGTCCAGGCGGGTTTTGAATGTCTCCAGAGAAGGAGACTCCACAACCGCCCTGGGCAGCCTGTTCCAGTGTTCTGTTACCCTCACTGAGAAGAAGTTTCTTCTCAAATTTAAGTGGAACCTCCTGTGTTCCAGTTTGCACCCATTGCCCTATGTCTTATCATTGGTTGTTACTGAGAAGAGCCTGGCTCCATCTTCCTGACACTCATCCTTTACATATTCATAAACATTAATAAGGTCACCCCTCAGTCTACTCTGAGCTAAAGAGCCCCAGCTCCCTCAGCCTTTCCTCATAAGGGAGATGCTCCACTCCCTTAATCATCTTTGTTGCCCTGTGCTGGACCCTCTCCAGCAGTTCCCTGCCCTTCTGGAACTGAGGGGCCCAGAACTGGACACAATATTCCAGGTGTGGTCTCACCAGGGCAGAGTAGAGGGGAAGGAGAACCTCTTTCAACCTACTAACCACCCCCCTTCTAATACACCCCAAGATGCCACTGGCCTTCTTGGCCACACGGGCACAGTGCTGGCTCATGGTCATCCTGCTGTCCACCAGGACCCCCAGGTCCCTTTCCCCTACGCTGCTCCCTAACAGGTCACTCACCAACTTATACTGGAACCTGGGGTAGTTCCTACCCAGATGCAAGACTCTACACTTTCCCTTGTTGTATTTCATTAAATTTCTCCCTGCCCAACTCTCCAGCCCGTCCAGGTCTCTGGATGGCAGCACAGCCTTCTGGTGTGTCAGCCACTCCTCCCAGCTTGGTGTCATCAGCAAACTTGTTGACAGTGCACTTTATTCCCTCATCCAAGTCACTGATCAATATATTGAATAGTACTGGTCCCAATACCAATCGACCCTTGAGGGACCTCACTAGATACAGGCCTCCAACTAGACTCAGCCCCACTGACCACAAAGGGACTCAAGGTGACACAAATGTAGCATTCGTAATCCACTAGCAAGATTCTATTTTCTGGCTAGATGGTGCACTAGATATAATTCAAATTAGAAGTGATAATGATGTTAGAGTGCACCACTTCCCTGAAACTAGCAGTATGACTTAGGGATTGTATATACAGAGCAATTTCTTTACTTTTACTTACACAAAATGTTACTCATGTGTCAGATTCTAATTTTGTTTTCTAATATTTACTTGAATAAATTCTTGAAGGACACAAGTCTTGACACCTTATCTGTGTTTTTACTAATTCACAGACAATACAAGGAAGGGATCACACTACTTTAATAACACAATACCATCTCAAAACACTGATGATTACTTAATCTTCCGCAACTGCTCCTATTTCTTTCACAAACGCTGGTTTCAAAATCATAAATCACATACTACTTCATAACTACTATAGTTAGAAAGTTAATATGCACTAAGCTGAAGTAAGAGCTCTCAACTCTCAGAAATATAGTTGAAGTGATGAATATTTTTATGCTTGGTTTTCCCCTTTTCCCCATCCAAAACTAATTTGAACAAATGGCTTAGCCAAAGTAAGTAAATCATGTGAAAGATTTTACACTCCCTTAAAACAAACTCTTTTGCCTCAGATAACCTGCAAAAATTACTTGTAAACAAAAAAAAATTTTGGAAGTTTGCTAAAGGTATATGCTCTATAGTGACGAGCATTTCACGTAATTGGGCAGATCTAATTCACAAAGGAAAAGATGTAAATAACCTGAAAGGAGACTGAACAGGGCAATACTTTGTTTTTTGGCTTCTTAATGCTAATGCTGATATGCAAGGAAGCACACATGCAAATACAGTAATCAGTAGGCAGATGCTGCAAAATTGGGACTGCTCCCACTTCACACCATGATCACAGTTCACATCAGAATTCAGTACATCGCCACAAGCCGCACAGGCACCTTACAGAGGCACAGGCAGCCCCTTTCAGTGGTGAGTACATGCTGCAGCAAAACCAGCACATGACATATGGAAATGTTCGCTCAGTCTAGTTTTCTGGTGGCAGATTCTGTCATGAAGATTGCAAGGCAGATAACTAGAAATGAGGAAAGTAGTCTGCACAACAGTGTAAGTGTTCGTCACTTTAAAATAGTTCAAATAGGATAACATTCACTAAAGTGTTCTGATCCTATTTAACTGTTCCAAAAGAGAAATTATGCCAGAGCATGAAAGCTGAGGGGGCTCTTCCAACCTCAGGCATTGTTAACTGTTATGCCTGAGAAATTATGCCAGAGCATGAAAGCATTTGAATCACCTATAGAACTTAAAAGACTAAGTCTCATTGATGTGCAGTGAGACCGACTCATGTATGATGCCCAAAATTCTAGAGGTTCCTCCCCTCCAATTAGAAAAATGGCAAAAATTCCAGTTTCAGATTTTCATTTCTGCCATTTGAGCACATAACTGACCTGCTATGAAAGTGTCAGTACGTGGCAGTTGATAGATGCCTAGCAAAGTCATACTAAAGGAAAATATGAACGATTGATAAAAGGCAGACATAGGCCATTGAAAAGAATCACCTATTGAGGAAATTAGGGCATTAAAAAAATAAATAAAAAAACAAACACACCAAAAAACCCAAAACCACAAACAATAATCCAGTAGCAAAGACTGAATGCCAGTATCAAAAAAAGTCATTTACAAATTTGAGTGACATCTGAGGTTTAAGGCACAATGGAACAGTATTTTTTGGCTCACCTAGTAGTCTTTGATATGTTTTTTACAACAAAAATAACTTACATTTTGAGTCGCTCTGAATGGCAACCAACTGATAAATTACTCCAAATGAAAGACCAGGCTTTGTGTTCACCTGCCTAGTTAGAAAGAGGCTAGGCTCAAGTCACTCTAAAGGAGAAAAACTCCTATTCATAACACTTTCAGACCTCGTCTTGCTGGCTCAGAGGAACAGAAGTTTGAGTTTCAGAAGTAACTGCCTACTTTCCTAACAGAGAATAAAACACAAGTCAAAGTAAGGCATGATAAAAAAATTCTATTAAAAAAAAAAAAAGAGGAAAACACACACACAGCACACAGACAGTCACCGTATTTTACCTACCATAGATTCACTAATAAGCAGCAACAGTAAGGCTTCTTCTGTATTTTCTTGAGGACAAAAGATACTGTTCAAAACAAGAATTTAGTTATTTAAGCAGAACACATTACTTTTAGGAGTAGCTTATACAAATATAGTAAGAGTATTGTAAAAGCTGGAAAATATCCAGGAAAGAGAACACAGAGTAACTTGCACACAAAAAATGGTTGATTAAAACACATTTCTCTGCAATGCTCTAAATTTGCATTTCAGAAAATCTGGGCAAACACAATAAGAGAACAAAACCACCACAGCTGTCAAGAGTTAAACCATTCAAATATCCCAAAATTACACATAATTTGACAACTGTAAAAACTGTACCCGTAGTTTAACTCAGCCTCTGGCACATAATCTGTCTGAGCTGAATCTAAATCACTGATTCAAAGGTCAGCAACAAGAAACCCTCTCACAAGAACAAGATAACTTTTGTATTTTAGGCAATATATGGATGAATACTTCCATTAGTCTTTCAGCAGATATGCTTCAGATTTGTTTTCCTGATGCATTCAATAGCTGTGAATATTTTTAAATAGAGCCATGGCAATTTCTGCCTGCTTACCATAACCACTGTCACTTCCAAGCACTTAAAATTTTTTGTTTTAATTAAGTATACTTCCTTATGATTAGGACTTTGCATAGGACTAGTTTGCAAACTTCTTTCTCTGAACACTGGAAGCTTTCTGAATGCTTTTCTATACTGGTGGACAGACAACAGTAATCTGCATTCACTACATGACTGGTAGAAATTCAATCATGCTCTCACATACACACATAGTGACTGTGTTCTTACTCTCCAGATTTCTTTCTCTAAACTGTTTCTGAATTAGCACAAGTACTGTATTTCCTGTTTGTAGACCAACAGTTCCACAATCAACTGTTTAAATGTAGAAAGTAATTTTTTGTTGTTAATAAGCAATTCCTATAGTGTCAAGGGTGCTTGAACTACAATAAATTACAGACGGAAAACTAAACTTGTGTCCTGGTTTTGTTAAAAACAAGACCGGTTCTCTTTTAGTGATTTTCTCTTTCAGCTAAGTTCTTCTACGTGGCTGTACTTTTCTGAGTTTCAGCCTGCATATTTTTCCTAGGATGCTGTACTCGGTGCTGATAAGAGACCAACAGAATGCTGAAGAAGCCCGTGTTTAGATTTATTACTATGGTAGTCAGGAAAGACTGATAAGTTTTCCCACGTTCCATTGTGAGAGAGGCGTGTTTGAAGAGGGGTGGATGGAACAGGTGACTAGAACTGACCAACTGAGGATCAACAGAAGCATTCCATCCCATAATCATCATACCCCTATATAAGAGGGTGATCATGACTTCTGGGGGCCTGAGCTGCACCTGCTGGAGCCGCCAGCTCCGCCGCTTCTGGAGTGACGCCAACTCCACATCGACCACTTGAGATTGGTTTTGTATATTTTGTATATATTCTCTATTTATTAGTAGCATTAATAAAACTCCTTTAAAACTTTCCAACTTGAAGTCTAAGTCTCTCTTCCTTTCCCCTTATCTTTCTTATCATCTTTCCAATCTAAAGGAAAAGGGTGGCGGGAAGTGAGGGGATAACAGAGAGCGTCTGCCACAGTTTATTGCCGCCTTGCCTTAAACCGTAACAACTCGTCTGAGATTAAAATATTTTGGGTTTTTTTTTAATGCACTAGAAATTCAAGCAGTAATTAAATGCCAGAAAGGTGATGGAAATTAAAACACATCTGAACTCCAGGTGGTTTGAAAGCAACATTGTGAATGTACTGTGGTAAGATACAGCAGCTGAGATCCAAGGGCAGTGGTTCGTTGCTGGATTTTTGTTTTTCAATCAGTGCACATTGCTCACAAGACTTTGAAGAGTATTCTACATCTTAGAAGACATTTTTATCTTTACTTAACAAAGAAATTTCAAAATACAGTTACTCATGCATAAGAACCAGCCAGAACAGGGAATGAGGAGTGAAGAGGAAGCAGAGAACTCCCCATTTACTTACCCAGTCTGCAATACAGAATTTAGTAATCTGGAAGTAGATTTAGCCTGAACAACTGGCAATGGTTCCCAGAAAGCAAAACAACAACTGGAAATATTTGCTGTAGAAATTACTTTCTTGAAGAAAAAAAGACAAGTTCCCCCAAAAAGAACTACTAAAAAGTCACTTATCAAAATGAAAGCAACAGTTTTTTTTCTCCTACAACTCTGAAAATATTTTCATAAATAAGTTGATGATTGTCTCAAAAAGGAGATCCTTTTCACGCAGAAATTACTGGGAATTTCCTTTGAATTGTGTATGCAAAAAGTTCAGTTTAGTTGACTGAACTGAATTTCCTATGTCTCCTAACAGATGCAGGCATAGGAGTAAAGTAATTCCAAATGGGGGCAGAGCAAAAGAGGGAACTGGAAGCATGAAACAGCTACCAATCAAAGGCAAAGCAAATAGTTTAACACTCCTTCAACTGAGGATAAGGAAAACTGCAGAGGTAGCAACATAGAGATCTACACAATCATACAAGGTACTAGCCAGATCACATTCACCATCTTCAGAAGAACACAGTACACTTACTTGCTGTATAAGGCAGCATATTGAAAAAACAACAACAACAAAACGAACCAACATTACACCTCAGACTCAAACAGAGCTGGTGCTCAGATGAATACCCAGGAAGAAATTTCCTATATGTCTCTCCTGCTATTCACTGTCTTACGGACTTGCTTTCAACCACTGCTGGAGATAAGGTACTTGGCTAGACATGTTTTATCTGTTCTGGTATTAATCACTCTGATGTGACTAAAGAAAAGGACTTAATTATACGCTCTGTTGAAATTGTGGAAGTCCTCACTTGCATGTCCCAAGAACAAGAAAACTACACTGAACAAAGCCCCAGTTTTGCCAAGAGGCACATTTCTGCCAATGGATGAGTTGAGAATGAAGAACAGATATCTGAAAGACTGAGTCAAAACAAACTGTTGTAAGTATTCTGGATAGAGAAGGAAAATAGCTAGAAATCTTTGAAGATAAAGGCCATTCCATTTGCTAGTAATAATAACACCACAATTATGTGGGCTTGCTGCTGTATAAAGTATTCATTAATGGAAATTTGCAATAAATGCAGCTTAACAACTCAAATGCCTGCAGTACAACAGCATGTTAGGTTACAA
The DNA here is from genome assembly GCF_963082525.1 of Nesoenas mayeri. NCBI lineage: Eukaryota > Metazoa > Chordata > Aves > Columbiformes > Columbidae > Nesoenas > Nesoenas mayeri. Next base: position 18,242,009 of record NC_137548.1, on the reverse strand, counting down.
TATAAAGGTACTGTGAACACTAAAAACATCTCTTCAGAATTTAAGGTAGGACAACTTCTACACGCAATCTACCATAGAAGCAGCCTCTTTTGCACATATAACAAGGTCACATTATGGAAAAAAGCTTTCATTTTAACTAGTAAGGCTTATATACTGTAAGATAGGAAGAGGCTGTTCTTCAGGATTTGCTGTATGAAACCAAGTGAGAAATGAGAAAATGTACAACTTTGCATAGAAGAGTTTTCCTCACATTTGGGCAATAAATGCCCAAAAAGTGCAGTGATCAAGGTCTATACACAAACCAGTTATTTTCTTTTTACCAAAAAGTCTACCTGTACATACAGTTTGTTAATTATGTACTTGCAGAGAAACACAGTAGCTGTTCTGGCAAACTGAATGTTCAGCTCCTTGGAGAAAAAAGGGTCAAAATTTCATATGGAACAGACAACAGCCTCCTCAAAAGAGATTGCCAGATCACACCACTTTCACAGAATCACAGAACAGCCGAGGTTGGAAAGGGTGTCTGGGCACAGTGCCTCCACTCAGAGCAGGGTCTACCAGCAGGTTGCTCAGGATCATGTCCAGTTGGGTTTTTCACATCTCCAGTGATGCTCTCCAGACTCTACAATCTCTTCTGTAATTTTTTTTCCTAAGTTTAAATGGAATTTCAATCTTCTCCATTCGCATTATTTAGCACTGTCCTACTATGGTAGCTCACATTCTTGGCTAGATCATTATCTCCACTGCAACAATTTATTTCTTGGTTCTGTGGCTGACAGTGCTTTCCAGCATGTATCAAAACAACCAAGCAACAGTTGCTGACTATATTAAATATATATATATATCTCCACAAAACACTAGATCCCACAAGGACTTGCATATAGAATACAAGTAGAGCAGCACAAAGGTTGCAGACTATGCAAAAAGAAGCACACAAAGTTTCATCAGACCATCAATGCAATAAAAAATAAATTTTCAAAGTGCCAAATGGTTAAGATTTCATCAGTATCCTTTGACACAAGCATGCTCCATTCAGGCAGTAAGCTACACCCAAGGCTGTAAGAGTGCAACATTTTGTCAATAAATATTTTCGGCACTGTCAGAGTGTGTCTACAGAAAGCTTTACCTTAGAAACCATTTTTCATTTGATCAAATAGAAACAAACAACAAACTATTAACTTTTTCTTAAAAGTTCAAATTCAAGGAAATGGCTATCCACATTCAACACTAATTCTTACGGTGATTGGGTTGGAAAAAATCTCATACCTTTTCAAGGGAAAGACATACACCAAAGCTACACCAGAATTAACTATGGGATATGCTGCACAAAAATGATCCATAGCATACCACTTATTTGAATGGGTGAAAGAATAAAATTCAGCAAAAAGATGGCATCATAGAGAAATGCCAAAATTAACCTAAGAAGATTGGGAAAAAACAAACAAACAAGCAAACAAACTCTGAAACTTCTAGATAAATTGCTAACTATGTTTTTTGTTTGGTTGGTTTGGTTTGGTTTGGTTTTTATAATGTTTCAGGGATGAATTTGAATCTCGATATAGCTAAATCTTTCCTTTCTATGATAAACCAGAATAGAGGTCTAGAAACAGCACACAGCTTTTAAAATGCGCAGTCTCAGTTTTGCCACCTGCACTTCATGTTTTCATTTATATCTCAGGTACAATATGAGATATTGACTCCACCATATACTCCAATATAGAAGAAAAAAATATTTTGAGAACAGAGAACAAAAGGTCTTATGAATGCAGTGCAAACTTCTGCTTAGAGAAGTACGTTGCTTCCCCAGTTCTCTTCAGGGAATACAAATATACACACAGCATGGGAAACATTCCTGTTCACATTGCCAAATTCCTTCTACGTTTTCAACAATATAAACCAAAATACCCAGTGCACTGGGGAACAACTGCAATTATAGAAAAAAGAGGAGTATAAACTCAGGCATACTTTTCTCCAGTGTATACCCGCGGTCTTCTACTGAGCGCGTAATTCTTAGTATTTGAACCTTTTCGAAGTGGATCATCTAGGGGTGATTGGTGAGGAGGATCTTCCAGTGGATTCCAATAACTCTGTTCACACATTCCTCGTAACAAAATTTCAGCCAGTTGTCTTGCTATCGTCTGTAGAAGTGAAAGATAAATACTTTCCTTAAAAACATGGAATACAAACTTTTTGAAAATGGTTGGATTAGTTCTAATGAAGAGTAGTGATGGAGAATATACTGCCTGTTATTTTAAACAGGCATACTGCTGTTTGAAAAGTACAAGTGCCCAGTTCAATTCTCTAAACACAAAGAAACAAAATGGCAATAACAAACAAGTTTTTGATTTTATCAGTTAAATCCTGACACTTCTGAAGTAACAACAAGAACTATTGCTGCTAAGAGTGGAGTACATTAAGGTATAATTTCAGATATTTTGTGCTCAATAACCTCTACTGCTTCTCCAGCCCTGGAGCAAATATTTCCATGGGAGAGACCACAGTGGAGCAGGTATTTCTCTGCAGTCCCCGGGAGGATGTCAGTGGAAGATGTCTACGCTGCAGCCTGCCAAGAGGACCACAGGGCAGCTGGTTGATATTCCCTGAAGGAAATGCAGCCCATGGGAGGGACCTCACACTGGAGCAGGGAAAAGAGTGAGGAGGGAGGAGCAGCAGAGAGGAGCTGTGACAGACTCACCGCAACCCTCTACCCACCATGCACGGCTCAGGGAGTGGGAGGGCCGGGAGAGCAGGTGGAAGAATCAGGAATGAGGGACTGAAGTTGAACCCGGGGAAAAGGGGTGGGGGAAGGGTGTTTCAGTTTCTCTTTGTTTCTCATCATCCCACTCTTTTAACTGGCATTTCTCCCAAGTCCAGTCTGTTTTGCCCATGACAGTGGCCACTAAGCAAACTCCTTGTCTTTACCTTGACCCACAAGCTTTCCTATCTTATTTTCTCCCCATCATGTTAAGGAAGGGGAGTGAGAGAGCAGCTGGGTGGGCATGTGGCAGCCAACCAAGGTCAACCCACCCCAGACAGTTACAGTCTAAACCCCAACTGACTAGGGCTTCTGACAACTTGTATTGACGGTGCTAGTGTTTGCTGCTGTCGGTAAGACTCAGCAAGAGTGAAATGAGGTTGTAAATCAGCACAAAAAAGTTTACTTTGACAAGCTATTCTTGGCACCATATATTTGAGTGTAGAAATACACTGAGTGTAGAAGTACATTGTTAAGGTAAAGAATATTAATTTAAATCTTTGAAGCCATCCTGTAATCCATAACTATCAGGTTAGTCTCCTCTTTAATGTTTACATGCATACAAACTGCACGGTAGATGGCAATGATGAAAACTCAGAGATTAGTACCAGGGCAGTAGGAAGATGCTGTGCATCTGATTATTTGTCTCAAATTCATCCACTACATTTATGCTTTACCTGACTACTGAAATTCAGATGCTGCAATAGGAATGTGGTTTACTGTAACTTACCATTCGCAGATTTTGGGTAGTTCTTGTTTCGACAGCTCTTAGTAACTCTCTAAATCTACCAACTCCTCTTGTCAAGTTCCTGTATATAAACATAGAATTTGATAGTATTCCAACTTGGATATAGTAACACCTTAATATTACTTGATAAAGTTGCTAAAATCCATGCTATCATTTTTTGTTCCTCATATGACCATGACCTTCCTGTAAGACCAATATAGATATATATACATCCACACAACCATCTGGGAACCCCACCACTGATTACTGCAACAATATTCCCTGCCAGTTTATTGGAAAAAAAAAAAAGTTTTCATGATCAGTAGATAATTGAAGAGAAAGCAAGGGAAAGTATAAGAAGTGACCACTTCAAAAAAGGAAAAAATAAAAATAAAACTGAAGCTGGTCTTGCTACTACTATGGTTTTAATATTCAGTTACATTAGACTTGAACGTATAAACTTGCGGGTGGAGGGGGGGAACCAAAACAAAAAAACGCACCACAAACAACACTCAAACAAACAGCCATCCCATTTTAGCTGCCTCTTAACTTAAAATAGGGAAATAAAAAAAAAAAAAAGAGTAAATCTTGGAATCCTCAGTAAAAGTGACGTAAGATTTTAAACTCCTTTTCAGAGAGGAAAGAGCACAAACACAGCAAGGCCCTTGTGTGGCCAGAAGAGGACTGAGAGATCAGTGTTCTGTTCTCAACTTCACCTGTTTTTGGTGTGGCTTCTGCAACCAGACTGTCCTTGTCTACGCTTCTTCCACTTCTCCTGCCTAAATAGCTTTTGCAAAGAGATTCAAGGCCCTCAGAGAGATGGCATCATTAATACTAACAATTTCAGCAGATCTGAACTGTCTTCTCAAACAACAGATTATTTTGAATGGTCTTATAGCTTTATCTTTTTTCCTCATCACTGTATCAGTTACCTCAGCTATCTGGTTTACAGTCTGTCTTTGAACTGGTGAAGGACTGGGGTGGCTTTCTGCTGAGCTCAACAACTGAATTCTGCAACCTCAACACATAACGTAGGACACTCATTTCACCATGTGAAGTCAGCTGCAAAGCAAAATTATTTGATCAAAAGTGTGTTTTGTGTTAAAGCACTGCTGTTAAGTCATACAGTTGGATTATCTCAAGATGTGATTCTATGAGCAAGTTGCATAACATTTACCTAACACGGGCTCAAAAGAGAAAATAAATATCACATATTGTTTAAGTTTTCCACAAGTAAAAGCAATATTGCACTGCACTATAAAGCTGATGCTGAAATTGCCTTCCTTACTCTGATGTCTTTATTCACAACTTTATTTTAAATACCTTCTGAATTGCAACTTTGTACAAATTAAAAAAAATCCATAATTTTAACATGGATACTTTCTTTAAATTTAGTTGCAGAACACCTGAAACCAGTGTTTGATGCAAGAGATCTTGCTATAGAACTGTAGGAATCACCACTTTACCTGGAGACCCATTCACTTATTTTACTCTTCGGATTACATGACAGAGGTCATCTCTGTTCTGTTTTATATGATACAGGGTTATCAGTGTATTCCAGAAACTTTAGTCTCCAGCACAGACAGACATGTTTCATTAGCACAAGTTCACCCTCCAAAATGCTTTTATATAAAAGCTCATTTAAAAAGAACTAGCATTTCCAACTGACAAAACCTATATGAACAGGTTGAAAGTTACGTCAAAGTAAGCCACCAGTTGGTTAAAAAGAAATAATCACCTGTCACACAAGAAATAATGACTGTTTGTAAAAATTCCACATGTCACTGCAGAGCTTGGTCATACAGTGAACAGCTAGCACATATTAAGGAAAATTAATCTCCTGTATACATCTAACATGAAAACAACTGCATGAAATATTTATATATTTAACACATGCAGGCCTCTTAATAGCTAATTTATATTATACCAACTTCATATACTAATCAAATAAGTACAGAGAGACAGCAGGCCAAGTTTTGAGAGAATCTCTGAATTCAGTGGAAGCTGGATTCCTTCAGCAGGCCAAAACACAAACCAGTCAGTAATACCACACACCAAATATTTTAGAGAGCCCAAACCAGGCCACTGGAATCCCAGCTTTAAGTTCTCTGCTCTAAGTGCATGTTTCCCATGAATGGAGCTTTCTGTCCAGGACTGTATTGCAAAGTCACAGATGTGTCCTCATAACAAGATTAAAACCAACCAACCAAACAAAAAACGAACAACAAACAAAAACAAACAAACAACAAAAAAACCCACAAACCCAAACAGACAGACTAAAATGTTCCCTGCAAAACTGTTGAAAAAGAGCAAGAATTTGTCAGCTTGAAACACTAATTTCCCAGTACAGTTGAAATATACATTATGTAGTAGAACTTCTATCACAATAATTAAATATTTATGTAACTTTAAGAATTAGCATTGTTTTCCATATGAAGTTTATGTGTTTTGATGTGTTACAAGAAAAAAACGACTTTATGGAAAAGTAAGCAACTTTTAAAAGTCCTTATGAACTTCATGACAAGTTATTGCTAGTTACCCATTACATTTTTTAAGCACGTGCAAAGGACTGAAACTTGTGACTGAAGTTCTACTGTGTCATGGAAAAAGCAGTAAAACTGTACAAGAACAAAAAACATAAAATATACAATTAGTTTTTGCTTCATAAAGCATTTAACACTGATCCACTGCACAAGTGTACACAAACACAATACAGATTTGTCAAGCACCTTCTATATGAAGCATACTAAAAAAATATATTTCAAAACCACCATCTAAATCACCCAGAAATTGAGTTAAATGCTTTAAGAGACAAGTAATGAAGCAAAATGTAGCATGAACAATATGGTAGATCTCCACACTGCACTGCTTTTAGCAAAGTACATTTCCTGTATTTGTTAACAGTTTGTAACATTGGAGAGATGAGGGTTGTGAGTATTCTGGCACATATTGTTCCTGCCTAGGGTTGGAAACACACAACTTTTACCTGCTTTTCACTACCATGTGCCTTCGTGTTAGCAGTTCCACCCGTGCTGACCAAATGCCAGAGCAAAAGGTTCAGTTAACTTAGAAAACAATGTCCCACAGTGTCTGTAAATGACTTTGAGATCCTTTCTGTTCTCCAGACAAGGAGTTTTAAGGTACATAAACTCAGAGCTGACACATTTTCAGTGATTTCAGACATGACCAAGAGAGCCCACAGGCATTGCTGCTTACATATGTGTGTGTTTATATGACTGCCTCCCACCAGGACATGCTCGAGTCAAGCCCTTTGAATCACACCTTCCTAGTTTTTAAACACTAATTAAAATGTTTGCTGTTGTGTATCATCAAGAACAAAAAACCCCTACTTTGACTCTGCAAGTAGCGCTGTATCAGTTAAAGACCGGAAACTAGAATCTAAAGGTACAATCTCCTATGTGGATCACTGTCCTTAGGGCTAATTTGTACCCTTGTGGCTACATTTTTTCATGCTATTGGAATTTCATTCCAACAATTTATGTCGGAATGTAATTAATTATTCTGATGCAAAATCAACTTTATGCTCTTTCGAAAACTTCAGGCAGGATTTCTGTTTAGAATAATTGAAACATTTAAACTGCATCTATGCAAATGTGCTCACTCCTAAACAGAGAGATCGATCAATAACTGTAGATATGATACAAGGAAAGTGCTGGAAAAAAACTAAGGGGCAGTAAGGACAGACTTTCAATGCAGCATCAGAAAACCTGAATATAAGCACGTAGGCCAGCAGCAGCAAACTTTTGGCACAAACGAAATCGTCACCTTCACCACCAAGAAGTTTCTTGGTTTTAAAAAGCATGTTTGGCATCAGACACCACAGTGCTTTGACTGTAGTGGTCCAGATAAACCTCACACCCCAGACAAATACTTCTTATCTTTGCATTCTTAAACATACACACATCGAAAAAAGAAGTAGAAAATAATGAAAGGAACTGCTCAATAAGAAGCAGTCTCTATTTGAAAGATGTTAGGAAAAAGAACCGAACACCATTCCTTATAACAAAGGGAGTGAGATCTAATCACAATATACTCAAAACAGGGTACAAAAGTTCTAAATTTGACCTCAGAAAGCTGATAAGATTAATTTACTTTTTATTTACAGCAGATTTTGATAGTATCTTCTCCATTGGTGTGAGAACAGCTTTCTTTGTCAGGCATTCCCCTTATGCTTACCAATTAAAAAACTCCATATATTTAGTTTAAAATTGCCTTTTATAGATTAAACATTGAATTAGAATAAATCCTTTCTTAGTGATCTTAGACCAAACCTCACCTGTTCTGCCATTTGGTAGTGAAAATTTTTGTACTTATCCCATTTTGGAGAAAAAAGTATATCCAAAGCCATGCCAGTGAGCACATTAAGTTACTTACACTAGCCTAACTATTACCTCACTACAGAAGCTTACTATATGTAATTTAAAATGATAAAAACTGAGAACAATGAGATCTAGATTGCTTCATGGAAGCGATGAAACAGAAATAGCTTTTGGAATTGAGCTCACTTCCCAAAGCGCATACTCTCTCCACTCTTTTGCTCTATATTTATTTCAAGAAAAAGAAATGCAATGTTTGTTAACACAATGGTACATTATAAGTTCTAAAGGTTTTTTTTTTTTCTCCCAAGAATTCCAAGAGCAAAGAAAACAAAGGTATTTGTTTTAAAGAGAAGGAGTAAGGGCAGGCAAAACTCTTAACACACGAGCCAAGCACAACAGCGGCATTTCAGTAACTTTGGTATGACTGACATGTTTACACAAAAAATATAACAATGTTTTAAATCTCTACACTCTCACTAATAATTTTCAGCAAATTAAGAGTAATTTACACATTAAGAACAGAAATTATTTTACATTTAATCAAGTTACTATATAAGCAAAATTAAGAAACGTGACAAATCTAGAGATTAACTCTTTTGCAGTAACTGAACAACATCCTAAACTGAGACACACCATCTACCATACTAGAGAAATTGCTCTATATAGCCCTACAAAGATGAATTTAATAAAAATTTTTAAAAATGACTGAAATTCTATGGCTTTCTGCAATAACTTCATTAAACATCTGACCAAATGGACAATGTTGTCTTCTGCACAACTGATGGTGCTTCAGGTGGGCTGTGACTAATGTCTGTGCCTGTCTTCCCTCAGGTTTAAGGAGAAAAAAGTGCTAAACATGCCAGAAAATTTTACTAAGGAAATCAGTTAACAGAGGGAATAAAATAAATAGAATTTACTCTGGTAAATATTTAATTCTGTAGTACACATCAATTTGTAAGGTCATAAACTTTATAGAGTTATTTTATCTATATATAAAAGTAAATATAAAAACTCCTGCAGAACTAGAAAGAAGCATGTGCAGCACCAACTGTGATTTTGTTTAGAATAGCAAACTGAAGTCCTAGGAGGTCACTCAGTTTAATATCAAGCATGATAAATGCACAAAGAACTTCAGTAGTGACCAACATGGGCATGGTTTTACAACCTGTCTTAAAGATTCAAAGGTCAGAAATCATCAGCAGAAACTACAAAGGAAGTATATCCTGTTAAGATGCAAGATTTTTAAGCAGCAACAAAACAGGTGGGATGCATCAACAAAACCGTAACATTTGACAGAAGCCAAGATCTGAAGTGACATATCAGATATTTAATCAGAAACAGTGCTGAGTAACAACAAAGCCAAACCCTGAGCACTGCATGTGGTTCATCCTCCCAACGGTGATACCAAAGAAGAGAAGGGGTGGGAGGAATACAGAGCTACTCTTGCAATGAAACCAAACTAGGGGCAACACCTATAAAGAATAAAGCTGAGCTGGGAAGGGGGCATTCACCGACACTGTATTCTTGCCACTGACCATGCCTGGCTGTCTCAGGGAGGGATTCTTTATGACCAGCATGAAGTCAGCAATTCAAAGTGTTCCTTCAAGTCCAACATGAAAGGCAAAGTGTAATATACTGGACAATAGCATAAAACCAGCAACACATTAAGTGCAAAAAGTGATAGCAAAAATTAACATGGGGAGGGAGAAGAAAAAAATTAAAGAACAACAAACAAAACCAAGAGGTTATCAAACCTTTATTGATTTTCTAAGTCCCTTGGTAACCCTGGAGACGTTTAATTTTGAAGCTACTGTTTCTGTTTAGCTAAAGATGTTAAAATTGGAAAAACATTTCGTTTTCCACTACTTCAAGTTGCTTAGGTATCACTTCTCCATCAGTATAGTTGATAAGACTTTTGTCCTTTTATTGCCAACTCTTCTATTTGCTATTAGGCTTTCATAGTAAACCAAAGTAATAGAGGACAAGATTTCCTTTCTTCTTTCCTACACAATAGTACTTACTAAGGTGTCTTTTATTGTTATACTCTTCAAATTAATAATGAACCAATGTTCAGTGTAACTCAATACATTAACTTGGGCAAAAGCGAGGAGAGCCAAAATTCTCCAAATTCATACTACATACAACACACAAAATGTGAGTTGTATCTACAAAGAGGGACAACACTTTCTGGAAAGAATAGTCCGTGCAAATACTTCAAAATGCACAAACAGAATATATATTAGTAATCACCTATCTTTATACTCCCCCTCTGTTCATTCATTGTGGGTAAGAATTCATGCAGCACTCCTACGCATGAGGCTTACAGCAACACTTCTTTCAGGAAGGAATGTAAAACCACCTCTCAAAACTATCCTGCCAATAGTCTCATAAAAATATCACAGTAAAGTAATTGAGATTACTTCACTGCTGAGTTGCCTACCAGACATGTGCCTGTTTGAATGTGATCTGTGAGGAGCTACTTGTTTCCAAAGAAACACTGTTTTAAAATACCCATGCTGCAGTAATATGGGATTTGGTAAACAAAAAAGCACTGAAATTTTGTCAAAATTATTTATACATATGCAGTTTGCTTATGCACAGGAGAGAAATAAAATGCACATGGGCACTAACATACAGACAGAGAAGGAAGTGTTACTTTTACCTTCTCATGCTTAAAATACAGTGAATCAAATGTGAGTTCAGAAAAAAAAGTCATTTGGGACAGTGGGCCAGCACTGGAAGAAGAATTTGAGATGCAGGAAAGGTCAGATTTAAGATGTGTACCAAACCTACACAAAATTGGTTTGGTACAAACATGAAAATGCTTGAATGTCACAAAAATAAAAAAAGGCAATCTTCGGTCAACTGGTCATATAACACATTATCCTGCCAGTTACGTATTTTAAATGGAAAGGATGCGGACTTTCAACCTTTGACTGGTGTATAGCATTCTGTAACATGTAATATGTCTCCAAGGTATTCACAGGAGAGAATATTCACCATGGTCAGTCTAACAGTGTTTCTTATCTTAAATAACTAGATGCAACTTTGTAAATTGTTTGGTTAATGACAAGGAAATAACTAGAGCAATGGATACTTTGAAAGAATTGATGAATTTTCAAATGCCTTTAATCTCAATAACAAATGAAAACAGACACACACAGCCTCAAACACCTGCACAATACTGTACCAGTCTCCTGTTCACTAATTGCTGAATATAAACATACTGGTACAATTTGATTGCTACAGCACTGCCTATAGATTAAGAGGACAGTGCCAAAGAGACAAAAAAATATAATTTGGTAGCTCTTTGAAAAATAGCTTACGAACAGTTATTACTATTTAAAATAAAGATGGATCCTCCTTTACTACTACTAGTCTTCTTTTTTTTTCTTAAAGCTCTGTACATAATTAATCTCCTAGTTCTTCCAAGAGCCAGTTCTCTTTATCACCGTGACCAAAATACATGCACTCTTTCCTTGACTAACTTACCTTAATGCTTAGCAAATGACTTTCTAATAGTAACATAAAGAAATTCAGCACCAATTAGCACTCCTACCTTCTAATTTCCTCCTTTTGAAGTTACAGGGTCAATTAACATTTTTGCAGTTAAAACTGGCAGCATAATATTAACCAGTTTAAAAACACGATTTCAACAAGAACCAATGTAGTTAGTAACCAATAATTAAAAAATACTGAAAAGCTCCAAGTTAAACTATTACTAAAGATTTAACAAAAAAGGCCAAATTCATAGAACAAAATCTTCCTGTTGGTGAAAATAGCTATCATCCAGGTAGAGCAACTAACTGTCTTTCAGAGAAAAATCACTTTTAACAGAAAGAAACTTGAAATATTTAACTAGTTGTAGGTTGCTGCAGCTCATATTCAGGTGATATATCTCATGAATATTGTTCACAAAACACCTAAGCCTCAAACTTCAGCAGAATTTGAACGTTGATCTTTGGGGACAGGCAGAACCAATGGCCGAGGCCCTGAGCAAGCAGCTCTGCGCCGGCTGTGTAGCGAGCAGGGCTGAGGCCCAGCTGGCCCCTCAGAGCCCCCTCCAGCCTGTGTGACCCTGTGAATCCCTGTCATACAAGCTGCAAGGGAAGGGACAACAAGAAGAAAACAAACCAACAAACTTCTGGCACAGCCACGCCACGTGATACCTGGCACGTGCAGCAGCGCTCTTCAGAACAAAATCAGAATCAGAGAAGGAAGTAAAAATAAGAGCGTTAAAGACAGCAAGTATGTTGGGGGGAGCAGTGGAAGTGCACTAACTACTCCCTCCCCAGTTTAAGGCTTCAATGCCTTTTTGTTTAATACCCATCACAACACAACATAAAACCAAAACCTTGAATTTGATGCTTGCAAATGTGAGCAACAGGCACAGTCAGCAACAGTTGGAGTTCATGGGCTAAAAAGCACTCAACATTGTCTCAGAAAAAGTGAGCTAGAGTCAGAATTCCAACTGCAAATTATTAAAATGATTCAAAATCTAAGATTGACTCAGATACTAACATTACTCTTCCAGTGTGCTTTGTATAATTAATTATTACAAAGTTATTTGATATTATTTTGAATAAAAGTAATTCCTTCATGTTTATATGCAGTTCAATCCTCCATGTAAAACTGTCAGATTCTCTATCTATCACTTCACTATGGAATCTTATTTTAATAACTCTTGAAGACACAACTCTGAGCAGTAAACACACAACAAGGACTGAAAGTATTCCTGATAGATGATCTTATTTGAATCTGAGGGAATAATAATTTCCCCTTGCATTCAAACGTATTGTTTTTTCAATGAAAACTAACAGAGTAAGAACAGTATCTTAAATAAGGACGAGGAAAGCATCTGATATGGCAGATAGTAAAGTATATTTTGAAAACTCATTTTTGTTAGCAATCATGAAACAATCATTTTTGTCTGTATCTTGAATATATTCTGCCTTAGTTTCCTAACCACATAAACATGAAAAGTTATCTCCAGAACAAAGTTGTTCTGAAAACTGCCACAGAAGTAATTTCCAGCTGACTTTCCAATATACCAGTGATAGCTCACTTATAAAGAATGTGGTACTTCACAGGATTTCCATGTTCCTGAATTTCACCTTACTTTCTATTCAGTAGTTAATGACCAATTTGTTTTGAGACTAATGTAGGATATTCAACAAGATCTCAGCAGATTCAGAGAGTGATGGGCATCTAGCCCTGTACTCTAACACAGTGGACAGTGTGTCATACAGTGCCTTGATGTGCATTTATATCAAGCAGTTAAGTAAATCCTTCTCTCTTATGGATTTCTTCACTGTAAAATCTCCAGCTGTGAGCACTCTATAGATGTACACATACAAGAGAAGCACTTATGGATTGGCTTCCATCCAGCCTCCCTCACTAGCATGAGACCTATATTCCTATGCTATTCCTATTCATGCTGTGGTGGAAAAAGAAAAACAGGTAAAATAGTTTCTACACAGACAAGTCCTATACTAGAGTAGCTCTAAGGAGGTTTGGTTTTGTGCATGTTTGTTTGGTCGGTTTCGGGGTCTTTTGCACTTGCCAAACCTTCCATAAGGCGATAAAAATCAATTATATGCATAAAAACTGGTTGAGGTTTTTTGGTTTGGTTAGGGGGCATTAATTTTCCATCGAGAAAAAGCCAGTTTCTGAAAAACAACTTCATGGAGAAGACTGGGAAGGTCTTGCTTCACTGCTGCAGTGCCAGCACAGGGAATAGCACCATGAGGAGTACAGATCTGGTCCAGGTTCCTCAGGCTTTGATTCAGCATGTGAACCATGATGGAGCTCAGACCCAACTGCAGTGTGGATCCTGGACTCTGACAGAGCAATATGCTTGGAGAGGGTGTGAGATACAGGAGAAGCCACAAGAGCGAGCTTTGGAAGGTGGCCAAGGCTAGTTTTCACATGACAGCCACCTGATTTTAGACTCCAACTAGAAAGCCCTCTTGCTTTCAGAGCATACACTTCTAGTATATTTCTGAACATGGCTACATCAAAAACAAAAACTATTTACAATTTAAATTTGTCTTGTTTATCTCATAACACGAATACAACAGAAACACTAGGATAGAAGGATTACTGGGTACATAAACCACTGTCCTCTCGCTCTCAGGAACATTTAAATTGAGAACAGCCATGTTGAAGTACTAATGTCAAAGTTCCAGAGCTCATAGCTTTTCTTGGAACAACATCAAGACTTTGAATTCCTTCAATTTGAAATTACAAAGCAACAACTAGACTAAATGGAAGTTGTGTAATCAGCCTGAAAGACATTTAACTTACATACTTCAGAATGTTTTTTTAAAAGCACATATACCCTACTTTAAGTTTTAAAACAGCTTCCTCAACTTTGTTACTCATTTCCAAGCTGAAACATTCCCCTGCTCCCAAGGGATAAGAGTATTTAGTTTGATTCTTTGCTAAAATTCTGTACACTTAGGAAGAAAACATTAATTTCAGATTTGTATCTTAATAGAGCACTAAAATAGCATCCTTCCACTCAAACTATTGCCACTTTTTGTAAAGATAATATCTTTTCCATGTATTTTCAAAATGCCAGCACTTAGCAAGTTAGGCCAAGTTAGGTTTCACACACTTTCTAGTTTCTCATACAAGATAATGCATATCTGAAAGATTGTCACTTAATGCTCTACAAAAACTTGGTATCTTTGCTTAAAAGAAAATCTCTGTACAGTTAGTGAACAAAGGAGAAATTCGAAGTGGACCAACAAGCTTTCTGGGTAGTCAGCGATATTCCCCACATTACTGCTAAAACTAGTAATAGTATATAAGTTATATAAACTAGTAATAGTTTATAAGTTATCTTATTTCCTTTTCTAGTTTGTAACTGACACATGCACAAAAATTATATGTAATTATAAGCAGCAATTAGCCAACTAACCCTTAGATATATGGCAACGGCAACAACCACAACCCATTCCATAGCAAAAGGGCTTCAGGTGAATTAAATTCTCCAGCAGATTTTGAGAGTTGCTTATTAGTACTTACTGGAGTAGAACTGAAGTTTAAAAAAATCCAATAAAAATCCATTTATTTTATCCAGAAACATCTAGTCAGATCTTTAAGCATGCTCCAATGCATAAATTGCCACAGCCACTATGCTGGTAACAGAATAACATTTGAACTGACTTAAACCAGTGCCAGGTTACAGTTTGGTGAAAGGAACTTTTTTTTAAGATTTAACTCCTCTAAGTGTGAGCCTCACTTCATGAACATACACAAAGAAGAGATTCTACTGCACTGCGGTATGAATAGCAGATTTAGTCTGCCTATAAGAACAGACAGCCACACTTTTCTCCTCCTCCCCATCACTCACAGGCAATTAAACTCTGGTGATTCCCTGCCTCCTCCTCAGAACTGAAGCCTTTTTTAACATCTGCACCTTCAATTGCAAAAAAAAAAAAAAAAAGAAGTTTATTTAAAAGAAATGTTTCCATTTCTAAACTGCCTATACATTTCCTCTCCTTGCAAATCTTCATATAATCTTCGCCATTTCAGACTGAATTCAAACATGATGTTGTAAAGCTCAATGGAAAGATCTTGAATCTAATTTCTATAAACCTAACATCAAGGGAGATGACAAATACAAAAAACATGCAAAGCATTCTTAAAATAAATGTATGTAAAAGTATCCTATAAATTTGTCACTATTAGAAAAGTGCATATTTAAAGTTCTCTTCAGTTCTGGAAAACCCAAGTTAAAAACTAAACAAGAAGGGACCCATAAAAGCAACAACAGAACTAGCAGCCTGGAACAATGACCTTATTAGGAAATCTTGAAAGAATCGAACTGGCTCTAAATCAAGAAAGGAAACTAAAGGATATAATGGCAGGAATACATAAAATAATGATTGGCACAGAGCTGTTTTTCCTAACATCTTGCTTCCTCTCATACCACAAAAAAACAGCTCTGGCCAATGAGATTCAAAGAAGAAATTTTAAATTAAATATATCATGTGTAATTAGCTTGTAAACTGCAAGTGACCATTGTACTCAAGACTGCAAAAAAGATTATCTGCTTATGTAGGAGTTAACAGGAACACCAACAGCTTCCCTGTGAAGGATTAGAGTGTACATGGAATACAATCGGCCTTTCAAGGTTCACACCAGACCAATGGATATGGTTTAGGAAAACATTACTATGGCCTGGATGGTCCTTAATAACCCACTACATGACTTTTTTGCCAGGTTGTTTATTGTTTTCTTAATTAATCTTAATCTGCTATATCTACTGCTTATTGCTTTTAGGCACAGCATGTCAGAATAAATGGACCGTTTCCATTCCTGGCCTTCAATCAAAATTCTTCAAAATATGGAAATTTTAGCTTACTCTTAACCATGATCACCACTGGGATACTTGCAATACACATATTTTATCTTTTGTGCAGGCACAAAATCAGAAATTTTATTTTTAGCTCTGGTAAATTAGAAAAAAACCAACTTTCAGAACATTCCATTCCTCTTGCAATTAAATGATGAAAACAGAATTAAAATGTAAGTCTTAGCTCATGCATTATTGCAGCACTACCTCATTACTTTAAGAATGAGATTTCAAAAGCTTAGTGATCATTTCTACACTGAAATCCCTGAAGGGTTTAACAACTTGGATAGCCTTTTGTCACTCTACCACCCATGCATTAAAATCTCGAACTCTTTACAGACACTGCACGATTTCCCTTCATCTCCTGTTTATGTATTCTAAAGAATAAGCAACATTTTTGGTACAAAGCAGTAGTCCTATCAAGAGTGCCAATATTTCAATCAAACCACATTTTCCTAGCCCTGCAAACAACTTTTCAACTATGGGATTTCAACAACAAATGTCAGAAATGTACTTAAAAACCATTTGTGCCAAGTTCTGAAGCTCCTAAAAAAATGGAGAGTTGTATCCTTTTTTCATTTTCTGTAATACATGAATTTATTTTTAGGCTTTTGAGGGAAGCCTTATTTAAAATAAATTACAGAGGATCTCCCATGCAGAATCTATAAGGATCTATAAAGCGGGTACAATGGAAATTGTATAATTGTATACATACTGTTGATCTTCATGCACATTTATCCTGCAGCATAATGTTAAAATAAGTGATAACTGAAGAGATTTGGAAAAAAATTATAAAATCAGAGCTATAAAAATAAAGAGTTTCAATACGTCAATGACTTTCTAACAATGCCTAGTAATAAAATAAAGGAAATTTCAAACAGTTAAACCTTAAGATATTTTAAGTTCTCACATTTAGTAAGTAAAACTATAAAATGCTTTCTGTTTAATATACTTGATTAAACAATTTCACAATTTGTAAGTAAATACAATATGGGCAGCCTTACTATTTCATCCAAAATGCTACTACTGTATTAATAAGAGGCCTCATGATTACACAATTCACAATTGCTAAAAATTATGACACCCAGTTAGATCATAAATACAAAACCTAAAAAAACAGGCAAAGAAAAGAAGGAGAATCAAATCTTACCCATTCTTGAAATATAAAACATGTGCTCTTTGAAGCCCTGTTTCCAAGAAGAAACCAAGTTCTTGTTCATGTGCAGTGGGCCCTGGCTTAGGGCTTCTGTTCTGTAAATTGGCATTAATCACCTAAGAAAACAAATGAAAAAGGAAAAAATAATGTATTTAGAGAAAAAAAGTTTTGCAGACTTCTACACAGAAGCTAATACTTCATGTTGGAGAAGACTCTTTCATTTGGAGGCGGAGGCTAATAGAATATTTCTATACTTACCTCCACTCCCACCTAAATAGAAATCTTTTTGCTCTTGGCTATATCCTTTTAAAGGTAACTTTTTCACCACGCAGAAATGCAGCTAAAAATCATGATACTTCTACAGCAACTTTTGGGATACAAAAGAGAAGTGTAAGAAAAAGCACATTCAGTAGCAGGAGGTGATGGTATTCAAAATCTTAAAATCCATTAGGTTAGGAAAGTCTGCTGCAGAAAGCAGTAAGAAAATAAAAAAGTGATCTCCAGAGCGATTTTCAAAAAACAGTTTAGAAATAGCATATTTATATTACATCAGCATTAAAAATTCTCTCTCAAAATGGAGAGCTATTAGCTTTCATTTGCCTTCATGTTCACCACACATAGTCTACCAGCCACTAAAAGGCAATAACAGAACAAACAAAAAACTCAGAGGAAAAAAACCTCAGAAAATAAAAAATGAGTAGGTATTTAAAAACCAGCGTGAATTACTTTTATTCCCACATCACATCAAAGTTTCCTTTGCCTTTCCTTTCACTGTGTGACCCCTAACTGTATCAAATAACCCTGTCAAAGACAACTGTCAAGTGACCGGCCTGAGGCCTGTCAGCAACACTTCTCAGAGCGTCAGATGGATGTTGCCAGCTTCCTCCATTCTAAGAGTGTTCACAAGCCAGAGTAGAGCCCCAAGTGTATTGTATTTTGTCCAGACACATCTCAAAGTCTAAATAAAATGCAGTAGTGTGTAATTCCTACAAACAAAGGGTATCGCTTTTTTTTTTCTTTTTTTTAAGTATTTATAACACGTGAAAGGTTTCTGCTAGGTGGTAAGAAATAGAATACAAGGTTAATGGTGCAAATGAAGAGGAGGAAACACAAGGGCCTATGTATCTTTTTAAATTGAGAAAAAGCCTGAGGCTTTTAAATAATGAAGTGTTAGGGTCTTTCCCAATAAAGAGTGTAACTTTAATTTTCCATAATTCATAATCTATAACTTATAAAACAAGGGAAAAAAGAAAACAGCAATTTGCCTAATTTTTTGCAGAGCTGTTTGTTGATTATATTCTGACTAACATTAAGAAGCTCAGACACACCAGTTTACCTCAACAAAAAAAGAGGTCTCCTACATACCTAGTACCTCAGATTTTCAGCTTTCTACTCATAGATAGCATGAAAAGTAGAACAACTCTAGAGTCCAGATTCAGATGTAGACAACTGCCTCCTTAGGGAAAAATATGTAAGTACTTTCAACAGTAACTGTAGTTTCATAGATACAGTGAGTAATATATTAATGAGATAAAAAGACGAACAGGCCATCAAGTCCAAGAACATTGCCCTGATCAGATTTATAGAACTATTATGATTTATCTCAGGTTTATCTACATTTTAAAATCAGATGTTTATGAGCTATCATATCTGGTGATACTTGCACTGTCTCAGGGTTGTACCTATTTAGCTGAAGTAAACACACGTCCTGTCACTGTTCTGAACACCCCACTGCTACATCGGTGTCTTGCTGACAGGTACAATGTTACTTCAGAATTTTACCTGCAAGCAGTTTTATAAGGAGGACTTAAAAGCAGTTAAGTTATTGCCTCCAAACAAACATCAACTAGATTAATTTTCCATCTTCATAGTTTCATTTTGAAATTAATTCCTCAAGAATTATCTGAAAAAGCTTGTAAATATATACATACAATGTACATATTACTACATGTGCATTTGAAAGACATCATAATCCCATGCTCATAAATGAACTACCATAGAGTAACAAAAGGCCACAGATCAGCATCTTGAATATACATAGTAGTTCAGAGGAGCTCTGTCCCTTTTTACACTACTAGCAGTATTTTCTGAGAGGTCAGACTGAGAGAACAGTCAGGACAGTTATTAAGGCACACTCATTTACTCACAATTTTAAGTGTGCATTGAAGGCCTAAGAAAACAAATACTAGATACCTTTTAGCTGAGTTACCAAAATGTTGGTAATACATCCATGAAAGCTGAGCCACGCAATTCTTCAGTTAAGCAAATCATCCTGGCTTACCCTTTCTATCTCCTGAAGGTACAGAAGAGCAATATCCCCAGCCTTCTCGTAGCATGTAACAATCTCCTGCTCACGGTCCACATGGAGGTTACTAGCCGAAGAAGAAATTGGCAATTTCTCAAGACAGAGACCTGAAAACAACAACAACAACAAAATTAAACAAAGCATTACAAACTAATGTCATATAATCCTATACCCCAAAAATAGTATAGGCTAAGTCACTTTGATCAGGAGAAGAAACAAAGAAAAAAAAAGTTACTAAAAATGTATGAGGGTATGGTTCCTCTGATACAGATACAAATATATAAATATCAGCTACTCTTTAATAATTATAAAACCAGAAGCAGTAATTTCTTTTAAGCCATTTTGATTTAAAAGACATTATGACAGTCTACCACAAAAGTGCCCAGCATCTTTCTATACCAATTTTATATTACTGAATACATCTTCACTTTCCAGAGTTATCACAGAAACCAAGGCAAGGTAAAGAAAGGCACTCAGGGTAATACTGAACTTTGTACCTGTGCAAGGCAGAAGCACCTATAAAAACAAATGCATTTGCAGAAAAATAAGAGGTTAGGAAATGTAACTTCTGTATGTAAATGTAGTAAATGGTATCTCACTCTCACCAAAACATAGAAGTATTTTCCTCTCAGCACTTTATTTGACTTATCCAAATACATACTCCAGTGCTGTGAAAGAAAAAAAAAAGTCTTTGCTTGCCTAAAATAGAAACCCAACAACTCTTACTAATCAATGCTATCTCCTCCACAAGCCACTTCTATTAGAGTAGTTTTCAAGATAATTAGAGAAAACAGCTGGAAAGGACCTCGAGAACACTAACCCATCTATCTAGCCAAGGAACCAACCAACCCCTGCTACTTGTCAAACCTGTCCTTAAAAGCTTCTGACAATGGGGATGCCCTGGACTTCCTATGCAAATTATTACAGAGCTCAACTATTCTCATAATTAGTATTTTTTCCTAATGCCCAGATCTCCCTCTCTGGATTAATTACTCTTCATCTTCTTCTCAGAAAGATTATTCCTTTCTTTACAAAACATTTTTTCAATGTTTATTGAGAGAGAAAGACACTCGTGCAAAAAAGAATGTCAATTCTGACTTGTTTCTCTTTTCATGCTTCCTTAATAGCCAGTTGTTTTATCTCGTCTGGACAGTCTCCAACTGGTTACCTCTGTCTTGACTCCCTGTGCCGAAACTGGATACACGGCTCCAGGTGAGTCTCAATAGCACGGAGCAGAGAAGATGAAAGACTTCCCGGTTTTGATATCAGATACTTAAGAACCAAAACCATACAAATTAGCAGAACTACAATGCCTGCTCTTACATATTAGTAAAACATTCTCTGTTGTTTATGATCTGCAACAGATCACCAGATCATATTCTGCAAGTGAACTGCCTCAGCAGTTACCCCATATTTTATGCATTTGAATAATTATTTTTATTTGAAGTGTAGCACTTCCCACATGTTCTTAAAGAGATTTATTTCAGGTCTTTCTTCCAGCTTGTCAGCAGTAAATGCTCATCCTAAAATGCCTTCAACTACTCCCACATTAACACATTAACATAATTCACACTTTAAATGGACATATTCTCATTCCATCACCCTGGGTTTTGAGAATCCATTGCTGGAGAAATTAAAAATAAATAAATAAATTAAATAAAATAGACAGTTATATACTGGGCAGATGCCTGTAGAATGCCAGATAGCACAAAATCCCAGTTTGGAAAATAGTTTATCAAAGGATTTATGCCCATCAACACTGTAAGGTGCAGACAGTGTGTTTCATTAGAATTACAATAGCTTTCTTACTAAAACAACTTGGGAAGACACAGACAGGGCATCTGGAGTTTACTTGTTGATAAACTATACAGTATTTTTGACCTCCAGATCCATTAAAACATTTATTAACTTTCAGTATCTCCCTGCAAAGTATAACTGATCCATATGATAAACCATCAAGACATTTCTGGCTTCAGAGGATGCCTTAAGTCTGTCTCAGTTTGTTGGCCATCTTTATCCTCCAAGTCACCCTTTTACCAGTACAAGCAACATATATCCTACAGCTCTATTTGCTAGCAATACATCCAGTTAAGACAAAATCCTGATTTCACTACTAACTTCTCTGCTAAAGACAAAGTAAAATTCAATATGCTTTTCAAAAACTTACACATTCCTAAAGTGTGGCAAACACACATGTTCTCTGTCTCTTAAAAATCTGTCAAATCTGAGTAACACAGACACCTGGACTTTTCTGATGTTAGTTTTCACCTGACACATCCCTAAAACTTAGCTATATTTGAAAATAGTCTAGAGTAGCCCACACTAATCTGCTTTCTTTCAATTTTTCAATCAAATAGCATATATCTGCGAGGTTTTCTTGCTAACTGTAAGCAGTAGGCTTGGACAGACCCTCTGTTAAGAGCTAAATGTAAGGTTGATGCTGGATAGAAACGTTGCAATATCCTACACAAACATCTTCAGTCTCAGGCTTAGAGGTGATCATAAAATACAATAAATGAGCTGCAATGAAAATGTCGAATGACTGAAAGCATCAGATAGTTGGTAAGCAGATCAATCCTCCGCACCCCTTCTCCCAATGACACGAAGAGCCAGCGCACCACAGTAATCCTCCACTACATGAAACATATTACTCAACTGGCTATTTGTAGATTTGACTTGGATTTATTATTGCTATTTTTATACTTTATGGTCACAACTATAATCTTTTTATTCTGAAAAACTCACTATAGGAACATTCACTCATTTTAGCTGAGAATTATCTGTCAGATATGAAAACACCTCAGTGCTCTGCCAGAAAATTTAAGTAATGCAGAAGGAAAGTACAAAATTCTAAGTGTCCTTTGATTAAGTATATGATAGTATTTCTTAGGGTAACTTTATTATACAACTATGATTTGGTGTGTTTTTCCTATTATGTTTATTACAACCTGGGAAAGTATGTCTATTATACGCATGCAAGGCTTTGGAAAAGGAAGTTCATTTGGAGAACTATCCCAAAATGATCACTTAACAGGATGGTTTGGACACTTAATTTGTTTTGATTAGAGAAGGAATAATTACCATTCAATACTCTATTAAAAACGAAAACATATAAACTAGAAGAAAAACTGTTTATAACTTCCTCGAGATATTGGGAAAAGAGGTACATATTGCTGCTAAAAAATATTATCACATTTGTTGTAAAGGTCATAGCTACTGGTTTAATTTTGTTGTTGTTTTGTTCTGCACCAATTCAATTGTATTCCAACTTGACTTTGATATTCATAGCTTTTAAAGTTTAAGCGCTTTCAGTCAAAACCACCTGCGAGTAAAAGCTTCCAATGAACCGGGTCAGTTTTATTTTGGGAATACACTTGTACATATCTACTCCTGATATCAAGCAAGATGACTCCTGAGGGAAAAGAAAGTGAGAAGCAGTGAAAGGAATATGAGTCTGTACTAGTTAAGCTTACATGTTTTGCAAAGTAATTCTAAAATTGCTTATCAAAAACACAAACAGGATTTGGAGAAGAAAAGATAACTTGTAAAGGTTTACTGTAAATCTTCACAAGCTTTACAAATTATTCTTTTAAAAAAAAAAAAAAAAAGAGAGAGAGAAACCAAACAGTAGCTACTTACTCTAGGTGGCATTCTTGTGTCTATGGTCTCAAATCAGTGGACAAGGCTGTGCCAAGTAAACTATTTCATTTTTCTCAAATACAAGAGCAGACCAGCCCTTCCACCACATATTCTCACACTGACTCCTCAGTAATAAGTAAAAAAAATTAAGAAATTTTAAGAAGTACCTGTGCAATAGATTTGCTTATTCTTAGACAACCAGTGTTTTTTACGTTAAGGACAATGCCAGTAATTACTTTTTATTTAAAAACCACTTAGAGAAAAAAAAAAAAAAAGGCGGAGCAGATTTTTAAGTTCTGTAAGAAAACTTATTAACACTCTCATGTCAAAAATAACTTCAAGGTAAAATGGGAATTCACAGCTGAGTTCAGATCTTTACCAAGTATCCCCACCACCCAGACCACTACTGAGACCATTACAAAAATCCAAAACCACAAAGGTGAGAAAAGCCTATCACATTTACTGCATCATATATTTGAGGATTTTCCAAAATGCCAGACAGTACCTTGTCTGTATAAGTGCTGTATAAGTGCTACTAAATTTTAGAAACCACAAATAATAACAGATCTCATGTTTTATCTACTGTTTTCAGTAGACAAGCCAAAGGACAGAGGTAAAACAGTGAAAAGCTATTTTATACTTAAGTAAATAAATATGCTTTTGCAAGGGAGGAAGAGTCACATCAATAGACAGATTTCTGGGTTTGCTTCCTGTTCTCCTTAAACAGACACATAAATCCCAAGTGTATTTCAGTATACAGTGCTTTCTCTCCCCTATGTGATAAGAAAAGCAACACTGGTGATCGTTCCAAATGCTGTGAACACAAAAAAACACTTCCATCTCCTTTTAAATAAACTTCATATTTAGCTTATATATTTAGAACAAACAATATAGACTATGGCAAACTTTTACTAGTCACTTTAAGAGAGAAACTAAAACAGTCTAGAGTTCCTGCTATCAAGGAACAACCACAGTTTATTTCTGAACTCAGAAGGAACACACTGCTCATCTCACGGAAGGGAAGGACTTATTCCTAGAAGTCTTTAATCAAAGATTGTGACTTGCTTACAGGGGATTTTTTTTTTTTTTTTAGAAAGCAAAGCAGGAATTTTTTTCCTCTTCAATTCCCTACTGGTATTTGTAAAGTAATTATTATAAAGGAAAGGATGAAATTTAAGAATAGGGAGTAGGAAAACATATTTATTATAAATAACATCTCACAGTTACTGCAGATACACTCAGTAGGAACTTTCTTTAGTCAATCTAAGGAAACACAAACTATCTGATTTTTCAAGTACCTTGTATTGCTCACTCAACCCCGCCCTGGTCCACCCCCCCACAAGCCAAGACACAGAGAAAAAAAGTCTCAAGACAACTGTCAGGATGCTGGTTTCATCGCTAATTAACTTTCCAGAAAATGCATCAGAAAGGAGGTCAATATCCCCTTCTTTCAGTGTACTGGATTTTAAGGGAAGCTGCTCTGGCTAGCCGCTCTTTTAAACACGGACTACTTACGGAGAATTAAATCCAGTCTAGATGAAACCTAGAGCAACAAAAGCACAACTTCCCAGAGCTGCAGACAGCATTTTATCACATATGCTCATACTGCAGTGGCATTTCATTAGTATGGCTTTACTAGTATCAGTTATGCTAGTGTTTCTAAGTGCCTTCAAGTTTCTCAAAGTTAAAAAGAAGAGGAAAAAAAAAAAAAACCCAAACAGGAATACTCATCTCTTTTCTGAAGTGAGCATCTACTTATTAATCCAAGCAGACAATAAAACAGTAACAATATTTGGGGATTTCTTGTAATAAAATCTGAGATAACTGTTGTGAAATGACTGGTCCCACTTTTCCTGTAAATATAGCAACAGTTAAATATTTGCAGTTTCTTAAATGCACAAATAATAAATTTAAACAGAAAAGATCAGTATTTTCACAGATGCATTTGTTTGTTACAGAACATGTGCCAACCAATCATTGCTTTACAGTACAGCCCTTTGACAGACAAGCAACTTCTGGAAAGGCCGAAAAATTTCAAAATCTAGATAAAATCTAGGAAAAGAACTGATAATTTTTGTAGATCTTGGAGTGTAGGAATCTCTGATGAACCTTCACCAAAGAGCCACACAGCAGTATATGGAATGATCATCAAGGAAGTTGTTCGCTCGGGAGAGATGGTTCAACAATGGAATTTGTACTGAATTGTTTTGCCGTATATTGTCAGGATTGCTCCTACAGGAACGTCTGAGGAAAAAAGACCGGGCTCCACTGTGACAACAGTTCTTCCCATAACATGAGGAAAAAGGCCAGGATCACTAATTTTGGCCCAACATTTTCTCCCGCTCCTCACCCTGCCAAGGGCAAGAATCTTAAGATATTCTAAAAATTTTGAAGAAACTAAGAATAAGAAAAACACACCACCAAACTGTGCGAGTCCTAAAGAAGCCTATTTTAATAAGAAGCAAATGATTTTCAGTCAGTGTTTGGATTTCAAACACTGGAGCTCAAGGCAGCACCGAGGAAAGCAGGACGAACCCTGGGCTGTCCCCCAGCCCCTGCTCCAGCAGGGCAGAAGTCATAAAAATAGACTGGGGAAAGAGAAGCTTTAACAGGCAAACTTGGAAGTACCAGTGGCACAGGCTTCCTAGGGCTCTAGACTACTTGCTGATAGGCTGCAACATTTGCACAGCCATGGAGGAGGAAGGGGGAACTTCAGTGAGTTCCTGACCCATTGCCTAATGAGGCCAGAGATCCCCAGCATAATTACTAAACCAGCTTTCATTTAGCATTCTTCCATGGAGAGCTGCTTGGTGTCTGCTGACACAGGCTAGCAGTGCACAAGATCCCATTACAATCGTATATGATTAAAGTTAAGTGCAGCATCTTCTGCTAACTGCAACATAGCAATTCACAAGCCCCTGACACTTCCACTGAACCTAATGCGTATTTCCGTGTTGCTGTAAATAGAACTAATTAATCGTCAAGCATTTAACTTGGTAAATGCAACATTAAATTTGAATATGGGTCAGCAGCATTAAAGACAGTCTCACCTTACTCAACATACATCATCTAAATATAAACATGGTTATTTGAACAGGTAATATGAGACGTAGAACAGCCTGCAGCAATAAGGCTACAATCTGTAATGCTACAGTCTAACTTACATATGACATCCCTCACATACTTAACAATAAGTTGTTACACTAATACCACACAGCCATCTTGACAGATACCTGCAGTAGTCTACTAATGTATCACACTATAGTAAATATAAACACAATTTCTTTACTAAAATCTAGTTTACAAGGTTGTAGATTTTAAGAAATGTCAGCTCTGTAAATTGCTATGCTCCTCTATAAGCATTTATAGAAATATTCAATGATTTCTAGTGCCAGGTATTATAGACTCATTTTTCAATAATGTCTATTGACTTACATAGCAGTATCAGAATCATGTTACCTAAGATTTCTATAAGCTTATTTCCCAGTTAAATATATACTTGTTATTCAGTTACTGACAAGTTGCACCTCCCCAAATTAACACCTCAATATCCCACTGTGCATGCATCTCATCTCTGCTTCCACAAGCAAACAAAAATTGCTTAGAAACATAGGAGATATTGCCATGCACAGTATTTGAATAATGCCTATGTGTGATTTCCAGCATATTACCTCATTTATATACTGCTGAAAACTCGCAGAAACTTAATTGTCCTGTTCCCAGAGGCCATATGCCTAGGAGAATATTAGCTTCAGCCATTATTAAAACAGATTCTAAATATGTGCTTCTGTATGGTAACAGCATATACAGAATTTTTTCTGGATGGTTTTGTAAGAGAAGGGAGTAGAAAAAGTTGGAACTAGCTACACAAGCCTAGCTTGAAAAGGTCATACATACACAATCTTTGCTTCTTTACAGATTCATAACTTGTCTTATTTCAGTTCTTCATAAGTCAAGATTTTCTTGCATCTCAGAATTGAGCATTGCTAATTAAACTGATCTAGTAAAGAAAGTAAACAAATGGATACTAAAGAGACAAAATTAACCTCTTATAACAAGGGAACCTGCTGTACTTATCAGAAGGTAATCATTCCTAAGCAGATACTTAAATATCAGATATGTAATACAGCCAGAAATGTGCTAAACCCCTCTACATTTTACTTTGAACCAAGGCTTGCCACCACAATCTCAAGAATGCCGTTCACTACTCCCCCTTGCCCAGCCTCATTTCTCAGCTTTCTTCTTGCTGCATAAGGCAGCTCTAATAACAGATACTGGTGGTTAAGCTACATCTGTGGCAGGAGAAAAAAAAAAAAGAAAAATCTGCCTTTTTCTGTATTGCTTCTTGAAACTTCATATTAAAGGTATGACCCACTCCTGTGACCTACTACCTTAAATGCTACTACAGAAGAAGGAAAGGCAATGACTTCAGAGAGCCAGCTCCAGCACCCTTCACACACCAGCTTTCAGGCCAACACTTTGCCACCAGGGAGTCATCAAACCTGCCCACCTCCTCAACAACATCCTTCTTTTATGCCCATTTTTCTTTCCCTCATCACAGCCCCTTGAAATGAGCACCTCCAACCACACACATTTCATTAGAGAAAACTGTTTTATAAGATTATTTTCCTCCACTTTTTTGACAAATGTAATTACAGCAGACAGGGAAAAAGCTGAACAGATCCAAGTAAGTCTTCTCAAGTTTTTGCAAACACTAAGTGGCCCATTGAAATGAAAAGATGACGGTTTCAAACCCATGTTTTACACATCACTTTAAAAACACCCTACTCAATTTCAAGTAAGTCATTGAATCTAAGAAAGTTCTGGTTTTTTATCAAAACTATGATTGTATTAATACTCCAAGTATCTCACACAACACCTTCTACATACACGTATAGAGTCATTACTCAGAAGCACACCTTCAAAATCAGCTCTTTCCTTAGAGAAAACAGTAGATATAATGCAGAACTTGATTCTAAAGGCAAACACAGAATCACAGAATGTTAGGGATTGGAAGGGACCTCGAAAGATCATCCAGTCCAATGACCGCACCAGAGCAGGAACACCCAGATGAGGTTACACAGGAATGTGTCCAGGTGGGTTTTGAATGTCTTCACAGAAGGAGACTCCACCACCCCCCTGGGCAGCCTGTTCCACTGCTCTGTCACCCTCACTGAGAAGAAGTTTCTTCTCAAATTTAAATGGAACCTCCTGTGTTCCAGTCTACCCATTGCCCCTTGTCTTTATCATTGCTTGTCACTGAGAAGAGCCTGGCTCCATCCTCCTGACACTCACCCTTTACACATTTATAAACATTAACGAGATCACCCCTCAGTCTCCTCTTCTCCAAGCTAAAGAGCCCCAGCTCCCTCAGCCTTTCCTCATAAGGGAGATGCTCCACTCCCTTCATCACCCTTGTTGCCCTGTGCTGGACTCCATCAAGCAGTTCCCTGTCCTTCTTGAACTGAGGGGTCCAGAATTGGACACAATATTCAGGTGTGGTCTCACCAGGGCAGAGCAGAGGGGGAGAACAGACACAATTCTATGGGCAAACACAAAAAATCAGGGTACAGTCAAAAAAGTATACCTGTCCATAAAGTTTACCACATAAAAGAAGAGCGTCCGCCACTACACTTTTTAACATTTCAGGAAATGGTGAAAAAAGGCAGGAACAGGAGAATATCCAAATTACACTACATTCAGTGTACTGCATGGTAGTCACCCCCTTGCAGCTTTGGAAGAGGAACATCTAAACAGTGCTGAGTCCTGACCTATGCTCGTCAAGTCTCTGGGGCTTTGCCAAATCCAAACTCACACAGCTTGTCTACTATCTGCTGGTTTAATGCACACAGCAGCAGATAACTTTCCATCAGATTACTTTTGCATCACCTTCTAGTCAAGATTAAGCATAAAACATCACTACTAGCAGCAGCTGTTGTTGCCAGAAGGTGGGGGGGACAGAGGGAAGCCACCATAAACAGCTTGTCTGGTTCCTTGAATTTTTTTTGCTCACCATTACGAATAACTGCCCATCAGCTTTTCAGTCTGATGAAACACAGCAGTTCCTTTATCCCCACACTAACGTTTTCCCTAGGAGGAGCGACAGACAGGAACCACTTTCCAGCACTGCTGGGGCACTGAGGCCCTTGGACTCCCTGCACAGGACAGGCTGGCAAAGAGCCACGTGAAGAGGAAACGGAGAGGATTTCAAAGGTAATTGCAGAGCGTTTTTCTCAGAATTTTGTTGACATTTTAGAATGTTGCATTTTGGCATTGCTATTGAAAAGCCTTCTTGGAAAGATGTGAAGCAGCATTTCACCGACTAGACATTTCCAAGAAAACAATAACAATCTTCCTCACTGGATTTCAGAGCCTTCGAATTCTTTGATTGACTTATTATCATTCCACATTATGCCTCTCAATGATATTCTTCTAAATATGCTGTCCTCAATTAAAGCTATAAGCAACACAGAGACTTAAAGCATTCTTCTAAAGATATATATGCATTACTTCATTTATGTAATTAAAAATTTGAGGATCCCCTTTATGAGTGCACTGCAGGCAACAGATGGCTTTAAACTAAAGAACTAATGACAGAAATATTCCAAGTTGAAGACCACAGGGGTGCAAAGACACTAAATTTCACGTTCTGGACTACTATAATGAAGACTACTCTAATTTAGTGAACATTTTGTAGTGAGATTTACAAACAGCCAACTCAATGGACAATGCATTCAGAAAGTCATCCTGGACAGTATGAAGAAGCAGTAAGAATTTTCTTCTTTTGATTTTTGTCACATCTTACTTTCTACCAATATAAATACATACATATGCATGTTTATATATGTGCACAACACACACATATATATACACACACACACATAAATATACACACTCTCCACAGCTGAGCAAGAACTTAGGGATCTGACTTCCCCTATCATGTTCAGATTCTATTGCCTCTCCCCACAATTGTCACTACTGCTGTTCCTCTTCCCCTTCTTTCCAGCCATCAGTAGACAAAATCCCAGCAAAATTTAGCTTGAACCTGACCTTGGACCCATTTTTGCACCTCATTACATCCATATATACATGCTGAA
The DNA here is from genome assembly GCF_963082525.1 of Nesoenas mayeri. Classification (NCBI taxonomy): domain Eukaryota; kingdom Metazoa; phylum Chordata; class Aves; order Columbiformes; family Columbidae; genus Nesoenas; species Nesoenas mayeri. Next base: position 18,211,625 of record NC_137548.1, on the reverse strand, counting down.
TCCTCCTTCCCTGTGCAGAACAGAAAGAAATACTTTGTATACTCCACAAGCAAGAGTAAGATGGGACACGTGGAAAGCATGTCATTCCCAAGGGCTTGTTGTGAGCTGTTAACTGTCTAAGGTTACAGCACAACATGCTCATTTAAGTACCCTGCAACAACTGTAAAAGAAACAACATGTCAAATCAAGCATCCCACTCAATCTGTCACCTCTGCAGTTACAGAATGAAGCCTCAGAGTGAGAAGGTAAGCACTTGGAGGTGGTCCTACATGAAGTAAGGAAAAAAATTTTAAGACAATTAAAAATTACCATTAGATAATTAAAAATTACCATTAGATAATTAAAAATTACCATTACCAAAGGCATCTTCCCTATGCCTTTGTCACAGCTCACTATGTGAGTATCGGACCACTGCATAATAGGATAGAAGACTACAAATCCACTGGAACTGGATTTGCTCCAAAGTGGATTGAAATGGGAAAACTAAACCAGGTATCTTGAACTGCCTTTGTGCAGGTGCAGCCGGGCTGACGGTCACATGCAGGCAGCACAGACCCTCTTTGCTTGATAACACGATACTACGGTCCTGGCTGCCGAAGAAATAAAATCTAAAAACTCAGAAGAGTTTTATCTTTATATGAACAGGTTATCCTTGAACTTGCAAGCAGAAATACAAATCCTACTGAAGCACAAAATCCCTGTAAGGATAACTTGTATTTAGTTCGGTAATACCTACAAGCCTCAATCACCCCTGAAGAGACTCTGAATTCACACTGAAAGGCTTCATAGTCTGGTCTTGTAAGGAGAAAGAAGAAATTTCAGGGGGATGGGGAAGAGGAAGAAAACTAACTGTACAATATTGGGTACAGACATATGCTATTAATATTTAGCTGTCAATTACTCTAAACTTACCTAGACTTTCAATACTAAATTCAAGACTGCTCTGCAACTTCTACCTCATTCTAGAACACACAGAAGACAAAATTGTTGCAACCTGCTACCATGGGAAGAAAGGACATTAAATGTTATTAATCTTCCATTCAAACTGGAAACATAGTAGCAAAAAAATATAATTCTGAACATCAACAGAACAACAAAAAAACCCAATAGTTTTCTCAGGTAAGCTGGTAGCCAGCCACCAAGTAGAAGTGATCAAACTAATGAAGTTTAATCAAGATTATATCAGGCTTGATATGACAGACTTCAATGTTTAACTATAAAACTTGAAATCAGAAGTAAAAAACACCCAACATATGGGTAAAAGACACGCTGGTTTTCTTGTCTCTCTCGATTTTGGTTTGGTTTGGTTTGGGATTTTGGGAGTGTTTGGGGTTTTTTTTTTTTGGTTGGTTTGTTTGTTTTTTTCCAAATAAGCTGAATGTACAATAGTATTTTACTCTTTTTTAATATTTTTGTTTTTACATTAAGTAAAATTAATAACACTAATCCTTTCTACAAAAAAAAATGATGCCTTTGTTTTATTTGACCTCATGAGGATATATAGCAGTTGAAACATAGAGCCAGAAGAGTTGAGCTCTGGGAAAAGATTCAATTAAATTAGTGGGATTCCTTTGAGATACAAGCAAATTTAGGTACTTAAAATTGATCAAGTCCAAGATCGCATTTTCATGAAAAGAACATGACAAATTCAACGGACATCCACATAGATTTAAAAAGCAAATCAAAACCCACAATCAAAAACCATGAAGCTGAGTGGAAGTCTATCTGTACCAGACATCACTAAAAAGCCGACACAGATGGTGCATGAAAGAACCAGGCAGATTTACATCACATATAAGAACTTCCCATGTCCTCCCTTCCCACTTTGACCGAAATACTACCCAGATTTAGGAAGCATCCTTTTGTCTCTGCTACCAGTTAGTTCTCTTATTTCCTTGACATCTCTATAGATAATTGATTCACGCTTGTCTAACATTTACTAGAGGACTGTGTTGGAGAAAACAGTCACTCTCTTCCAAGACTAGTGTTAGAAACAATCCTTGACCAGTTGTCAGTGAATACTATTGAAGTCTCTCATAAATTATGTTTACTAACTTTGACACAACCAGAAAGCATATATGTGGATCAAACCCAGGTTTAAACACAGCAAACCAAAGCAAACATTTAAACACAGTAAATTCTAATAAACCTACAGCACACAAACTGCCACTTTCCTCAACACACTGACCCAGCTTACAGCCTATTAATGAGTTTTCTAAACTGAAGTGGCACTGCCACCTTAAGACACAAGGCCAACATTACAATGACTAGACTAGTAAAAAAAATTTTTAACTATTAACTTGACTTTCAAATATTTAAAAAAAATATATATATTCAGGTAAGAAAAAATCAAAAATAAAATTGCACAAGAAATGCACTGCTTGAAGTTATTTTACCATGTTATTACTATTTTTAAGTAGCAATTAGGTTTATCAATTTTGCTTAAGTTGAGCATTTTAACATTCAGCAATACTGCTAATACTTTTAGTACGCAGCCACAGCTATAGTGACATTTACATATCAAAGGACTTTTAAAAACATATAAAAAATTTGATTGGGTGACAGCACAGTTAGCATATTAATTGAGGTAAAATCTTGTCAATCTAGCACAAACTCTGAATAATTTAAAGGAGCCAAAGAATCCTCTTGTTCATCTATAAATATGGTACTCCACCACTTTGTTGATGATAAGCACACCAAAAATTTCTTTAGTTTCCGACAAGATGCAAATTAATGTTTTAAAAACTATTTCCACATTATTATAGTGGAAAGAGCAACCTTACCTTTAGTAGAATAGGCTTCAGCAATCATCCGTAGCCTATATGGTGGCACTGCAGATAGCTGCAAGTCATCAACTCCAACTCTGGCATATGTGTTCAGAGCTTCTTTGTAATCACCTTCCACATAGTTTAACTTGGCCATAATTAGGTTAGCTTCTTGTAAGAATTCTGGCTAGAAGAGAGAGGAATAAGAAAGGTTTATTTTGTTGGGTTTTTTTCCTAATTCTTTCTGATAATTATTTGCTCTGTTTTCTGTATATATGCACTGGAGAAACCCTCAGGATATTTTTCTAACAGAGCAACAAACCAACAAAATCATGTCTTCATGTAATAATTGGGAAGCTTGCAGTAGGTGGTGAATCCACAAAAATCTCACCCCTCCAAGCTACTGAAAAGCATTACCAGTCATTTTGTATGTTCACATATTTATTTACACATGTACCAGAAATACCTCTCAGTCAGGATCCAGCTTTGCCAGGTGACAAGACTATTTAAAGGCAGCTGATCATTACAACCCCTACAATGATTTTCTTATTTTTCCTAACACCACAAGCACAGTTGAAAATAACATAGCATCAAAATGTAATGATATATGTTCCACAGTCTATATATTTAATTTGCACAGTTTCAAAGTATTAGGGCAGAAGAAACATCTTGAAAAAACGATTCTTGGAAAAATGAAGAAAGGAAGAGAAAAATCAATACTCCCACAAGTCACAGGAAACAAAACATTACAGATGACCATGAAACAAGGTCCTTTTGATCTCAGAAAAGATGGATATTGAGAACAGAAGAGAGAAGCTGATGTAATAGCTACAATTAATAGTTAAGCAAAGAAGAGCCAGAATGGTCAAGAACCTCAAAACATTAAGACAGAAAATCGTTCTCACATATTAACCTCACTTTCTGCCCCCATAAACATAACTTAAGCAACCTTTCCTGCATACTTGCGAGACTATTACAGAAATTTGTGAACTATTTTGCATTTTTCCTAACATTTCTATTTAATGCACTACAAAGGAAAATATAGTTATATACTCCAAGAAAAACCTCCACGAAACAGGTTGTAAGTACTTCACTTAAGCATGCCAGAAGTAAATAACAGTTTTCTTAGTCTTCTAATGAAAGAAGATTTAAGAAAATTATCTGAAGAAAAATCCATGCAGAAACAACAAGCCAAGAAATAGCATAGTGTTGATGATGTTCTGGGAATAGCAATGACAACAGAACACCAGACAAGCATTTTCTACATTTTTCTCCAAGATCAGCAGAGGCCTCCTGTCAATTTCAGCTTTTGTAATTCTTGCTCAGACTGACTTACATACATACTTACATACCTTTAGGTTTCCCCTATCAAGTGCTGCTGTAAGGTGTTTCCTAACCTCAGTCAGCTTTGGCCGGGGCCCCCGTGGACTACTGTTCTGTTTAAGAGCATTTTCCTTCAAAAATTGTTCTAGTTTGGACTCCCCAAGAAGTAGTTCTGCCATGTCATCTGTAAATAAAAGCAAACAGTTGAAATATTAGACACTTCATTTCACTAACATTTCAGTGGAAGCAGCCTTTGCCTGATTTTTAAATACAAACTAACCAAAACTAACACTGAATCAAGTTTTCAGATTTAACACATCACATGGTACTTCGTTTTACTTGCCAGTTTATCTTTTACCTGCCTTATTCATTGTAGAATCGAGTCTCCTGTGTTCTAAGCTATGATTAATTAGAACATTAACCCGAAGTCAGTACTCTTCCCTTCCCCCTTAAAAAGCAACACTTGATTCAAAAGCCTTATATAGTGTGACATGACATGTAGTATGTCATGATACAGGTCTGATAAAAACTTTATCAAAAGAATGGTGTGTTTTTCACAAAATGCCTATTGTATGGTCAAATATGAATACTGAGAGATATTGGATTAATTTATGCAATTAGTTTTAAGTTACAGGTCCCCCAGGATGTATTTGATCACCACCTGTATCTCAGCTGTAAGAATGCAGATATCACTCCGCCCTTGTTAAGGCTCCAGCCATCCCAATTCTTCAGGATGAGAGTCCATTTCTCATCATTCTCCTCTGTCTTAGGAGGCAAATCACCACTTCTCAGACATGAAGGTAGGATGCGATACCAGACTGCCCAGCAAACCTGCAGCTAACATATTTGCCGAAACTCAAGAAAGAAATCCTCTACCTTACCCTTATGCAGAACCACTGAATTCGTTTTACTGAAACATGCCAAGTAGTTCCTCTAGTGAGAAAAGAGCTGTAAAAGTCGTCACCTCACTATCTGGAACTTGAGAAGACCAGATGACATCTTGCAAATGATGTCTGAATAACCCAAATATGAACAACCAATAAATAAAATATTTTTTAAAAGGGAAAAGGCAAAAAGCAAACAATCAGAGAAGTGCGTACCATGCTATAAATGTTAGCACTGTCCTTAAAGGCTATGAGAAGGGACAGAAAGTCCAAGATGTGCAGAACTCAGTGTTACTGTAGAGGAAAAGCTTTTCCTTGGGAAGTATGAGTGCATCAGCCTTATCTCGCCTTTCAACTACAGCAAATTTCAGTCTCATGACAGTCAGATTGGTATACAACCCCCGGACAATGCTATTATGCAGTAAGATGTAAGGACCAGTGCTGTCCTGTGATATGTCTTATCACACAGAAATACAAAACTCTAGAATTTTTTTTCTTAAAAACTTCCAGCTAACTGCTGCTTCTTAAACCACAGAGTTTAAGAGACCAGACAAACAACACAAGTATCAAGGGAGTCCTTATTTTTCCACTTATGTTTTTTATTTGGTGTTCTGGGAAAAATATCCTTGGTAATCTAGACATTTATTTGTTCTCAACCACCATTCACTCATATTTTCCTGTTTACACACTACTGCAGAAGGGGAAGATCTCAGCATGCAGATGAAGCCACAGATGAAACCACGTCACAGATGCAGTCTGGATACCAGCCTGCTTAGTTTTCTGGCTTTCAGACCATAGTTGTTAAATTTACTAATCCCAAATTTGCAGTAGCAATTCCATTCCTTTTACCCACTCAAGTTTCTCCTGATGTTTCAGCTATACTCATCTCATCTCTAGATCAGACAACACCAAATAATCCTAAGTGTCACTTTCCACGTGCACTTTCTTCTTTGAAGAGCACCTTTATGTCTCTTCACATGTGTTTCATTTTGCCTCAGCTGTGCACTTTCTGCTCAATTTATCCTCCCAAGCACAACACACTCTGGATAGAGCTTTGATAAACGCTAGCCAAAAATGTGGGTTCCTTGAAAGATAAGGAAGGAGAAAACAAAGTATCTCCCTGAGACACCATTACTTTAGAGACATTTAAAAAAAAAAAAAAAAGAAAACCACACCAAACCACAATGCTACCTGGCATCTTTCAAATAAATATTAAAGGCATACAATTCCCAATTAAAAAAAACATTACTACAATTTAATAATACAGCTACAGTACAACAATAAAATTTTATTACCCACTAATTGTCAGCCAAAACATGCTTTTATTTACCTATTCAATGCTCATAGAGCAAATGGTACCTTTTGACATGTAACAGTAAATCATAGAATTTGCACATCCCTTATCAAAGTAGTTGACCAGCTTATACAGTTTGACTGATATGCTTTCCTCTCAAACACCCAATGAATAGTTACAAAACCAAGAGAAGGTAAACGTAAGTTTTGACAAATACAAAGGTTCAGATTTTATTGTTGCGGTTTAATAAACCAGTTTAATAAAATAACAAAACAATACTAATATACTACTACTACTAATATTTATAAAATGTGAATACAATATAAACTAAGTGATACTCAGTGCAATTCCTCACTAAGCCCAGCTGCACCGAGCAGCCAGTCTCAGGAAGCAGCACCTTGGTCCCAGGGAGAAGAGAGAAAAAGTCAGAATCACCCCGAGGCCTTTTCTATCCCGCACAAAACGACGGAGGGTGCATTCTCAACGTTTACATTAGCAAGAAAAATACTAAACAGTATGGACTGCAGTATCAACTCCTGAGGCCCCATTTCTAATATGTCACAGATCAGATTTTCTTTTTTAAATCTGTGATCCAAACTCTGAGCGCAGCCAGTTTTCCACCCACCTCCTAGGCCACCTGTTTTGTCAATGGAGTCACTAGATACACTATAGAGAACTGTATCCAAAGTCTAAACGAAGCTGAAGCCAACAATAGCCCCATCCCCACTTCATCCATACAGTCAGTCACTTCTCATCAAAAGCTATCTGCTTGGTTAGTCCTTGATAAACCCATGTCAACTGATCCCAGTCACTTCCTTATCCTTCCAGCCGGTTTCCAGAATTCTCCCAGGGCCTGAGGTCAGGCTGATCAACATGCAGTCACCGCATCCTCCTTCTTGTTCTTCTTGTAAATGGCCATATTTGCCTTTTTCGATTCGCCAGGAATCATCCTTGATCACCAAGACCTTTTAAAAATATGGCGGTGTCCTTGCAATGACATTGGCCAGCTCTTGCAGCTCTCTGGCTGTCAGAGACCTGCCTCCTTTGCCCAACACAGTCGGTTCTGTCAGGGCATAATGTTTCATTTCACAAGACTTTTCAAAGGAAGTAATTTTCCATCAGTATCAACAGATTTTCTGCAAGCACAGATACATTCACTAAAAAGCGCAAATGATAGAGACAATTGTCACTTACTGCAATAAAGCAAATTTTCCATGAGAAGCAATATGCTAAAATTAGATTTTTTTTTAAGTATACTCAGCATCTATTTGTTACAGTTTATTTTCAGCATGTTCTTTTTTTCCCTTCAAACAGAAATCTTAGCATAATTGATAAAAATCAATGGCTTGCATAGCTTCAGTTTCAAGCTGCAAACTAAAGAAGACATTGACTCATTCTAAACATGGTATTTCAGACCAAATCCCCCTTGTTACAGCCTTGTTCCAAATTCCACATTTCATTAATATAGCCACAGTATTATTACAAACAAATAGTAAAGTCAGATATTATAACCAACATTACCCTGCTCAAATATAGTTTAATATAGCACCTTGTAGGACTGCACTCTCTGCAACTGCTCCATCTCTGGAAATCAAAGAGTGCAAACTGCACACACTGAAAAGACAGGACGTTTTCTAAACCACTGCAAGGCAGGTTAGTCTTTGGCGTAAAGAGTTTAACATGTGCTGCGTGAAAGGGTCTCAGAGATCAGAGGACCACTTCAAACTTACAAAACTGTGCCTCATAACATGTTCAGAGGATGCAATTATTTGCCTTGCAAAGAATAGGGCACTGAGGGTCCCTTCAGCACAGGCATTTTACTAATAATATTCAGAAGACTCCAGAGAGTGTTCTGAGTACACAATTTTTGTTTATGAGCCTCTTTTAAGAGGTGATTAAAAAAAGAGTAGGCATTTAAAATTATACTTGAGGTCAGCAAGCATAATAGTGTCCTACTTGGGAGAAAAAAAAATGAAGATTAATTTTGCTAGTTGTATTTTAACAGCTAAGTGGTGACTCAAAAATGAGTAGAAATATGTCAAACTGTTTAAGTTTTAAGCAATATGCAAGCAGATACTTCCTCCCTGATCTGTACTCATCAAAACCAAAGTATTTCATTTATCAAGGAACATCCTCTTTCCTTCTATTCAACTTAATGCTCCACTAAGCGAACTTGATTTCCAAAGAAGGTTGAGGAAACACAAATGTCAAACATAGCACAGAATTCAAATGACATTAAAAAAAACAGTGCTTTGGTTCAGGAGCTGAAATATCATCAAGGCTGCTTGCAATGAGTGAGGTCTATCGTTGACATTCTTCAACACTTCAAATACCAGAACTTCACACATGCCAAAGAAGAAAGTATCACACAGGCCTTTCCTTTCATATGCATTCCTTCAAGTAGGTCTCAAACATTCTTCTGGCTCACATTCCTGTAACAAGCATTTCCTTAATTAAAGCTAAATACAGTAGATCTGTCTTTATGGAGAGACAGGTAAAAACACTGCTAGACTGTGCACCAGATGCCAGAGACGCTTTGTTTATATAAACTGCAAAATTGTCATGGAAGCATGTGAAAAAACTCATTTAAATGGTTACAGTAGATTAGCAGATATCTTGAAGAACAGGTTAGACAGTAGGAAAAAAGAAACTATTGCACTGTTAGGTACGAAAATGCATTCCCTGAGGCATGAGGATTCTTTAAACTGAATGGGTGCTGAAACCACCCGTTACTAAAGGGAGAAAGTAATCATTTTGCCTGTAACAGAAGAACAGCGCTGGCACATGCAAGAGCAGATGTTGCCAGACTCCCCTCCATACTCCAGTTGCTCCACAGCTGCACCACAGAAAGATGAAGACCAGCCCTAAAAGCTCCAATTCTCACCTATTTGTGGGGCCACAGTAGAACCATACAAGCACAGACACAAATCTAACACTCTGCTGAAAGTTTGTAAGATTATTTCTCTCTTGTACCCAGCAGAATTTCTCACACTGGGGAAAGCAGGAGGAGAGAAACAATAAGCCACCTCTGGAAAATTTAATTTAGCCTCTTTCTCTTCCCCCTCTTATCCTCCCCACCCCCAACCTAAGATAAGTTTATTCTCTGACAACGACTTGAAAAAATTATATTGTCTCTAAGGACAACACACAAGCAATAGAAAAGCCTTAAGTTCATGATGGCACATACACTGAAGGTATCCAGACCTCAAGATGAGAATCAAAGTAGTCTGTAGCACCCAGGTAATTTATTCCCATCATTGATGCAAGTTGGAGAAACTACTGATCCATACACTAGCTAGGGACAGTCACAGTGCAGCAACATATATTACGCATACTTTCCATCAAAGTACAGGTGGGAGATGAAAAAACAGCTGCAACTTACACACAGAACTGATTAAGCATCAAAACAAAAGCTGTTCTTCAAGGTCACCCCTACACAGCACAACTCACCCTTTCCCTGCCACATTTCATGATACACAGCACTGTTAGAGAAACGGTTCTGGTCAGACTGGCTTTGAAGTGCTGCACTCGCTCAGCTGCTGGGGACTAACACTGGAAGGCAACAAGTCACAGAATGCAAACCATAGAAGTTACTGCAAAGCTAGGTTTTCTTATTTACCAAGTTGCTCATCTGCTAAGTCAGTCAGTTGGAGCCAGACATTGGCAACAAATTTTTAAATCAAATTATGACTGAGAGAGTACTTATTTAACAAAGTATTGGCTTGAGGCATGTCAACCATGCTGTGCCAGTAAGATGAAGCCTCAATGGTGCTTAGAACAAAACTCTAATTACATGGGCATTTCCGAAAAAAAACCCCACACATTTATAAAACCATAGCTCTAGCAGTGTTTTTAATCAGTTTTAGCTATCCCTCAAGACATTCTGAAATAACATAAGTAATGTTTGAGAAGAAATTGCTTTTCTTTTTCTTCCAGTGCAGTATTAGTGACCTACGCCATAATGTTCTATAAAACACTTCATAAAGACAGAACTAACAGTGTAAAGTTTTTAGATACCTTGAAGTTCAGTGTTCTTTCAATCTGAATAATGTTTTGGAAGAAAAATGGGGGAAAAAAAAACACATTCATGAACAGTTTCAATATCATGAAGACCAGTTTCCCACTTTTAGAAAACTGAGATACTTATGGATCAATATAAAAATTCTTGAGCAAAGGAAAGACTCTCTCTTATTCATCCATACCTCTGCTGAAGAGTTCATCAACAACACTTGCTTAGGAGAGTTAGGGGATATTTGATGACTTCTATCATAACTGCATCGCAGAACCATTTCCTAACCGGGGAAGGACAGCCTACCTTTCCCACCTGTTTCTGCCACATCATAGCATCACTGAAATAATCCACCTACCAAATAGGATGTCCTCTGCCTATAAACAAAGACAAGTCTGAACACCTTGGAACTACATGACAAACTGAAGGATGCTTTAGGTGAAATGTTCATTTCTGCTGGCACTGAGAGCAAGAACTCAGATGCTTCTACACATGCAAGCTGTTTTCTTTCAGCTTAGAGAAGCTTAGACACGCTTATACAAAATGTCTTAAGAAGAACCTTGTATAGAGATGGCTGTCCCTCTTTGCAATATGAATCAACCCCAACCACCTTCAAAATGAGAATAATGGCTGGAATAAATACATGGTGCGAGAAAACCCACACATTATGTCATGTCTTTGTAAAACAGCATCTAAAAATATCCTGACAGCTGCTTTGCTACTTGATTTTTAACATCTGCTTTTTGAAGCAAAATTGTTATCACACTATTGGGATCTGAAGCAGCTTCTCACAGAAAAATAGAGAATTAAAACAGAGGATTAATCTTCATTTATCCTGGGTCAAGAACAATGAAGAATGCTTATTACTATTAGCTTAAAACCACAGTCCATCTTCAATCATCCACTGAATCACATGCTAAAATACAAAATAATCAGGTTTTTTATGAATGAACCTCTATGAACCTCTATACATTTGAACCTCTATACATAATGAATGAACCTCTATACATTTGTTGAAGAACCCAGGGGTTGCTCGCAGGCTAGGCAAGAGGAATATCTAGCTCTAGATTCCTTTCTAAAAGTAAGTTTAGAGAGAAGGAGAGAGAAAGGAATGAATGGCAACAATGAACCTAGCTTAAAAAAAAACCCAAACAAACAACAACACTGACTGAACACAGATAAGGAGCTCTTGCTGCAGAACTCCTCTCCAAGAGCTGAATTGAAAAGATCATTCAATTCCAGAGTACACCAAGATACATCCACAGGGTAGAATAAGTGTTCTCAACAGAACTAATGAACCTGCTACTTCTTGTTCTGTGGGGTACAAAACAGCTTTGTTAAATTACTGCTTTTCCTGTGGTGGTTCAACAGCGTTAGATAAAAATCAAAGCAAAACACTGAAGGTTATGTTATCTATGCCACAACTATCTACGTGGTTTCTCAAGTGTTTCTAATATTAATGCAGAAAATATAATATTTTCTGAAAGGGCCTGATAATTATATATTCCAGTTGTGTTCTTAACATCACAAGTAAAAACTTGAAAGGTACAATGGAAACATACCTCTCACAGATAACATAAATGCTATCACCTCCGTGGCGACTATCAACAGCCCCGCTCCTGGGATCAGGGCTCCATATACAGGAAGTTCCTGTGACATGAAACATCCACACCACGTGTGCTGCGGCACACTGGCAAGAATGTCCATGATCCCATACATGTTATGGAGCTTCAACAGCTCAACATCTAAAGCAAGAAAGAGTAAGGGGAAAAATCAGTATTTTCTTCCTTATACACCAAATGGCATAGATGAAAATAAGGATTTTTAGCATTTTATTTCACTCTTCTGAATTACACAGCTACAAGAAAAATACACAGACTTAGGATAAAATCTCCTGCCACAAAATTTAAGCAAGGAGGTTCAACCTCAGACTCAAGCCCTGAGGATCTGAATTTGAATAGTAAGTATTTAGGAACAGGAAATAGAGAGCAAGCTAGCTGCAGAATCTGAGGTGACTGCCAAAACAAACTTTAATCTTCCCTTGTAAGTAAGCAGATAACCTATCCAGAAGCATGTTGTATCCCTTCATCCACTCTCCACCAAAATCTTCAGTATTTCAGACTCTTAAAAAGCACAATTGTCCAAACCCATTGAAGTCAAAAGATCAGTTATCATTAGTTCCAAATGAAGATACTGCATGAGGTGAGATCAATCAGATGAAGCATGAAGGTGTAAGAACAGAAGATGCTGCTGCTTCACCTGCCCTGTACTGGATTCCAGAAAGAGAAAGAAAATAATATTTTTTTTTAAAGTCTTAACCCAGGACTAAAAATACTAATTAAAAACAGAAAATTAAAAAGCAGGGGAGGAAAGGGTCAAGGTGTAAAGAGGACAAATATGAGGTTTCCAGTATCTCAATAAGACCATAAGCTGACGTGCAAGATTCCAGCAAGTCGAGACCTGCCTTGTAATCTTTGTTCTGGTGCTTGAAATTTTCCCAGTGCAAAACTAGCTTGGAATTCTTCCTGCTCAATCCCTAAAAATCTTGTTCTCTCTATAGGTAATACTGAATAGTCAGAATACCTGGAGGGCTGCAGGTTGCATTATCTTGAGAGGATTTTTCCTTCAGACTTCCTAAAACGTGTTGGATTATCATTATGCCTAAAATCTAAAAACCAGAGGAATTTTTATCCAGGAGTGGGATGCAGCAAGAAGGATCTCAAAGGGGTCAATTACTCCATATAGTACCTAGCCAAAAATTACAGAGCAAAGTTTCTATTAAAAACAGCTGAAGAGGAGAAAAATCTTACAACATCCCACAGAACATTTATGAAGAAGACCATTTTGAAATGGAGCTTTCTTCCACAGGAGGGTCTGGAAATCCTGGATCCAGAGCATGAAGCACGTGTTTTCTAACTGGGAATAAGTTGACCATACTTTTAAAACAAAGACATTTGCTTTGTTCATGATGCATGTAACAGACATTAAGAGCATCAGCTGTACCTGAAGAGGAATATCAGCAGAAGCCTCCAAGTACTCATTCCAGTTCTCTGACTAGAAGTTACGTAAATTAATGCTAAAACTTGTCTTAGATTTATACAAGGTTTACATGAAAGAAAAACAATATATGGATATACAGATGTCCCTTATGATTCCATCACTGACTGGTAAGTGGCAAGAATTCACAGGATGGATGAGGTTGGGAGGAACCTCTGGAGATCATCCAGTCCAACACCTCTGCTCTTGCCAAGATCAACCGGAGCAGATCACCCAGGATCTTGTCCAGTCAGGTCTCTGGGGATAGTAAAAGTAGCAAGAGAACACATGTGGATCAACAGGCACTACTGGCAGAAAGGCTGCCAAGTGATGCAGATGATACACATGTAAAACCAGAAGCAGAAAATACAGAGTCAGCTCCTCAAAGAAACTTAATTGTACTTATTAATGCCTTTAATTATACACAGCCATTCACTCCTCTGCCTCTTAAGTACACAGAAGGCATGGCACCATTTTACTGCACACCTCTGCAGTATCTAGGTAATTTTCCTGCCTGACAGCCAAAACTCACTTTGAAAAAAAATATAGGCTTTCCAGACTATTTATGTATAGGCAAATCTACTTCCAAAGTACCACTACTACAGAAATTTATTTTATGGGGGCACATATTAAGAAGAACAGAAAACTGCAGCAATTGTTTCAAATTGTGTAGTTTTTATGTTTGTTGGGTTTTTTTTTAATATTTGAGCTCCCAAATTTTGTGAAATGTTAAGACCATCAGAACCATAATAATCAAACCAGGACAGACAGAGTGTATCATCTAGATTATTGATAAGTTTGTGCTTGGGTTAAACTTGGTCCATTCAGTCAAACGCAATATAAAACCAAGAAATTAGAATGCAGGTCATACCCAAGACTGGGAAAAATTAAGCGTGGGAAACAGGATAAGCATCAACTTTGCGTGTTTAACCGGGAACAGTTCTAGAAACTGCACTGAGGGAAAGTGATCAAAATTTAGTTTCTTTCCATTTATGTTTTGTTTAGGTTACAAAGAAGATCAAAGAGTGGCTTGGAGAACAGGAAAAGCACATGCTGTGATAGCTAGTTGTTCTTTTTAATCTTGCTTCTTGCCATGATTTGTTTCTCAAATGACAAACCAGTTTTCCTGTCACTACTAACAACAACAACAACAACAACAGACTAGAGACTATTTAGATGGAGGCAAAACCAAACCACACCATGGGGACAGTGGCTCTTGGCCATGCACTGCCCAATAGCTAAATTGCAGCACAGTGCAAATTGGACAGATGATGACAATGAAATCCAAGGAGGGAAAGAAAATGGTTAGCAAATAAAGAAGAAATAAGAGATTGAAGACATCCTGACTCTGTGCGACTTCTTATACATCAGGAACACTTCCTTACTCCTAAACCTCACTAGCTAGAGATTTTGGTTCATACCTTCATTCCTTGGACATCTCTCTGTATTAATCACTGGTTAACTGTCAGGTCAGAGGACGGGCATTTTAAAATATCTATGGGATGGTCCAAAGCTCCGATGAAGCACACAGATGAGCCTCTGTTCCCCAGAAGATATCTTGCAGTTCTCAACCATTTCATAAAGCCAGTCACTCAGAAAAAACAGGCTCTTTTCATCGTCTTCCCTCACTAGCTCCACCTGGGAAATCTCAAGTAAATCTTGAGAAGCAGTAGCCTACACTTGCCGCTTTCAGAGATTATTGTCTTGGGTACATAAACAACAGTTTTAAGACAGAAATCATCTTTTAGCAACTTTGCTATTGTGTTGGGGTTTTTGATTTTTTTTTTTTTTTTTAAATTTTTAGTTCTATCAGCTGTTCTAAAAGCTGTAGGTCCCCTGCTTCTGCCTCTCCTTAAATCCAGCTCTAAGGCAATCCCACTAGAGCTTGATGATGCAGTGTTTTCTCTCCTTTACCATTAAGGTAAAGGAACTGTAATTAAAAGGTAAAAAAAAACCAGAAGTGTAGCTGGAAGCTGAGCCCAGGCAAACCTGAATTTGAAATAAGGCACATAGAAAGATAAGCAGCAACTTGTTCACACAATTAACTGCAGAAAAAATAGGGGAGGGCCTGGAAGCTGTTTTTGTTTTCCTATCTTGGTCACCTTTTCAAGAGCTGCATTGGGGATTTATCTAGAGCCAAAGGGGATTTCACACCACTTTTTGTGAAAGCAGCACACTTTACACCACCTTTTGGGAAGAGGAAGGGTAAGTGTTCTGTGAAACCCGGCAACACCCTCCACCTCTGCACAACTCTCCAAGGAGCTGCCTGCGCCAGGGCTCCAGCACCCAGCAGGCCCCATCCAGGCTGAGAAGACCACTCCTTTATTCCAATTAATGGGAAGCTCTAAGCCATACAGCCAAGGAAGCGACCAAAGCAGAACAACAATACACAATTTCAGACTATACATTTGAACAGGGTATTTAACAGTGGAAGAGCAGCATTTGCCAAATACTGTAACACACAAGTCCCCCTTTATTTCATCCATTCTATCAGTGCAGCTTAACATTCAGGATCTACTTTCACTATCAAAGAATCAACTCCTAAGTATCTGCTGGAGTCAGATCCTGATCCTCTCCTCTTTTCCAGACAAGACAAGCACACGTTTCAAAGCCCCTCCTTTGCTTTATCATCCTTTACGTGTTACATGTCAGAAACATCAGCTGTGGAGCAGATGTATCAAAACCTGAGTTGTTGATTAATTGTTGTTAAAATGCCACCTCTACAGAGCACTAATCCGCATGACAAACTGAGTAATGGTGCTTAAGGCAGGCAACTTTTTTCCTACTACATTACAGATTTCTTAAGTGATAGTTCAGCAGGCACTGATCAAGATAAACACAGAATGAATGATTTTGTGAAATATTTGATTCTGGCCTTGAGATTTAGAGCTCTGTCTCTAGAGGCCAGTCTTCTGTGAACTGAATGAATCAAGATCCTGACAGAAAAAACAGCATACACACTATAAAGCTGTAGCAAAATCTTTAAAAGATTTAAAATTCTTCTACAACTACTCTACTTTAAAGAAAGACAAAAAAATCCACAACACTACCTTTCATGAATTGCCTTCTCTTGAAGATAAAAAGATTATAGTAAAGGATTTCTGTTTGTGAATACACATTTTGAGTGGAATTGTATCGATCACACACAGATCCTCGGTGAGGTGGGAACTTGCAGACTCATGCAACACCTCCTGAACCAAGAGAGCAACCGATAACATCTCTGATCAGAGTAGCTTACTAATAACTGCCACTGTGCATACTGCCACACGTTTGCTGACAGCAGAGACATGCCCGGATTCAGCCCTCTTTCCCAGAGCCTGGAGCAGAGATCAAATGCTCTCCAATGATAAAAGGTCTTGCTAGGAACAAACACAGGACTATTAGCCAGACATTCTCACTCCAATTTATCTCAACATCTTGCCACTTTGCTTTTTACATATTATTGTCTTCAGTCACTACTTATTAGATCACCAATTAGACAGTATTCAGTGCAGAGAAAACTGCAAAGAATTTAAACATCAACGTCTAAAATCTGATTATTTATTATACAGATTTTGGGGGAGGAAGAATGGCCCAGATTTGGCCAGGAAGGAGAACAGCCCACATTTGGTATCGTTAAAGACCTTCTGCCCCTTTCTTTACTACCATGCAAATCAAATTCAAACAAAAGTGGTATCAATGTTCCTGAGTTTATGTTAATGAACTTATTTCCTTACAGAAAAGCTAATGCTAACCTTTAACCCTTGAAGTCAGGTTAAAGGAACCTAGAGCAGCTCTAATACAGACATGTACCAGTATATATACACTGAAAAGTCAGACTACCATTTCTTCTTATAACTCTCAAACAAAGCAGAGTGCAACCAACCCTACATTAATATGCGAAATGCCTAATTTCTAAAGTAATTATGTTCATAATATATAGAAGTATCCTTATAAATTTAAGCAGCTATAAGTTCCAAATACCCAGAAGTACTTAGTTAATTTCACTCAGACCAATAGGTTCCTCACAGTGGGAGAAGAAGGTTCCCCTTGCCTTTGCCCATCACTGGCTGCTGCCCCTGTTCATTTTCCACCAGCTGTTATACTACTCTTCAGAGCCCTGGGGGAGGTAAATCAGCTCAGCAAGCCAGCAGAAACCAACCCCAGAAAGAAGAGCAGAGAGTCTTCTGCTGGCTCAGCACCGCAAGTGCCACCTCTGGGGGGAGGGAGAGGCCAGGAACATGTATCTGGGGGAAAATGCATAAAGAAGGAGCAGCTTGAGTAAAGGTAGGAAGAAAGACTCCTCTGCGCAATAGCAGCAAGGCGACAGACCAGCTTGGTTACTTGTGAAACCATCTTGACTACGCTAGCATTTCCTCTTCCAGATGACAGTTGGAACACAAGCAGCAGATCTACATCATCACTCACACTGTTGTAACACCCCTGGCTATCTGAAGAAATAAAGCTGTCAGTCAAAAAAATAAGGCAACACATCCTAGTACTGTCACAATCTTTGGTCTTCATTCAGAAAAACGTGCGTCCTTAGTACAATTGTTCTGTAAATAAGATAGTGAACACAACAGAAGGAAAACAGAAAAGATAAGAAATTAAGAGAGTGCTTCATTTCCACCTTTGTGGAAATGCAAAAAGGCATGTCACATGATGGTCGGCAAACTTTTTTGTTAGAGAGGTAGATCTCTTTGGAAAGCTTTCCACGTAAAAATTGAGTTACAAGCTGTGTGTATAAAATCCAAACAAATTTGATAAACACCTCCTAAGTAGGGCATGAGTCCTAAGAGGTTTAGAAATCCCTGGTTTACTCTGAGGATAAGCTTTAACCACACATCTGAGGTCTTGTATTTCACAAGGGAGCAAAACAAATGAAAACTGATAAGATGTTTCTATTTTTACATCCTACTTATATAGAGATAAAGAAGCAGTATAGAAAGTAACAAACAAAAAATAGACACGTAAAGTACTTCCTGACCATTTGTTTTTTCTACTCTGCTCCAAACTCTTCTCAGCTCCCTTATTCTGCAAGGCGAAATCTAATATATAATAGAGAACTATAGAGACAAAGTGTTGAGGGGAAAGACAGTCAGAGAAAAGATCACACACAAAAACAACAGGAAGAAATAGGATAGTAATGGCAGTAAGAAATTAAATTGGTAAGAAAGCAGTGCCTTAAAAGGCTGGTGTATTTCCATCAGCAAACTTGATACCTGTAGGTAATGTTCTATTTTCATGGCAATGTCACAATGCTCTTGGTAGCGTATAGATCCGCAAACCTCCGGGGCACGTGTCCTTTGCCCACAGTAATGCAATATTTCACACCGGCTAAGGTTTCTACACAACTACATCACTCTGCCTCACTTGAACTATAAAAATTCACCTCCTCAGTGCTTTTTCAGACAGAGCCATACGTCTCACTGAACTTGAGCAAGGTCACGTTCCGATTGCAGCAACAATGAATGGCCGGAAACACCTGTGGAAATTCATAGATCTTTTATTTTATCCACTCAGCTTGCCACTGAACTGGCCTAAGGTTTCCTCACTGTGTTTCCAAAGGGAGGAAAGAAAACATTAGAGCACTGATGTCCCGAGAGCACACAACCTTCATACTGAAGTCCATTGTAACCGCTTCCTTCAAGCTGCTACTGTTCACCAAAAATTCATGACAGACTTGCAACTGCCTTTGAAATGCGATCGCTAGCTTCCAAAATTATCATTCAAACACCACAAAATTCCAGGCACCCTGAGAATCCTAATTCCCAGAGCTACGAATGAAACAACACTCTCATTAGAACTATTGCAAAGAGGTTTCAAAACACAATCCTCATAAACCTGGACACTTCAATATATGAGTCACCTGTAAGACCAACATGTTTTGATACACTTACTGAAAAAGAATCATCACTGGTATTTCATAAGTCTTTTTTTTTTCAATATTTGAGAACAACTTTACAGATCTCTTTAAAAATAAAAGCTTTTAACAACAAAAAAAATAAAGAGGATTTCAAATTCTCATTAATTTCAGATACTCAACAACTCTTCCAATAACTCATGAACAAGTAATTTTGTACTTGGAGATTTGCTGACTCTCACGACCATGCTGTTCACTTGCAATGTTAGACAAAACTCAACAAATGGAATAAAAATTTGTTCCAATTATTTTCTTAGAAGAAACCCTTTTTCAGCTAGTTAAACAAGTTTGAAACACAGATAAAGTTTCATTACTGAAAGACACTTTAAGATTTCAATTCTAGGAACTTTGGGGTTGTCTCAATTTCATTTGAGAAATGATAATCAGGATATGAACACTTGAGGACCGCACCTTTCTTGCAACCAAAGAGCCTACGGACTAGCCAAGGAGCACATATCTGTGAACCTCAGATCAGCACAATGTTTTCTATGCCAGCTGCTACAGTTTTGTAAATCCTGCTGTACTGAGTGCAATGGGCAAGGTGCTGGAAGCGTGGGGGCTGCAGGGGTGGCCCCTATGGGAAGAGCCCAGGGAATGCCCTGTCCCAGGCCCAGGTGGCTCCCACAGACCAACAGCAGGACCCAGCCGAGCCCCTCAGGGAAGCTGGCAGCACCTCTAGGAAAGCAGAGTTAAGAAAGGGCAGGAAACGCCACAAGGAAGGGGAGGGAACAAAAAGGAGTGAGAAACACCAAAGGGAACAGCAAGGTCAGAGAAGGAGTGGGAGGAAGTGCTCCAGGTGCCAGAGCAGATATCCACCACCGCAGTCTGGGAAGGACCCGGGCTGGAGCAGGTGGATATGCCCTGAAGGATCTGCAGCACATGGACAGCCCTTGCCAGAGCAGATTTTTCTCCTGAAGGACTGCAGCCAGCAGGGAGCCCACGCCAGAGCGGAGCAATAATGTGAGAAAGAACAGCAGAAAGAAGCCACCTCACACCAACTATGACCCCTCTGCCCACCATACTGCATGGGGAAGGGCACAGGAGTGACACTGAGCCTGGGAAAGGGGGGAGGAAGAGTGTTGCTTTCACGTCTGTATTTCTGTTTCTTAGTATCTGAATCTATTTTAACTGGTAACAAGTTTAATTTTCCCAACGTCAAGCCTGGTTTGCCCACAACAGTAACTAGTAAGTGATCTCGCTGTCTTCATCCTATTTTCCGCCCCACTAAGGAAGGGGAAAGACTGACAGCTTGGTGGGGACTTGCTGCCAGCCAAGGCAAACCCACCACACCTGCACGCAACAGTTCTGACCCAGTCTTTTATGGGAGTGCTGATGATGAAGCAAGAAATCAGAGATTTGCGTTATATGGCATAAATCTTACTACTGCTGCCGAGTCCTGGTTCTGAAGGAAAGACATACAAAGTGGATAACTGCCTAACAATTCTGAGTTAGGTTCAAGACCCTTCTTTCATCTATCCACATTTTGTGAAAAACAATGCAAGTCACAGGCTTGACACAGAGCCCATATTTTCCACAATACAAATTGTGGCTATTACTTATAGAATAGCAAAGGCAGTGACCAATCCATCAACATTTCTCTTCCCTCTTTATCTTAAAGCTCAATAAGCTCACAAAGCCTTTCAAATACAATCCATCAGATAAAGAAAATTGGTTCTAGTAAGTGCCATTTTTGTGCATCCACAATCTGACATGAGCTGTCATTTATATTTGAGCCAGTGGTAGGTGTTGTACAGAATCCTAGTTCTGTGAGGGAGTAAATAGGACCCATTAGCAGAACAAAACAGAATAAACTATACAATAATCAAGTCCACTTAAAATACTGCACCTCTCAAGTGTTGTGCAAGTATATACTATTGCCTTATGCATACACACAGACCTTCATCCTGGTAGCTGTTACTGCTGTTTCTTCTTTCATCTAATTTGGGTTGCAAGCTTCAAGGGATGGGAACTTGATAACAAGAAATACTATATCAGTGCAAGACAGCCCAAATAATAATTGGGCCTATTAAAATTTCTGTCAAGTTCTCTAATGCCCATTTCCAAACAGGAGGTATAATTAAGGCCCGGTAAAGTAACAGTCTATTATTTTGCAATAGTGCAAGATTGAAGAGATTACAACAGTGCTTCCCTAAAGGATCCCTTCTCACCTGTGTTCGAAAAGCAATAAACCCTATTCCTAGCAATGCTGCTATCCTCAGTTAAAATGCTCCAGCATTCAAGTCATAGCCAATTCTCTAATTCCCTGCACACCAATATATGGATAGAATGAAGATCCTCTCCCCTCTTTTTCCTTCTCTCACACTTCTCAATCATTCCTATGACATATTGTTGCACATTCAACAAAAAACAGAACTTTTGTTATCCATTACCTAGCTGATTTGTAAAACTGAACATTACTACAGAAGGAAGCTGTGAAGTTCTGCATACTTTTTATTAAATTAATTACTTCAGATTAACTAACAACAGGGATATGCATCAGAGTGCGTTTCAGTTCTTATCTATCTTCACAGGTGGAACAGACAAACTGCCTCTTCTTCATAGTCTCACTAGCTGATAACCTTGGCCCGCAACCTATTAAGGCACACCAGGATCTAGAAAACAAACCCACAGTTTTAGACACTCAACAGCATGGTCATGTATTTCATTATATAAATTACTCTCTTCCTGTATTCCTCCACTACAAAAAGAGAGCCCCTTATGATCACTTAGCTTACTGACTGTTTATGTTCTCAGCTGGAGTTTGGGAGCCGTGGCCATTGATTTAATTATTCCTGTGCTGTCAGAAAGAGACAAATCTGCATCTGATACTTTCTCATGTTTTAAAGACCAGGAAATGCTCCAATAATTTGTATTTTGACTGGTACAGAACCTAGAAGATACCATAATAGGAAAACTGCTGAAGTGTAAAGTTATGCAGACTGTATAATCTTCTCTAATATGCTTCAGTTAGGTAAGAAGTAGTCAGGTCACAGAAATTTAAGTCAAACTGCCAGTAACCTCTGCCTAGCCCTCCCCACCTGCCTGAAATACCTTAGTACATCTTAAAACTATGAAGATCATTCTTCTCAACCAGAGTGCCAAAAACCATCTGCCCTTGCTTGAACTGGTCTCTAGTTAGTCCATAGTCTATAACTTAATGAAGCACATCCTTAAACTAAACATAATACCTTCCACCTTTTCACTTGTGTTTATTTTTAGTTAGTATAATACCAGTGTGTTTCAGGATCACCACCCAGTTGTTCTTAAGACCAACACATGTAAGCTTATCTCCTACCTATCCATCCATTTAGTTTGATTTAGGCTTTTCCTCTTTAGTTTGTATTTCTGTAAACCTGAATCATGCAGTCCTCTTCTCTGCCTAAATGTGCAAAGCCATCACTGCCTTCGCAACACACTCCCAGTGACACCAACCTTACACCTCATCCTCTGTTTAACTTATCACCTATGACTCCACCCCAAGTTCTGTCTCTGCAGACTTGTTTTATCTCTGAAAATATCTTTATGTTCACCTGAAGCCGACAAGCGAGGCCAGAGAGGCAGACACTATCCCCATGTCCTTTCTCACACACAGAATCAAGGCATCCATGCCAAAGAGAGGAACTTCCCTGCACCTCCCTTGTTCATTACGCACCTCTATACCTCAGAACGAAGCGCTGCTTTTCACCTCCTTCAGATAAACATCTAGAAGTTTGTCACACAAGAAATAAGGGACGAAGCAAACCATTCATAGTTTTTCTAAGAAAACAAATGGAGCTGAGCTATGTGGCTGAGGTGTGCTTTGGAGTAAAAGGAGAGGAGACTTCATGCGATACGCTGTGCACAGGCACTCCGGCTGCGCACAGACGGCAGAAGGACGTTCAGGGCTCCGTGCACACAGTCAGCACGTCTGCCTGCAAAACTGCAGCACCCACGACAAACCATCAGACTGCTCAGCAGTTCTGGACGCAAATCCACAGGGCCCCGCTGCCGGCCGGACCAGACGCGGCCTCCCCAGGTCTCCGGCGGGGCGGGGGGCGATTCCCGGGGCGGCCGCACGCAGGGTCAGGCCCTCGGCAGCACCCGCCTCCCGCCGCCCTCCTCGGGGCTCCCGCTCCGCGGGGCCGCGCCGGCCGGGCCGCCCCTCCAGCGGCCCCCGCGCCCCACAGCCCCCCCGGGCACCGCCGGGCGGCTCGCAGGCCCCGCACGCCGGCCCGCCCGGCTGCACCTGCCGGAGCTGGCGCCCGGGAGCCCCGCCGGCCGCCCCCCGCAGGCCATCCGCCGCGGCCTGCCGCCTCCCGCCCGGCCCCGCACCGTTAGCGATGAGCTTGGCCGAGAGCTGCTTGACGAGCTCGGGGATCCGCTCCCACTGGCACTCCGAGCGGCACCGCTCGATCTCCGTCTCCAGCCGCGAGCCCGCCTTCTTGGTGGCCATGGCCGGGCCGGGCCGATGGGCCCCGGCGGGGGAAGGGGCCGGGGCGACTCGGAGGAGGCGGGGAAAGGACGGCGGCGGCACCGGGCGCCTGGGCGGCGGCAGCGGCGGCGGCCGGAGCGGCGGAACTCGAAGCTGCGGCCCGCGCCGCGCCGGGGCCGAGCGGCGGCGCCGGCGCCACCTGCCGGACAGCGGCGGCGCAGCGCGGGGAGGGGCGGGGCCAGGGCTGCGCGGGAATGGCGGCCCGTCCGGCAGGGGGCGGGCGCTGCCGCGGCTGCCCCGGCACCCAGGGAGGGACGGACGGACGGACGGACGGAGGCTGCCCAATGATGTGGCCCCGCTGCTGGAAGGGCCGGTACAGCCGGGATCCTGCGGCCACCGGCAGGAACTGCTTCTTTGAAACGATTGGCCCAGCTACACCTGCGGGGCGAAGAGATAAAAACAAACAACACCACAAAAAACCACCAGCTCATCTAATGTCATTATTCCAGAGGCTAATGAAGAACATACACTATCCTCCTGTCTGTGATACACATAATTAATTCCTGACCATTAACATTCGCCTCTTCCCCCACCTTGAAATCGCTCATCAACACTCACTCCAGGGTTTGGATGGAATAAAAACACTAGCTGAAACAATTTAAAATTTTCGTGCATGTGTATGTGATGCACCAGTTCCACAAACGTATATACACCTCAGAACACAACCGCCAGGAGAGATTTTTCACTGGAAAATATAGCAAAAAGACCAAGACTACACTTGAAGAAAAATCTCACATATTGCTATTCGCTTTTCCCAAAATAAGGATATAGCTCATAGACAGAACAGGGTTTGTGACATGCAGTGTAATCTGCTACATTAGACACAATATGAATTGAAGTAATGTAAATGTTTTGTTTCACATCCTTGGGTATTAGTGCAAACTTGTATAATTAATGCTTTTTATCCCCAGAAAGGAGAGGTCAGTGAGGCCAAGAGATACTTGGCTGAGTTTGTGAGGATGACTATCTGTCTGCTGGTTTGAAAATTCAAAATATAGGATGGGTGTTATTATTGCTGTTACATGCTTTGCTCTCCTCTGGATCTAGTGCATTTTAGTCTTCAGAAACATCAAGATCACAAACTTAGAATTCAAATTCGGGCAAACGTAACATTACCAGCCTGAGACAAGTCAATAATTGTTTCATAACTGTCAAGAACAATACATTTTATTCCCCAAACCTTGTGAATTATGATCATCAAACTCTTGGTGTCAAAACTATCACCAGTCACCTTTATATGCTGTTAAATAAATAGATCAGTTAACTGTAAACAGGACATGCACATGGGCATTGGTAGAGTTGTCATCATTGTTTTGAATTTCTAAATAATTTTGTAGTTTGTGTGTGTGACACATACCAGGGACAGATGCTTTCTGAAGTTCTGCTTGGTTTCAATTATCAACTGAAAGATCAGAAAAAGGACACACCTTTTTAAATACGGGAAATCAATAATTGCTATTGAATCATTAATTGTTTTGGAATGGACCCAGGGTTGTGTGACCAAAAGCTTGTTCGTGTGTTCCCCAGATGTATCCTCAGTGTCATAAATATCCACTTCCTACAAACCTTGTTTTGCTTCTATCCTTGGACCATCACAGCCATTGCAACCCTATGACAGGTATCAGATGTCTCTTGGTGCTTCAACCAATTTACTTTTCATTCCCGGTGCCATTGAAAGCACAATAACACAACATTCAGATACTGTATCCTGCCTTTTTATGAAGTTGCTGTTGTAGCACTTTCAGGTTACAGCCCAATTTCAAACAAAGTATACTTCACATTTTAAAAAGTGAAATAGAAACAGTAGCAGAACATAACTGTTTAAAAACCACAGTGGAGCACTGCAGGAGCAGAAAGCAGCTTTGTTACTGTAACAAAAGAAAAAGGAGAAATATGTGATAAAGCATTTTTTGCTTACATGAGCTAAATATAATGTTACAGAAGACAGTATAAAAGTGCTTATTTTATTTCCACAAAGTGTAAAATAGAATTAAAAAGGCAATATTAAAAAGCTTTTCTGCACCACAAATCCTTATTTTACCATTTTCTTATCTTTCAAATCAACATCTGACTACCCATTAAGATGTTACATGTTTTCTATTGCAAGTGATCAGAGATGCAATTAAAATATTTGTATTTAAAGCAATGATATTCAGTTCCTACTATCATCTGCCATTTTCTCAAATGCGACTTGCCAAAATTTTCTGGCCAAAATGCATTAACATGAGAAGTAATTTCTCTACAGTGAAGAGCACAACTCATAAACATTACAGAAGCAAAAAATTGACTGGAATCTAAGGGCTTCCGTTTCAGTTAACATCACACCACCGGTGACACGAGGTAACTGCAGAGCTCCCCATTCCTACTCAAGCCAGTAATCCCTATAGAATTTAGAACAGACCATAAAAATATTGCTAAAATAATTTCAGTGGCACTTGGCTCATTTCTGAGAGTATCCAAATGCAATTTAAAGGGAAGCGAGACTGAACATCCACAAAATCAACAGTTTGACAACATCCACATTATAAAACCTGCCAGCCCAGCCTCAAAGAAAGGAATACAGTCATATAAGAAGTGAAATATGCTTTAGCAAAATATTTCAACGTTTCAAGATTTTGTACTTAGATTAGTTTATTTTTTTAAAGATAAAATAGTTACATCCCTGAATGTACATTATTTTGTAAACCATTAAGCCCTTACTGCCATTTCAAAGTTAAAATTGTACACAAAACAATCCAGGAAAATCTAGCAACCCGGAAAGCATTTTCTTTTTCTTCCTCACAACGGGCTTTTGATTTCGTACTTTGTTACTTTCAAACTGATTCAATTCATATTGCACTTGTCAAATAATGGGAAGCACAATGGATACTTCAAAAGGAATGCATGCCTGTACAAACAATACTTATTTTTTGCTATTGTATGAAACCCCTTGGATTTAATTCTTAGTCTTTAATAAATGACAATGCTAACAATCATTGCTATTGATAGGCTGACTCTGAAGCTTAATTACTAATTGTGCAAAAAGTCTCACTCCAAAAGAGATCCTTTACAAGCCCATTCATGCTAAATGGGAACTGGCATTGCCAATGAAAGGGTAACAGAGTATCACTCAACTGTGATAAATATTGAAATCATATTGTTTTTATGCTAATGTTTCATACTGCATTTTTAAACCTGTCATACTGTTTCTGGAAATATCTTCCACATTACAAATGCAGCTATTTACACATACAAAAAAAAAAGTCACCTCTCAGAATCAAAAAAAGCCCTTTGCTCGTGTTAAGGGCTGAACAGATGTACTTATATCTGAATTGTTACTTGTTCAACAACTGTATGTTTACAAAGCTAAATTGCCACTAAAGCTGCTATCTTATGTTAACATGTAGTAACTAACAGGAAGCAAAATGGGAACAAAACCATCGTAGTTTGCAGTTTCTCACATTTATCGTGCCAGCGTGCCACAGTTTACTGCAGGGTGACAATAAACTGCGGCAGATTCTCTCTGTTAACCCCCTGCCCTCCCCACCAGGAAGGGTAATAGGAGGAAAAGGGAGAGGGACTTACAAGTTGGAAAGTTATAAAAGCTTTACTAATGCTACTAATAAATAGAGAAAATAATACAAAATATACAAACCCACTCTTGAATTTCCCAGGGTAGCTCAGTGTGGAGCTGATGCTGCAGGGCAGGCACCTGGAAGTCTTGGGCTGGACTCCACAGTGAACTGGAATTGGATTCAGAGATGAAGGGTCTGGAACTAGGCCTCGGATCACAGGCACAACAGGCATGGTTCTCTTCAGATGCTGGCCATGGTTGAAGAGAATGAGACCCTCATGATCTCCCACTTTTATAGGGTGCATGACATGTATGGGATGGAATACGCAGCTCGTCAATTTTAGTCACCTGTTCTGTTCTCCCTGCCTTGCCAATACACCCCTCTCACTTACAGGATGTGCAAAATTTATCAGTAACCTTGTCTGCCATAGCAATAAGGATAAACCTGGGCCTCTCCTGCATACCATTGCTACCGTTATCAGCTCTGGAACTAACAGTGTCTGAAAAACATGCAGCCAAATCCAGAAAAGTGCAGTAACTTAGAAGAACTCTTGTGTTTAACAAAACCAGGACACAGTGTAACACTTTTCAGCCTTGTTCAAACCTCTAAGGATTTAAAAGAAATGCTTTGGCTATTTCTAAGTTCAGGGAAGAGCCAAGGTAAGGTCTAATCCTGGGTCTTCCATTGTGTCACACTCACAGAAAGCCTCTTTCTTGCTGTTATTTCAAACTGTTGTTCCACCCAGTGATGCCTGTAGTGCTGCAGGCAAAGAGTCTCCACACTCTCTTTGCCCAATAACAAAATAGACGGACACAGTTCAACTAAAGTCTAGATGTGACCCAGATTGCAGCTTAATCTCTCTCTTGAACTGGAAAAAAAAATCCTAGACAAATTGAACACCAGTGGCAAAGACATTTTCCTATTTTTCTGGCTCATTTATGCAATAAGTGGTCAGAATAGAACTATTTTGAATTAAAACAAATGACAATAACAAAAACAAACAAACCACAACAACAACAACAAAAAAATCAAATTTATCTACTTTTAGAGAGATGCAAGCACACTTTAATTAACCCACTGCTTTTCAGTTCGTTTTGTTCTATCCACCATACAAAACAAGCCATGCACCATTTTGGACTATTTCTTAAGGGTAAAAAAAAATATACCTACATGTAATACATGTTAGAAAACTAGAAAACTAGATGTTAGTAAATACGAGCCTCTTCTTAAATCTGAATAACCTCTTTAGCTAGCAAAGCAATAGTGGCAGCTCTTCTCTCTGTAGTACAATTGCTTGATTTAATCACTTTATTGGATAAAATCATACTTAGGCTTTATTCCCAAATCAATTTCTGTCTACACAGGAATCCCTGTCTTCACATAACTGCTGTTTCAAACTGCACTCCTGTGACCACTTAGGGGAAGATGAAGATCAAGTGTTTTTCACATTGAGTTTACTGACACAGCAGAGTGCAGCAGCTGAGTTACATTTCTTCTTCAGTTGCTAAGTTCAGCCTCTTTAAATAAATTCAATTATTACACAGAAAAAAAGGTTTGAATTTTCACTTTTTCCTCCCTCTCCCAATGTTCCTAGCTACCTACTGGTAATAAAAGTTATTTGTATTATTAATAAATATAAATATTTTCCCCATTGCTATTTAAATGCATCTGGGACAAACGATGGTTGAATTTGAAGCATGGACAGTGTCATACTGCACTCAAGCATTTCCCTTGTTATCGTCAGTGTTTACAGCTAACCATCTTGCCAGCTACATTGTCAGGCCACCAGAGGGAGTCGAAAGCTACGTATAGTTTCTGAAAGTTTCTAACCCAGCAGGCTACAGTATAAAACATTAACAGAAATCGCTCTCTGTTGTTAGTACTACGAGAAATGGGTAAGAAAAATGTAATAGAGAAATCCACAGAGATCATGAGCTGCTGAGCATGAAGATAATGGAAAAAAATTTAGCAACATCATCAGTTCCTTACTATCCAGAGGTCAGAGAAATGTTTGTGATATAAATAGTGCTCAGCAAGTATTTTTATTCTGTGTTGGGAAAGAATGGAAATCATGCATTTAAATCAGATTTTTTCAATAGTGTTAATAACTGAAGAGAAGTCTTAAAAATCAGTAGATCCAGAATTAGTACACAGCAGTCCTAAATCAAAGGGTTTCCTCATCACATCCTTCCGAATAGCTCACGGAATGCCAGAGGCACCTAGTAGGACACTGGCTTTGTGCTGGTGTGCTACAGGAAGGCAGAAGATGGTGGCAGAGTTCAGACCACCTAGCCTGATGTGACCCTATGAGAAAAACCTGGGAATGTGCAGACAAGGTTACATTCTGAAGTTCCAAAAGCAACGTCCTTAGCAGAGAGGGGAGAAGGAAACTTCCTAAGATCAGCTGGGGCAAAGTTCGAGAGACCTGTACTCCAAATGGGCAGAAGCACTGAGAACTGGCAAAATGTGACCCAAGGAACAGGACATTTTATACCCTGCTCTACACAGGATGTCAGATAAGAAATCGCAGACATTTCCCTAAAATCCTTGCTGCATTGTACAGTGGTAGCCTATGAAACACCAAGCATCACTAGGAAGGCTACAGAGAAGAAAGCAGTGAGCATCATTCTGCTGTTCTGTAAACCATGACACGCCTGCATCTGGAGTGCTGCGTGCATTCCTGGCCTCACTGGTTTGACTCAGCAGGACATTTCTTATGTTCTTGCAATATTCAGTTGGCTTTACACACTGCAACTTAATCTATCTGGCCCTGCTCAACCTTTCAGAATTCTATTGCCTAACACTTGCTCTCATTGGCAGAAAGACAAATTCTGCTTGTGCCTTCTGACATTCTCCAGAAATCAAAGTTTTTCCTCTTCACATACTCCACTATGTCATAGCTCCTTTCTATGAAAAGTTCAACTAGATATTTCCTGGGAAGATTAGGACTGAGCTGCAGTTTATTTAAAATACCATAACATGACCAAAGACATTTCTGAAAGGTCTGGCATTTGCCCGAAACCACAGGATGGATCATTTCCAGTCTACTTCACTGTCCTGGCGAGCATTCTACCTATCAGCACAGACCAGGTAACAACAGAACATATGCGCTTTTTTTAGCTGCTTGATAAAAACTAAAGTAGAAAGCAATAATGTAACTGTGACTACAATTGGTTGGGGACAGATGTGAACTATTGTTCTCTGGGCTTTATCTATCTTCAGTTCACAAAGATGATTCACGAGCAAAGTTTCTGGGGAATAACTGCCAGCTTGCAGCCTGTGGTGCTCCCTGCTGGCTCCAAGTGCAGGCTCCTGAAAATCCCAAGCTTCACATGTGTAGAACAAAGCAGATTTCTCCTGCGTGCTTCCAGTGTAACCCTACTTCAAAGTGTAAAAGGCAAATCAGGCAGATCAGACACCTGTTGTTCAGCAAATGCTTAGATCCAAGTTTGAAGGTGCTATTTGAGTTTGTACCTTTTGGTTTGCACTCATTCTCAAAAAAAACCAAAAAACCAACCAAACAAAAAACCCCCTTTTATTCCTTTTCTTTTTTAGTATTTTTAAAACTGTTCTTTTTGTACTTGGAATGCTATTCATACTGTTAGCAAATGTAACAGTTGTCTGAAGAGTAAGATATCTGTTCATTGACCAGTGAATTTTATGCTAGATACTTCTGATAAAGGGAAGGGTTTGTTGCATAGCTTTCCTTACTATTTTTATTCTTTTTATATATTGGATATTGGACTCTACATTTTTGGGGGGGCAGAAAGATCCATGCATTGCCTCTCAGAACAAGCATAAAGACAAGAGAAATCAAAGAGATAAGAGGGTCAACATAAACAGAAAGCTCAGGAAAGGAACAGAACTAAGTATAAAATATGGGAGTAAAAATGAACAGTAATTAAAAAACCAAACCAACAAAACCACGAACAAAACCTGCATAACCTACTTAACCCAAATGCATGGTAAAAGAATGTCAGATTTTTTAGGTATACTGATGTTATTATACCATAGGACTTAAACATATAGGTATACTCACTCATTTTTCCCCAAAACCTAGCTCCCGACAGGGCTGGAGTTCAGCAATAGCTCAAGTACTGTAAGTCTGTTTCAGAGACTTGTTCAGATATTTCTCCCAAACTGCCATAGAAGTTGTGCATAATGCAACAGACAACGAACATCCTTGGTTATTACCTACAAAACTGCCTTTACCCAGGTGTTATCTGCCTAGCAGTTATGTGTTTGGCCTGTTTTGTTTTAATTCTTCTGTGAGGAGAGTTCCCAGCCAGGAATGAGGGACGCACAGGTCACCAGCTACCCAAGGGGAATACCCACGCTGCTGCTCTGCGCTGTGCACGGCTCTGGAAAGAATCTCTCCTGAGGGAATCCAGGGTTGACTTGTTAATAATGACACATAGTACTTCTCCAGATTGCTTTGCATTAACTTTGAAGCCACCACAGTGGTTAACCACACAATTTAGGGCAACAAAAAAAATCTCTTCCTATTTCTGAACACCATGGCCTGGAGAAGAAAACAAGCTGAGCAAAGATCAAAACTGTCATTACATTTATCATTCCAACACAGCTGAAGAACCTGATTTGCCAAACACCATTTGTTCCATGGTGGTTATAGCAGGTAAGGGCAAGTACCTCCAAGACAGAAGCCCCAACAGCAGGCTTTCATAAACCCGTGGCCAACAACAGGCTGGGCTTACCAGCCTCCAGATCAGCATGGTTAGGCTTTAGCAGTTCTAGAGACAGGAGCATTCAGCTGCCATCTCATTCTGCAAATCTTCAATGAGTGCTGAGCAGTCTTCCAGAAAACGGCTTTCTTGTATTTCTTCCACCACTGCATTCACAAAAATTCTCTCTTCTAGTGCTTTTCCATATCCAAAACCAGAAACCTATACTCATTCATTTTCTGAATATTCTGATACTGGGTAAAATAAACCATTTCAGTTACTTATCTTGCTTTTTGCTAAACTTCTGCCACAAGGCAGTTTAGCAAGGCACTTTGTTCACGTGACTAAGAATCTGAGAGATGTGCATACTTGTCAGGAGAAAAAAAACCCCACAACTTCACCGTCATCTGTTGAAAACTGGTATATAGTGAGTTAAGGAAATCAATGTCCATGCTGCTGCCTTTAACATTTGATAGGGGCACCATTTCCCTCCAAGAAAAAGTTGACATGTGAAACTGGGGATAGTTTTTTTGTTTGTTTGGGGTTTTTTGTTTGTTCGCTTTTTCTCTCAAAGATTTTAAGAAGAAAAGCAATGGTGTGGAAGTCAAATGTCCTGCACATTACAGTGAGGCAAAGTGTTCAGCACTCTCTTCTTGCCGTTAGTGGTTAGTAAGTCGAGAGAGGTTCTCCTTCCCCTCTACTCTGCCCTGGTGAGACCACACCTGGAATATTGTGTCCAGTTCTGGGCCCCTCCGTTCCAGAAGGGCAGGGAACTGCTGGAGAGAGTCCAGTGCAGGGCAACAAAGATGATGAAGGGAGTGGAGCATCTCCCGTGTGAGGAAAGGCTGAGGGAGCTGGGGCTCTTAAGCTTGGAGGAGACTGAGGGGTGACCTCATTAATGTTTATAAATATATAAAGGGTGAGTGTCAGGAGGATGGAGCCAGGCTCTTCTTGGTGACAACCAATGACAGGACAAGAGGCAATGGGTATAAACTGGAAAACAGGAGGTTCCACTTAAATTTGAGAATAAACTTCTTCTCAGTGAGGGTGACAGAACCCTGGAACAGGCTGCCCACGGAGGTTGTGGAGTCTCCTACTCCGGAGACATTCATGACCCACCTGGACACATTCCTGTGTAACCTCATCTAGGCAGGGGGATTGGACTGGATGATGTTTCGAGGTCCCTTTCAATCCCTATCATTCTGTGATTCTATGTGATTTCTTTCTATCTTCCCCCTCCCTGCCCACACCGACACAAGAAACAGCATGCCCTGTTCCACTTACTGCAAATGAACAGAATGTCAGAATCTGTCACCAATTCAGTTTTTGCCTTTACAGCTTCAGAGGTAAAGGCAGAAATTGCAGATTATCTCTTCTACCGGGGCTACAGCAAAAAATATTTTTTCTCTGACAGGAAGTAATTTTGCGTGTTTCTTTCTCTACGCGTGAAAACAGTGCAGGAAAGATATCTGTAAGCACCAAAATTCGCTGTAGTAGCATCTTAAGACTGCCAAGGCTGAATGCCAATGCCAAGCTTTTATTCATTTTTGTAATCCAGATGTAGGTTAAGATTAAAGGCCTGTTCTCTCTTTGGTATTGAAGGAGATCTCGTTTTCCTTTTTATCTGACAGCTTTCAAATTGAATTAAGTGACCTTCCAGAGCTGCATACAGATGGACTGAGATGGCAATGCATATTAAATAGAACAACACTTGAACTTTAAAGTAGCAAGGATATAGCACCTTGAGTTCTAATTTGTACAATCACCAGACAGCGAGATCCTGCTCCCTCCTGCTCCCTCCAGTAGGCAGAACTTCAATGGAGTATTATGCACAGCTGAGCTGTATCTTTAAAGGATGAGAACTCATTAAGGAGACATCTGAGAAAAGCTTTGAGGTACTTGCTGCTTTTGTGAATCAATTTAGTTTATCTTCTCCGCTGTATATTGATTTTAAAGGAAAAAAGGATACATACTGTTATTAATGAGTAAGCTTCTACAGACAATATGATGATACTATGGCCTAGTCACCTCTGTCAGTGTAACCCGGAGACAAGCCCTGAGCATTGTCCCCTCTCCGCATCATCATCTCTAAATACACCTTCCCCCCTTTCTTCTCACTTTGCTGCAATTCCAAAGCCTAGTTTACACTTGAAAGCTTTTTTAGCATAGCTGAATGTGTCACACAAAATCACACCCGTAACTGATGTAAAATGTACTTGGGTAGTCACAATCATACTAAGACATATTTAAAAAAAAAAAAAGAAAATCACATGAACATAAATGAGATTGAGATACCAATTTTAAGATCTGAAGCTTGATTTGCTGACAAAGTAAAAGTATCTTTGTATTAAGAAAAATGCAGCTAGTTTGCAAGCAGTTTGCAGTTTCACCTGTGGTAGGTTTTGAGCAGGTTCTGAGCAATTAGAGTTCTGTTTTTCTCTGCTTTATTGTTGGCATTCCAAAGGACATTAGCAGACTTCTGCAGGAATTTTGTTAATACAGACAGGTTGCCAATCTTGAAGTGCTTTTATATGTGAATAGTATGGATTCCTTTCTACTTCTGAATAAAGCTTAGTTTTCAAAAATCACAGCATTATACCATATTTGGTTTTGCAATGCTTCATTACTACTTTATTTTGGATTACCTGTGAAATCAATCCAGTGTTAACCAAAATGCTGTAACTAAGTTAGCAGAACATTCTTATTTCCCTGTCTGTGCTGACTGAGAGGTGATACAAACACTAGAACCAGGGAAAGGGGAGAGCATCTGTGGGTGACAGCAAGCTGTCAGAGCGGCTCATACCATCTCATCTACCTAAATACTCACCACTGATTCCCAAACAGATGCAGGCTTCCCTTTCCATCACGCAGAACACGAAAATTCTGTCGAAATACATGGGTCTTCTTCAAATTTACATTATTGCAGGCGTCTTACATTTCTCCGCTCTTGATGCTTCTGGGCACAACAAACAAGACTGCTCCAGCTGGTCTATGTAATTGAAAGCATTACTTTATTTATGAGTGCAGACTACAGGAATCATCCTCAGTTTTCTTTTCAACACAGGTGTTCTGAACATCCAGAACCTATTGAACAAGTGATATATAAAAATGTGGGATGGCAGGCGAGAGCTAGCAAACAGCTCTACATTTCTTACTTTTTACAGAATCCAGTGCCGTATGGGTCAAAGGAGTAAACTGAGAAGTGTTTCTCACAGGCAGACAAAGATCAAAGAACTTTTATCTCTTTACAGCAGACACAGCCACGTCATTTCCTGTTCTCTCAATCCAGAATATTCAGTCAACTACCTCAACCGAAGGCAATGTCATGTTTCACAACGTAAAAATCAGTGCTGAGAAAGACTGTCACATATGGGGGGAAAAGAATGAAGACCACTAGCTTGGTAAAAACACCTGAAACGATACTTGGAGAATAACAAAAAATTACAACTGAAGACCAAAATGTCACATAAAGATACACATATGTGTGTAGACACACACAGATACTCACAGACCTGCAGAGTTAGGCAATGTTTTTATGCTGGGTAACTGGCAAGAAAGTTTGCAATCTGGTGTCAGCAAATAATAAATACACATGGAGATAGCAAGGGGAGAAATTTACCCCTGAAATCATTTTCCCAGAAGCCTCTCATCTCTGGCTTCCCATAACCACCTTCTTCTGTGGTAGCCCCCTTGTCTGGTCCTCTGAATCTGTGTGAGTCAAGAACTCAGTTTTAAGTACAGGTTCTCCTAAACAAGGCATATTACTGTAAGTTGACATGCAATACAGCATGTATCTACATACATGCACATAACACATGCACATATTAAAAATGTAAGACACTTGTGCAACACTTCATCACAACCAATAAACATACATCATCATTCTGTGTATATTTTCTACCAAGAATTGTTCTGTTCCTGGATGAGCACTAGGGAACATGGTTGTGCATGTGTCATTATGTTGTTCAGAAAAGCAGCCATGGAAAAGGGCTGAGAAAATACATACATCAGCAATGCCAACTCAAAGTCTCAATTCCTGCTGATGCAATAAGGTATTTTTATGTTACCTACCCAAAACTGTTCAGTAAAGCATTTTAGTAAAGCGTTTCTCACAGCAGTAAACAATACATATGGCAAATGCACTGCCCCTTCTATTAAGAAACAATAAATATTTCAGCTGCTTTTACTTATATAAAAGCGTAGAAATTTCACTTAGTCAGAGGAACAGTAAGTCATGTTACTTCCTTTGTATTCCTTTAAATCCTTTAGCAGAATTACTTCTTAATTACTAATATTTATGTTTCTAAAAGTATTACAAAGAAATCGCTTTACAGAATATCGAGTACTTTAAAGATTAGATTAATAGCCACACTAGTTATTGAAATCTTTACTGATAAGAAATGCGATTTTTCAAACAAACCTGCCCACAATGTTGCTGACTGCATTACATTTCTGACAGTAGAGAGATACCATTACTAGACATTAAAGTTGCTTGACGCATAGCAGCACTGTGAAGGAAACTTAATCTGAGTATAAACATAATTTACAGTTTAACACCTCTTTACCAAGGCAATATGAAGTATTTATAGTACTAATGAAGACTGGCTTGTACACTTCAGATTTGAAACAGTTGTGAAAAATTTGGCCCATGGTCTTTGTATGACCTAGAGTGCAAGGCTGGGCAATAGGTGAAGCTGAGGCAACACAGTTCTGCCAAGAGTAATTATTCTCCTGCAGGAACGTCTGATCAAGAAGTGAACCCGCTCTTGAGCTGCCTAGTTTGCAATTCAGTTTTACTAATGTAAATGGAGATCAGCAGCTGCTTATGTAAAGATGGTAATCCAAAAATTCAGACAGCTTAGTGTCAAACACACCTCCTCAAGAGTTGTTATCTGGAGGCAGCACAAAGTCAGAGGTGATAAACATTTCAGCTACCTCAGGTAACTGATTCAAAGCAAATGCAAGGCGACACCTAAAGGTACCTACCCCTGACAAAAAGAATGACCCTGGTTTTAGATTTTTATTTAATAACTACTGTTAGAGCACAAGGAAGACACAGAAACATTCATCTATAAAACTCGTCTTTGTTACAAGTGATGTATTCTAATAATCTTACTCTCACAACAGTCTCAAAACCTGTGTGAAAAAAACCTCTGACATTACCTCTAGCATTTAACATCTTGTGCATTCTTTTTTTGTTGTTTTATCAGTTTGTCAAGCACCAGTTTTAATTTCCCAACAGGGAAATAACTGTACTGTGATCCTAATAAGAAGTTATTTCAGCTGGGTCACAATACTCCAAATCTACCTGCTATCCAAAAGTTCCTTACACTTAAACAAAATCAAACCAAAAACTGCTGTTCTCTTGTCCTGAAGACAACAAATTCCAAAAACTCCTCAAAGTGCAAACTTTACAAGTAACCTGTTCTCCAGCCTCCAAATTTACTAGTACTGTCTGCATAACAAGTATTAATGGTGGATTGTTCGTTGTATTTACAGCAAGTTTATTGGGGAGAGGGACAGTATTCTTTTACAAATGAGCCATGTTGACTATTGAGATTACTTCCAAAGAGAGCATTCAGAAAGCAAACCTGAATATATTACACTGACAATTACTTTTCAATATTTTAACATCAGCCACTTAAAATTGGTTGTGTTATTATTACATATACTGATCTTTAAATATACTACTTCTACATAAACAGTGCAAATCTCAATATTCACATCAACCTGAAATTAATGCTGCAATTACTGTTGACATTCACATCAAGAAAATAGTAAACTATTTCACATGAGCAATTCCAAAACCTCAGAATGCCATTATTAATATTAAAGAAACACAGAACAAACATGTTGGGCTTCAAAGCCTTGTTTTGATACACATGATCCCTGTAAACATGGATGTATTGTATTTGTCAATACTGATATCTGATACAAGTCTATAAATAAAACCACTGATATAAACAATTCCTACAACTTTTTTTTGCATAGGGTTTGGAGGTTACTTTAGGATACAGCAAGCTTTTAATAAAATCCCTTAGTCAATTAGTCTTCCATCACACAAATTTAGGCATAGGATTAACTTTACACAAGGAGTCTCTGACCTCAGTGGGAACTTACAGATGTAAGCATTTGCAAAACTGGAGTCAGCTTTAGCACTTAAGTTACCCCTAGTCATTGAGAATACGAGCAATAAAAGAGCTCTCCATAAATTTATAAAATATGCTGATTTAAAAGTTTATGCTGATGTTTCTGTAAGTCACATTTATGATTCCAAACAGTTATGTACATACTATACTATCACAGTAGGAAATACTTCACTGTAGAACACCACAGTGAACAAGTTGTGAAGCACAGTGTTTGATATAATTTCCCTTTAGTATTCCCAGTGCATAAGTTGTTAACATCTACACTACACAAGGTGCCCAGGTCTAGTATTTGTTATATACAATGTATAAGCAAGATAGAAAGAGCTTTGCAGTTTAAAGTAAGGAATGAAAACAGTGGGTAATATACAGGGATTCGCTCCCGCAAAGTACAGAATTCTCCTTCACAACAACCACAACCACCAAATACGGTGGATTTCAGGTCATTCAACCCAGTAAAACAGTGCTCAGCACCTTGTAGGAAAAGAGATCTGAGTGCACTTTATTAGAAAACATCTCCTTTCGATGTTATAAAGTGCAAAAAAGAAAACACATATCCTAATATTTTACAGTCACTATTAAACTGCCATATTTGCACGATGCAAAATTCAAATAACTTGGTATACATTT
This sequence comes from Nesoenas mayeri, assembly GCF_963082525.1. Taxonomy (NCBI): domain Eukaryota; kingdom Metazoa; phylum Chordata; class Aves; order Columbiformes; family Columbidae; genus Nesoenas; species Nesoenas mayeri. The sequence continues at coordinate 18,172,929 of NC_137548.1, read as the reverse complement.
GGTATGGACCCTATAATAACAAATGTCGAAACTGGAGTTGTTGCATCTTCAAAAAAATCTTCGTATTTTCAAGTTATTGTGTAAATATAAAAAGAAAATATAAATTATAATTAATTCTTTAGATATTTTAACATGTGACCATTTGCCAAAGCATTCAATATGAAATTTCAATTTCTCTTAAAATTCAAATAAATGGAAGAGAACGTGACCACAAATTTAAAAGGCCTTAAAATATTATACCGCTTTGGTGTATTGTACCAATGATTCCTTACACACATGATGAATCAAATTCTATGACATTCTTCATGCAGCTGGGTAAAACCAGAAGATCCAATAGTTCTGTATGTGTTAGAAAGCTTTCCTTTCTTTGAACCGTGGGGAAGAAACCGCGAAGAAGATTCTGACACTGCAAAACAGTCTTCCTCCACGCTGTACCACGAGCAGCATAGCTCCTTACCATGAGCTTGACTGCACACTAGTAATTTAGCCCTAAGAGAGTATAATGTTGGTTGTATAATAGTATTATACCATATCCAGTGATACCAAACTTAACGCTAAAAAGAAATGTTCCGAAATATAAAGCTAAAAAGTTATGATTGAAATACATTTTTAAAGCGACAGACATTCCTGTAGCCTGTAAGCTACAGAGAACAAGGGTGCGAGACGACAATACAGGTACTACCAAGTTTATAACCACTTAAATCTTCAAGACAGGATATTCTCTGCTTTTCAGTCAGAGAATTGGAAGATGGTTTCTGGGTTATTGCTGTCCGCAGGGTTTGTTGGCTGCAGTGTCTTTGTAGGTGTAGTTTTACCATGAGAATGAGAGGAAGAAGAATGTGAACTTTCACTGGAGCTGCTACGTGTCTCTGTGCTTGTACTTGTTTTTTTCATTTTCCTTCTCTTTGCAAGAGGTGCCTTGTCAACATTCTGGAGACAAAATCCTTCCCTTTTGTACTTGTTAAAGGCCTGTTTAAAAATAAAAGGTAATTCTAAGCTTTTCAAGAGGTTTAAAACATCTTATGGCTCATAGCTTATTAAAAATGTTCTATGGTAAGTCATAAGGTAAACTGTAATCTCTTGACAGATCCCTACTAATTCTTACTTGTAGCTGTAACAACTTCACTAGCCTTTACATTTAGTGGCATTTAAAAGCCACTATACAGCATTATTAATTGGCATCTTCTCTTCCTTGTTCTTTTTCACTTAGAAATATTTTTTATTAAGCCTTAAACCTATTTAAGACTCTGTTTTCAGAAACTAAGTTAAATTACAGTTCTTCTTTCAACCCAAATTATGGTGCATTATCAGGCCCTCTTCAAGTACCAGCTCCTCTTACTTACTAATACCTCTCTTCTTGGTAATAAGCATCTGCAAGTATTTTGGCACAAATCTGCTCGATTTCAGTTTATTCTCTGCAGAAGGGATCATGAGAATCAACCCTATGTTTGTACAATACAGTTGAAGTTCAAATGTTTTTTGTAAACATACAATGGTAGACAAGCAAGTCCATTAAAGAAGTTTCCATCATATTAAAAACATGAACTCAATATGTTCGAGAAATTTCATCTCAATTTTGAAATGTCAGTTACTTAAATAAAAAGTTTCTTCTCTTTTTTATAAAGTTTGAAGGCCTTTCAATAGCTTTCTCTAAGAAGCAGAATATTTGTAATAGCTATTTCATGAATAGCTGTCTCTCAGTCCTCAGAATGCCATTAGCATAAATGTCTTCAAACAACTTATTCTTGCCCCTCATTCATGTTTTCAATCACAGATGCTAGGTACGGAGAAAAAAAATTGCAGCAATAAGCAATCACTGAATTATAAGGATAAATATTTACATCTTTTTAATTAAAAGGAAACATACAAAAATCTAGATCAACATATTACATAATTTAGCACGACATAAGAGTTCTTGGAACTTACATGAAAAGTGGCTTTGACATATGTGTGCACCGCAGCTCCTGAAGAGCCTAAGTTATCAGGAGTCATGAGAGGGTTGGATGACAGCTGGCTGCCATCCTGAAGCCATTCGTTGTATCTCAGGCTGGACATTTTAATTCTTTTGTTTGGATCCACTGTTAGAAGTCCTGATAGAAGCACATTACATTCACTTAAATCGTGAGCTATTTATCTTCTTTTAATAGAAAATTCAATTATTTTTAATAAAATCTCATGCATTGCTTTGGTAAGTAAGTCCTGACAATCTTTATCCTAGGCATGCTGATATTCATCCTAGATAAGGCTCACACAATGTTATACTATCATTCTCTCCAGAAGAATCACTAAATGAAATAAATTGCTATTTAACTGTTTGATAACTCACATCTCTTTTCCATAAACTCAGAAGTACCAAATGATATCTCCACTTAAAAACTGTCTAGGACAAAGTTCAAAAGAGTAAGTCTCAGATTCTCTGCCTGATCCACTGAAATTTGAATCTGGAGATGCCTACATTTTGGCAGAAAAATTCCTTATAAGCTGGCTTTTACAGAAACTCAGAATTCCATCTTAGTACAATTAAGATTGGTGTCTACATCATCCTGAAAACATAACTGGTCAAAAGCTTAAGGGGAGTCAAAGCATGGCAAATGTGAATTAAGTGGCTCAGAAATACATTCAAAAACAGTCCAAGGAAAAGATGATAGTAATTATTTTATGCAAAAGCTCAGCTTTTAAAATGTTTATCTTATAGCCTGGTGTTTTTACAAAAGCAACAACATAAAAGAGAAACTTTGCTCTTAAATATATTTCAAAAGAGTGACTTCGCTGTTTCTGAAGTTCTTCAGATACTTCTAACCCTGCTAATCTTCTATGAGCATCTCACTACACTAGAAAGCTCTCTGCTAGGAGTACAAGCAATTTGTAATGCGGTTCTGATGTGTCCACCTTCACCCATAACTGGAATTAGAGGTCAGTACAGAGCTCAAGCTGCAGATTCTACTCTGTTAGGGTAAGCACTCTGATGCTTATCACAACATTCAGATATTGTATAGCCCTCTAAATTTTATCTTTTGAAATAAAAATACAAGGCACGTGAAATATTTGCAAATACATACCCTGAATTAACTCTTTAGCCTCTTCAGAAACATTTTTCCAAGCTTCTCCTTCAAAGGAGAATTCTCCCTTTTTAATTTTCTTCATAATTTCCAAAGCACTGGTACACGTTAAACTTTTGTCTTGAGACTGAAATGGTACCTGTCCTGACAGCATTGTGTACTGTCACAAGAGCAAAAGTAGTATTAACAAACAGTGTATTTATTGACAATCCTATTACTATAATAAATATGGAGTGCTGCTGTTTGCTTCACCAGCACTATGCACTAAAACTTGGACTAGCATAACTTTAAGGCTACATAAAATTTAAAATATGCCAAGACTTCCTCTGGAGTCCTTGTTAGAAAAAACATTTGTATGTTTCATGAAGCTACAAACAAAACACAATGGTATTTCTACACAGTTTATATCTATTGAAATTAATTTTCTGTAAATCAGAATGCAGATTCATTCTCTGAATTGATAATGTAGGAAGATCACATGGATGCCTGTAAAATCCCCCGATAATAATATATAATTTTTTTTTTTTTTTAAATGCGACTGTATCAAGTTTTTTTTCTATTCCCAGAAGTGTTGAATTTAATTTACTGCTTAGAAAAAAAAAAAACAATCTCCACCCCTGGAAAACATCTGTCTTTAAACCCATGATTTAGGCAGCAGTATTTTTACCTCACTTGAATTCAGCTTCTACCCAATTCAAGTCTGAAACTGTGTCAAATCCTTTGCATTTGAACAAAAAGTAAACACATACAATAAAGTTGCAATAAAACCCTCCATCACTCACCAAAATGACTCCCAAACTCCAAAGATCACAAGATTCGTCATAACCATTGTGATTCAAGAGCTCTGGGGCAGCATAATGAAGAGTAAAACATGGAGTCTTAAGAGGCTGATTATCAGGTGGTTTTAAACGAGCAAAGCCAAAATCAATTATTTTTATTTCTGAATTATCAGTTTCATCTGTAAACAACAAATTCTGAAAAGCAAAGACAAAATCAATACCAGCACTGAGTAGAAAATTGGTTAGAATACCTAATAGTTTTGGTTTTTTCCCTACATTTATTATTACAGAAAACTTCCCATTATCTAGAGAAAAGTAGAATTGAGAGATACTGGGGAAAAAAAATGGAAAAGTAGAACTAACGGTACTCTGGGATTTAAGAAAATGTGCTGTGTTTACCTGCTTTCTGCATATCTGCAAGGCAGGACAGTTCTGTCTGAGATTAATAATGAGAACGGGTATTCAGCAGAGAACAGAGGGGAAAACAATTCGGGGAACACTGAAGAGCCTCTGGTCCTCCAGTGGTAACACACCGAAGCCAGGTTGCCACAAGCACAATCAGGCAAAAGAATAATTTGAAAGTGAGGATGGAGGACTAGAAAGCGCACGCATAGCTCAGCACTGTCCTGACTGACGTCTGGTGTGGATCTCAAAGTCAGTACAGACATGTTTTCTGGAAGACACCTGGGACCAACAGCGTTCAAGCACTGAAGGTCACGCAGGAGTCCAACCTCAAACCACCGGCCTACTCCTTACACCAAGTTAAAGAAACTTCGGTGCAGCAGCCCCTGAGAATTCCAGCCTTGCAGACTGGAACGTGGCATCTCAGACTTGAAGACAGACAAGCTTTTATCAGTTTGGAAGAAGATTTAAGACAACCTGTTCTTCTTCTCCCTGAGTGTTTATATTTGTCAGGAAAGATACAAGAGTGAAGCTAAGTCTTAGGAGAACTGGCTGAGGCCAAGATGAATTACAAAATATTGCTACTCCCCGCTTGAACTGCTGAGAGAAGAGAGGAGAGCAGAATTTTGCTGTTGCCTTTGCTGTTTAATCTATGCAATGCTAGAAAAGGTCTCAACATTAGAAATCCTATAGTCCTATGTGATTTTGTAATACAAAAGGTGAATGACTCAACACGAAATAATTAAAGTCAAACTCATTAAGAAGGGGAAAAATGATTGCTAGACTGCAAGCAGATCAATAAGGAGAACTTGAGAGCATTCATTATGGACAAAAGAGAATAGCTGGGACAAAACAGTATTTTTGCATTCTGTACTGGTGCTATAGCTTAGTGCACAACCAGAAAAGTCAGTTTTCCATATTAAAATGTTGTGCAAAATGGAAGGAAGCCTAATTTCAGCAAAAATATTAACACAGTAAGGATAGGTGATTAATACAATTGCCTTTTTTTTCCTATGGTGATGTTACATAGCCAACAAATAAATAAATAACTGCAGTAACGTTGGTTTGAAAATATATCCCTTCTTACGACAAAAATAAAATTGGTTTTGTACAGAAAGAAAGCTGCAGTCCAAATGTCCTAAATTGGGTTCAGACTACTTTGTTGAATAGGTAAATGAAATGTGTTTCACACAAATCCATACTTAAAGCTATATTCCACATGTATTTTAAGGATATATAAACAACATTATCAACATTGGTATGTTTTTTCTAATATCTTTAGAACCCAGTTAATAATCACTTCACAGAAACAGTCGTCAAATCCTCTACTGAGAAGTTCCAAATGGTCAAATATGCTGCACAAATTCTTTATTTCTGTGAATTTTCTATTTTCTATGGAGTACTTATGCTCTATTTTGCAGAACAATATATGTGATCTATTCACTGTTGCTGAAACAGAAGAGCCTTCCAATCCATGCAACAATTAAAAGTCTCATCCTTAGTGACTTGTAACCAGACATATTTTTTAAAATAGACTTATCAGTATGCATTAGATGTCAAAGTTGAACATCAAATAAATCTGCCTGGAATTGTTAGCAAAGCAACAAAATTTCCTATTGTATCTTTTTACAGAAAGGTGAACGAACCACCATCTATATTGGGAAGCCTGCATATACCATGCTAAGTTCATGTCTGAACCTAAAATAGTAACTTTCAAAACAACAAGCAGGAAGGAGACAGGCTGCTTAAGTCCAACCTTGTGGAGGCAACGCATTCTGCAAGCTGTCTGCTAACCCTTCATTACTGGGACTTTCCAGGCTTCTGTTCTTGAACATGATGTGGAATTGAAGACTGCCTCTTTCACCATGCAGCTGAAGCACTGCTTTACAGAATCTGGCCTTTATATTCAAGATGGTAATAAGACTAAAATGACGAGAATAGGAAGAAAGGATTTCTGGGTTTTGGCCTTTGAATAATGACTTCTTTCAAAAGCTGGGTTTTTTCCTTTAAGATTTCAGCAGAGAAGCTTTTTGCGAAAGTCACATTTTCAACTGACACCTTAGAATTTCACAACAACCCTTCTTTATAAAATTGTTTAATTTGTACAGAGACTCCAGTGCAGAGATGTTTTCAAGCACATATACTTCGGACTGATTTTCAAAACCAGTTTAATACCAACACCTAGCTGATTTCTTTACCTGTTGAACTGGAATTAATATAAAAGAAGTAAGTTTGTAATGTACCAGAAGGTATGTTACAAAAGGATGAAACATTGGTAGGAACGGTAGATCATTTTAAACTCCACGTACAAAAGGAATAGCTATTTCCTGAGGGATGATGACTGTAATCACCAACACAATATAACATCCTTACTGGATGAACTAATTATCTATCCACACTGTTCCTGGGCTAAAGAAAACTAACACATATCCAAGCCCATCATTGGCAAAGAAAAAGGAGCCAATATTGGCTCCAGGAAGCAGAACAAAGCCAGGGGTCACCCTTAACATAGTAAACTGAATGGTCTGGAAGGCAAGATGTTGCTGCATAATAAAAATACCTAAACAAGTAATTATTGAAAGATACATATTAAATACATTGCTTCTTTTGGGAAACTACTAAACTCACTGAACTCAAGTCACATCTTGATTAGCTGGCTGCATTAGCTTATGGTTCATTTTGTGTTTAATTGGGAGAGAAGACAGTACAAGGGCATCACAGCTACCCCCAAAAGAAGCTCTGCTTGGGGAATTAAGATCAAACACAAGGTAGAAATGTAGAGGCAAAGTACCCAAGCAACCTAGCTCTGCTTGTGAACCGTTTCATACAATAAATATATACTTAACCACTAGTAAAAACTGTCCCCAAGAAAGAAAAAAAATATTTTTGAACAAGTCAAGAGTTTAAATTGCTTACAAAATTAAAAACGTTTCCTAACAGTTACTTTTATTTGTGAAGAGAGTATCTACAGAATTTGCTAAGTGATAATGTTTTATTAAAAATATACAAGTAGCAAAATCTGTAGTAAAAGCTGGAGAAGTATGCCACATTCCAGATTTTTAATCACTTAATGTCTAAACATATATAAGTAAGTCACTGTACCTCAGGTTTCAGATCTCTGTGGACTACTCCTACATCGTGCATATGGCTCACCGCTGAAACAAGTCTGCGCATAATATGACTGGCTTCAGTCTCACTGAAATGTTTCTTTTTCTGAATGCGTTCAAGCAATTCTCCTCCCTTCAGCAATTCCATTACTAGAAATGTGTGAAGCTGAAACAATAAAGAAAAATATGGCAGGTTAGAAATGTCACATTACAAACCAACATTCATTCAGGAGCTAGGTGCTGTTCTGATAGGTTCTTAAAGTTTGAAGAAATAAAACTGCTGCTCATAGCAATTTGGAAAGTCAACAAGCAGCACCAAATTGCATATCAGATGACATTTTTCCCATCAGTCTCATTGAGACTGAATAATGTTGATGATGTCCCCACGTTCACCCATATTTATTTACAAAACCACTATGCCTCCATGTAAATGGATTAATTTGTAGAGAAATTAAACGCCTTTCTTTAGACTAAAAAAATAAAGCTGGAAAAAGCTAGACTTTTGATGTTTAGGCCTGTTCTGATGCAGAGACACATTTCTATTAACATGCATAGGGAGTTTGCCATTCAATGTTACCAAATCCTTTAAAAGCACCCTGTAACTTTACTGTGAAATCAAAGATTACTGAGAATTTCTTCTGATTTCATGGCCTGCAGAATAGTAGTCAAAGCAACTCTATCATTAGAATCACAATAGACAGCTTCCCAAATATTAAAGAGTGTTTTTTTTAAATTAAGAAAGTAATGGTTGTTTAGATTGTTGTTCTTTTCAAGAAAATAAGTAGTGAATTCTTTGATTATAAGACATTAGCACACAATCAATGGCAATTCAAATGTCTTGCTATTGAACAAGCAGCAGACTTCTCAGGACAGGAAAGTGAGGCTAGCATTCTCAACAGGAAACTGATGTAGGCACATGATGGCTTCTAGCATTTCCTTCCCTCAATGACAGTAACAAAAGTAATATTTGCAGGCGAAGAAATTAAGTTTTGGGAAGAGGTCAAAAAATGAAATTCAAATAAATAGTCAGAAACAGAAGGTGCATGGTATTTAGATATCAAGAAGCAGAACCATGCGGAAAGACAGCAGTAACCCTTAGTACAAACAAGGTGTCTATTAGTCACCTTGCCAGCAGTGCTTGTCAGATATCCTATACCGAAAAACTTTCTTTTTGTCTTGGGAATAGATGACAGGAAAGTCGGAAAGGATGAAGAGTCTTTTCTCTGCTAGAAAGCGTCTGGCTCACCAAAAAATACTGCAACCCAATACTTTATGGTCAGATCACTAGTGAACAATTTGATCAGACCAATATCAGAACAAGTTAAAAAGTGAAACTTTGTTCTTTTTAAGACAAACCACAGAAATGTCAAAACTAGAAAATTTTTATCAGTTCTGGTCTTAAGAATATTGTGCATGAGTAATGTGGAAGATAACACCTGGGAGCTACCAGGAGCAACTAAAAACGCCATGGTTTGGCTGCTTGAGAGAAGCCTGCTCAGTTGAAAAGCAATGTGAAGAACTTTTTTTTTTAGATATTCCTGAGTACAGTCATTTTACTCAAAGGAAAGGGAAAAGAGTGTCCTGTACACATGTACTCATACTGTATATAAATGCAAAAAAAAGGCTTCCCTATCATTACAAACTACAGTACAGATTTTTCATCCTCTGCTCATTTTAGAAGTGCTCCATGTGAGCACTTTGCTGGTCCTTGTACAAACAGCATGATGGGGATAGACTGGGATATATGGAGAGGCAAGAGAGCCCACATTCCACTACAAAATCATAGGCTAGAATCACAGAGTAGCTTAGGATGGAAGGGACCTCTGCAGGACATCTGGTCCAAACTCCCAGTCCAAACCAGGGCCAGCCTCCAAGTTGGATCAAATTACGGCTTGTTACAGGCTGTGGAGCTTGCATTACACTAAGAAAAAGACAACTAAGGTATCTAAATAAACCCTAAACCGATTTCAATATATTTTCAAATAGAGGCTCTGCTTTCCTATCTAGTAATTCAGCAAGCTATTTGGTTATCTCCTTTAAGGTACTAATGTGTAAGCAAAAAATGCAAGATATGTAATCTTCACATGCAAGATTTCCAAATTATTTTACAAATATTATTTTAAGATTTATGACAACTCCCAAGATTACTAGCTACCTCAGTATCACAGATATGGAAACTGCGCAATGAATATATTGTAAGATGATTAACAAAGTAGACCCAGGACAGAAACAGAACTCTTAATTCTTCCAAATACTTCTTCGATTTGCTAGAGTAACTGCAAGTTCCCTTGAATGCAAAACTTCTATACTGACTGGACAAAAGTCCTATGAAAAACAGTTGCTTCCCCAGTAACAGTATGCATAACTCCTAAAACTTCTTGGGAAAACACATGGCAAATGCTGATTACAGTTTCTTCAAAATACCTGGTCATGAAAAACCTCATGTAACTTCACGACATTCGGATGTGCTTCGCAGAGTTTCAGAGCTGTTATTTCTCTCTGGGTGTTGGCTTCCATTCTGGAAAAATTGAGCAGTCATTTTGTACCAATTTTACTGAGCAAATTGCACATTCAAAGCATTACACCTATTTTTTTAATTGCTTGCAATCCAGATTTTTTAATATTGAATATTAACATTGAAAACAATTAAAAGTATATTCAAAGTGAGCTGAGCAAAACTCTCCAAGTTAGGACATCAAAAAACCACACCCAAATCAAACAATGTTTTTGATGCACCTGCAACTTGCTACAGCAAAATCTGAAATGATATTACAGAATAGTTTATATGTAAAACAAACCTTTCCCTAAGTCCAGGGCAATTTGACTTCACCTCTGTTCCTATAAGTACTTGTTACTTCAGCTTTATGTTGAAGACTAAAATTATTGGCCCAAACCTTTTCCATTCTTATAGGAGACAAGTATTTCCAAAGCTGGATGGGAATAGTGAGCTCCTACTAGAAAAGTAACATCATCTATATATGGACTATGTTATATAAATGAAATCCTAAACGGGCCATTGTAAAAGTCCAAAATGGAAGAGACAAGAAAAGACTAACTCCAGAGCAGAAATCATCACATAAATTCTCTTTTATGTACTGAAATCCATAGCCAAAATAAGTGAGCAGAGTGAACACTATAAAAACTACATGAATGGGGACAGAGCAGAACATTTTATTTTCCACTAAATGCGTATGTTGATTTATTTTGGGCAAATAATGCCTGAATTTTTTTGCCAAAACTCTGTCCAAGAAAAGCTAATCCTGTACTGACTTAGAGAGAATGGCAGAATTTCTCTCACCACACGTGTTCTTCATTTTTGGTTGCATTTTTTTTTCCCTAATTAGGACCAGAATTGTGATGAGTATTTTGTGCAAGAGAATTCTTTTTTTTCTGCAGGCTTCATATAATCAACAAGTAAACTAAGCTGTTCTACCTCCATCTCTCCTGATGATTCTGTTTAAACTGAAAGTGATTTCAGTTCCTTAAGAAATTTAAAAACCTGACTCAAATAGTCTTTCCCCTATAAACTAATATCAGGAGAAGGTGGACCTAGGAAACAGATGAAAAAGGTTCAGCATCATGAACATAAACCTTTGAAATTCATGCGCAGGCTTATCTGAGAATTTCCCCTCTAGAAATAGTTACCATCTTGGATTTTAAACAAACAATACCATGAGAAACAAATGGGAAGCTCTAAAACAGTCACTCAAGCAAGTTTACAGGACTTCACTGTTTCACTGGCCTTCAGACACACAGATAAACCTCGAATTGTTGGATGGAGGCAGGCTCAGCGCTACGAACAAAGGAACACCACAGAGGAACTCTCGATCTGAGCTTTCACCTCAAGTACCATGAGAAAGTTTGCCTAGGTGTAGGATTCGCTTTTTTGGCACCTTTGATGGGTAGGAGTGAAAGACTTTGAGGCAAAGAAGTTACTAGAAACCTATTATCCCTTTTGTTTTAGCAAGAGTTATTAATGTGGTCTTCAGAGCATTATTATTTACAGTTTAACAGTTTCTTATTCAAGGCTGGTGTGTGTCCAGCCACTCAGAGTGTGGGTTTACTGCTGCCTCTAAATACTACACAAACATGCTCAGAGTCTGCTCACAGCCTGCGATCCTAAAAACATCTCTGTATACAGACCACTTCTTACCTTCATTTAGCCTGGTCCACCAAGATGAAGGAGAAAGAGCAAAAGAATTTGTGAGTAATATAATTTAGGGACATAATTACTAAAAGTTTAGTTCTATGGGAAAAGTCAATACTAGTTTGCTCACTGTTATCCAGAAACAAGAAATCCATTAGCTTAAGATGAGATGAGAGTATTGATCTGCAGCTCTGCATGCACCACAGAAATTTTGAATGTAGACACAAGGCAGAGATTTCCAGGTAGGTGTCTACTGCATACAACCTGCATAAGGTCTCATTATAATGAGTGAAGTTCTAGTTAATGCATCTTACGGGGTGAACTAGTTCACTGTAAAATGCAGACCTAGAGTGGGATTCAGTGGCCTAAACATAGGAGAGCCTGGAAGACATGAGCCATGAAAACATCTACATAAAGGTAGGAGTCACAAAACTGAAGGGAATTGGAGGACAGACAGGATGCCAACAGATGCTAAAATGGCACTAGGTAGATGCCTATGTTCAAGTTACTGAATCCCACCGCTACTGCCTGGTCGCTCAAGTCACTCTGTAGGCTCCACTAACAGTTTTGAGTAGGCCTTTGTTAATCGGAGCAGCCCTCAGAAAACTGACTCAGACACCTATATTTAGGTGTCTTATTCTTGAACGTTTCCTATCCAAAAAGCATGTGATGAAGCACTTCAGTCTGGCAGACAGTTACTTCTAGAGTCTAGAAAAACAGAGGTACAGCCAAATGTCTTGGTAGGAGAGATCACTGTGAACTATAATTCTGATAGCAGAACATTTACACTTTCCCTTTCCTGACAGCATTCTACAACACACTAGGGACATAGTTACTAATGAACACTGCAAAATGAAGTTGAAAATCCATATATCCCTCAAAGAATCCCTTGTCTTTATTTTTCTCTAGGCAGACGCTGACAGAGGTACCTATTCTGGACGAGGACCAGATGGTCCCCACATACAAAGCAAGGGAGCTGCCTCCATCGTGGTGTTCTCTCCAGAATATCCAGGAAACAAGATGCAACTTAACAACTCCATAGGCTAAATCGATTTTACACACACACACAATTGATTAGATCTGAGGCAACTCATGCTACAGATCCTTTATAAAGGAATACCCTAGGCAATCAGTTGGGCTGCTTAGGAAAGTCAGCTAGCACAAGCCTACCTTCAGTTCTCTTAAGTCTAAAGATAGGAGGGCCTTATACCTTACCCTGGTTAGGAGCAAAATTAGGGGAATTTCAGGTAGAATACAACTAGGAACCAGAAAAGTACTCTTTAGGCTTCTTCTTGTGTGTTCCCCAACAAGAAAAACATTTTGTTTCAAAAGATTCTCAAAATCTTTTAAAGGTCATAAGGTTACTGTAAGTTTCTGTAGATTCTTCAAATAGGAAATTATTTTAAAGATATTTTTCCACTTCAAAAATGTAGTGAACATTATTCTAATCCATGGGTGACAGTAAGCAAAGAAAATATATTTATTGTCTTACAGAATATTTATACCTTTTGCTAATTATTTTTACTGCATACTCTTGGCTAGTTTTCTTGTGTAAGCACTTTCGACAAATGGAAAAACTTCCTTCTCCCAATGGTTTCTCTTTCAGATCCAGTTCATAATGATGATAAAATGGAGAGTCCTGTTAGGAAACTGTCTGTATTTAGTTCTGCAGAATACTTTTACTATACACAGTCAAAGACAAAGAGTAAAGTTTCATGAGAATTTTTCATCTACATTTAAAACTGCAACAGAGCTCTCGTTTTTGAAAAAATATAATCTTAACTTCTATTTAATAAAATGCTTAAACTTTTTTCTAACAATACAAGAATAAATCTTACATTACATTAAACAAACATAATCACTAAATAAATCATTACTACTACAATAGCTTAAGATACCAAATATTCAGACAAACAGGATTAAAGATGGCTGTACATACATTTATCCACAAAACTACGTGCTCATTTGAAGACATCACAATAGCATGTGTTCTTATAAGGCTTCACACAACTATGCATACTTTTGGGCAAATAACTCATAGCAAAAACTCGGATATAATTAAAGTAGCTTCAAAAGTATCTACAACAGTTAGCTGAATAAGAACTATCAGGAATCAAATTACTATTACTTCTACACTTTAGCCTCCTGGAAAACTAGACAATCATCTCATTTTCAGATTAAACTTCAATGATTTCTTAATAGTACCACATGCAAATTATATGTTTGGATCAGCTGAGGAGCCATTACAGAGAACAGATAAATCAGTGATGACTATTTCATGACCTGTAGCCTAGCTTGTGATTGCTGCTTTGAAAGTTTTATGCAGTTCCAAGTTAACCAAATTAATTCAGCTCTTGATATTATTATTACCTTCATCATAGCACTTCGGGCAATAGTTGTAGTTCCAGGTCGTTCATCCCCCATATAAAACTGAAGAGGATCTACTGTAGCTGCATTGCGTTTAAACAAAATAGAAGGTGCAACGAAAGAATATCCCTATGACATTAAGACAACAGAAAAGGGCATGGCTTGAAATTGCTGCACACAAACTAACATACTGCATACAAAACATGAGAAGTTTCAGGAGAATTTTTCAAAGAAATCAGCATTTTCGTAACATAACACAGAAACCATAACTGGCTTATTGATGGGTTGATATTACTCTGTTGAATGTGAACAGATGTCTTCCTGGAATTAGTTATTAATACATGATTCTCCACAGTTATAGATAAAACAATAATACAAAAACTCTGGTAAATAAGTCTGTTTCAGCTCTAATTGTTTTGCAGTAGTGATAAAGGCTCGTATTTCAAACTAGCTAGCTTCCCAGAACACCTTTAAGCTAAGGCATGAATTAGTTTTTATATTGTGATGTAAGCATCAAATCATTTTTAAATGGCAAAACAAAATAAGCTTCATATTAATGACGTGATCAGTTTGAGTACCATAAAAAGAACAGCTGTGACTACCACTGCAGGATGAATCAGACTGTATTATGGCATGCATAAATTGCTTGCTACGGTCACTACAAATCTAACAACTTCCAAAATATGATGCTATATTCCTGTACACCAAGCATCAAGCTGTTCAAAAAGACAATTAAAAAACAACAAAGCACAAGGAAGGGGAAGAGAGAAAGCAATCTGAGCAGCTGTTCACCTCTGCAGCTTTGGTACCACATTGACTGCACACGAGCTGCTTCTGCCCATTTGACATCCAGACTTTGCAACCCAGGAAGGGATCGTTCTCTAACAGCACGGAGGAGATGGTAAGAAGAGCTTTGTTACTGATCTGTATCTAGCAGTCTGGTAATCAGAGCACTCCTACAAGATGTGGAAGACCTACTTTCAAATCTGCAGTTAGCTCCCACTTCCCAAAGGAATATGTCAACTAGAGCATAATGAAGACATGGGCAAACTACACCGCCGTTGTCAAAAAGGGTAGCCCAGGCTGCTGAGTCAAGATAACAAAACCCTCAAGGTATGAAGAGTCGCTAAAGGACAGACTGACTTTAGCCCAGCAGGTAGCACATTCAGCTGGGAATGGAGAGACATGGAATTTTATGTCTGCAGTAGGACTCTTTCCACCTTTCTCATTTTTCACTTGCTGAACCATCCTGGGACCGGGGATTGGAAATTACGTAGTTAGTTCCCAAAAACTTAGAAAACAGGAAAGAGAAAAGCTCGCTACACTGTGGAATTGTTCAATAAATGATTTTTTAAAATTAATGTGAATTCTTAAAATACCTGAAATATTCTTTCTGAAGTCTCAGGGGTTGCTGCAGGAGAATATGTTGGATCCATTTCTGTAAACTCTTCCGCAAAATTACTGACATCCAACTCATCTCTGATTACTGGTTTAAATGGAGCTGGTACTTTTTTGGCAGCTAAATCATCCCAATTCATATTCTAAACCAAAAATAGGAAAAAAAGTTTGAATCAAAAGAAAATTTAACAGAAACAGATATTGGAAAGAGAGACTTGTCCAGAAACAAACAGCCCTAACTCCATTTGCTATTTTTCACAGGCAGATGAAAAGCATTCCAATTATGCCCTACTAATTTGCTTAGGTAAAGGCAGAAAGTATCATACTTCTTTGTAAGTAGACAGAATCCAGTTTTAAAAAAAAAAAAAAGGGAAACTTCACAGTGGAGATAAGCCAAACAATTAGTGTGACAGCCCTTAATTGTCTTCCTCTATTTCAAAAGAAACAACATTTATATTTTTGCAAGCCATACTGCATGCATGCTGTATCTTCAGCTTTTCATTGCTGATTTCTGTGCTTCATTACTGATCCCAGCTTCCAGGGCCCTGAGAGCATAATGCCCCTGGATTCTTACTTAAACGCATGGCTAGAAGTAGGAAGCAGAGATACAGTAGTTCTGAGAAAATTCCCTTATCGCTATAAACTAGTGGAAATGAAACGAATTCAAGACTAGAAAGTTTTATATGAGGAAAAAACCATAACTTCCAAAACAAACAATAAATAAAGGAAGTTTAACTCTTCTTTGTCACACTCTCTTACAAGAGAAGGAAATACAGAAGGGATGAGAAGAAACTCAGAAGTTAAAAACACAAGGTATTGCCCATGCTGAATGTTACAATAATTACATTGAAAACATTTATATGAAAGGTCTAATTTATACTACCAGCTTTAAATACTCCAAAACTTATACTAATTAAAAAAAAAAAAAAACAAACTTCAGAAGCACCGGAAATACATACTTAGTTTTCTCAAAGTAAGCACACAATTTTAATTGCAATGGATGGAACAGTACAGATGTTGTTCACAAATCCAATCTTTGTCATTGTTTGAAACCAAATGTTAATTCGCTGAAATCTGAACAGAATTAAAATCCGCTAAACAAGACTAAAGATCTAATTAGGCAAAGGAAAATACAGAAGAGGCATTTATCACTAATGGTGAATTTTATCAATATTCAAATTTTATAAATAATGTTAGTGGTAAACTTTCTTTAAAAAAAACCAACACAGAACATATAATCTAAGTGTTTTCCATTAAGCCTTCTGGTTTAAGTAGCTTATCTTTTGGCTGCTTCAAGTTACTGCTAGAAACAGACAGAATACATTAAAAATCTACCCTTCTTGCAGTATGCACAAAATCTGTTTACATAAGCACATGGATATATATATATACTAACTTCAATGCAATTATTCATGCAGCTAACAAGCCTCTAAGCTATTCTGTTAACAAACAACTGAGTTTCTTTAGACTTGGATTTCAAAGGAACTAACGTAGAGTAAGTGGTATCTAGGGAGTTTTGTTGTTTGTTTTACCTGGAAAAAGGGATGCTGTTTGATTTCATCAGCATCAGTGGGACCACAACCTAGCCTCTTCTTGGGGTCTTTCATCAAGAGACGTTGAATTATATCCTTAGACAGTGCACTCATTTCTTGTGGATAAGGTGGCTCACTTTTCAATATCCTCCTGTAAAACAAACAAAATAACAATCATTTGGTAATTACTTAATGTGTTGAGTGTTAAATCAAAGAGCTACCATACTGCTAGTAGTGTTTAACATTTCTCATAAACTTCTATTGTACCCAAAGACAGAAGGATGACAAATGTGAGACCAACTTGTTTGTCTGTTTTATAATAAAGACAGGTTTGAGGAAACGAAGACATAAAGCACAACTTCCATAGGATATAAATTCTGTAACTTAATCCACCAAAGAAAAAAAATCCTCATTTTATACATACTAAGCTTACCATCACTATTCAAAAGAAATCTCACGGCTACAACAGATAGCTCCACCAAGACATCACCTTGATGCTTAATAGCTCTCAAAATAAACCCCCCAAAAACACAAAGTTAGAAAACAAAGAGAGAAAAAAAACAAACACTAACGTGGGCCATTTGAGGTTTGCCTTGTATATTGTGTGCAGCGCTCTCAAAGGAAGGCACTATAACTGGAAATGTTTTATAGAGGAGTAACAAGATTAATCAGAAACATAGAACATGTTTCACACGAAGATCTACAAAAGAGGCCAGGAATACCAGCTTAGTGAAAAGGGGACTTAAGGGGACTGGGCAAAATGTTCCCCTCGAAATGAGAAATGGTAAAGAGAAAGGGGATAGGGACCTCACTGTCTCTTTCAATACAAGAACTAGGAGGCATCAAACAAAGCTAGTGGAAGTTCAGCATCTTGGAAGTCTACGTAGAATCACATTTCAATACCTATCTTTTATATGTGTAGGTCCCACAGTTTTTATATAAAGAGGAAGGCAAGCTTTCCTTCAGTTATTCCAAATGTAGATATTGAATCTAAGGACTCTGAAGGAAAATGGAGAATCCACACAGGGACAACACATACCAAAGACACATCAACAGGTTAAACACACACAAAATGCTTTAGCATACAGAATCACAGGTTGGAAAGGACCACTGGAGGTCACCTGGTCCAACTCCCCTGCTCAAACATAGTCACCTAGAGCCAGCTGCCACAACCATGTCCAGGAGCCTTCTGAATGCCTCCAAGGAGGGACACTCCACCACCTTCCTGGCCAACCCACGTCAGTACTCTGTCACCATCACAGGAAAAATGTTCCCTGATGTTCAGAGGGAAGCTCCTGTGTTTCAGTTTGTGCCCATCGCCTCTGGTCTGTCACTGGGCACCACTGAAAAGAGCCCGGCTCCCACTTCTCTGTACCCTCCCTTCAGGTGTTTGCCCACATTGATGAGATCCCCCCAAGCCTTCTCTCCTCCAGATGGAACAGTCCCAGCTCTCTCAGCCTTTCCTCTTGTGCTTCAGTACCTTAATTTTCTTAAGGGCAACTTTGCTGGACCCTCTCCCATATGTCCATGTCTCTCTTGTACTGGGGAGGCGAGAACTGGATCAAATACTCCAGCCGTGGCCTCCCAATCGCTGAGTAGACAGAAAGGAGAAACTCCCTTGTCCAGTGCAGACCAGGACACCATCTGCTGCCTTTGCCACAAGAGCACATTGCTCCCTCATGTTGCAACTCAGTGTCTCTATATCGATATACATATTCTCACTGTTGTGTCTTCAGGAAGTATGATATATAGAAGAAGGACAGAATACCTCCACTAAACACAGATTTTGAAGCTTTGAGAGACTGTGCCACTGAAATTACATGAGGTTGTGGCACCACTAAAATCTCAATAGCTATATGCCTCTGAGCTTAAGTTGATCACTGCAGGACATTTCTAAATTTTGTTTCAAGTTACTGCATGACATATCCTTAGAGACAGCTATCCCATGGGAAATTTTTTATCCTGAAATACGTAACTTCATGGATTACTCCAAAAATAGATGCAAACGTATCGTTTCCTACATAATCCTGTCCTGCCAGTGTGGAAGGACAAAAACAAGTTTAATATGCATGTATCCCAGGGGTTGTTTCTACTAACATAGTATTCAATTTCAAGTAAACAAAAAGACAAAGTAAGCTAACCTCTTCGTTTAAGTAACACTGAAATGAGTTGGGAAAATACAGTCTGAGATTTAAGATATAGCATCTTCAAATGATGTAAGAATGATCTGCCAATAAATCTAAATAAATAAATCTAAATCACAGCCACTCTGCCAAAAGTAACAGCAACCATAAGCCTTGTCTTCAGCTTCTGTACACACTTCAATTTACAGAAAAGCAAAAGAAAGCACAATATTGGCAAACGATTTCTTAATAAGAGATGTTAATGCTAAATTTAAACATTACTGAACAAGAGGATTCTCACACCGTAGGACTGGTGGAGAAGTATAGGTCTCTTTCTAGTGACAAGTTGTCTTTGGGCTCTCAGAAGGGGAAAATAAAAACCTAAGTCAGTATGTTTTAAAATTGATTTCTAAAGCAAATAGGATTAAGACTCTGGGATGTCCTTAAAATCCAAAAGGCAGATTTTAGAGCATTCTCCAGTCTGAACAATGTCAGAGATTACAGATGGCCAAGTCAGATAAAAATTTGAAAAAGTCTCCGAAAAAAGATGCTGAATTGGGATGATATGTAGCATTGGTAACAGAAAAAAATAAACAGACTTTCTGTGTGTAGCCTCAGAAGATCAGTCTCTGTTGTGGTGATGCTACTAAGTGCTGGCAATAAGATTCTCGCCTGTGTTTCAGGCTGCTGATGCAAATACAAACCTTCACATAAGAAAGAGAGTGTGAAACAAACATAAATAGTGGGAAGACTTTTATACAACTCTGCACTGCAAAGTTACCAGAAAATTCTCAGCCAGAAGAACAATAGTAACAACACTAGTAAACCTCATCCCTCTAATTGCAAATTTTCAGTGACATATGGCATGTCTTCGGTCAGCCTGGAAACTGCAATCGGTGACACCATTGATGTGGTAACTGAGCGGAGTGTCCCAGCTGACACTGAGACAGGTTTATAAACTAACTTTTCATATTACTTGACATTCTGCTCTTTGGGTAGAAATCACTCCCTAAAATATCGGAGGAAGCAATCCCCTATTTGACAGATTATAGCTGTCAAACGACTACCATGCATATTTTGCCAATGATAGTTCAGCACAATACTGTATTTTACCTAATGGAAAACTTCTGTAGCAACAGTACCAGTAATTCCTGCCTTTTGCCAAGATTATTGTTTTAAATTATTTCTTTTTACAGACAGAATTAACAATGAAGTGGTATTTAGCGACATCAAAAGCAAGCTATGATCATATTGAGCGATATCTTCCATCTGTTGACCCTCCTAGAGCCCACTGCAGAGAAGGCAGCATTTTGCCGTGCTGTACAAGCAGACTCCATGTGATCTGCATTTACACGTGCCAGTGGCATCCATTCAGAAATACCTCTGAGGTGAACCGATACTACAAAATATTAACAATGCTCTGAATTCAGAGAACCACACTATGTAAGTAGCGAAGAATGAAGCTAATTTCTTTAGAAGTTCCAGGAACTGCTTACAATTATAACAGAATTCAAGTATGTGAAGCTGCATACACATTACTGAGGATGGAAAGCAAGCTGCCAGAAATGAAAGACCATATGGGATCAACATGTGGGAGAGCAGATATTGGTGAAGACTATTGATCAAGTGAAGAGAGTCTGGCTTTATGAGTGCAGCACTAGTGAAGTGTTGTACTGAAGATATGTCATTCAAGGCTGTAACAGT
Source organism: Nesoenas mayeri (assembly GCF_963082525.1). Lineage (NCBI taxonomy): Eukaryota > Metazoa > Chordata > Aves > Columbiformes > Columbidae > Nesoenas > Nesoenas mayeri. The sequence goes on along the minus strand of NC_137548.1, from coordinate 18,152,311 downwards.
AGCCTGTTAAAGGATAGAGGGACAAGCTTCCAAAGCAGTTTTCACCTTCACATTTGAGAACAATTCTACTGAATGCCCTTTCATCTCAGACTACTAACGGCAGATTATTTCATTGCAGCTTTGAGCAGTCAGATCTGTATGTGCATCCCAAGTTCTAGGCAAGTCAGAGACTTTGATGCAATACTTATGACTTTCTTAAAACCATCTGCTTTACTGAAAGGTTGAAGAGATCTGTAGGCAGAGTTACTGACATGATGTGATTCACATGAAGTCTAGCACCAAATGGTTTTCTTCATGTGGCAGAGATTTTCTAACTCATTGCTATCTGTTAGAAAAGCATCATTACATTATTGTCTATCAGTTCTTGGACTCTGGACTCCCATCATCTGAGAGAATAAATGCTTTATATTCTAGGTAGACAGCTATATACTCTAGGACAAAATTCCATTATACACCATGCAAATTACAAGTTGGATTTAATGACTGCTCTGTCCTTTAAAAGATCTAACAATCACTGGAGTCTTCACAGGTAGAGAATAAAGAAGGGAATCCCAGTAACCTCATCTAGGTGTTCCTGCTCCGGCAGGGGGATTGGACTAGATGATCTTTTGAGGTCCCTTCCAACCCCTAACATTCTGTGATTCTGTGTATATACCTGCTATGCATCTTCCCAACAGTTTTATCAAGAGAAGACTTCACACAGAATCTTGGACAAAATATCTTCACAGCATCTAACGGATGGTCAAATTTCAGCTGGAAAATAATAGATATCTATTTGTTTATTACCCCAAAGCTGGTAATATTTTCTAAGCTGCTATACAGCAGCAAAATAATACTCCAAAAGCTTCATGCTCATTTTAAATCCCTGTATGTATGACAAGACCCTCAAAAGTCAACAGCCATAAATGGATTTGTCCGTCTTTAAAGTCAGTACTAAAAATCATTCACAGTCGAACTGAAAATACTGGGTTTGTAATCAAACCCAGCCCTTGCCTATGCTCTTGCAAGATGGGTCCCATCCATGGCTCTGCAGCAATGGAATTCCAGAATTCTCAAAAATGAAAGGAAGCTTTGGGAAGAAAGGAGAAGAATGGGGAGAAGGTATACTAGAAAAGGAGAGTTACTCTAATAAATCTGTGAATTTTTTTAATTAAGTTTAATAAACCATAACATCAAGCATTTAAAAAAAAACAAAACAAAACAACTCTTCACAGCCAGAGAGACAGAGACATAAGAGAAAGTCCACAGTGTTGTCAAAAAGTTTATGATAAAAGAACTGAACACAATCTCTCATTGGAAAGAATAAAAAAACATATAAAGCACACAGTAACTATTTCTGACAGAAGAACTTAATTGTCCTTTAGATATTTCAGAATGAAACTTCGTGCTCAAACTTAACAGCATGCAGCCATTGTACCACACAAGGGAATAAAATTACCTAAAAATATCTAAGATTACTTCCCATTTAGGTAAAATAAAAGGACCTGGATTCATTTAGAAGATGTTTTTCCTTAAACTCAGAAAAATCAAAAGCCATGGAAACTGTGCTTTCAAGGCTTGAGACCGAGTAAGAGAAAACTTAATTCTCTAAATCTGTTGCAAATTAAAGCATATGTAGGTTGGGTAATACAACTTCTGTTTAGAATAACTTTACCATCGAGAAAGAAGTTTGTATTAACTCATATCTCCGTGTCAGTGCTAGTGATTTAATTACCCCTGGCACCTGTAAATATCTGATGAAATTATCTTCAATTCAGTTTTTATCAGTTTAGAACAGAAATGAAACTAGAAAGACCAAAGATAGTTACAAACAAAATGTGCAAACTATTTAATTGTAAGTCTAAAACTATCTAGGACCTGCCTCCCAGTTCAACAGAAAACTCATATAGAAAAGGCTGCAGACATAATTGGAAGAATTAATACTCGAAAATGACACTAAGTGTAAATTGTGAATGTATCCACATGGACAAAATTATCTGGCTTCTAGGCCAGACAAGCTCAGGATAAAGACAGGTACTGAAAATTTAGCTGTTATTTCTTGAAGGAGCTCAGCATACTCATGCTAGAGATAAATACAAGGAGGGCATTTCTGAAAAGCCATGAATATGGTAACAATAATTTCTAAATTTAACAAGCTAGTATGTCGGGAAGGGAGGATCACTTCTTTCATGCCTGCTCTCCAGCAAGTAAGTCAACAGCTTCCCAAGCTGCAGCAAACTCTACACAGCGCCCTTCATTCCTTAGAAAAATATTTTCTCTCCATTTTCTCTGAGATGCACTTCTGCTCCCCACTGTTCTCTGCCTGGGCTGCAGGAGCACCCCAGCCTGCTGGTATCTCCCATCTGTTCCGATGGTGCTGCCACGTCCCCAGGGAAACCCCAAACATGCTCCCCTTGCTCTCCAGGGCACGCAGCAACCACCGCTCCCCAGAAGGCTCCACCTGCCTTCGGGCAGCAGCCACGACAGAGAAAAAAGCCATGGTCTCATGTGCTCAGCCACGCTCTTAAAAGGAACATAACATCCATTATTGAATAAACTGCAAATACACAAAATGGATGTCACCCGACACAGAAATTGCTACCAATGGCAAGGATTCAGAAACTAGGGTCTTAGGAGTACTGAAGTAACAGAACACAGATGAAATCATCTCTGAAAAGCAGTCATAGAGTTGGGACTAATGAAATTTCAGCTATAAACTAGGCTTGTCAGTTGGAAGTGATAGGAAAGGATAAGGAATTAGATCTATCAGTCCACTGTTGGCATCAACAAGAGGAACCCATGAAAAAAGGAAGGAATGTCTGTTTGTTCAGATGGGGAATTATTACTTCCCTTAAATGAGATTAGCTTCAAACATCAACAAGGAATAAACTGTCCATATGTAAGACAGAACGCAAGCTAAGTTAAGAAAAGGCTTTTTCAGCAAACAGGAAGACTAGGGTATATCTTTAAATAAAGAAAACTGTAAGAATTTACCTTCTAAGTTTATCAAAATAAAAGCTGAAAGACTACAGGATTGCTACCTATAAATGTGTAGCGTGAACAGCAATCAGAACAAAAGTATAATGCGCAACACGACAGTAAACTTGCTACAACTAAATTTAGATCACAAGCTAGGTTCTTAGCTATCAGAGGATGGATGTTAGTAACCTTGCAGTTTCTCAGCTTCAAATTTAACCTCAAATTATTAGAAAGATTAAGACATTAAAAAGCATATACAGGCCTATGAAAAGAAAGTCAAATCCTGTAGAATAAATACCTAAAATTTTCCCAGTTTGGGGGAAAAACTGTATCTGTAAAATTCAGGTCAAGGTTCTCTCTAAAAAATTTGTCACTCCTTCAGAGTTCCATTTAGTAGCTCTTGAGAGTCAAAATTACCAATTCAGACATGGCATAAGCAAGCAATCAACAAAATTTCTACCTTTAAATAGGTCAGAAAGAGTTAATTTAAGTTTTAACTCCATCATAATGACCGAGAGAGTGAAGTCCTCAATTTTGCTTCCTTAATGGATTCCTCTCCCCTCCCCTATTTTTTTCTAGTGACTCCCCAAGATTCCTGTTCTGGTAGAGACCTAGAAACTAACAAACAGGTCTCAAACTTTAAGATATTGACTGAATTTATAACCGAAGTAAAATAAACTATCTAAATAATTGATGTATGTTCTGTTGCCCATTATAACTTTAAATATCAAGTGACTTGAGGTGAAGGTCAGGATCATAATAATATATTCCAATAGGAGCAAGACTATTCTTAGTCTGGGGACTGGACTTCCAAGCTGATCGCAACAGTGGTTACTAATTTGTGCAATGTAAGTCCTCAGCTCCCCAGAACAAGAGAAATGCAATAATATGAAATGCTCATTTTTTGGGAAGATTTCAGTCATATGGTCTGGGTATGCTTATTGCTTTGTCTTTTTAAAATGCTCCAATGCTTTTACATGGGTACTGAAAACAAACCTTTAACCTTTAAACCGTGGAGATCACTGCACATAACAAGGTTGACAGTCAGGAAGAGTTTACATGTAAAATTTTTTCCATAAGTATCGTAGACATTTCTTCTGAGCTATGCAAGTACGGCTAGGAAAGACCACATTGTTTGTTTCATGTTATAAACTAATAAAATACAATAAAATATTACCTGTGACAAAAAGGTGGGAGTAGGATACATCCTGGCACTTTAGGCCAGTAGTCTGATGGAGTGATCTAGCAAGAACTGACAAAAAACTCTCTAGCTGAATATATGGTTCATTATGTATCAAGATTTTGAATGTGTTTATTCTATTTGCATATGATTTCATATTTCATTTGACTTCCTTTTCACCAGTAAACATGTAAGAGGGTTGAATATCTACAAAGCTGTTGTTTCACTGTAGTTTAAACAGAACAGGTCTTTTGTAAAGGTCGGTCGATTATTTCAATAATCTGCTGAGGTTAATGAAACCTATCTGCTTCCAGACACCATTCTGTTAAATAGAACCAGAGCACATAAAATGTTACCCTGGTAGCACTTTCTTTCTAAATTTTAGATTAAAACTCTCACAAAACACATATTCTGGCAGAAGCATCACTTTGTGAGCAAGCACATGTACTTTACTGTTTTGAATCTTACCTAGAAATCTCTGCTTGGGAATTCTTCTCTCCATCAACTGTAAATGGTGATGCTCCAGTTAGTAATTCATACATAAGAACACCAACACTCCACCAATCAACAGCCTATAGAACAAAAATAGTTATGTATGTTATGATACATTGAAGTAAAATAGCTAACATGAGAAGGAAGAAGACAATGCACACAGAAAACAACCAGCATACAAAAAGTTCACCTATCTATACAAAAGCAAACCTGTATACAATAAATCATAAACAATTGCAGTAATGATTGGAGGTATTTTCTAGAATAAATGAATTTTCTTTTTAAATCTCACCACTTAGCTTCTTCAACTTATTTCTCAAGATGAACTCTTTCCACTGATTACTAAAGTTCTTTTTTATTTCTACCATTGTGAAGGGATAAGAATCCTAAAATGTACTTGAAATACCATAGAAACCTAAGCCTTGCTAAGAAGTAGAGGAACCTGAACTTCCAGGAACCTGAGAATGAAACTAAGGAACTTTCAAAAAATCACAATTTAAGAGCACAGTAAATCATGTTATGGAATTTTATTTTATATTCCCTGGCAACATATGTGATCTTTGACTTCCTATATAGTAATATTATTCATCTCTCTGATACCTCCTAACTTTAAACAGAAAAGAGGCTGCTATGAATAATACAGGAAGCAGTTTAGTCATTTCAACAAAATTAGTTTAACTACAGGTGCTTGAACTTCTCAGTTTTACTTCCATGAAATTTGCAACTCAGTGAAACTTCCAAAAGTTCTGCTTTACTTATGATGACAACATTAATACAGGAAGACAGTTAGTGAAATGATGACAATTTGGCCTCAGATTTTAGGTTTTTTGCTCCAAGATACACTAAATCTGATGTTTCATACATTCAGCCAAGACTGCCTCGAAGAACTAGCTGAAGAAGTCTCTGTACTCTTAGCAATCACATTTGCAAATATATAATCAGAGAAAATCCCAAAGAAAAACTTTTCCTTGGCATATGTTTTTCCAAAGGAAAAGGAGGATCTGTAGAATCAGAAATTAAACTTAAACAAAAAATACTAGAGCAAGTCTTTTAGATAAATAACACAGCTATCCAGAAGAAACTACAAATCAAAAACATTGATTAATGAGAGCACAGCATACTAAAGCAATCTAATTTCCCCTTTTTAAAATAAGATTTTTGAGTTGCTGGATATGCAGTAAGTATGAAAAACACTAAAAACCTTCTAACACTCTGTGATGTGGCGTTGCCAACGGCAGGCAAAGGGTGCGTGCTGGAAACAATTATCATCACACAGGTAACTGCAAAATCACCTTTATTTAGCTGCTCACATTTGGTATCAAACTATGAAGTTATTTTTTACAGAATACTGTATGGCTCTGTACTACATCTAATGAAAGTATCAGATAGAATCAAAGATAACAGAACAGAGATTCCTCTTTAATAAAATCAGCAACAATATCTAATTTGTAAGGACTCCAGGAGACAGAATCACAATGCAAAGTGACTGATGCTTTGGAGAGATGCTCTGAAACTGGCAAGACTAAACCAAGAAATAGAATGCAGGAAAGGAAACTCATAAGTCTGTAAAATTCCATTTTTAATAATGACTAGGCAAGCAGTACAGTAGATAAAGATGTAGAGGTTAGAGTGGAGTACAAAGTAGGTGTGAGACAATGATGCAGTGAAAAGACAAGGCACATTCTATGTGAAGTTTAAGAGAAGGATCTGTGAGGTAATCATTCTGCTGTCCTTCAAACTGCCAACTCTCAGCTGAAATACAGTGCCCCCACGTGCAGAAATTCACAGGCAAACTCAGAGCAAAAGAGAAGCAGAACGCAGAGAGAAAAAGAAAGAAGCTTCTCTAGCAAAAGTCCAGTTAGTCTAGAAAAAGGAGATGGAGCGTGATATGACGTTTTCCAGTGCTGAAAAGGCTGTTATAAGAGGAACTGTGACCACCTATATTTCATGACACCCAAAAGAAAATCAACTCAATCTACAGCAAAAAATCCCAGAGATTAAATATTCTCCGAACTTCTCAGTATAGCGAGTAATGTGAATAACATATCTAGGAATATTGTAAATTCTTTCAGGGAATAAGTTTCAAATATTATCTGTGAATTATGGTTATCTTGATCTTTCCCATAAATTACTGACACTTTAATTCATAATAAAACTTGAACCTCAAGCTATGCAGAATTGATTTTTACAATCTGAGAACATTTATAACATTAATAACCCACTTCATATTTCAAGAAAGATAATAGATTTCCCTGATGTACGATTTCAAAAATATATCAGGATTAGCCAGAATACAGTAATTTTTCCACTCTGAACTAAATAGTTTTTTATTTAAAAGGAAGTGTCAGATAAGTTTTTTCATCCCACTGCATGTTCAGAACAAATTTTGAACACAACATAAATAACCCTCAACACCTTTATAAATATGCCTTTTACTTGAGACTAAAAACTAACAATACATTATATTGTTGTTTTTAAATATAGGCAATAATCCATTTCAGGACAAGCTGAAATAAGGCATGTTTAAATAAGACACTATCATACTTTACAAAAAATCCTCAAGCTGAACAATAGCACTGCCTAAAGAATTGATTTCTTCCCAATAATAAACTTGAATAGAACATACCTTATCATGTCCTGCATCTCCTCCTCTTACAATATCTGGAGCCATGTATTCTATCGTTCCACAGAAGGAATATGCTCTTTCATTCTAGGAAAAAAAGAGAAAATAACATTCACATCAAACAATTATATTATACAAATCATATGGGACAGATATGGCTAACAGTTCCAAGATGCTGGCAGCAATTCTTCTCCAAATAGCTCAGAACTGCTAGCTAAATCATAATGCATTGTATGCAGAGATGTATCACATAATGCTACAGAATATTTACAGTCTTCTACAAAAAAATAAAATGTCATAGGTTTGTGTGACAGTCTAGGATAAGCACACAAAAATTAATGTATTGATAGTTTTAAAAGTTTCCCATAAGTCTAAGTGATCTCTACATTTCAGAACTACACAAGATTCCCCAAGGTAATATAGACACACATTCTGAAGGCTGCAATATCAATACTCTAGACAAAAAATGAAACTTTTCCATTAAAAAGAGCATTTCATTGTAAGATGTACAATTTGACTAAATTGGATACAAGATCCTTTGGGTTCCCCATATATAGGAATTTATTATGACCTCTAGAAAAGTAATTTTCTTTTGCAACACACATATATATAAAAACCACAACATTCTCTCAAGAAGAGACTTGGAGAAAGACAAGAGAGAGAAAGAGAAAGGCAGACAGACAGAGTTGTAAATTTAATTTTATTCTACACACTGAAGTTATTGTCTTGATTATGCTCAAAACTAAGCTGCTTTCACAGGCATGTATAATTGTTCCCTGATAGCGATTTACCTTTGAGGTCAACATGAGGTCATGCTGTACCTTGCTAATGACGAAAGCACATGTGTTTGGGCCATGCAACACTGTTCCTCCCTTATCCTTCAAGCTTCTAGCATTTTGGGGAGAGATCCTGATAGGTCCTTTAAAGAAGAGTGTTCAAAAAAGCAAATATTTCAAAAGTCAGGTTTTACATTTGTAGATTCAGATTTGGAGTTTAAAACAGGTGCTATATAAGAGAATGTACTACGCTAACAAGAGGAAGCTTCTCAAAGTAGAAATAGTGCTCAGTGCTACCCTGAGGCATAAAAATTAAACAGTCCAACAGCATATTATTAAACTGTATTTATTAAAATACATATACTGTGACTGGTTTTGGGGGCTAAAATCCTCAGTTAAGAGGCCTCATTTTGTTCCAATATTAACTTGAAATATTAACTTCTGAGACAAAACCATAAAATAATAAACTTTTCATGATTGAACTTTCTTTTGACACATCTATTGTTTTGCTTTGATTATCTTTTCCAGTACCTGTTATTTAAAAGAAAAATAGTGTGGTAAGAAGCAAAAACAAGCAAAAAAAAATTCAGAAATTCCTAGCCCTCCATCCTGGCATCAGGCAACCTAAAGCTCTTCATATATCCCTCTGTCCATTTTTCCTTCAGCTGGGAAAGAGGGAGGGAGGGGGGAAGAAGGGAAAGGAGGAAAAGGGAGTGAAAAATACAAAACAAGACCGTTCTTCACTGGCTACCTCTCCAAAGAGTAAAGATAGTGCAGCCAAGCTGAGATTTACAGAAACAATTTATAATGCTACTCTATCAAAAGAAATGGATGAAAACTATTATCTAGTTAGCTGCCAATTCAGCAAATCATCCACAAAATTATGTCCTTTTTGTTTCCATGTTGTGTAATAAAGCTGGGCTACAAGATATGCCAGTGACAAGAAACAGCTTGGGGAGTTGTGTATGAATGTATAGAGAGGTACAGGAGAACCCTTTTGATCTCAGGTACCTTTTGCTGGTAAGAAGGCCCACTCAAAACATTTCAAAATATGCAGAATTATTAGTAGTAGCTTCTTTGGTGAACAATTACAATCCTTACTATACATAATTGGAGGGTTTCATTTTCAATTGTATTTACTTTTTTCCTTTTTTTACCATTTACAATCATTTTAGCTTTTAATATGAAAGATGGCATTTCTGAAATAATATTTGAAAATGAGTTTTACTTCTTTCTTAAATCCATGTATGCGGTATTTTTTCCCTTGTACAATTCATTGTTTAAAACCCCAAAAATAATTTTGTAAGTTTAAAGAATTGGTATTGTATCATTTAAAAAAAAATTTACAATTAAATTTCCATTTGAAAAACTCATGGTGTAATTCACAAACAGGCATTTACAAAGAAAACACTCTGGGACATGTTTGTCATGAGATTTACAAAAACTCCAAATCCTAATTCACATAGGTAAATACTTCGGTGCTTGCCGTCTTTTCAGTTTAGAAGTGGTCTGCTGCTGAAATCTGAGGCTGAACAGAGCCAAGAAGAAGCAAGCAGATGATTATCACAGAGTTCTTAGCAAGAAATTAAGTAGTAAATTGGAACTCAGCATCGGGAAGGAGGAAAAAAATGGTCCCACTGAGCATTTTCTTCATAATCAAAACCGATTTGCCATTACATATACTAGCATCATATTCCAGAAGCCCAGCTCCTGGCTGTTGCAGGGTGAGCATTAAGAAAACACGCTCTGACACCAACTATTAATAGTTTCTTCTTTAACCACACAAAAAAGCTCAGAGGACCACAGCACTGCCCAGAACATTAATAAGGTCAACTATCTGAAAGCCAAGCGTCCTGACTCAACTACAAATTGACACAGATTTGCCTTCATAAGGTGCTGTAGGAAGTTCAGACAGGGGAAGTCACAAAATCTGGATACTTGTTACAGACCCCTCCATTTATTTTGTGTTTTATTAAATTGCAAGCCCCACCTTCTATATCTAGCGGTTTCTTACAGAACACAGTTTTTATAGTATTGTTTCACCAAGAGTATGTATGTAAATTCGTCATTGTTAAATATGCCTCTTGTAGGGAGTCACTAATAGTCTTTACTCTTATGCGTTACATGTAGGTTTAACACCATTTTCAAATAATCTTACTTCCAATGACAGTTTCCTTTTTAACCCCCTTCTGGGCTTCCCAGTACAAAAGAGACACGGATATACCGGAAAGAGTCCAGCAAAGGGCCGCTAAGATTAAGGTACTGAAGCATAAGAGGAAAGGCTGAGAGAGCTGGGACTGTTCCACCTGGAGGAGAGAAGGCTCGGGGGGATCTCATCAATGTGGACAAACACCTGAAGGGAGGGTACAGAGAAGTGGGAGCCAGGCTCTTTTCAGTGGTGCCCAGTGACATACTAGAGGCGATGGGCACAAACTGAAACACAGGAGCTTCCCTCTGAACATCAGGGAACATTTTTACTGTGATGGTGACAGAGCACTGACGTGAGTTTGTCCAGGAAGGTGGTGGAGTGTCCCTCCTTGGAGGCATTCAAAAGGCTCCTGGACATGGTTGTGGCAGCTGGCTCTAGGTGACTATGTTTGAGCAGGGGAGTTGGACCAGGTGACCTCCAGTGGTCCCTTCCAACCTCAGCCATCCTCTGATTCTGTGACAAAAAGTCCCTGTATTTCACCATTCATTTGTGAAATCACATCTCACTCACAAATCAAGTATGCAGCCCCCCCAAAATTTCAAAAATCACAACCAAACCCCATTTTGTATTTTCCCTCCGCCTAATTTACATTTAATTCATTTTTATACCATGAATCCAAAGTCCAGAATCCACATTAATGCTTTTATTTTATGAGATGTAAGACAAGAAAGGAAATTATTAAACACCAACTGAATTTGGATTGCCTACAGATGAATTCTCACTGTACATGCACATCTTGCAAACACTCGACCTTAAGAATTTTCTGCATAATGCAGAATGCTCATTTTCTTCCCTCACTCAGCATGCATACCTTAAACATTGAGGGTCCCCGTTGCAGAACAGCAAGTAATCAGGCAATAACGGAAGGAAACAGAAGCATGGCTGACCCATCTCTAATAACTTAATATGACAATATTGACTTTGTCTTTGAAAGAGTGCCATTATGTCCCAATCAGCAGTGCTTCCATGTTTACAGATAATCTGGAGACAGTGTTCAGTCCTCTAGCACATAGCAGCTGAGTTTGATTTGTTTTTTCTTTACCAAGTTCAGCATCCTTACTGAACATTTATGCAATAGCAGTTTTTAGTATATATATACAAAGTGGCTGCTTCAAACTGGTTAGCTGCTTAAGGGTGCAACATCTTTTCACGAAGCAACTGATACAAAGAGAATTTTGAGTTCTTGACCAGTGAACATAGATAGATTCACCTGGGCAGCCAAGCAGCTCGCTTTGTTAAACCATCCCTCTGTTAAATTAGAAAAACAAGTTATATTCTCTTAATGCTTATTCTTTGAGATGAGCTACACACTGACACGGCTGATGTGCCAATCTGTATTACCAGAATGTTTCTAATAAATACTCTAGTACCACACACGGGGCAGACCTCTAACTTTTCCCACTCCACTTAGGGCAATATAAAAGACAGTTCCACCCTCTGAGTTCCTTGAAATCATTCTGACTGATGGGAGCATCCTAGTGAAACGTAACAGCTTTAGCTTCCTAGGGCACTTTTAATACCATGTCTATGCGATCCCTGCAGCCTTTTCTCCAGGTTATCTATTTTAGCATCCCATTTACCTTTTCCTTCATGAAAAAAAGAAAGGACATGATTTGTCTTCCAACCAGGGAATGTTGACAGCACCTAGTCACTGTGCAGCTTTAGGACAGAGAATGAGAATTCTGTGACTGTCCATGATGGAGAGGTGAAATGTGGATTAGCATTTGTCCTGGAAGACAGTCACTTCACCAAAGGAAAAACAAAACCTCAGAGCAGTGTCTTCTTTGCTAAGACTATGTACACTGACCTTGGCAGGTTGACCACAATTACACTATTTCAAGAGATCAAAAAACCTAGCTCCAGAATTCAGGCAGAAGTGCTGACAAAAGGATGAAGGTCTTGTACTATCATGCTTTTGATGATCTTGTGGTATCATCATGTGCCCTGATTTATAACCAAGGAATGGCTATGCAGGCATTTGAAACTACCTAAGTTGCAGAAAGCACATGTGTAAACTTTCCTTCTCAACAACAGAGAGGACTTATGCCTTCAGAGTTATCTAACGAGCTCCCTCATCAAGTAAAAAAAAGCACATTCATGGTGGCAAAAAAAGCAAGAGGAAGAAATTCCATTTCTCTGCAGAGACTAATCAAACTCTCCGCATCTACAGGAAAAACTTGACAGAGAAATAGTCACTACTATAACATAAGGATGTATCCTTGAGAGCACACATACTAGTATGCAGAAATGCAAACCCAGTCTAGCAACATGTGCAGCGGTAGCTCAGGCAGTTATTAAGTCTCACAACTGTTCAACAGGTTATAACAGGGTATTTGGGAGAAGAACAGTAATTCCAGAGTGAACCACAGGAATTAGATGAGACTTCAGGAGAGCCAAGGAATCACACAGGCACAACATGCTCCTGAAAGGCTTATCTATCTCTGCCGAGCCAAACTGCCTTTTGGCAGCCAGCTATTTGGGCAAATGGCTACTCCATTATGTCTGATTTAAGTTACTGTGCTGGAAGGACCATGTTAGTTTCTAGTGCCACAAAAACTCACATAGCCCAGATGCACTGAAAATGTCTCATTCAAAGACCAAACACATCCAAAAGGGCATAGGAACATGGCAAAGAAATATAGACAACAGGCTCAGGGCAGGTGTTTCCCAATATCTAGGGGCTGAAGTCCTGCATTACTGTACCGCATGCACCTAAAGAGCTGCATCTGTAAAACAAACTGTGTTTTAGTATTTGGCTGAAGACATCTTCAGCTAGAAGGACACAGGGATACATCTGTCTGAATGTCAGGGCCAAACTAGTATTTGTAAAGTAAAAAAAGATTTCTTAGAGCAGAGGACAAGATCCCATGGGACTGCTACATGGTATTAGAACTCCTTCAATAAGCAGAGAACATCATTAGTTCAGGGACTCAAAAAAACCCAAGTCAACCATATCCTCTGGAAACTGATATCTGCATAACTGGAAAGTGAATCTTGTGATTGCCATGCTTACTCATAGCATGGCAAGCAGGGCATCCAAGACAGCTTGAAGGAAAGTACAGAGAATAGCTTTTGGAGCTCCGAAGCAGCCCCAGAGCAAAAGAAGATAACCTTCATCTCGAGTTCAAGACTTGAGCAGGCAAGAATTAATGTGTTGGGTATGTCCTGAGTCAATGACATCTTCGTGTGTGGCTGCTGAGTACCACAGAAAACAAGATTTCTGTTTAGAGTTCTACAGGTAACCAGAAGTTACATCAAGAGAAATATCCAATGTATACAAACATTAAACACAAAATGCACCTATTTGCTGCCAAATTGTCTGTGGAAGAGACAGACTGAGCAAATCAGAGCATGCCATTTGACCATTGGAAAAATGGGAGCATAAACAAAGAAAAGATCAAACAAAGTCTTAAGAATCCAAAAGATCTTGTTTCAGAGGCCTTGTGAACAAAACAAACACACACATCAAAGCAAAGCATCCAAACAAAACTATGAAAGAAGACTACAGAGGTGTGAATGCTCGAAAGCCTGAGCTAGAGCTAGCCAACAGAATACTAACAAAAACATTAAAAAAATAAAATCAACACACCTGCGAAGAACAACCAGATGCTCTACCTAGAGTATCTGCCTCAGAATACTGAGGCATATTCCAAGTTTTGTTCTACACATGTCCACCAAGCCCAAGAACAGCATCTATTTGCCACACAAATACTGCTTTGGAAAAATGCTTCAGAGCTTGAGTATCTGTGTAATGCAGATATGGAAAGCACTCAAGTGTCTTAAGACAATCATTCTGCCAATCAAAGACATATTATTTAATCTTTAAATATACGGCCTTTGAAGTACTTCCTCACATGCTACTGCTCCAACAGACACTTGGGTCCTACAATCCTAAGTCTTATTTTATTCACAATAGTCTTTGTGCAAACATATTTTAGCCAGAAGATTAGCCAAGTATTCACTGACGCCATTCTTTTCAGCATTCACAATTAGGACCCACTTCTCCAACTCCATGAAAGGTCACCTTTGAAACAGAACAGATCGCTTCTGTTCTCCAGCTACTTAATGCACAAATACTTTGATTTTAACTGAGCTAGACTACTATGCTGAGCATTAGATATGAAACGTTCTGAAACCATGCTACTATCATATTCCTTCAAATGATGAAACTTGAGTCCTTAAATGAATTTCACAACTAAATTAAATAAAATAAAATCCAAGCTACTCTTACCTAAATGTTCTTTTATAGTGTATGTGTTTGCTAATAGTAATTCCTTGCTAATAGAAGCAATAGTAGGACATGGTTAAAAAGTTTGGTTAAACCTTACTGTACATAATTTCCAGTGTAAGAATTACAAGAAATGGAAACTACACAATATTAGGGAAAGGGCACATCTCAGCTATTAAATTGTCTTGGACTTCAATTTCCTTGCATTCTGTACTCTCATATAATATTCTAGGAATATAAATAGTTTAAGAATTACTCCTTTAGCATATTCATTATTAAAAACCGACAACAAAACCAAAACTTAGACACAATAAGTGCTGTTGGGCCAAAGAACACTAAGACATCCTCTACAGCTGGAGTCAGAGTTGCAGCCTCGACTGACATGTATTTCATCTGTCAGCAACAATGACTGAGTAGCACCTGGCAACACAGGGCAAGAAGGTGCAGAGGAGCAGAAGGGAACCAGCCAGCCTGAGAGAAGCTCACCTGAGAGCCTTCAGGGCTGCTTTCAGGACTGACTTTCCACAAGGGCACTGAAAAATTCTCCAGTTCAGGCAAGAATTACTTACTAGTTCTTGTCATGTTTTGTTTTGGGTTTTTTTTTTTTATGGAGAAATGATTGAATTATTATGTATGTTTTGGCTGGGTTCTTCCACAGATTTCAGCAACATTCTTATGAGACTCTTATGCTTGTCCATACTTGTTAGCTAGCAAATTAAATTGCTTAATCCGATCTCATCATTATGAAGGTTTCAAAATATTACGACCTAGCAAGACACAAGGAATGCTTAGCTGTTGTTAGAGGTACTCTGAAATCACAGAGCAAGTTCAAACAAGGTTTTTAATCTAATGTAGACATAGTCTTTCTACTTAAAAGTCAAGGAAAATTCCTCCTTATTGCATGGGTAATAAAATGCTCCATACAAACTTTCAGATCAGGTATATAGGCGAAAAATCAAACTGATGAAAAATCACAGTTTAGCTAATACTCTGCATATCTTGGGTTTCCTCTTTAAGTAATGACCTAACAGGTTATACCTCACATGACTGTGTACACGATGTAATTCATGTGAGCTACTGCTGTGTTTCCAACTTCTATGAAATACTCATGGCTGCAAGTGAAATCCACCACTCTTCCATGAAAATGCCTCCCACCTATAATAAACTGGAAGCAGTCTGCGTGTAATATATATATGACAAAAAGAAAGACAGTCTCCAGGAGATTTAAATTTTCAAATCAACCTTTTGGAACTGGCAATGTTACAGTCAATATAAAGACCTTGCTCCGAATTCTATTTAGTGAATAAACATTCTGGCACATGAAGATCTATTATCTTGACTGTTATTGGTAAGCGTTCACGACCCATGTTTTCTCTCTGATGGAGAGCAAGTCTTATATCACCAGGTGCAGGGCATGTGGTAATTTCCTGGGAGATGAAGATGCCAAAAAAGATCTCTTTGCACAGAGATAAGATGGACAGCTGGGGAAGGAGTCACATAGAACAGAAACTAATGTCAGATGGTAACATTTCTTTGACACCACAGTATTGTAATTCTTGCACAAGATGGGTCATTTCCAGCTTATGTTCTAGACTAAATAAGACCTGTAGGGCTGCTGCCTGCTCTCAAGGAGGTCAGCCCAGATGATTGCTTGCTGGATACCGCAACCTATAGGGAGGAGAAATACAAAGAGAGAACCTTCGTCCATCAGGGTTTCCTAGGTACATCAGCCAATCTCTAATGAAAGAAACCAGAGGCAGCTGATCTCTCCTGCAATTAAAGACTGATAAAAAGACTGGGGAACAATAGGCTGGAGTACAGCCCGACGGAAAGGGATCTGGGGGTTTTGGTTGATGGTAAGCTCGGTATGAGCCATCAGTGTGCCAAGTGGAAAAAAGGGACCAACCATATCCTGGGTGCATTAAGCACATTATAGCTAACAAGTCAAAAAAAAAAAAAAAAAAGGTGCCCCACTATACACCCACCTTGAGTACTGTGTGCAGTTTTTTAATGTGTCCAAAGGAGGACAACAAAGATGGTGAAAGGGCTAGAGGATGTGACTTTTGAGGAGCAGATGAGGATACTAGGTTTGTTCAGTTAGCAGCAGAGGAGATGGAGGGGTAACCTTATTGCTGCCTATGATATTCTCATGATGGAGAGCAGAGAGAGGGTGGTTAAGAACTGGAGCAAGCTCCTCAGGGAAGTGGTCATGGTCCCAAGCCTGTCAGTGTTAAAGAAAGTGTTTGGAAAACAGAGACATGGTTTCACTTTTAGGTGGCCCATGTGGAGTCAGCAGTTGGACTCTATGATCCTTGTGACACCCTTCCAACTCAGGATATTCTACAACTCTATGATTCAATGAGACTGAAGCATAGCATGTTTTAACTGTGCCAGGATTTCCCTGATGTACAAAAATCTTTAGGTATATAGAATGCTTCATAAGTCTTTATAAAATGAAGAAAGGGGACTTAATGCAGCAGATTCTTCAAGAAGGTTTGGCTTTGCCAGGCATTTCTCATATCTGCAGAAAGACTGGTGCAAATTGTGCTGGATAGCGTTACAGACTGCAAGGATTGTGAATTAATTATTGAGGGGGGCAAATTACTGAAACTGATTATCCAAGACACACTTATTGAGAACAAAGTTACATCCTCATCTTCAGCACATAAGACAGCTGCTCAGCAGGAAAGGAATCTTCTCTGCATGGTTCCCCCTGCCCAAACCTGGCCTGCAGTCTTGGATGTTAGTCCATGGGGGAGCCCTGTGTGCTGGCACTAAGGAGCACGGGGGAGTGGAGCAATGTGGGAATACCACAGCCAGAACGAGATGATACCATGCACATAGCTGCTGTAAATTAAAAGAGATAAATGTTCAATTCCATCTGAAATTCTAGTTGCTGAGCTAGCAGATGTTTTGACATTTGTCTCATGGATCAACTTTGCTCATTAGAATACCAAAATACAAAAGATACCCATTTCCATCACGCCTCTATTCCCCCTCAACCATGTGTTCTGAATTCTTTCAAATTTATACCTTTAAAATGGAAGCAAGATGATTTTATACCAATCAATAACAAAGGTATGTATGACCAGAGTCACTAAAGCTCCACCTAAACATAGAAAATAGTATAAAATACCCTAACAATAGCAGAAAGTCACCATCACTGAGAGGTTGAGGAGACAGCATTGTAGACTTCTAGGATCAATTGATAGGCTGATCCAATCTCCTCCCAGAAGGAGGATAAGATTTTGGGTAATATTTGCACACTTGGTTACACTTTGTGTTTCCCCAGGACATTTAAGACTTCAAACTTGTATTTCTAATCACACTAGTAGCACTGCATAGTCATCTTAGACTTTGTATATATATTTGGTATCAATGCATATTTCTTGCAACTAAAATGTATTTTTGCAACTAAAGTGTGTTTTTTCAGACTGTATTTTATCAACAGCAATCTAAAAGAACTTGTAGATGTTGCTTTAATAAAGCTCATTATTTGTGGATCTAGTAATGAGAATGTCTCAATGGATGCGCTCAGACTTATAGCTTATATTATACTATGAGTGAATCTGTGCAAGTGCATAAAATGAATGACCACAAAGCGACCCTGTAGCATTAGTGAATCTGTAATCATGTGAATTCAACATAACACTGGACCAGTTGCTGAGCACAATTGGACTTGTAGTGCTGACTTGAGATCATTCAATGTAATTGGGCATCACTCTGGAGTTGAGCTCCGCTGCACCCAGCCACACAGTGAAATACTGAGGACAAGCTGGAATGTAAGAGAGTTTAACTTCTGCTAAATTAACTCTCTTAACACAACAAGGATATATCAGATGAATCCAGAACTGCTTGTAAAGTTCCTCAAATGCCCGTTTCCTTTTGTGGTATGATCATCGATACACCAACTGTACCTAAGAAAAATTCTATTTCTTAAGTAGTGCTTCATACAAATTCTGAACAGGAAACCCACAGAACAATTTCTGTGACTTCTCATATGCTTCTTCTCCTATGGTCTTTGTATGGTAAAGTCTGCTTGCTCTCTTCCATTAGCTGCAAGTCTCTAGTGGAAAAGTCAGTCTGCTCAAACAAAAGACACAATAAATGGTATAATTGTTTTGAAGGTTCATTGATGCCAACTAACATGCCTAGTATGCTTTCACTAAAGCTTTAGTAAAAAAAGTGCTTGGAGAGCAACAGTGTCACAAAAGATACAGAGTATCTAACTTTGTATTAGAGCTCCTGGCACTAATTTAAATTGAAGGTGCAGAAATCCTAACACTCTTGGCATAAATACTTGTAATAGATATCTGGCCAGGATTGACACTTCACATGGTAATTAACAAGTCATCCCAAATGAAACCTGCACTTTACACTTCACAGGTCTAACTCAAAAGTACCCTTTTGAGGCAGAAAAGCAGACAGCAATTCAGAACTAGTGTCCTGGTTTTGGCTGGGACAGAGTTAATTTTCTTCCTAGTAGCAGGTATAGTTCTGTGGTTTGGATTTAGTGTGAGAAGAATATTGATAAACCACTGATGTTTTGATTGTTGCCAAACAAAGTTTACACCTTCAGCACAAGAAGCTGGGAGGGGGCACAGCCAGGACAGCTGAGCCAGACTGGCCAAAGGGATATTCCAGACTGTATGATGTCATGTAACAGTACTGGAAACAACCTGAACAGGTACTGAACCCTATTGAAGAATAATGCTAATGTGTTTTTGTGAGATTCCTGCAGTGTCTTAGTGTGCATCTTTATCAGTATCAATATAATAGGAATCACTTCAGCCACAATAGTATGGCAAATGACCCTTCTATTTTACAGTTTTACTAATTTCTTAGTTAACGAGGAACAACATTTTAAAACAATCCATGCTAAACCATCCTTTCTAATAATTTTAATTAATTCAATGTGTATTTGGAAATTGACCAAACCATCATTCATTCTACTATTGTTGAGGTCATTGAAGAAAAAGATAACTAGTTGAGAAATAAGCAAATTCATACACTAAAGGCTAGAAAGGATGTATTATGTTACTGCACTGAGAAGTAATACTCAGCCTTAACTAGGGATTATGGGCCCATCTAAAGACTTCCACAGATTATTAAATGAAATCATTTTCTTGTCCTTTCAACAAGATATAATCAATTTCTTAACCTCCTCAAATGCTCAAGTGATAGATCATTTCAAGCCATTAACAGATGCCAGTATTTGTACTGTGCTAGAGAAGTCTCACTGTTCATTTGACTAACCCAGGGAAATATGCTGTAGTGAAACTACCTTCTCTAGCTGCTTACACCTCTAAACAAATGTTTCCTATCCAAAGTTGTCTTTCTTCCTGTATTAACAGAATATCAAAGCTAACTTGAGGTTGCATTAATTAGATCATCTCCAAGCTCTACCAGTAGTGCAGCAAATAACACCAAATGGGCACCAAAAAAAAAAACCAAAACAAACAAAAAAAAACCAGCAGAATTTCTAGAACACAAAGGACAATATCATTATTGTTACTATTTCGTACAGCTGTAAGAGTATGTCATGTTCTGAAAGCCATAACTTAGGTTTTGGCTAAAAGCACAAAGAGTAAAAACTTTTCTAGGATAACCACATCAGGGCCCTGAGTTTATCAACAGGCTCTGCCACCTGTTCCCCCAATCCAAGGGGTTAAGGAATCTGTGCTCAAGACCAACACTGAAACTATGCAGCTGAGTAACCTGTGTGGAGCCTTGTCAGGGGCCTCCTTCACTTTCAGCTAGGAGCTGAAGGTCAGGCTCCCATTCTTGATCTTTGTGCCAGCTGTGCTGCAGGTATGCCTGTACTTGGCTGCATACTCACTGATCCTGATCTACCAACTCCACCAAATCCTGACTTGACCTCAAGCATCCCTCCTCACGGCAAGCTTGTCTGATAAGCACTGGCCTGTGGTCCGAGCCTGTCTTACCGCCCCTGGACTTGCTCCAATCTTGTTTGGCAGCTGTGGGACTGCACCGCTGGTCAGTGAGCATTACTGATCCACGCCTGCCTCGCTGTCAGCCTCAGCTCCCAGCCCACTCTAACACGGTCTCCCCATCTTGCTGCTCCCTGACTAACTAGTCCAGAACAGCACTTCCTCTAGAAACAGCCTGCAAGGCTGAGGAACTTGAGCAGCAGAAGAGTTTAGCAGTATCACACAAGACTATCTCTTACATCAGCTATGAGCAAACTGTCTATACACTTCTGGTTAAGAGAGCGATTAGAGTTCCTTTGGTAAGTTTAATGAGAAAACTGGGGCCATATGATAAATTAAAAGAATACTCATATACAGAAATTTACTTGCAGTGCTGTAGGTCACACAGCAGGGCTGCTACTAACAAGCTGACCTGCTGAATGGAATTTGCATTTCAGGAAAATCACAAGTAAAGAATGAAAAGCCTAAATTCCATGCAGAACCAGGCCTCATACCTTCAGTGAACCTTAAAAGTCATACTATCTGGAAGTTATTTTATTGATATTTACCTCAAAAATAAAAATGCACCAAGAAAAAAAAAACCACCTGTTTCCATAGAAATCAGATCTGTAACATTCTTCACCATCATCTTAATTGTCCAGAATAACAATAATTACAGTCTCAATTTAGGAAGGCATGTGAAAATTGACAGAAAAGCCCTCTCATGGTTCAAAGATACAATGTAAATTTAAAATGAAAAACAAAAATCCTGTTCCAACAAAGTACATGCTAAACTGAGTGGATTTTTGTTTGGTCTCCGTTTGGGTTTTGTTTGTTGGGTTTTTTGTTTGTTTTATTGTGTTTTGTTTGTTTGTTTGGGTTTTTTTAATTATTTTGGGAGCTTTTTAGGTCATAATACCCAGACATAACAGTGGATAATTAAGCTGTCCATACCAAAAAGAGTACAGCTTCACTCAAGAGATCTCTTAGCTATAGATTCTTGATTCTGTAGCTGTAACTTCAATCAGAACGAAAACTATGATCTTTGTAGGAGTCAGAGGAGAAAGAACAAAGACAGGGAAAATGTTTACTGGCACACTAGTTATACCACTCTGCTGCATTCAACAAAATCATAATGAAGACTGTAGTACAAAAGTAAAGGTTTAGGCTAGACCAGAAAGGTTGCAATATGGCAGATCAAAGGTCTACTAGTTTGAAATGTTATCCCAAGAAGAATTAATAAAAAAACCCCTAAATGTATAAGGTGATCTGAAGTTAATTAAAAATCCCGTCCTGGTGACTGCTCCTACTTGAAGCCAGGTAAGTCAAAATACTGTGTTGGTTACTGTACCACATGCCAGAGCTAGATACGCTCATCATGACTTCTGATTCCCCAACAGACATGGAATTGGGCTACTGAATTCTTCAAGAATGAGATTTGCCGGCCAGCAGCTGCCAGCAGAACGTGCACTTAAAAGGAGGAACAAGAACAGCTAAACCTGGTACTGCCAGCCAAGAGACATGTGACCTCTACAGCTGTGGCCCCAAAACATAACTCAATGCAAGGCTAAATTGAGTACAGGTTCAAGAAACCCTTTCCACAGATTTATACAATGGCTATGTTTGTTTTCGCAGTGCAATGCAATTGTAGTTCTGCAAGGAATTCTTTAAACCAGCTCTGATAATGGATTTGTAAAGCAAATAACTAAGAGAAAACAAGTGTCTCAGTTCCCCAAGCAAAAAAAAAAAAAAAATCAGAAACAGCACATTATTGCGTGGGAGAAACTCAAGCATGTACCACTGGCAGCCCAGATGAACATTTTGTACTGGGTTCTTCTGAAAATTCCAATTTTTGGAAGACTTGTTCCCTAAACCATAGGTGTTGAGAAGAGAGAGGTATCATTAGCAAAAGACAGAAGAACAGTATACAAAGTAAGACCTGAAAAAAATCCTCTTTCTTCAGATAGAGACAAAATTATAAGGTGTAAAAGAGTACTGATTCGGGGAAGAATTTTACAAGCTGCCACCACAAACCTTCAAAAATTTATTTTCAAAAAAGAAAATATAAAGAAAAAAATGCGCAGGAGATGCCAAATAATAACTTATATTATCAGAGAGCACCAGATGTAAAAGGTAGAGTAGGATTGGACAATTTTGCTCAAATACAGTCCATCTGGTTCCAAATTCATTTTCGTAGGGCTATGAATCTCTGGTCATGTAAGTTTTTCACACCTGGTTGCCCAAGTTTCATTGAAGTTTGGTATTCATAGTAATTCAAGAGATTTTAAAAAAAAATCCATGAGAAAAAAAGGTTAATGAGGGTGGTATTTGCCCTCAAGAAGTTACTTTTTTTCCTCTTTGGAAAACAGAAACAGAATTTTCTTAAGTTAACCAGCAACATATTGTTTTAAGATCTGTTAGAACATACCTGGTTACTGAACACACAGATCACTATTTATCCCCAAAATGTGATTTTTAAGTGGTGTATCATTGTATAATAAGAAAACAGAATTCTCAGGGCAGTCACTGTAAGACTTCATAAACTCTCTTGCAAAAATTCTTAATGCCACTTTAAGATTTTTGGCATCAAAATCTCACAGCATATTTTGTGTCCCAGTTTTCTGCATCTCTGCTCCGTGCTGGGAAAGCAGAATCATCTTTGTGACAAGCCCTGTAAAAAGGACACCTCTCGGCGTAAGGCACAAACAGTCATCTGATCATTATTGATCCAGTTTTGCAATTAAATGAGTCCAGTTCAGTTAAGTGTCTTTGGAGTGTTTGGTATGTTCTCAACATTAAATTTCAGGACACTTGAAACACCAACAGAAGTACACCAAATAAAGTCTCATTTCCTTTTCCAAAATATGGGAAATATTGTCTAATTGTCCAGACAGATCTATAACTAGTGTTAACTTCTGTGGACTAACCCCACCACTCAGTTTACTCTTACGTTTTCCTCTACAGAAATGTAAATCTACTCCTTATAACTGTGCTATGTCTACATTACTGAACCACTGTTTAACTAAAATGCAAGCAGATATAGTAATGGTCATCTGCAGTACGGATTATTTTAACTCATCTTTGCAAGAGAATGCTCAGTGTTCAGGGGATCCCTTATCAAATTTCAGTGATCAGACTTTATCACTTTAAATCGGACAATTATAAAGGGCCTTCTAAAGTTAAATACCAGGTCTCTCAAGTGAGATGACAGTTCATACAGCACTAAACAAGAGTAGAGTTGTAGTCACTTCCCTCTGTTGTGAACTTTGGTTGGTGAAAAAGTAATTGCAGTTTTTGCATTGTTGAAATTTTCCATTTGATGTTGGAATACATTCTTAAATACATGTGGTTATGTTATACATCATTTTAATGCGTTTTTCTTGCTTCTTTTTTTGCTACTAATTACTTGCTCTTTATTTTATATTTAGACTATAGAAATTATGTTAGACAAAAAGCAAATTCGAGTGATTTTCTTATTCCTGTTCAGCCTGGGTTGTAAAGCAGTGGAGACAAATCACAATGTCAACAACCCATTTGGCCCAGGAACTGCTAATGAATGCACAGTGCTGGTTCACGAAGTTTCATAAAGGAGACCTGAGCCTTGAAGATAAGGAGTGTAGTGGCCGGCCAGCGGAATTTGACAACGACCACGGGAGAGCAATCATCAAAGCTGATCTTCTTACAACTACACGAGGAATTGCCAAAGAACTCAATGTCAACAATTCTATGGTCATTTGGCACTGGAAGCAAATTAGAAAGGTGAAAAATCTCACTAAGCTGGTGCCTCCTGGGCTGACCAAAAATTAAAAAAAAAAATAAAATAAAATATCATTGTTTTGAAGTGTCATTCTGAACAGTAACAATTAACAATTTCTTGATTGGATTGTGACATGCGATGACAATTGGATTTTAAACAACTGGCGATGACCAGCCAAGTGGCTGGACAGAGAAGAACCTCTTAAAGCACCTCCCAAAGCCAAACTTGCACCAAAAATAACTGTCATGGTCACTGTTTGGTGGTCCGCTGCCAGTCTGATCCACTACAGCTTTCTGAATCCCAGCAAAACCAATCTACCTGACAAGTCTGCTCAGCAAATCGATGAAATGCCTCACAAACTGCAACACCTGCAGTCAGCACTGGTCAACAGAAAGGGCCCAACTCTTCTCCACAACAACGCCAGACTGCACAACACACAACCAACACTTCAGAAGTTGAACAAATCAGGATATGAAGTTTTGCCTAATTCACCATATTCACCTGACCTCTTGCTAACCAACTACCTCTTCTTCAAGCATCTTGACAACTTTTTGCATAGAAAACACTTCCACAACCAGCAGGACGCAGAAAATGCTTTCCAAGTTTTTGTTGAAACCCAAAGCACAGATTTTCATGCTACAGGAATCAACCAACTTCTTTTTCTTTGGCAAAAACGTGTTGGTTGTAACTGTTCCTATTTTGATTAATAAAGATGTGTTTGAGCCCAGTTATAATGATTTAAAATTTGTGGTCCAAAACCGCAATTACTTTTATGCCAACCTAATACCTTTAAACTGCTCTAAGAAAGTGAACGAAACATTTCCTACTTCACCTACCAAAATTCACAGTGGACTAACCACCTTTTAACCATTTTTCCTTTCATGAAATTTCCTTTGAAATCTAAAATTTTCTTTCCAGAACAAAATGTTCACTCAACCAGCTAACAAATGAAAGCAAACAACAATTCAACAGTGTAAAGCATCTGACAGTTATAACTAAATTTGCAACTCTTATCAAGAGATTTTCAGATGGGAAAACAATCATGTAGCTGAAATACTCATTCTACACATCAGACAGAAGTAAACAGATATCTACCCAACTGACTTAGATTACAATTCAACCATCCCTCATACAGAATATCAACTCCTATATGATTCATTACTAAAGCATTTGCATGCTCTCAGATATATCATATCAGTTTGAAGACTGACAATGTTCAGTACGTACTTTTTTTTTTTTAAACTTCATTAAGCAAACACAAAAACTTCAAAACAAACTTAAGGTAATGCAGAAGACATGTACCAATACAGAAGAATTCAGTATTTCATTATACTCGGGTACAAAGTGTACTTTGTGGGATTTAATTAAAAAGAAAAATGTTAATTGTCATGCATGGTCCAATAGAATAGATTACTGCTATAATAATTCAATGAATGTGTTTACATTATTTTTCCTAGGACGCATAGAACTCCATATACACTAAAGTATGATATGTAACAGTTACAGAACTAAGAGAAATGTGAGAAGAAAAGATATTTTAAAAAATCAAGTCACATTTTAAAAACAGACATTAAAATGAAGACCAGGTGTGATGAGTACATTAAACTGATATTAACCAAATTAAAACAATTCCAGCATACAAGTAGATCCATTAATGAGATTAAAAGATGCCTAATCCAGAAATCCAGAAGACACTATACAAGAAAAAAGATGGCAAAAAACCACGAAGTTATGGAGTTTGGTTTTTTTTAATGTAAATGAAATGCAGTGAACAAAAATGTTGCAGAAAGTTCAATACAAAGTCTGTCCGTCCTATCACTTCCCCACACCCCTGCTAATAATTTTTATTAATGTCATGTGCAAATATATTCTGCATCCCAGTTAGGCTGGAAATCAACTGAGATGCATGAAAGCAGAAGCCTACAATGTGTATTCTTTTACTCTGATTTTCTTTACAATTCAGTTTAGAGTTAAAAATTGGAAAGACAAGTCTTATATTCATCATGTGGCTAAGAATGCATGTGCCGTAAAACTTAATACTAAAAAGGTACTATTCTTTTCAATCTCTTAATCTCTTACCTAATTCCATTCTATAGTTAGACTAGCCAAACTGTAGGTCTTCATGAGATATTAAATAAAATTTGAATATCAGAAGTCATTTCATACTGATCTACTTTTTATTCAACTACTTTATTCCAGTCAGATATTTCTTCTTTTTGTATGCAAGTACAAGCACATAGACTCATTTTATAGATAAAACAAGGGCAATACCAGAGTGCCATTTCACTTGTACAAAACAAATTTCAGTTTTTAGTGAAACAGTAGTATAAAACACTTTAGAGCTCTTAAAAGCGCACTGCTTCCAGCTTGGATTTGTAATTCTTGCATGTTACAAGCACTTTCACACAATAAGTGTAAAACAAAGGGATACTTGACAATGCTCTCTTCACACTCGTGTTTCTGTAGTTGCATGGCAGAAATCAATAGGTTTCTGTTTTCCTAGAAGTCACATGCATTTGCTTCCTTTCACTCACAGTACTTAGGAAAAACAGCTTCCTAGCTCTTTCGTGTTGAATAGTCAATTAATCCGCTATGGTTACTATAGTCAAGAAATATTACACTTTTTATTCTAAAACAGCTTCCAATTGATTCTGTACTTGGTCAGGTACCTGGAAATATTTAAGGACCACCAGATAAAAGCAGTGATATTAAAAACATTGAACTATGATATTTCCTTAGCAAGTATCCCTAACTACCATACCATCTGAAATTCATAAATACATAGGAAAGTATGCTCTCTGATAAGAATTCTAAACATAGCTCATGCTTCTTATTGCTGATAATTTTCTAACTTTCTTAATAACCTAAATATATCTTGTTTCACCAAATACAATCCAAAGAGGGGGCATTACTAGAATAAATTCCACTTGCATAAGTATACTTTCTCAGTGGCAAAGTTCTTGCCAGAAGCAGGGTGGACCAGGGAAGAAGTGTGAAGAAAGGCGAAGAAAGGAAACTATACTGCTCTGACTGAATTGCAAACACTACACTCTTATCTGACTTACATGGTTTTGTAATTTTATTTAAAAGTGCTACGCAACGAGCATGAAGACAGATACAAAGCTATGCAGTTATACAGGCAAATTTTACCTCTTGTAAGTACATCGTTTCAGAAGCGTTAAGTATCTTTTGTGATGTGAATTAGAAGTGTTCTAGTAGTACCTGAATTGTCTACAGAAGACACAATACAATTTCTAGATGTAAATGGGTCATTCTAATCATGTTTAGGTTCAGTCATCAAATTACAACAGCACACATGAAAACAGTAGTCAAGTGCAGATGATTTCTTAGATTTTGAAAGCAAACAATGCAATTGCAATTACTTTTTTTCCTTAAAAGAAACTAGAGATTTCAAGCTTTTTGACAGGGAAGACAAATATAAAATATGAAGGTGAATAAGAAAAAAATATGGTTAAATGAAGAGGTTTGTGAGGTATATACTGAAAACAGAATGGAATAGAGTCAGAGGAACCAACATTAAATGACCAAGCAACAAGACTGCTTTATTTAATGACTACAGAAAGAGGAATCCAACTCAGCATGGGAAAAGCAGACAGGTGTCTCTTGATGCTTATCCAAGTCCTCCCCTTTCCTTGCACTGCCTGTAAATGACATCCCAAAGGTGAGCACAGGTGAGAAATAAGTATATTTCCTAAAACCATCTATTTTGAGACTTAGAGAAGGTCCTGATTCATTAAAACATTGTTATTACAGGCAAGATTTTGGCTTCCTTCAACTTTGGCTCGAAGGCTGGAGGACTGTTCCTGTTCCCTCCCATGGGTACAGTAACATCATTCCCTTTACTGCGCTTTGCCTTGTGTACCCAGCACAGCTTCTCTCACAACTCTGAGCACATTCTGCTCTCCCTACCCACACCTTGTACTATCGCTCTTTCCTGCTGAAAACTGCATTTCTCTGCACTTCCCCTCCTGCACTGGTCTGGAAAACTGCTGCTAATCCCTTGTCGTGTCAGCTGAACCTCCTCTTGGTTTCAAGCTATAATTTAAAAGGAATATACTTACATTATCGGTACTATTTCCCTGCTTCAGAAAGTAACATTTTATCTCTCTTAAAATGGTACCTTCCAAATCCTACCAGACTTCATTTGAAATGCAAATAATTCTCAAGAAAACTACTAGTTATCTATTTTTAGAAAACCCCTCTACTGCCTCTAACAAAGACTTTTTCATCTGTAATCCCAGATTTCAATACCTTTGATACTTAAAGTGAAAGCCAAAAGATAGTAATTTTTAAATTCTCTCAGAAGTAAAATACTGCGCAATTTTGACTCTCTGAAATCTAAAAAGCATATTTGGAGATAAAACTGTTTCTTACAAATAATTAACAACTAACACCAACAGTCAAAGATAACTATGTTAGGTACTATGCACATATTTAATATGAGATAAGCTTTTATCCTAAAAGCTTGCAATTAAGCCTATCAAAAGCGACTAAAAGAGATGAGAAAGAGACAAGATAATAATACATTAATTATTATTAGCATAAAAAGAGTCATAGCATACCATTTGCCTAGTCACTGCAAAGTATTAGCACAGTCAAGTGTCTTTAAAAAGGCACCTGAAAATGATAACCTGACTTAGGTGGATCTCTCCTTCTTCACATAACGGACAGCAGAAGGGAACATGAAGGAATTTCAGGGAAAATTAGAACAGGCAGAAGTGTCTGACAACACTGCTAGGCCAAAGACCAACGAACTGAAAGCTCAAAACTCAATAAAACACACTGCCAGATTTCGTTCTATGAAGCAAGAGTCTAGAAGGCAGTTTTCCCCTCTCAAATGTGTTTATGATTTCAGTGAGACATAACCTAACTTTGTGATCTTGCTGGATTCTGTGTACACTTACTGGAGATTGAAATACTCACCTCATCAGTGAGAAACTCCTTACTCAGACCGAAGTCTGTCAGCACCACATGGCCATCAGAATCGAGGAGAATATTCTCAAGTTTTATATCCCGATATATAATCCCCAACTGCAAACAGAATATAAGAAAAAGTATTTTCAAAACAGTATAACCACATGAAGGAGATATTGTTAAACGCATTTAAACAAGAAGCAAGCAAAACTCCCATTATTAAGGTAAACCTGACACCTGAAAGTTGCACCTCAAAAGGACGATTTTAAAATACCTTTGAAGAAATAACTTTGAGACAAAATTTATCAGAATTTACACTGTGCATTAACGTCTTAAAATTTAAAGGTCATACTGTATCGTTTGAATTTAAAAATGACTGAATACTTGCTGTTGAGTGCAAAATTTAGTTCAGCTATCATTAAGAATGAAAATGGACACTTCTGTCAAGTGTTCTAGACCATACATTCATGCTTTGTAATAGCCTACAAATCTACTTACTACCTCTCAGAACACTTTTCATATCTACAGTTCACAGAATCATAGAATGTCCTGAGCTGGAAGAGATCCACAAGGATCATCGAGTCCAACTCCTGCCCCTGCATATGACAACCCCACAGTTCACACCATGTGTCTGAGGGTGTTGTCCAGTCTCTTCTTGAACACTGTCAGGCTTGGGGCTGTGACACCTCCCTGGGGAGCCTCTTCCAGGGCTCCAACACCCTCTGGGTGAAGAACCTTTTCCTAATGTCCAACCTAAACCTCCCCTGGCACATCTTCCTGCCATACCCTCAGATTCTTTCATTGGTCACCAGAGAGAAGAGATCAGCGCCTGCCCCTCCTCCTCTCTTTGTGAAGGACCTGTAAGGTCACATGTGCCAAAATTTCAGAACTCTGTTTAATTGCATCAAAGCTGGGACAACTGAATAGCTGTGCAACATTAACACTGTTTATGTCGACTACAAATTACTTTTGCTGACATACTCCACTTCATATGGATTAGTAAAAGCTAACAATCATTTATCAATAACACCCTTCATGCTGCAGACAAATACTTGTATCCTTAATCTGGTGCACATGAATAGACATTACATTGGGAAGTATTTCTAATTATAGAACTAATGTCCCACTGCTAGATATAGTTACTCTGAATTTAAAACAATCAAAAAAAAAACCAAACCAAAACCCAAACATAATAGACACCAGTTCTCCTTACTAATTTTGTATGCTGTGAAAACAATATAGTTGTAGGATAAAGTTACTTTACCTTGTGGAGATGTTCAAGTGCCAAAACGATTTCTCCAATGTAAACTTGCACCTCATTTTCTGAGAATCTCTCTCTATGTGAAAGATGAGTAAACAATTCTCCTCCATTTATATAGTCTAAAAAGTAGAACAAAGAAACATATAAATTCACTTTCTGACAATTTTCTTATTGGAATATTAATAGGTACTTAAAGTTATTAAATAAGATATTCTGGGATCAGATGCTTTTACTTTGTTTAATTCAGTAATACCTCATGTTCTACAATGCTCAGTTTCCTTCTTAGAGTACTGACAGAAGAACACAAGCAACTTTTAAATAAGTACCATTACATAAGTAGCAAAACCATAAAATAAGCCTCAAATATCTGTAATTTATAAAGATTAGTATTTTTTGCAAAAACCAGTCTTTTAGTTACTTAGGAATATTAAAAGAAAGGAGTACAAATGGTATCTACAAACAGAATACTTGTATGGTCTTATGAAAAACTTAAGAGCAACAAGGCAGACTGATACAGAGAAAGGCAATTCAGAAAACAGGTATTAGGTGAAATAATCAGCTACAGCAATTATAAGTTTTACCCTTTGTAAGGGGAACTTTGATGGCAAAACATACTTGAGGAGATTTGTTAGATTATTTCCACATACATTCCCTCATGGCAACCACACTTTCATTCTTTGCAAGCTATGACAAAAAGGTTTTACCACAGACACAGAGGGTGAAAAAAAGTAATGATTACAACAGAGCTCCACTGCAACACAAACACAATGCAGAGGTAGAGCTGTTTATGCCACAAGATGTATTAAAGCCATTAATTTGCAATCCCACAGCCCCCACATTGTATTTGAGGTCTACATATACAGAGCAGAGAACATGCCCCACAACCTCCTACTCAACACTTTCCTGAATATGGTTGCTATAGATTCCTTGGTATAATACGTAAATCAATTTAAAAGGTTCAATCCTATCACAGGTAAGTTAATACTCAGAAGGAAAATGCATATATAGAAATTATAGACATTCTGAACTCTTTCCTCCAGTTCTCTGTTTGGGAAGCAATGTTAGTGGAATCAAACCATGTGAGGAAGATTAAGTAAGCATATGAAAAAAATTATAATAAAGTATAAATGACTTGCATTTTACAATTGCTTTCTTCTTCCAAAAAAACTTTGTCATTTTAACCATGGATAAAACAAAGATAAAAGAAGTAAATTTTTTTACAGTATTTCTAATCAGAACAGCTAACTTAGGACTGAATTCCCAGGCACTGTGACAGATACAAACCAAAGCTGCCAGAGAAGTGGCAAAACAAGCCTAATTCTACACAGGTTATAACACTAACCACAGCTGTATTAAACATTGCACTGAGGCTCCAATTCCAAAACCTCTTGAAACTGAAATGACGTGTTGCTCATATACTAAATTCAGGTAGGTACAAAAACCAGAGACTGGTTTCCCCAAAAATTCAGAAGACTCTGAAACACATGCACTCCAAAACTACATCAGTGATTTATAGATTTATATAATGAGAGATAAAAAAACTTGCAGCAAAGAGTTATTTTTTTGTCAGGGAGCGTGTGAAGCCCAATTGAGGAAAATCGTTCTGGCCTCAACTGATATTCTGAGAATAGATGCATGTCGACTTCATGGGGAAGTAAAAAACAGAACAAAGTGCCTTGAATTACACATCGGCTTTGAATTTCTTGCTTTAAACATCATCTTAACATTGTATTACAGTGAGCATGTGCCCAGACTGCACTATCCACTATGTAATGTTCTTCAGAACTACTGGGCTCCCTTCCCCTTTGACTCTTATAAGAATATGATGTCAACCTTTTAATTTTCCCTTCATATAGGGGGTTTTTCTGCCCTTCTGATTATTCTTGTCATCTAAGTTTTCCATTACTGTGTACTTATTCTTAGGTAACTACATCTATCTCAGGTGTGAGGGGTTTTTTTTGTTGTTGTTGGTTTGCTGTTTTGTTTGGTTTATTTTTGTGCATATGTGGTTTCGGGGTTTTTTTGGTGTGGTTTTTTGGTTTTTGTTGTGGTAGGGTTTTTTTGTTTGTTTTAAACAGTTCTAATGTGATCTCAAATGTATTCTATCAAAAATATATTACAATTATATTAAAATTTTCAACTTTCATTTTCAAAAGGAACCTAGTGACCACACAATTTAAGCTTGAGCTCCTCAGATACCTGTTTTATCTCACTGTAGTATATGAAACTAAAGTTTGTGCATAAAACACCTACCTAAGCATTGACAGCCAGTGATAGATTCATATAATATTAATAAATATTTATTAATTTAATCTCCAGATCAGCCTGTGAATAAAGGTTCAATAAATGGAAGTTATGAGCAAAAAGGAATTGCAAAACTTATACTTCAACTAAAGACTCATTTACTTCTTCAAATAATTCACTATAAAAACGTATTCTGCATCCAAGCATTAACATGGTCATTCATTTTCCTGTTCTTTTATAATACTCGAAGTAGTCTCTACAAATTGCTTGTATTTTTGTTACAGATACATCTTAAACACCAAACATAAAATTTGCCGCTGATCTGAAAGGTAGAAATATTTCTAATTTTAGAGTAGTACCAAGCCTTATGAACAAGCTCTACTTTCAGCACAAAATTGTGTCATTTTGGATTGCCTCTTAACATCCAAAGACTGAACACATACAAGTATCTCAATACTCAAAGATCAAACAGTTTCATAACAACAAGTTTTGGGAGGAAATGTTTCATGAAGCACTGAGGTCTAGAGTTGATTTTCACACCCTTTTGCAGCTCATGAAGTAAATGTTCCTCATTATCAAGAAAAATCCTCCGTCTCTCTGAGAAAGACAGGATTCTTCAAAGGCAATTAAACTGGGGAATAAAGCAAAAAGGAATATAACTCCTTAATCTCAGCATCTTTGCCCAAAACGTTACTGTCCTGAAAAAGGATGGTGGTAGGGAGTAGAGAGACATGTGCATGTGGAAGTTATATCCAAGCTGAAAACCATAAGAAAGTTCCTGATCTATCTTCTGCCCACCTTACTAATACTACACAAAGAGATGTGGTTCTTCACATCAAAATGGAAAGCAAAATGGCCAGGACAGAAGTGGAATTAATACTGTTCTAATAAGGCTCGCTATACAATAGTATTATCAAGTGTCACTTGTAAATAGGAGATTTACAAAAGTTACTATACTTCATTTTGATAAGTTCTCTCAATGCATAAAACAAGAAACTATCCACAATACTTGTATTTTCACCAGCATTTCACAGCCACAAGCCATACCAACAACTTGTAGATTCCAGTGCTGTGAGGAATTTGGCCATAAATAAATAAAAGCACAATCATCTTTAACTGGCATCACCCACATTATGAGTGCATTTGTTCAGGAAAGACCTGCAGCATCTCAGTGCTAAAACAGCGTACTAACTGGTCAGCACAGTGACAGGTAGTCCTGTCCTCTCAGACAGATGACAACCCTTCGAAAACACCCATCACATTGAAGACAATATACAATGTGTTCTTAAGAATGAAATGTGCAGTATGTTTGAACTAGAAGGCTCTCTGCTGCTTAAGTATCCTTACTTCTTTTTTCTTTCCTGACAACTAACATCAGTAATAAAGTCATGTTTGGTCATTCCACCTTACCAACAACCTCTGTGCCACAGACACAAGAGCAGCACGCAGTGAATATAAACTGAATCACTTTAATGCCCACATTCATATAGATCAAGAACTTTTTCATTCATTGTAGTATGCAGTATATAATACATAATAATATAGTATATAATAATGGTTAAAAAAGTTAAAATCAAAATTTCATCCTCTAAGTAAGTTCAAGAAAATATTTCTCTGATTTAGGTATTTATGGTCATATAAGTCACTGAAACTTTTTTGTCATGTCTTCTGCCCCAAGTCAGAATAGAACACTGAAGTTCAAACAGGAAAACCACAAACACACTGTTGAAGATGAACAGAATTTTACTTCCTATAGTCTCTCATGCAATCTCCAAACACACAGTACTTAAGACCACATGAAAAAATACCCTACAAAACACTAAGGAGATGAAAAGGAAGATGATTTTTTTTTTTCCCCCCCACTAACGTAACACTTGAATCCTGAAAACTACTCACCTAAAATGAGATGAAGCTTTGTATCCGTCTGGAAGGCATAATGTAACGTGACCAAAAACGGTGATTGCCTAATGTGCTCCAACACTTGTCGTTCTGTCCTTGTGTGCTCAGTTGTTTTGGCTTTTTGAACTATTGTTGCTTTCTTCAGTACTTTCATGGCATACAGCTTTCCAGCATCATGGCCGCTTACCTTCCTTACTAGGAACACTTTTCCATAGGCTTAAAAGAGAAAAAGTGGGGAGAAAAAAAACCTACAGTCACTTACTTGTACTACAGGTGTGGCTGATATAATTATTTTCATTTACTCATTGTTATAGCAAACAGTAACTATTCAGTACAAAAATCTTCCAGAACATCTGGGTTTTTTTTGTTTCAGTCTGACCGTTTCTGAGCAAAATTTCAACCGAATGAGCTTTGGGACTGAACACAGCAAGAGTGGGAAAATCAAACAGAGCTTCAGCATTTAAAAACTATTTTCAAGACTTATGATTTCTTCCTTTTAATAACCAAAATTCCCATACCTAGAATTTTGCAAGGGTTCAGAATACAAGAGAGGCTATTATTTTGTCCTCAAAACAGTCTGCCCATATCTGCACAACTACTGTGCTTTCATTACTAGTTTTATAGCACTGAAGTTCCAAAAACCAAGAGAAAAGCTAATGAATTCTTCCCATCAGTATTTAGTGCATAAGAACATTCTAAGGCTCCAATACTGGATTTGAATAAGCTAGAGGAATTATCTCAAAAAGAAAAGTTATCTGAACATAAACACTGAAAGGAATAGTCAGCAGGACCAAAAAGTAGTCTTTCCAGAGTCTTAAATTATTGAATCTAGGTGTTCTGTTTACGTATTTGGTTTAAAATACACTCAATACTGGAGTAATACGTGGCAAATGTCAACTTTTCCCCCCCTTCCTTAAATAAAAAGGGCTTCTGGGAATTGCACACAAGTAAATTTGACACCTTTACTAGGCAAACCTGCAGAAATAATAAAGGTTAGAATCACGCAAACAGGACACTGTGTGACCAGAATAAGTGTCACTTTTGTAGATGGTACTAATTATTCTATTAATAATCACTCAAAGGAATCAGGAGGAAGGAACAATGATATGATTGACTTATTTAGATTTCCAAGGTACTTAACTTCCCTTACAAAAGGGTCTTAAAACCACTAAATCATGGATCCAAAGAGAGGGCTCCTCTTATGAATTAAGAACTGTATTAGTAGATAAAACACAAAAAGGTTAAAAATAAACATTCAGCTTTTTTAGTGAAAGGAGGTGACCACAACAATTCATCCTGCCTGTTTCAGTCATACATGAACAGTGAGGAAGGTGATTTTCTTGATTTAGTAAATTATCCACTCAACAGAAATCAACTGCTGAAAACTGTACCACAGTATCAACATGTTAAGTAGCTGAAAAATAAAATGGCAGATAAAATTCCGAATAAGTAAATGAGTAATCCACATGAAGTATAATAATTAATTGTGCATGGTGCTATAACTTAGGGAAAAGAAAATACCTGGAGTTACCACAGACAATCCTATGAGAAAACATCAATGGTAATCAAAAAAGCAAATTAATGTTAGAACTTCAAGGGAAGCACTGAAGGGGAAAAATGACACAAACATATCGTTCCTCAGACCTTCAACACAAAACCAGAAATCCCTTATGCTGTGGTATGAACTCTTTGCCTGCTCCTATCTTGAGTGATGTACGCTATTTTGGTTTCTCCTCTCTTCTGTCCCCAGCTCCCTTCCCCATCAGAAAACAAAAAAAAAGTATAGGAGAACCTTAAAAAAAATACAGAAAAGGATAAGAGAATTCTTCTAATTATGAAGGGAACTAAACACACTTATACTTTTTATTTAGCCTGAAAAAGTAGAGTATTTTTAATTTTTAACTGTCTAGCACATTTAAAAAAAAAAAAAAAGGCATGAAGGTAAGTAAAGAACGATTTTTTCCTTTTATCTAGAAATAAAATAACTAAGGTAATGAAATCATTAAGTATAAAGATTAAGAACTGCCAAAAACATACACAAGTGGTTAAGCTGTAGAATTACTGTTACATTATGCTGCAGATGTCAAAAATGTAGATGAATTGAAAAAGATGATAGAAATTCTTGTGGGAGAGGAGAGCATAGGCAAGTGCTGCTGAACACAGAAGAGAATCTGTGGCTCAGGCAGATCCCAAAAAGCCGGCTGCCACACGGTTACTGAGGAAAGCACCAGTGTGTGCCTCCCCACCTACTTGTGGGGTCTCCTTAAGCCATCACGAGAAGCAGAACACTGAACCAGCTGGGTGTTCTGTTCAAACCCTATAATTACCTTCACATTACTTTCTCAAGGAGAAACTGTAAATACATTAGACAGGTTATACTGTCCTGATGCAAGACACTCAAATTTAGTTGGTCTTTACGAATGCTATAGCATACACTGCTCCAGGTAATTATGTGTAACTCCAGAATTTTCCTGGTTTGTTTTGTTTTTCCAGACAGGTAATAGTTTTCAATTATCAACTGACATGTTTTTTTTTTTTTCCTACAACTGCATTCTGGTTCATTCAGTATACAAAAGTGATACTGCTCATTTACCGAACAATTCTTTTAAGAAGTTCTTTACTTGACTCATCACACACCAAGGAATCATGCTTGCCTTCTTTATAGAACCCATTATTCTCAAGAAGAGCTTTCATAAAATAAGTTTTCACAATATATTTGTCAAGAATAGCAAATAGAGTCAGAATAGGTTACTGTAAACGTACCTTTCTATTTTGGGAGACAAATGTGAGATATCCAGTGACAAACTTTTTCAAGATGTTCAGTATTATATCACATTCCTCAACTTCAGTTATGAAATCTCAAGTGTATTTAAGTTTGACTCAATAGTCACCAGGAGGTCACCAAGAAATGGATAACCATAGATGTAAAAAGATTATCTTAGTAAAATAGGCATGGGCCATAAATCCTGTCACAGTGTACAGACATAAGTAATCTAAATCAAGGCTGTATAGACCATAATATGTGACCACAGTAATACTGTTATGCATGTGAACAATTTTAATGCTATTCATCTATTTTTCCAATCTCAAATGTTAAATTATTTTTAGCATCTGAAAAACAGGCCCTTACTACAGAGCACTGGTTTAAAATTGCTGCTTCAAAAAGTATCATTTATTTATACATCTTTTTAAGGAGTTACTTCTCAAAAAAGTAGATAACACTTCTGCATTCTAACAACACACAACAAAACCAGTATGGAGAATGGCCTTAGCTGGCATTTTTCAACTGCTTAAGGGAGCAGCTCTAGTTTTTACCAGTTTTCAACTGGAGCTTGACATTGAATTTCCTTGTGCCTCTCTGCAGAGCCCAGTCTAGAGCATGAAATGGGGGTTTCCTTAGGTAACCAGGAAACAGTTTTATCAGAAATGTTGGAAAACATTAAGTGAAGCTGAATTCAACAAAAGCCCCTAGATCTTAACACTTGGCTACCTGCATCTTTACAAACACTTTATAAAAGCATACTATAATGCATCTTAAGTGGCAGAATGCTAGCAGTATATTAACAGCACCTACAACAGCTTTACATAAAACATAGCAGAAAATTATCAGTAAGTGCAATAGCTGTGAGGAAATCTCTAGACAGTATAGCAGTGTTATCATAGAAGAATTTGCAACATAGAGCTTTACCATGGTACAAATTGTTTCTTCAGAAATCTGAAAAGACTGACAGAATGATGAGGATTCTCAGCAGTTTTGATGAGAATAAATCTTAAGTAGCACTATTTTAATCAAATGACTCATGATACACTCAACACCAGAGTCCCTGATATCACAAGAAATCTACTTAAAAGACAACACTGCAAAAGTAATTCATTTGAATGGCAGCAAGGAGAAGAAGGCATGTAAGCTAATTGCAAGAATACCCTGACTTGATAATCTTATTTCAGAAAAGCTTTTTTGAATTTCTCAGAAAGTCACTTTTTAATGTTTATTCTCAAAATCTAATGCTATCTCAACTATTTCCAAGGCAGAAATATTTAGCCAACAATATATCCCCCATAAAGAAACACACAGAGTCACTCCATACCTCCAAAATGCATTAAAAATCTTTTGAATGATAGAAGAACCAAAAGACTATATAATACATGCTAGATATATATACACATACACATAAACTAGGTCAGATTGACCTTGCAGTTTAATAAGAGAAACAAAAATCTGAACTAAATAAAAAAAAACCAATTATTAAATGCAGATTGATATGGATATCAGGCCTGTAAGATGAATAAGAGATTTCATACCAGCAATTTATACTAAATTCCCACTTCATTTGTGAGGCAGAATAATATAATTGCTGGTTAAACTTTCCTTTCACCACTGCCTTTTTCATGAATGCACATTCATAGTAATACACACTATCGTTAAGTAACAATTCAGCAAGTCATTAGAATATTCCAAAGTATACACTTGCTGAAAGACAATTAAAAATACCGTATTCTTTGCTTTTTTTTTGTCCTTTCTGTATAAATGCAAGCACATTAAGCCATTGCATCATGCCAGCCAACTTACAGAGAAAAAGGCAAGCAATTGTTATTATCACACAAAGGATGGTTTATGCAGACTTCATAATCCATCAAAACTTGACATTTGTATACAGATGGTTTTAAAGTAATGTTTTCAAGTGTTAACATCAGCTACAGGTTTTAAATTACTTTTCTACTGTTAGTATAAGAATAATAATGAGACAACAATAGGAAAAGGCTCAGAGGCAACAAATATTTAATTATTTAAATAATTTTTACTGTATTCTTGCATTATATGTGCCTAATGACCTCTTTCCTCTGCACTTTTTATTGTTAAAATAATCTTTAGATTTTATCTTCCTAAAGAATTTAGAGGCAGAACTCTCACTGCACAGATATCTGTCCACATAAATTAAAATTTGGGATGCGGCAATGTCAGAAAGGCTTATAGGTCTAGCAGCTAAAAATGGGGAAAAAAGCAGTCAAGCAAAAACCTTAAAGATCAAATTCTAGTTTTTTGAACAAGTATTTTAATTGTCCACCTATGTAAATGAGACATTCTTGGTCATCTTTACTTAAATATTAGATAGGCAAGAATCTTCAATGCACCTTTTTCAACATGATTATTTTCCCACAAACAAGAACTGTCCTATTAACAAGTGAGACATGATAAATAAGAATGGCAGAAAGTGACAAGAGAGGGTAAGTTACATCTTGAAATGTATGTTCTATCTGTATTTTGCTTGTGTGCTTCTTCTGCCTTTTTACCTTTAGTTTAAGAAAAAAGTTATTACAGTAAAAAGGTATGGAAGGCAACACGTGCCTAATTTTTCTTCTTTCTAAAAATAAGTTTTTAGAAGAAGGCTCTCATACGTAAGACAATCTACCATCAGATAAGCATGCCATTCATTTTTAGTTATCACAATAATTAAGGTAAATTATTTTCAAAGTTGCTTTGAATTGCTGCTGAAGTCAGATGAAGTCAGAGCAACTAACATCTTTCTTACTTTGTTCCTTCTTAAATGTAGGATTCCATTTACAGTTATGCTCAACCAGCTCTGTCATTAGTTCCAGTGAGAATCTGCTACTGATCTCCAATCTCATTTCTAGGTTCTTTCAAAATTCTGTGGTGGATGAATAGGACAAATTCGTCCAGGTTCTAAGATTGAACACAGTCCCCTCTTTTTACAGAAAAAAAATTTCCTACTTCCAAACTCTCTCTCCAGTTAGCCACCCCACCTTCCATTTAGTGTTCACCATTGTTGTCCTCAGCAGAAACTGAAGTAAAACACTGACTGGAGTTTGGAATTATTTTTAGGCGCTCCCTAATTTTGGCTCACTCTCCTGGGCACAGTAGCCCCACTTCTTTCTTTCTCCTCCTTTTATGATAGCATTTTATATTTTCTTCAATATGTTTTGAAAGTTGTAACAATTTCACAGTCTTGTCTTTATCAGAATACTTTGACCTCTTAGATAGAATTTCATTATGCCTTCTTGTATGACAAGTTTTTTTGAGCTCTTTACTTAAATCTGACATTAATCCTATCAATTTTCTTCCCTTCATATGAATATATGCTTTACATTCTACATAATATCTTCCACATACAAGGACAATATCCTTGCCGTATAAGTACTTCATTGCAAAACATCATGTATAAAATAGTCTCTTTTCTATATGGCAGGTATATTCTTGTTTCTAATTATTTTTTGTTTTCATTAGTGGACTTCACTTCAATTAGTAGACCAGACTATTAGGGGACATGCTCAGGGACCACTTGTATTGTCTCTTCTTAAGCACAGTCGAAAGACTGAATGAAAGTGGCATTTATTAAAATCAGAAGAAACAACAGTTAAGTAGAAAAAAATTGGATAATCTATGTGTAGAAAAATGTGTGACCTGGAATGCACTCTACAATTTTTATTGTTTGTTTTAAAAACACATTTACAAAGAAGAAGCCAGGTGGGCACACATAAACCAACACAGCCACCTCCTCTAGTTGTTTCCTTAGCAGCTTTCAGAAGCAACTAGATTACTTTGCTGTAAAGTAACCGTGTTGTATAGAATAGACACTGGATTTCTATGTCACAGGAAAAAAAAAAAAACCTTTAACTAGATAGAAGGGGCAGCTGGAAACATTAATTCAATGGACAGGAACTCTGAAAATTTCAAATAAGCAAGGCTACACCGAAACAGCAGGAGAAAAGGACTTAAATGAAAACAAAAAGAGAGTGGAATTTCAGAAAGCATATGCTGAGTAGAACACACACAAGTCAGAGAAGTCAAGTAAGCAATAATTTGCTCCCAGAGCAATAAGTACTTTATTAATAGTTTCATTAACAGTGGCACAGTGTCATGTATTTTGTTTTACTGATGTGAAGTGTTACTGATTTCTTCAATGGGGCAATATATTCTATTAATAGCTCTTAATGCAACATAAAAGGATTCAACTCAGATTAAACGGGTACTAAGTTAGGTTTCTGCTTCCTTGTCTTTTCCTGTGAGACTCAGGTGAAAAGAGGAACATGTGTATTATGTGTGTTACGTTTTAACACCAAAAAGCAAAACATAACAAGCATGCTTCCAACTGAGAAAGCATGTGCAACAACAAACCAGACAAAAAGGAATGGAAGAAAGGAAAAATCCAAATTAAAGAAAATAAGTATGAAATTACACTAAGCCATAGCATGAAAATGTTACCACAAAAAAATCACTTTCTCAGGGGAAACATCAGTACCCAAGGATAGATACTATTTCTAATATTTTTTTTTGACTTTTTAAAAAATTGAACTTAAAAATGAAGATTTAAGTAAACCTTCACTGCTGTTGCCTGAAAAAACCACCACCAAGTCTATACAAAACTACCACAACTATATATACTTAAGTAAGGTTATCATTTAACATATTTTGATTATCTTCTTTAGTTATTCCAATTGCTTCACAGACTATATTTAAAATAATAACTCCCCAGTGAAGAATTTTAAAACAGCATTACAGCTTTTATTTACCATTAGCTATACTACAGTAATGTCAGTAATACCCAAAAGCTCACACCAGGATCAAGCTTTCACTATCAGAGTAAAGATAGTTCTTGCCTAAAACTACACAGCAACACGTACACAGTAGCCATCAGATGCCCTCTTCCTTATTTTTCTTTTAATTGCTCCTAAAAAAACAAGAGCATACTTTTTGTGATGACCTCAACCCTCAGCCCCATCTTCAACTTCATAGAATTTACTAGTGGAAACAAACAGGGAAGTTCTCAAAATTGTCAAAAAGCCACAACACCTCAAAACCAAAAAAAAAACCACCTCAGTTCTCTCTTATCACCCTGCCCATAATTTGGGGGTAAATTACAAATGAAGATACAATGGCTGTTTGGAAAGATGTCTAAATCCCAGGAATCACCCTGCCTTGCCCACAGACCCCGATTAAAAACAAAGGGAGAAAAAAGACCAAAAAAAACAAACAACAAAAAAAACCCCAAACAAACAAACAAAAAAAACCCCATGCCACCCCCCCCAACACAACCCCACTTGAAAATACTTCATTATTTCAGAAATTTGAAATATATCAACTTATCACTTTTTTCTGTCTGAAAGGCAAAGGGCATCTAATAAGCACTTGTAACTTGCAACCTAGCAAACAGGCCATTTCTGTTTAGAAGGACGGCATCTAGCTTCACCATGATTAGATTGG
This sequence comes from Nesoenas mayeri, assembly GCF_963082525.1. Taxonomy (NCBI): domain Eukaryota; kingdom Metazoa; phylum Chordata; class Aves; order Columbiformes; family Columbidae; genus Nesoenas; species Nesoenas mayeri. Next base: position 18,109,598 of record NC_137548.1, on the reverse strand, counting down.
CAACTATACACAGATAAAAATTAGACATACATTAAAGAAAATATTTCCTTTCTTACTCCAGTAGAATGAAAACTACAAAACAAGAAAATTAAGACTCCTAGTTATCAACACAGAAGGCATACAAATGTCTTCTGAACTTTTTCCTCACCTTTTTGCGAGAGCAAGCCTCAGGATGACAACTGAAATGCAGACAAATAGTTTGGTACAAGAGAGTACCAGTTCTCAAGGAGGCCTTACTCTTGCACAGTATCTTTTAATACAAGTCTGCAACAGGAGCCTGCTATTCCGAATATTTCTGACTTATGTTACTGTGATTATAGACAGTTTCCTGTATGTTTCTTCTCATTCCCCCAAGTAAAAATATACTCTGGTACAAAAACTGAGAAGTCAGAGTAGTCATATTCATTCCTCCAACCTCAATTCAAGTATAAGAACAAGAAGCTGCAGGCCTAAACAGGACCCTGCAACTCATGACACAACACACTTAAGAAGATGTAGCAAAATTTGCATGCTAACAGGTAGTCAGAGTCTTATGAAGTTTTTGAAAAATAATCTCTCTGCTATCGAAGCTGTGGGGAAAAAGCAAGGTACATTGAACAAGACAGAGTCAGTAAGATAGCTAAATAACTGAATGTATAGCCCCAGACTTTTCACATGCAGAAGGTACTGCAAGGTCTACAGCATTTAAGTTGGTTTTCCATACTTAAGATGGAGCCTTTGCACAACAATTCTTGTTATTGACAAGGTAGTTCTAGAACTTCCTAAAAACTAAATTTTTACAAAGAGGCTTGTAGGTTATCAAACTAACAGCAGAGTCAATGTGTACAAATTCTCTGTGGTTCTGTAACAGTAGATCAAATACTTACAAAAACTTATTTCATAGTAGAACATTTCAAAATCATCTTAACCAAATGAGAAGCAACATGAAGAAAACTGTCTATAATCACAGTAACATATGTCAGAAATATCTGGAATAGTAGGCTCCTATTGCAGACTTGTCTTAAATGATCCTTCTGCTGTGCCAAGTGAGTGAAAAGGACACAGAAACTCTTCTGACCACACCATTAGAAATATACTAAAAGCAGAGACGTTTTTCAGAGCTGCATCAAAATTTTGTTGGATGATATTTACAGAAGAAATGCTTTAACACAGGTGTAGCCTATTGTGAAATAATGTTCCTTCAGAAGCCTCTTGCAAAAATGAGAGAGGATTTTTACTTATTGCAGTCCCCATTATGCTTCTCAAGCTAGGAAATTAAACAGCCTCACAAGAACATCTAGGAAGGTTGCTGAATCTCTACTACTGGAGGCTTTTCAGAATGAACTGTTGTCAGGGATGATGTAGGTATAACTGACTGTGTCCTGGGCCAAGCAATTAGAGGACTTCATCAAGTCCATTCCAGTTCTGCTTTCAGTGATTCCTTGTTGCTGCAAACACTTCCAATTCAAACGGTCCCTTCCCCAAAAGCAAACAGAGCCAGCTCCATTCTGATCAGGTCACTGGCATTTAACTCTGTCCAGCAACTGGCAAGCAACAAACTCTGACACACTGTGACATGCTTAAGGCTGAACAGAGCTTCTTGACTTCCCCGATGGCCTACACTTCTGCAGCACGAACCTCAGGCTACGATTGAAATTACATATTTAAAAGGTGCAACTAGCATCTCCTTGGTAAAAAAAAAAAAAAAAAAAAAAAAGTACTACGCTTCCTACAAATGCCATTTCAGGAATCCTAGAGTCTACAGGAATCTTGTCTACAGGAATCTTTTAGTTCTTGAAGTCTATTAAGTCAGTTTGAAGTCTATGAAGACAGAAGATGTTTATGGAGCAATGCGACTACTAGAGCAGGATGAAGACAGGCATGCTTCCTCAGCTTTTTTTTTCTTCACATATATGCACACTGTCAATCCCACTGTCAATGCACTGAAATAGACTTTTCTGAAAGGGGTTGCCCAAAAATCACCCTGTTAACCTGAATGAATAGGATAGCTTTGCATTATGAGTCTAAGGATTACCTGCTATGATTAAGAGCATCCCAGGTAACGAATATTTGGCTAATACTGTTCATGAAGAAGACAGGGCTATTTCAGAGGTACTGCCTAAATACAGTAGAAGGAAGTCAAGCTACTACCAGTCTGAACTTGGAGACTGACACCTGTGAAACCAGCAAAATGTACTTTATATTCCCAATGCAATAGCTGCAATATTGTGATCTCAGACTAGCGGAAGTGGCAATGAAAAAGGGAAGAAAAAAAAATCAGGTATGGGACTAGCTTTCAGATACACACACAATTAAAAATCCAGGCAATGTTTCTATCAGCGGGAGAAAGACATCCTCACATAAATGTGTAATTATAAGTAATTTCATTTCTCTCTACCCCACTCAGACCAATACTGACCATTTCAGAGCAGCACAGTTGCTTTTCTACCTATGAATATGCATCATATATCTATGAACATTAAAGCTTCCTTGCCTCTACCGCTAACTACTATAATTTTACACCAAAGGGTAAATTGTTAAGCCTGTTAAATTTAAATACCAAAAAAAATACTTCAGAAACAGAAAAATATACTCTCAAGTGATTCCATGGCTTAATAAATTTATGAAAGAATGTGTATGACAGCTAAATGTGAAAATCAAAACTTAGACCTTCTACAGACCTTGATGATAGTCCACCTTCTGATTATCCCAATCTATTCAACACTGCATCTGATGTTAACACTGGCAAAAAAAAAATGCATAAACACACTAAGAAGAATAAAAGCTATTACTTTTGGTCTGTGTACAGGCTGCTGGTGGGTGTGTCCCTTCAACAAAGGAGAAAAAGATTTATAGTTGTTTGCAAGATTATTAGAGCCAATATCAACTCTAAAACATGGCTGAAGAGTGGAGCATCCTGTTCAATAATGTATTAGCTCTACTGCTTTTTTTCCAGAAATTCACAAAAACGTAGTCTGAAAATTTAATGAAATTATGAAGATTACACCTTAACTTAGATCAGATTTTGCACAAACTGTAATAAACTGTCACCAATCTCAAGCCATTTATTTTCGTTTTTTTAAAAAAGTACATCTTCAATGGCACTGTAAACTAGAACACATTGCCTTTACCTTCCCAAAATATTTGTGAGAAAAAAAGTGAATAAAATGATGCTATGTAATACAAAAGTGATAGATCTTCCTAAAGAACGTTCAAATTACCAAAACCTCAGCTAGAATACAAAACAATACTTCAGAGTAACACTTTCAACATTCAACTTATAACATAGTGCATCTTACCCCCTGTTCCAAGGACTTTCAGGAGTTCAAAGTTTTCAATGCCAACCTTTTCTGCATGTCCTGTCAAATTTGCTGAAGGAAAAAAAAAAATCACGTCAGATATGTAGTACACTAAAACATCATTATGACACATTACTACAGCTTCAGCAAAAACAAGTTAGCAGATGAACAAAATAAGCAGCACTAAAAGAACATTCCTGTTGCATATTGTATTCTTTTAACTCAAAAAGCAAAGGAGAACAATTTTCTTGCTGCCATGGGCATTCTTGGAGGTATAAGATCACAGAATAATAACTGAAGCCTATCTAGCTTGTATACACCATTATCCATCATATCACTGTGCACCTCCAAAACCAGTTGAGTTTCATTTTGTCTGTAATCTCTAAAGAAAGCAGTCCAGTCACCCCTGAGCCCTAGCACCCCAAATACTCTCATGTTCCTGGATTATATGGTAGTTGGGATGACATAATCAGAGCTCAAATAACCATGCTTTTAATATAGGATTACAAAATCTATAAAGACTCTCCGCTATTATCAAGCAGGAAAGAGGTTGATCCCACAAGTGTGGAAAAATCTAAGCTGCTACAGAGTTATTTCAGTTGTTGCACATTTTAGGAGGAGGAGGTTCTACATTTACATAAATCTATACCACTTTGAGTACTTTCCTTGTCTAATGGGTATTTTTTCTAACCAAGGAAGTGAAGAGTCCTGTTTAAGAAATTAGTTGTGGTGGCTTGATTTGTTATAGTTGGGTTGTTTGGTTTTGTTTCGTTTTTCTTTTATAAGCTGCTAAAAGCAAGCTTTACGCAGTTCCCATTTTTTCTATCTTTCATTGATCCAGGTTAAAAGTAGTAAGGCAGAAAAGTCACTTCGATTACTCTTAACCAAGTTCAGTTCCCTGATCCACTTTAATGAGCAGCTGCATAGCAGTTTTATTAACACAATTAAGGATGCAGCATCCACCAGCAAAAGCTGCATAAACTGGCACAGCTGCTAAAAAATGCCTCTCAAAGAGCAAATTCAAGCCAAACTATGTCTAAAGGCTAATTAAAAAAAAGCTTAGGAAAGATATGCAAGAAGCTTTCTATAATAGCAGCACCACAGATTTCAAGTACAAAGATCTCTTAACCAAAAGAAGAATACTCTATTTGATAGGAGATGCTGAAATCAACTTACAGTGTTCAACAGAAATTCTCATTTGGTTTGATATTTCTAAGAAAGTCTATAAAGACAGTTTTCTTTCTGGATTAATTATCAAAATGTATAGTTAATCTCCATTCACAGAACTACATTAGCTCAACAACTCCAAGCCAACAGAAGACTTAAAGCTTCAGAAAAACATCTGTCTACAAAGAAGGAACAAGTACAAAACAATTCAAATATTAAATAAATGAAAACGCAAATTTGTGACTTGATCCAGTCCTAGGAATCTGTACACATACGCAAAGTGCATCTGGTTGGGATAAGGTAACATGCATGCTGTCATTCAAGGCACAGATGAAATCTCACCTAAAATATTATTTTAAACTCTTATCATTAATCTTCACGAGTGATTAGTCAAATTCAGAATAAGTACAGAGAGACCCCTTGAAATTACTGGGATATTGGAAAGTCTAAAACAGCCTTCAAGGTTTTTTACTTTTACAAACAGAAGTACACATTACAGTGTTTTTTGCAAATCTGAGGGAATCTACAAGCCATCCTAATACTAAACATAAAAACAAACAAACAGACCACAAAAAAAAAACAAAAAAAAAAACAAAACACCACCACAGCACAGTAAAATTATTATTACTTTTGTGATCAGCTCCATTTCAATAACATGTACTAGGCAAGACAGTACCAGAATAATTAACAAACCAACAAGGCAATACACACCACAGGAGCTGAACTGAAGCTTATTGTACTATTTTCACTGCAAATAGAACAAATACTGCAGCTAGTGCTATACCAGTCATTGCTGAAGTCAGCAGTAAGGAAGATGCACTTCTGTGCCAAGAAAGGAGTAAGAGCCTGAGCTAGTGTCTAAATAATATGATTTTTACTTTATTTTATTTTTAAAAAGGGTAGAAAGAAAGACCCCAGGAACTACCGACCTGTCAGCCTCACCTCTGTGCCTGGGAAGATCATGAAACAGATACTCCTAGAAGCTATGCTAAGGCACATGGAGGACAGGGAGGTGACTGGAGACAGCCAGCCTGGCTTCACAAGGGCAAGTCCTGCCTGACCGACCAGTGGCATTCTACAATGGAGTAACTACATCAGTGGACAAAGGAAGGGCTACAGATGTCATCTATCTGGACTTCTGCAAAGTCTATGACACGGTCCCCCACAACATCCTTCTCTCTAACCTGGAGCGGTATGGATTTGATGAGTGGACTGTTCAGTGGATGAGGAACTGGATGGATCGCCACACCCAGAAAGCAGTGGTCAATGGCTCAACGTAACAACTGGTGTCCTTTGGGGGTCCATACTGGGACCAAAACTGTTTAATATTTTCATCAATGACATAGACAGGGGGATCGAGTGCACCCTCAGCAAGTTTGCAACTACCACCAAGCTGAGTGGTGCAGCTGACATGGCCTGAGGGATGGGATGTCATCCAGAGGGACCTAGACAAGCTCGAGAAGTGGGCCCATGTGAACCTCATGAGGTTCAACAAGGCCAAGTGCAAGGTCCTGTACCTGGATCAGGGCAACCCCCAGTATCAATACAGACTGAGGGATGAAGGGATTGAGAGCAGCCCCACATAGAGAGAGGGATTTGGGGGTACTGGTGGATGAAAGATTGGACATGAGCCCACAATGTGCACTTGCAGCCCAGAAAGTCAATCGTATCTTGGGCTGCAAAAGGAGCATGGCCAGCAGGTTGAGGGAGGCAATTCTGCCCCTCTGCTCTGGTGAGACCCCACCTGGAGTCCTGTGTCCAGCTCTGGAGCCCTCAGCACAGGAAAGATGAGGACCTGTCAAAGAGGGGCCAGAGGAGGTCACAAAAATTATCAGAGGGCTGGAACAGCTCTGCTGTGAGGACAGGCTGAGAGAGTTGGGGTTGTTCAGCCTGCAGAAGGCTCCAGGGAAGCCTTATTGCAGCCTTTCAGTACTTAAAAGGGGTGTATGAGAGGTCTATGAGGACAGATTTAGCAGGGTCTGTTACAACAGGACAAGGGCTAATGGTTTTAACTGAAGGAGGAGAGATTCAGGCTAGATGTGAGGAAGAAATTTTTTCACAATGAGGGCGGCAAAAAACTGGAACAGGTTGCCCAGAGAAGTGATAGATGTCCCACTCCTGGAGAGGTTTGAAGCCAGGCTGGACAAGGTGCTGAGCAACCTGATCTAGTTGAAGATATCCATGCTCATTGCAGAGGCGTTTGACTAGGTGACCTTTGAAGGTCCCTTCCAACACAAACTATTCTGTGATTTTATGATTCTATAATTAGAACACATCAAGTCACAGACAGAAAGCAGTCTGTCTTGAAGCAACTTAATATTACATATTATTCTTCTTAACAAGCACTAAGAATGGTACTCAATATACACAGTTTCAAAACAGTGTCTTTCCTGCCAGTGACAGCAGGAGTCAGGGACCATCTTAAATAGACCAGGGCCAGAGCACCCACAGTTTTAATGAAGCAGTGGATGTCACTGAAGAGATTCAGGACACAGAACTTCTCTGGATACCAGCTAAGTGAGTGCTGAATTCAGAATGGGAAGAAATTTTTCACTGAGAAATCCACTGATTTGCATCTTCCATTATGGAGTGCTCCAGAAAGGTTTTACCATCTCACATCCTTTAAGAGGTGTCAGCAGAAATCTTCTCAATTAAACATCCCTCTAGAAAGCAAAATAGTCATTTAATTCTGCTGTATTCTTGGAACTGAATAGGCAGATTGAAAGAGTGGAATACAGAAAAACACTCCATCTTCAGTAACACGGTGAAAGCTTGTAGTGCTGGCTATAGTCCTTAAAAGAGATCAGGTCCTAAACTCTATTAATCCAAAATGTACCATAAACTCAATTTAACTGCTGTTTCACATTCAATAACATTAGTCAGACCTTTCCCACTTCCATGAAGTTACACAATAAAAAGCCAAGTGACACCTAGTTTGAACTATTATGTACTTGTTTCAACATAAGCTGTAATTTTGCACTATCCACTTAGTTCCATTTTTACTTCAACTTAGAGCAAAAATAAAACATGTAGACAGTTCTGAACTCATATCAAAGAAGAGCAAATGCAATTCATGTTACTCTGAATTCCAGGATCAAAACTAGGATAACTGGGGTGACAACTGTTCATTCTCTATATTGGATGCTCAAGGAGAAGACCATCTGAAACAGAAAAATATTCAAGATCTCACAAAGCTGCTGATCCTATTCTAGAAGGCCTGGAAGCCAAAAATGATGACAGATCTCTGAAGTACTAGCTAAGCAGAATACAATAAGTGGAAATTCAGAAGCATGAAATGCTGTGGGAAACATGACAGGAAATTATCATTGCCATTAGGAAAACAGACTGAAGCTGCAGAAGATTATCCCACCAAAGTTATCATTTGCACATCAGAAGCTCAAATACAGATAAAAGCACAGACATCTGAGATTAACGATCCAGACTCGCAATGGTCTGAATTGGAAAATGCTCCATGTTAAGATCCATTTGCATTCATCAGCAGTAATCCTTTTGCTATTACAGAGGTAATTTTGCTATGAGGTTTGTCAGTAGTGTCAGACTAATCAGTCTGAGGTCACCAAGACTCAACCTAGAAGCACCTCTGTGGTTAGCTAGAAACTTAATATGCACTAACGCTACACATCACTTAATAGCCAAAAAACCAAAATTGGCAAGATGCTCATGAATGAAGTTGCTATAGATAATTTAATGCTGAACGGAGTTGAAACAGTCAGACCAAAATAACAGATACCTAAAGATTGTACATACCTTTTAAAAAAAGAAATTATACCTAAGTACATGATATAAATCAACTTGGGTCTTCTCTACCATCAGAAATCAGTATAACACTTAAAAAATACCCTTTATTTAATCACAAGCACTCTGGACACAGTGTTAAAAGTAACAGAATGTAGATAAATTTATCAACAAAAGAAGAGCTACTGACACTTTAAATGTTGACAGAAGGTATTCACATATTAGTTTATGCAGACATTAACCAGGAAACAAGAATTACCTTCAGAACTATCCTCTCAGGTAAAGCTTTTATAACCATCTGTCCAAGCCAGCATAAAATATTTACAGACGTCAACAAAAATATTGAAAGAGGAAACAGTCACAATAGAGCCCAGAACAAAACACAACAAATGAAGTGACTGTGTGTAACATGAGTCCTTCATAAACCAGGTCATCTGCCTATCTACAGAATGAGTCAGAAGCAAAGAAATCCTAGCAGAGCTTGCACCTCATCATTAGGATTGTATAATGGTTAAAAGAAAAAAAAATAAAAAAGAGAGAAAGAATGAAAGAATGTTTACCATAAGATATCAAGTGATGCCAAGCAACGAAAGGGATCCAAGGGAAATATTTACATGAAGAATACAGCTGCAAATTACACCCTCAGATACCCTGGCTTTCTCATACGTGTAAGCAATTCTGGCAAGTGTTTTCTGAATTGCCTCCTGAATAACATCCTAAAGTGCACTGAAGTGGTATATAAGTCTAACTCTTTTGTGGAATCCAACAAGAGCTTTTAAACAATCACATTTGAATACATTAGAACAAAGTTAAACAACAGGCTGACAATGAATACTGTGACTAAGAGTCTTCATTTATATTAGACATTTTACAGAGTATCACTGAAGCAATGAGAGCAAAACGAGCAATAGCGCCAGACCATTTTACAGATCATTTTGACCAGGTTTGTTAGATTCCAAAGCCTGAGGGAAACTAAATAAATAAATAAATGATCAATGGTCATTCTCCTCCTTCATTATTAAAGCTTATCATAACCACAGATACTGGAAGCAGCAATAAATTCCTAGAATACATAAGATTTTTTTAAAGTGTTGATTCTATAAAGAATAAAACCCAGAGATTTAAGCTGTACTAATGATGATTCATAAACTTATTCTCTTTAAACACTCTTTATACTTCCCACAGCGACATGAGAACATACATATTTTCATGGTCACAAGAGAAAAATGGAAGTAAAAGCAATCCTATCTTCCAAATATTCAACTATTAATATCTCCAAATCTCTAAACAATACACAGAATTAGTACATAGAATCAAATTTAAAAAAAAAAAAATCTGTATCTTACAGAAAATATTATATTAGTAACATCTTTAAACTTTCATAAGAACATTTCCTTCTAAAAATTAAAAAAAATATAATACTGTAGAGGTGCCAGGTGCAGCTCCATAGCAAGGACTGAATACTCTAATACATGATTCATCATGTTTTTTAGCCATCGGAATTTTCACAATGCCTTACGATGCAACATGAACCTTACAGTTTACAAATAAATCTATTCTCATTTAAGTTCTCATTCAGGAAGGGGTAACTAAGAATTTGTAATATGAAACCCATCAAATAGTCCATGTATATATTGTCTGAAGCCTTTTATAGCTTCGTACTGGATTATAAATTAAGACTATTTGACTCAAGTGGAAGTTCCAAATTCTGCCTCTGGAGGCCTGCAGCCCATTGCTACAATGACCTCGGGGCTGTACGTGCCTTTTCACATGTCGCATGTTATAGTCAATCTACAAACTGAAGCAAGTTCTTGAAACCAAAGTTTGTGATAGCATCAAAATGAATCCAGTATCCTCTTCAAAATGGACTTGACAAAAGGAAAATAACATCTTAAATAGAAACAAACAATCTATACACAGCCTATTGACCATACACTTGTGGAAAGTCTCCCAAGTCCCCCTCAAGATCCCAGCTTTGCCAATCTCTGCCTCTCACTGGGCAAAGCAGGGAGTGCACACACATCCTGCAAGACGGGCAACCTCCTACCTACTAGTCACACACACAGGATCCTTTGACTCTTATTTTATTTTTTCCCAAAAACAAGGGTTATGACAGAAGCAAACCGGATGGGGGGGGAAGGATATCTTACTGTTAAAAGCTCTATTTCCTTCTTACCTTCGTACATCACAAGTCTTTCCCTCTCTGTCAATATCACTCCCCATCACACAAAGATTTTTCTCTAGTAGGCTTTACATTTGCCATTGTTCAGTTCCACAGCACCACCAGGAAACAGAAAATGTGAAGAGGCAACAATATTCTTTTTTTCATTGTAAACAGCACACAACTTCTTAGGTCTCCAAAAAGATTAGAAGTTGTATTAACTCTGAGGTTAGCCTTCAAAAAATAAAACCTTTTCAAGATTCCAGAAGCAGATGCTGCAGAAAGTTTATTTTTCTTATTATTTTCACTGAAGAGCTTCAGTGAGAATCAGAAACAGTCACTACTTCCTATCATTTGATCTTTGGCATATTTTTCCTTCTACTTGCAATTCTATAGAGAAGGCAATTCCACTTTCCCCAAAAACTCATTTCCTTCCCAAAGTGAGAAAAGAAAGATGGTGACTATTCTGAAGTGGCTGAATGTGTGAGGTTTCTATTGAGGAAAAAATGGTTTGTGTGACAGGAAAAGGAAAAGAAAGAAAATAAATTTTAAAAAATGAAAAAAAAAAAAACCAAACCCACCAACTAAATCTATTGGGAGAATATAGTTATTAACTGAAATGTGTCCTAAAAGTCACTGTTGTTTCTAATCTGCAAGATAACCAACTGAAGGAACAGTAATTGTAGGACATGCGTGCTTACAGTTTCCCCAGTAGTAAGGGGACATTCTGATTCTTTGCATCACTAAAATAAGGTATATACACACAGAGAGGTGACCAGTATTCGCAATACAGCTAATCACATGGCATCTCACAAAGGCACTCAAGTGTTATGCACCACAGCTCCTTCCCTATCACAGACCCAATCTACATGCCTATGAAGTGATGTTTTTTTCAGCAATTGCTTTTTGGTCACGCAACAGAGGAGTTTTAGGACCCTAAAAACATGGAATATAGAACCTAAATTAAGGCTGGTCTTACATATCAAAGCCAGCGCTGTAATTTCAAAGTCAAAGTTTAAAAGAAATCACACCATGGTATGACAGGGTTAACAATCAGCTGGGAGCTGTGTAGAAATAGCACTGCATATGCTCTAACTATGCATTTTCACATGCTGCAATACTTGCTTGAAGGTAAGAACAATCATCTGTTTCATTCTTGAAGATATTTCATCTTAAATCCAAGTTTTATAGTGTTTTATAGTATTTTTAGAGCAATTTCAAGGCCCAAGTAATTGGGAATGTAAAGTATAACTGTAGGTTCACCTCCATTTAGCTGACTGGAATATATAATTCTTTGTACTCTGAGTTTGTTATCAAGAGGTTCAAGCAATAACTTCCTTAATATGAAAATGAGACACTCTCTTCTCAAAGAAGCTACTATTGCTACCACAATAGTACATTATTTCAAAGCACTGTAGAAAGTGACTACTTTTTCATCTGCCAACTGACAGCTACTTTCAATATATAATTCTAAATCATTCAATTACTCCCAGAGCTAACAAGATCAAAGAAAGAACATGGAGAAGAACAGAACACTAGACTCTAAACAAATTGCACATTAAAAGTATATTCATGGTATACAGCCTCAGTATTTAAGAACAATTAAGATCCTCTGGCTCCAATTCTTGCACATCCCCTCACCCTCTTTATCGAAACGAAGCAAAAGCAAATAATCCTGCTGCACGCTTTAAAACTGCACTGGGCTGATCCTAGCCAGCAGCTAGGCACCCTTGCAGCCAGACCCAGTACAAAAAAACTAATATCCAAAGTATCCTAGAGATTATTCTTATATTTCTATATCAACAGAAGCTGACTGCAATTCTTCTCCTCGAATTATCATATCTCTGTTCATTGTGTGGAGAAAAGTTCTGAAACAGTACCTTGATATGTCTTGCATAGTGATGACACTATTGACACCTTCAGGAGTAGGAGTCTCCCAGGAGTACCTGACAGAGCAGCTCCCTCCTCCACCCTAATGCTCCAGAAATAGATAAGCCATTGCTAGAAAGCATTTTTCAGAATGCAGTTTTCTAAATACTTAATAAGGAGAAGAGAATGAGCAGGGAAGAAGCAAGTGACTCCTATTAAGCTGAATTTCAGAAGCTTAAAAATGCACAAACGAGGTTGAGAATTTTAAAATTAAAAGCAAGTATCAGTACTTACTGAATCTTTCACGCTTTAAGATCAGGATTGAAATAAGAATTGCTTATTATGCTATATCAGACAGGTCTTCGTCTAGTTTATATGAAAGTGTTTATTCCTCAAACCATCTTTAGATAACTATGCCAACAAGGATATGTGTTGTCTCAACTTCTACAAAAGAAAGCTAGACATAGCTAGGTAAATACGCAGAATAAACGTGTTCCATTTGCCTTCCCTTGACACCTTTTTCTCCTGCACACTGAAATCTAGTAACACCCAAGGAGACAAGTAAATTTTCCCCCAGCTCTTTTGCTGCTTCTTGAAAGGAGGAAACCTTTTGGTTTCTGCGTAGCCATCAGGAAGAGCAACTTTTTTTCTTTTTTTTTTTTAGGCTGCAGTGATAGCCACGTTCCGCTGGGGCACCTCCACTGAGCCCCGAGTGACAAGGGGACACCAGGCTGAACGTGATCGCAGAGACCCAGCACCACCGCTTACCTTCCCCATCAGCCTATTAGAGAATGTCAAATACATTAACTCAGGGGGCGGTTCTCTCAAACTTTTGTGATGAACAGCATCATATACTTACTTTTATTTAATCATGGAGAAAAAAAAGAAGACAAGAGAAAAGGAATGAGGGTCATGGGTTAAGAGCACCTCCACTGTTAATAAATACAGAGAATATACATCCTGATTATGTTTTACACGCAGTTCTAAATTAACACTAAAATCTAGATTTACTGCAGTATTCAAGTTGCCTGGAAACTTCTGAGAAGCACAGAGTTCCTATTAAAAATATATTAAGATCTTCCCCAACACAACAACCTACGGCAGAGCATTTCTGCTGTACCTTGAAAGGTCATACATGTTTCACGTGTTAAACTACTTTTCCAGCGGGTCTTCAAGTAACTACTGAGCAACAAGAAGATTCACGGACTGAAACGCCAGATAACTGCGGTTACGTGTTGGCACATTCCCCTCTCTACAATTCCGGCATTTCACCGAGGTCAGAGAAAAGCTGTCATACAAAACGACATCATTTAGGACTGCAACAAATAGCCTCCCTCCTCCCCAATACTGACATAGCCATAAAAGTCAAACACACAACTTAAAAATCTAAGCCTTATCTCCTTCAAAAGCGTCAAATACCACTGGGGAAGTGGGACAGGGGAACCAAATATACAGCAGAAGTCCAACTGAAATACTTTTTTTCAGAAATAAAAGAAGGGACCTCCTGCCCCCATCTCCCACGCTCCTCCTGCCCATGTCTTTCAGCTCATCCTTTTTTTTCTCACAGAGATTTCCCTACAGGTCCCGATCAAGTCTCCCGAACCTCTCTCCTCAGCACTTCTTCCCCAACTCCCGGCAGCCAGGCCCCACTCCGCCACCCCCCGCGCTGCTCCCAGGCAGCAGGGCTGCCCTCGGAGCCCCCGCCGGCACTCCCGCCCCCGCCATGACCTCCCGGCCCCCCGGCGCTCACCGTTCCTCAGCTCGTGCTTGACGGTGAGGAGCGGCAGCTCCCCTTCCTCCGCCGGGCCCGAGGGTCCCTCCATGTTCGCACAGGCGGGCGCTCCCCCGCCCCTGCCGCTCCCCGTGTGTGTGAGCGCGGAGGCGGGGGGACGTCACCTGGCCCGAGGCGGATTTTATTTTCCAGGGGCGCTCCGGGGGAGAGGAGCCATGCAGGCGCGCTGAGGGCGGGGGGCGGCTGCTCTCCCCTTCGCCTCGGGGAAAACGGAAAAAAAAAAAACCCACAAAAACAAACAAACAAAAAAACCCCAAACCAAACAAAATAAAACCACCACCCAACAACAAACGGTTATTAAAATACAGGGAGGCACAAGCACGTCGGCTTCCCTCCCCCGGCCCTCAGAGCCTGCCCATGTCCTTGCGGCTCCCCTCCCCCTTGCTCCGGCCGCCCTCCCCGCCCAGCAGCAGGGAGCGGAGCCGAGCGGAGCGGAGCCGAGCCCGGCGCGGCCCAGCCGGGATAGGCTGAGGGGGGCGGAGAAAGGGGCGCCGTAAGGAGCGTCTCCTACTCAGGCGCTCGCGCCCCTTCCCTCCCCCCGCCGAGCGCTAATTGGGCGCGCGCGCCCGCGAACCTCAGCGGCTGTTGGGCAGAGAACGCCCTGCGTGCCTCCTTCCGCCGAGCGGCGCGCTCCCTCATTGGATCAGCGGCTGCGCCAATCGCGGGCTCCGCCCCCCTGGTTTCCCCCCAATCCCTCTACTCCCTAATGTTGTTTGTAAACATTCCCGCCCGCCTCTCCCACTTACCCCCCCGCTTGAGGGCGGGCGCTGGGTTGCCTAGAGAAAAGGGAAGGCTCTGATTGACCAATGAGGCTGGCAATCATCTGAGGGAGCGCCGATGGCTCCCTTCCCTCGGCTCATGGGCCGGTTCCATCGTACTTGAGAGAATGGGGGGAAGTTGTGGGTTTCCTTGCTCGCCGTGGTGGCGGGTGGGAGCTAAGCAGAGCCTCAGTGTCGCGCGAGCGGACCCGGGCAGCCCCTCGCCGCGGGACGGGACGGGACGAGACGAGACGAGACGGGACGGGACGGGACGGGACGGGACAGGGAGGAGGGACGGCCGGGCGGGGAGTTCTCGCAGCGCCCTGACTGCCCGCTAAGCCGCCGCCTCCCCCCCCACGGCGCGGGCGGTGTGCGCGGACCCACAGCGGCGGCCAGCCCGTGCGGCGGGGCCGGGCGGGCTCGTTCACCTCCTTGGGCTGCGGTAGCTGGAGAGCTGCCGCCGTGAGCGCGGCACGTCGGTACGTCCGCCTGCAGGCCAGCGCGCAGCGCCGGGTGACAGCGCCGCGGCCGCGCGGTGCGCGCTGCGGTGTCGCAGGCTACAGGCCCAGCAAAATGGGGGCGGCGGGTGAGAGGGCTTCAGGGAGAGAGGCGCCCCGGGCCGCGCCGGAGGCGGCCTTAGCCGGTCTGGGGCAGCAGGCGGTGTCCGCGGCCCGGCCGCGGGGCAGCGGGCGGAGCCGTCGCCTTGCGAGGTTGCAGAGGATGAGTTTACTAGAAGATAGAAGAGCTTTTGTGATCGCTGCAAGGTCACAGGGCCGAGAGGAGCTGGGCTGGCCATGCCGGCGCAGGCCGCGCCTGTGCGAGGGTCGCGTTCCGCGGTGCGCTGTGCGGGCGCTGGCCTGGCCGTGTCCCGGTCCCAGCGCCCTGCGCGGGCCGGGGCGTGCGGTCCCGTCACCGCGCGGAACGCGCCGTGCTGGCAGCGGGGCTTGATCCGCTTTTGAGGGAGATGTGTTTTGAATGGCTTTAGAGCTGTTCATCTCACTTAAGCCTCTCAGTCTGTTACGTTTTGGAAGCAGTCTGATACGTCTGAAGCACTTCACATTTCCTGAGACAGATTGCACAAATCACTTTTCTCTCCGCTTCTCACAGCAATTTCTGACTTGTTCCTTTTGAATGCTGCTGTTTCCTATCCTTTGACACTGGATAACAAGATGCTGATTTGCAATGCCATGTCACATAAAACAGATGTGTTCACTCAGAGTCTGATTCTGGTACATCAAACATCAGTGAAATAAAATGTGTTCTGTTAATACTTTATTCACATTCCAGTATTACATATTTGTGTGTGTTGATACACATATATATAAATCCATGTACGTATATACATACACATTTCTACAGTTTCCTGTTGGGAGATTGAGTTGAACTATTTAAAGTTGATAAGAGCTCTCTACTAGAGAATTGTTAAGTACCAAAGCTTGGTTTTAGGATGCTTTTGGGATTAGTTTTCTTCCCAGAAATTAAAAATACTAGCTAAGGGTTTCATAGTGTTCCTAGTAAAACTTTTGAAGGTGTTTTTCACAAAGCATTGCAGGTGTTCTCTTGAGGTGTCTCCCTGTAGCATATGGTACACACATAACTTCACTGAAAATGTCCATCTAGTTACTGCCCTTCCAACGGTATTATATCAAGACTATAAATGTAGAAAGTCTGATCACAGAAGATCTTTTCAAACTGGAAAATAATTGATTCCCTAACCTTTGTCACTTGATTTTAGATGGCTCTATATTGCAGAGGCAATAAATGTTACATCAGCATATTAAACTACAAAAGGAAAAATAATGAAAATACAAAATAAACTGATAAAGGTCATTGTTATATTTTTGCATCTTTGTAACTGATGAGTCCTTTGTACAACTAGTGGGAAGTGTCAGTTTTACTTCTTCTTTACAAGGAGTAACAACCATTTCTGATTATTCTGTGTCCCAGATGTTACATATTAAAGACACTAGTACTATATTTCACGCAGTGGCTCTACACTTTGGACTAACTGTCCCTGGCAGCCTCCAAAGAGAGAAACTGAAGTCTGACTCCACTGCGTTCCTTACTAACCCTCAGTGTGAGTGGAGCTGGCAAGGAACCCAGTCGTTGCTAATAGTCTTGGTTTCAGATGTTCATAGCTTGATGGGCTTTATCTGCCTCAGGCTGAAACCTCTTTTCTCCTTTTAGATTTCGGCTAAAACAGCTTTAAAGAATGACACAATAACCCTAAAACATCAACCCCGGGTTAGTGATCTATTGTGGTAGCTGCTGACTATGCTTATTGGAAGACACAGTGATTATCCTGTATATTAAGGTTTAAGTTGTGACCGGGCTTGGAAAGTACTACTGCATGAACTGAAAGTTCATTCTTATCACTGAGGGACTCACTGATTTACTTGCACCTTGGAAAAAGTAACTGAGCAGCATGGTCATTTTATTGAAAAAAAAAAAAAAAAACCACATTTTTTTACATAACAGTCTCTCCAGTGTTAAAATATTTTTGCAGTAGGATTCTCGTGTCATATCCAGAAACAGCACAGCAGCCCTACTGAATGCTTGGAAAGAATCCCACCGTTTGACAAACGAAAGAGCTATACTTGCCCTGAAATCCTAAACCTCCCATCAGTAGTCTGTGATTACAAGACTATGCCCAAATTTTCATTTGGACTGAACTCTTGGGAGCCATGGAGGATTAAACTTGGTCATGTGTTCGTTTTAAGAGTGGACCTACCTTCAGTGGAATGGTCCAGGCATAGTGGGCTGGGTTCATTATCTCCATCATCTTTGTCTTTGAAGCAGTATCACATGCTTTTGTGCTTGTTTGTAAAAGGATGCGGTTTTGTCAGCCTTAAGGGTAGATAGGATTTACAGGTAGGTGAAAACATACAGGCTACATCTGCACCAGAAAATAAAGTGGATTAGGACTCATTCTTTAGGTGTCAGGGCAAGTGGCATGGCATAGCATGCTATGACTCGCATGCATATAGCTGAATTCTTTCCCCTTCAAAACAGGGTGGCCTTTTTGGTGCTGCCTACTGGATTTACACAGATTGCAAGCCATTCCTGAGCTATGCTAGCCCCCAGCTTGTATGAGAACATTGCCTGGGAGGGTGCTACTCAGAGGCCCAACCATTCCCAAAAGCATGCTGACAGAAGTGTGGGTAGTCATGTGCCAGTGCTCAGATTCTGCCTTTGTCCCATTTAAATCACCAACAGACAGTCACAGAGTCAGATGAAAGAGGAAATTTGGCTTGAGCCTGCAGCCAAATCAGGCATGTGAAAGTACAGAAACAATGACGGGCTATGGACCCACAGGGAGTACAGGGTGGTCTGTCAGAGATTCCTTTGTAGTTTGCAGAAGTAAAACTACCCTTGCTATGTAAACTCTGCTTTTAGAAGTGCAGCTCTGAGTGCAATGTAACTGACTGAAAATGTTATTTGCATTTTAAATACTCATTTATGTGTGTGCTATGACACTGAACAAAAAAATACTATTTATATGATGTGTATTCCATAGTTTATTTCTCCAATGTTAAAAGGAAAAATATTTGATGTAAAAATGATTAAAAACTATGGAGTGATGCAGAGCCACTCTCCCTTCATAGCGTAAACGTATTTTTTGAAGTATCACTTTCATATTCGTGTGTACAATAAGAGCAACCTGACAGGTCAATCAACCAACAGTTCAGTGTTTGGGCTGAGCTTGTGCTGCAAGTTTGGGAACATGAAGTAACAGAGTTCTAAAGATAGATGTCCCTTCTCTACCCCACAACACAACTGTTCAAAAGCATGTGTATTTACTTGCCATTCTTAATTGTGAGGAGAGAGAGGAAAAAAATGTTGGGGGAAATACTCACATGGAAAGATATTAATAGGACTTAATTTAAGAAAAAGTGTCACAATATCTCCCTTTTGGTTGTAAAAGAAGTGGTGTGCCGAGCTGGTTTGGAGGCTGAGGTGAAACTGAAATGCTCAGTGTACAGATTTCTGAGAGGAAATGAGAGAAAGAAGAAAATGAGTGCTGTAGCTGTGTGCTTCCAGGGTTTCACTGCTTTACAGTTCTGAGGTACTTGATTTACTTACTTTCTGAAGGGGAGCTGCATATGAAAAATGTAGTTTCTATGGAGCTAAAGTTGGAGGCGTTTGGCGCTTTCTTCTGGTCATTGGATTGTTACAGAAATAGGTGTTGTTTCAAAGTACAAATGTTGAAAAGCCAAAATGTTCCCCTTAATCTCTCCACAGAGAACATTTGCACAGCAAAAGAGGATCAAATTTTGGTAACCAAGAATTTAACTTAGGGAAGAACTCCCCATGAAACAAAGTCATGACATAACTTTTGTGTGAGATTTTAGTACAGCATTAGTTCTAGTTTCTAGTTATATATATTCTCTGTGATTTTTTTTTTTTTTTTTTAATCTGCAATTGAACGTTTTGTGGTTTATAACTGTCGGAAAAGTAGGTTGGGTGGGTAAATTTGCTGTTTAAAGCATTTTTGTATGAAACTGCTCTGGCCAACAGTTTTATCTCTCTAAAACCACTTAACGTCTTACCATGAAAGGAGAAGTTATGCTAAGCATCCAAGCCTAATAATTCTCTTAACGGAAGTGGTACAACTCTGTCAGGAAATGGATCGTTTCTTGAAAGAGTGTGTCTAAGTGAAGATGCGTTACTGATTCTAGGGTTACATCTTTGATTACACTGAAGTCATGTTTCAGTTAGTATTCATTTCTTCACTGAAAATTCATTTGTTTCTTTTTTATTCAGTCACAGTACAGTTACAATTACTATTCCAGGCAACAGTTTCAAAAGTTTAATTGTTAAAAATCTACATAGCCATAAAAGAGAAACAATAAAAATATTCATTATGTTACTTCATTTCTCATGAGGAAAAGGAGAATGAATGAACACTATTGAAAGGCGAAAGGAAGCAGCACTATCTATTAAAACGGAAATAGGAGTTTATTTCAATATCTGATCTGCTAAAATGCTGAAGTTAGGCAGAGATGAAATTTCTAGTTAATACAAGGAACTGACTTGGATCCTAATCCTCACTCACAATAATTTGAAATTATTTTCAGATTTGCTGGAAGAAAGAGAGGGCTGTTCTACATAATGGTGTCATTAAACCTCTGAGTAATACCGACTGCAGTGTAATTAAACTCAAAACCCTTTTCAGAAGACTCGTGAATTCTCACTGTTTTGAAAATTGACTGTAAACTTTGGAGAACAGGACTTGAGACAGGAGAAGCTAATTGAGATGATCTGAAAGCTAGAGATGAGGAAATTAAAACTTTTAACTCAGCATGGGGAACATGAGTACATCCTGATCACTGCAGAAGCCATACATCTGCTTTCCACCCCTAAAGAAGGAAGGAAAAACATGAGGGAAAAAAACGATTAAATGGCAGACCTTAAAGGTATGCACTGTAGCTCATAAGGAGAGCCTACTGAAAAGGAGGCACAAAGAAGTACCACATAAAATAAAGGGGGAAAGGCAGTTTTTGAAAAGTATAAATTCAAACAAATAAGTTCTTTTCCACAATTTTTTCTACTAACATATTTAAAGATATTTCATCTGTTAAATTACCATAGAGCAAAAAAGAGATTTAATGAAGTGAACAATATTGCTGAAATTCCTTTTTTCCTTTTCCCTTTACCGTGAAAAAAGTTGTGTGATTATTGATTTTGAACCTACTCTTTCAAATTTAAAAATATAAGATGCTCCCATGAATTAAAATAACAGAAGAGAAAGTCCTGAAACAGATGGATAAACTAAGAGAAATATTTTCCAGACTCAGGTGATATATCTCTTGGAGTTTGGAAAGAACTTGAAGCTCCTCAGAAAAAATTTGAAAACTCCATTAGTTTCAAGTACTGTATCAGACTGGAAGACACTATATTATATTATGTTATGTTATATTAATTATTTCATATAAGCAGCATAACAGCTTAAAACTTCTTGTAAAGGACCAGGAAAATGCTTTGATGAAATATTTGAAAGATTACCCTTGGTTTTAAAGAATGGAAGAAAAATCAAATGGGTTATAAAAACAGTAGATAAACATGATTCCTTGAACATACACACACACACACACACACACACACACCAGATATAAAATACAGCTGTGAAAAGTCAGGTAGTGAAACCAGTATATATAATAATGAATTAAAAATTTTCAATATGTCTAAAACAAAATGGGGATTTTTAACTGAGGTTGCATAATTTACTGTAATGTACTGTAAATTGTATGACTTGAGCTAACTGCTAACTGGTACTTAGCAATTCTGTAGTTTCATTACTGTTTTTCTTAAATTTCTCATCTCATACTGATTTAGTGAGAGGCAGGATACAAACGAGGGTTATGTCTGTCTCAGCAGCTGATCTCCAGTGGTGGCCGTAGCAGTTGTGTAGTGTTACAACAGTGGTGAGAAACGTCTAAGGTTTAACTATGCAGTCTATGAATAAAGACCTCCTCCATTTCTTTGCTTTGACTCTGCTGTTTGCTACTTTCATCTGATGACTCATAATGATTTAGCTGAAAAAGAGAGTGAAGAATTGTTACCTTTGATCTCCTCTATGCTTTTGTTGGATCTGCCCCTATTTCTTAGGCAACCCCTGTATGTGCAGCACTAGTCCCCCCACCTCACTATGTCCAGTAAAATATTTGCTCTATGTCCAGGTTACACAGCGGGCAGTAGCAGTTCTTTGAGCTTTCAGCAATCCGTGCACAGCCTCATTTCTTTCATTTTTCCTAGGTAAAGGGCTTATAGGGGAAACCTAGGTTGTTTAGATGTTACAACCTTCAGTTTCAACACACTTCTTTTCTGATGTAAAGTGTTTGCTATGACAGTTTTTCAAGAGGATATCAAAACCCCAGTTGATCAGAAAGCATTTTACACTGCTTTTGTAAATTCCTCAGGATTTGCATTTCTCCAGTGTGTTAGACTTCTATGCAAAGAAATGTTCCATTAGGCAATTTTCCTTTGGCTGCCATTTATTAAGTCTGGCTACGAGTGAGGTTTGGCATCCTCCTCCTTACAACATGTCACATTCAAAGTTACTTTTCTGCTGTGGCTGCTTGTTAACATATTGATGAGGAATGTTACAGCAGTGCGCATTATTGACATTGTAAGTAACTCCATTAACTCTGAGCTACTTTAGCCCCTCACCCCCCAGCATCTTCTGGGATTTAATGAAAATTTACACTAATACTACATCTCTCTCGAGCTCCAAAATAACACGTTCCAATTCAACCAGATTTTATTACACCAAATCCACCATCTCATTCCAGAAACTCTATAGTGCATGATTTGCTTCCCATTGGACTCAGTGTTGCCTTCTTACGGCTCTACTGAGATGCATCTTCAAAATGGGAAGGCAAATGAAGCAAACCCCACAGATTCTTAGAATTACTGGTAATATGCAGAAAAGGTAGGGCATGACTTCAACTTAATCACTCATTCTCCAAGCAACATCTATCTGCAGTGTTTCCTTACAATGTCTTCCCAGCAAAGCATTTGGGTTTGGATGGTAGTGAGTTGTTGTGAGATTCTTTCCTTTGTTTTCCTAAGTCTTTAGCTAATGAACTGTCTAAACTGTTCCACTGTGTGACAACATTTTTGTTTAGAAAGCTATGTGATTGAAGACAGTGGGCAAACATAAGGTACAGGTTTGGTTTATACAGAAGAAAAATAATTGCTTTTGGATAGCAAGTGCGAAAGCCGTGGAATTATAAATCATTTGGTGTTGGACATGAACCCACTGAAGTCCTGGAGCACCATCCTTTGATGGATATATAGGGAGGAGATGAAGGGGATTTCTACAAAAATCATGCGTCTCTCCCTGCTTTTTACAAACACAGAGTGAGTGTTAATTCCTTATTTTATATTGTGTTTCAAGCCAGACCAGGGCTATGCTCTCTGTAGCCTTTTATGTACCCTTTCTGACTTCAGATATCCCATGAAAAAGTAATAATTCCTTCTCTAAGGCAACAGTCACCTCATCTTCCCAGTGCTTCTCTTCCTCTGCAGAAGTAAATGCCTTCTCAGCCCACCCACACGCCCCAGGAGAGCAGCGTTCCCCCCACTCCCTGCCTCTGCTGCAGCACCGGCAACATTCATTTGCCCTCAATTACAGAGTCAAGGATGTTATTGCCAGAGTTGCAGGTGATGCTGCGCATCCACACATCATCACTCGTCTCTTCCTTTTAACGCTTTTACCTCTCTGGGTTGAAGTTTCACAGCACATCCTCTTATATAGTTGAAGCTTTGGGCTACAGTTCAGTCTATTTTGAACCTATTGATTTGGTTATTGTGTTTGGTTTTGGAAACTTTATCTCTGCTGAGATTCTTTAAAGTGACAAATATAGAAACCATATAGTCTTATTATGATACAGCCTTGTCTAGAATAAAAACAAAACCAAAACATTTGAAGAAAGCCTGCCTATCCATCTTATTATTTATCTTACTATCCCCTTTTTAAAGGATGTTCATTGTTAATCCTAGCTGTTTACTTCAGAGAGGCTTATCTCTTGTCTCTCCTGGTTATTTGCTTGTCATGTATCTGCCTTTAAAGTCCACATATTCATGCAGCAAATATCCAAGGAGGCAAGTTATCTACAATACCCATAAACTGTTTCAAAGAAGCTACAAATGTACTCTGATTTATTACAAAAAGTCTAATTAATTCTAAATGTTACTTTATAGGTGGTATTGAGGTTATTTTCAGCAAAAGTTTTAATCTGTAATTGAAAACATATGCTTATGGTTTTTGTCACAGGACAAGCGTTCAGTGCAGGTGAGAGATTACATCACACTGCAGGGATGCTGAGGAGCCCTTGCTGCAGATTGGCATTCGTTTGGGCTGAGCAGTATACTGAGCCAGAACAAAAAGGTGCCCCCCCTCTAATTCCTCATTAATGCGCTATGGATGAAAACCCTTCAAGCACAACTGAGAACTGGGAAAATGTTGACTTATTCACTTAAGCTGATAATTACTATAAAGGTCAGAAATCGGTTGTTCATCAAAAATATATGTCTGTTGGGAACAAAATGGGACACCTACAAGCATGGTATCCTCTCCATTCCTGTTTAAGAAAGATATTTGAGATATGTGACTTCTGCTTAACTCATGACCCCAAGGTCACTAAGTTAGATGCATTTCTGTTAATACTCTTAGGTATTTTTGATGTACATAGATTATATCCTAAACAATGCCTGCTTAATACACTTTGGTTTGCATATTTTCTTTCATATACTTAGTAACCATGGAAAAGTCTCATACAGATCATTTTATTCTTTGAACTAGAAGGTGTTCATTTTGGACTGTCTTTTATTCTGTTAAATTTATGCAGTCTTGAAATAACTCTCTTTAATTGAGAACAGTTTGCTTTATGTGATCAACCATGGAATGAAGGCTTATATATTATATATATGCACATGTATTTTTTTTTGCCTGGAGTTTGAAACCAAGTACTGATGGCAATATTTTCCTTCTTCAAAAGGAGTGGAAAATATTGTGTAATATTTTCCAAATGGAAGCTGGAGCTACTCAGAATGCTTAGTTTTAAAACTTTCCAGTAAATAGGAAAAAAAAAAAAAAAAAAAAGCATGTTTATTGTGTGATCAAGAGGACACAGATTTGCTATTTTTTATATTTGGTTTCATATTCTTTTATATGCCTTCTGGTAAACTATATTTTCCATGTCAAGCAAGAAAGTCTTGCTTCTTTCCAGTCTTGTATTTTCATGCTTCAGCAAACTTGCATTATTTCTGTCAATTTTCCCCTGGACACAATAATTGTATATCTCATATATCTGCAGTTTGAGAAGTGCTTAATAGATTCAAAATCAGCCTTGTATACCAAGATTCCTATGTCAAAGTCAGTTAATTTACAACGACAAGTATTATGAGAACAAATAAAGAGATTTCCATTAGGGAGATCTATCAGTAGAGAATGGAGTTTCAAAGTCATTAGCTACCATCATATTTTCAAATATTTTAGTAGTAACTGTTTTTTGTAATAGCAGTCTTCTATGGCTCCATCAGTCTGAGTGAAAATCTTGGCAGGTTCTAGTAACTAATGGATGTTCATCTTTTAGCTGATTAATATCCTCTCTCTTCTTTCTGTTGTGAGACACACCTTCAGCCTATATTCAAATGATAATGTTCTTCCATCTTTGCATATTATTAAAAATACTCTCTGATATGTATGATACAGCAATATATCATACAATATACCCTACTCTATGTGTTTTTTCTTTGTTTGTTTATCTTTCCAAGTAGCTGAGCAATTATCTGTTTTGTAGATTTATCTTTTTCTGTCCAGAAATGCTGATCCAAAATACTCACTTTGTTTTCAAAATTCCTAGTGATCCCAAAAACGTTTGTTCATACAAATTGTGTTAAACAAGAAGCTAGCTAAATAGGCCGGGGTTTGAACCAAGCTCCCTTCTCCCTTTCCCACACAATCGAAACCCCACATATTTGATTACTCTTTTGGAGGCAAAACCCACAGAATTTCACAGTTCAGTTCTTGCAAATGTGAGTCCTCTATTTCAACTGTACATTTAGACTTGAAGCCCGTTATTACAAGCTGCTGAGTGCTTTTAATTTGTCTTGTCTTTTTCATCGCATGCACTCTGTAGTCTGATCCTTCTTTGGGAGAAGATATTGCCAGTACTAGCTAATTAATTGTATTTGGAACACTCTTCTAAGATTCTGGTCTCAAGAGAATATGTATATTTATGGAATTAGGATTAAAGGAATGTCTGTGTTTATAGATTTCATTCTAATATAAATATAGTTCATTTACTTTTAAATATATTAGCTTTGGAACTGGAATTCTAATAAAATGATCCATGCAATATTCTTGGCTTTTGCATCTAGATGGTTCCCCGAGTAAATTAGTTTAGGAGGCAGCTACTAGAATCCATTATGATATGCTGCAAACTGCAGTTATATGGGATAAAGTCCACTTCACTATCAGTTTTTACATTAACTTCTACAAATAAAGAAATCACCCTTAGCTCCAGAGTTCCTGAACCACAGCTCATAGAATGCTGGAAAGATATACCAGCTGAGTTTTGTCAACTTTAGCTCTAATTTTAAACTCTTCCTTAGGTATGCATTATTGGCTACTATCAAAGTCAAGGTACTGGGCTTGTTGTATGTTTAATGCAGTCTTCTGAATAATACTGTTGTAATACTATTTTGAATTATTTGGACTTTATTCATGCATTAATCCACACCATTAAATTCTTAAGGCACTATGATGTAATGGAAAGTAAAAATCCATTTCAGAGGAGGAAAATTCAGCCAAATTAAAACCTAATGCTCAAACAAGCCAAGAGTCTTTTCCCATTTGAAAACAAAATAAAACTATCACATTCTCCATACTTAGGATATATAATAAGTTATGTGAAAAGAAAACCAAGAACAAAAATGATTATTAAAAACTTAATATCTTAAAGCACCTCCTAAATAGCAGCTATAGAATTTTAAGGTACATTATTGCAATTGCCTGTCTGGCATGTATACAGAAAACAGAAAAAAGGATCAGTAGTTGTGAAGCAGACCAAAGAAAAGAGCTAAAGCTTATTTCCAA
Source organism: Nesoenas mayeri (assembly GCF_963082525.1). Classification (NCBI taxonomy): domain Eukaryota; kingdom Metazoa; phylum Chordata; class Aves; order Columbiformes; family Columbidae; genus Nesoenas; species Nesoenas mayeri. The sequence continues at coordinate 18,083,212 of NC_137548.1, read as the reverse complement.
ACTGTATGGTTCATCAATACTCATTATAACTTATGTCAAGGATGTTAACTTGTTCCATACACATGTGTATAAAAAGCATGTGTATTGCTTATATCTTTTTCTGTGTTTACTTTAAATTACCTTTTCTGTCACATCTTGCTTAGATCTGTGTAGAGTATATGGCTTATATGCAAACACTCATGCAAATGAAGTTCAATATGTAAGTACTTCATCTGTCCTTGAACTCAATAGCACTACTTATCTCTGTTACTTACATTCATAGAAGCACTGTAGATTTTAGTCCTTAAACTGTAAGCTCTGACATAACGTTTTATCCATGTTACCTCAACTCTATCTGGGAACAAAACTCTAAATAAATGAATAAACAAAAAATAGTAATAGCTTATTTTTTTGTTCTATGTTGCTCCTATACAAAATATGGGCTCAAATCTGTATGACAATGGAATTTTGGAAGTAAAGCACAGCAAGATAAACCAATATCTGTAGCTTGTTTATATTTTAAAAATATAAAATGAGGTGATAGATGTGTAAGACATTTTCAGCCCTTACCTTCTTATTGTCTGGTAATGAAAATCAAAATTATGACATTAACATCTCTTTCAAGTCAGCTAACTGATACTGCAGCATTGTGAGTCATCTCTTTAACACCGAGCTGCTTCTTTTAAAAATAATATTTTAATAGCGATAAAAGGTATGAGTGTGATAGGCCTACAGGCCTTACTCTGTTTACCCATGGAACACAGGGAAAAGCAATAAAAGTTCAGGGTTAATTCTATGAGCTAGAAAGGTGAACTGTGTGTTTTTTTCAACATCTTGAGTTCTCTGCTGAAACTGCACATGAAGGCAGCGGTTTGAGATATTCACTGTCAGCTGTAACTGTGTTGAACACTGTAGCATAGTATATGAGCCATGGAACAGCTAACAGAGTGACAGCATTTAGTCATCCGATACCTGATCTAGTCTGTAACCAGAAACTTATGTGGGAAGTTTGTGGCATGACCCGTGTTAGGACTCATGCCTAGCAGAGCTCCTAAACTTCTCCCTTGCACTTGCTGCACAGCCATGGTGCTGCTGCCACCAATGGCGATGCTCTGAGGATGCCCTGACAGACTGACTGCATCAAACCTTCTACACACTGTGGCATCAGGCTGTGTAAAGTAATTAGGGATTTCCTTCTCAGAACACAATGCTTCAGTTCAAACCTATCTTTCTTCTAGACAGCAGGTACCATTGCTGCCTGTGGCTATAGGTTAACTTATTCTCCACTTTGTCAAGGAGTACTCTGGTGGATGGGGACAGTTGCCTGGTGGGATTGTGTCACATGCTGGTCTTAAGTTCTGGGTTTAGAAGTGGGCAGGGCGAGTGAAGGCACTGTTAGTACTCTGCAGCACCACCACACCAGAACCTCTCTTCCCATGGTCAGTGTGATTGCCATTTGTTTATAGAACTAGTTCTTTCGTATTCCTAGAGATGACTGGACACTCTGGTCAGTGTAGCAACACTCTTGTTTGCTTGGTTGAACAGCCACGTCATCCAGGTCTTCTATCCCCCATGTTACTGCCAAGCTGAGGTCCTCAAAGGTTCACGTGGCATAGAGTCTCATATTGTCTCTGTCTAGGCAGGGGAAGAAGAGCTATGAATGATGCAGAGATCTTCATTTGGGTCCCCCCACAAGGGACTTTGACTGTTCAAGGTTATAACTCACTAATTCTGCAAGTTCTTATTCACAAGTTCAAGGATGGTGAACATTATCATTGATTATTTATGGGCTCTGTGATGCAGTCTACCACATCAGTGTGTAACATCTGTGGTTTCTAGAGCTTGGGCGTCTTCACTAGAGACAAAGCAGCACTTTCTTCTCCATAGGGATTGTGATCATTGTCAGAGTATATGTCTGTTTATTGATATGATTGCTTATCACTATTCCTTTTCATCATGCTGCTCTACTCACTGTTGGTCAGTCAGGCCCTGAGGTCTTGCAGGTAGAGTGCAAATGTGTCTGCAGGTGCCTGGCTGCACCAAACAGACCATCAAGGGCAGTTTCCAGATCATCATGACAGTTATAGTTGCCACATAGTACCATGGTTGTCAGGTATGCAATAATGAAAACCTAGTAATGCGGCCATAACTTGCTGAAACTTTATGGAGTCTTTCCAGTTGGAAAAGATGCTGCAGAACGAAGCAGTCCAGGCATCCTTGGTGCAGATTAACTTTTAATATATGGGCAGTGTGGATGCTCCAAGATAAAATAGCAGTCCAAGTGCACACTATTTGCCATCACATAGCACAGTTGCTAACGGCATTTTATCTACACTTACTCCCGGAAGTTGCAGTGAAGTATTCTTGCAGACCCTGCCACTGATTCACCTGGTTGTCTAAATAGTTCCATCAGGGAGATGATGGACAGAATCACAGAACGTTAGGGATTGGAAGTGACCTCAAAAGATCATCCAGTCCAATCCCCCTGCTGGAGCAGGAACACCTAGATGAGGTTACACAGGAAAGCGTCCAGGCAGGTCTTGAATGTCTCCAGAGAAGGAGACTCCACAACCCCCCTGGGCCGTCTGTTCCAGTGCTCTGTCACACTCAGTGAGAAGAAGTTTCTTCTCAAATTTAAGTGGAACCTTTTGTGTTCCAGTTTGTACCCATTACCCCTTGTCCTACCATTGTTTGTCACCGAGAAGAGCCTGGCTCCATCCTCGTGACACTTACCCTTTATATATTTGTAAACTTTAATAAGGTCACCCCTGTTCACAGTATTTCTTGTTCTAAGAACTGAAGGAAGGATTGGAACAACAAAAGTCGATATCTCTCCATCAGAGGTATTTGTGGAGGCAAGGATGTTTGATATTGGTAGTGTTTGGAGAGGTACAATTCACTGGAGGTTCCCCACAGCCTGAAGAGACACCCACATTTCAAGGACACCATCTTTGTGTAAATACATAGGTAGCAATCATTCCTTTAGTGAGTATATCTGAAGAGAATTGCTTGGCGAGGAGCAATGGATGCAGTGACTGAGTACCTGCTGTCAGATATGTCAGCCCAAAAGAAATGGCATAATCCTGGGAGTAGCCTGAATGACCTGACAGCAGGAGCCTGGCACATCTTTTTGGGAGCATGGTGCTATTTTTATGGTGTGTAGTGAGCAGAGCATCACTCACCTGCTTACCTCCAGCAGGAATTCCTTGGGAGGAACAAATGTCTTGTCAGCGCTGTGACCATGTGTGACGTGACTGGGTGTAACCTAGGCAGTATCATACTTTCTTATCAAAATAAGCACCTGTCGCTGCTGCCTTGCAAACAAAGCAGTACAAGTCACTGTACTTTGTCCTATGGGCTTCCACTTCCATTCTGCATGAGTAAGACTGGGAAGAAAAAGTTTTCCACGCATTAGGAATTTTTATCCAGCCAGTACTCATCGCCTTGGCTCCAGTGTGCAGTACTCTGCCAGCTGGCCAGTGTGGATCCAGGGGGCAGGGGAGGGGCTGGCACTGGTGGCCTGCAGGCAAGGTCTTCCTGCATCCTTCGGCTGTCTCGGTGCCAGAAGAGGCCAAGGTAGAGAACTGGTGGCTGGACCCAGCCCAGAGAATTGTGGAGCACTGCTAAAGATCTTCTGTAGCTTACTGTAGATTTGGAATCTATATTTAAATACCACCCTCACTTTTTTTCAATGCCTTGAAGTTAAATAAGCCCTTCTTGTTGTCTTACACAGAAACAACCTCTGGCAGATCATTTGCTGTCTCTTCTTACTGCAGCTGGTGAGTATTCCTGTCAGCAAAGTCAAAGGTATGAAAGTGGTGGTTTTAAATCTTGATAAAGGTCCTGTCTCCTCCTCTTATGTGTGTACTGTATCCTGCCAAAGGTGCACGTAAATGAGGTGGCTGTTCTAGAGTTTGTTGGTCATGTGTTTTTGTAAGGTGGTGGGGCAGGGCATGCAGGTATTAGGATATGACCCAAGGGACTGAAAGGGTGCAGGAAGTCAGGAGGCCTCATTAGTTGCAGGATGGAAAAGCCTGAGCAACTGATATCTTGCATAGATTGTGCCCAGGCAAGGGCAGGGCCCTGGTGTGAGCTATTCTCTAGTCTCTGCCCATATTTCTCCACCTGACAAACAATTTATTTTGTCCGAGAGCAGAAGCTGAGTGTAGAAAAATACAAATGTAGTGGTGGAAGTTCAGGGAGCTGGTACAAGACATATCACACTTAACACCCAGTGCTGTCTGAAAAGGCTGCTTTGGAACTGGCAATTGCTTTCTGTTATTTGTTCTTAATATACTGAGAGAAACTAAGCATTGTGTGTCCTTTTTTGGAAGTAAACAAGATTGCATCAAAGATACAGTGATTCTATCATCAGTTTCTCATCCTGACACAGTCTGCAAGATCTCAAGTACAGGCTAGCTGCTTACCTAAAAGACACAGAGAGAACACTAATGGAAACTGATTAAATTTATATTTGCAGCCCTCATATAAGGTGCAATAAACTTCAAAGGCAAATACTCTGTACTTCAAATGTGAAGTTAAATCTTTATTTGCTGGATGAGCCACTCTCTGAAAATATACAAAGCACTCCTCTTTGGAATGATACACAAAGCACTTCTGTGCTTTGAAATGATCATAGCAGATGAGGAGAAAAAGGATCATTAATTGATTCAGATAAAGCATCACTAAGTATAACTGAGGAACTCTGGAAAATCAAATGGACTAAATCTTCAGAAAAGTTTGTTCTTTTCACAGAAGTCTCTTGCCAGAATTTCAAATCAGCTTGATGATTAAGCAGCAGGTAATTTTAAACCATGTTTACATTAACAAACCTCTGTAACCATACTCACACTAGGGCAAGGCACATTACACAAAGGGTTTGTTAGATTATAATTAGTTTAGATTACTTTCCATTATGTATCAGTAAAGGCAGCCCATGGGCTGGCTCATGTTTCAAGTTACCCTGCTGTTCCTGTTAGCTTTGGGTAAGCTGTCTGCGTGACAATACCTAAAAAAACCTGCCCAGCAGTGTTAAGTAATGACCCCTGCTCTTTTCTGGCCTGTGAACCTGTAACATGCCACCACCCATTATTATTATCAAACTTTAAACTGAAAATAGGACAGAAGTGATAGAAGCAATGCAAGATTGTATTTCATAAGAGTCATTGGGCTCCTTGCAAGCAAGTCTCTGGATTACACTGCATTAAACTATGTCATTATTAGTGTATCAGTAACACTGGAGAAACAGACCTGTAACCTGTGATGTCAGGAACTGGTATGAACTACTTTGCAGTCTCCAAGCTGACTTGCTTGTTACTCTTATCAGCAGTACTTTTTACAGGCTGTTTATTCTCAGGTGAACCATTTTTAAAACCACAGAAATACTGCATGCTTTTAGTTTTATTTTATGAATTTACTTGACACATGTAAAGGCAAAGCTGTCACA